>NC_088386.1:114625000-115250000 GCF_037993035.2 Macaca fascicularis
TTTCTTCACCTCTGACTGCAGCTTCCACTCTGCTTTTCCCACTTATTCTTCTTAACAGATGGAAAAGGTGGCTGACATCCTGTGAATTCTTCAGGAAATCAGTCCATTATGTAGGCTTCTTTCTGCTTTCTCATTTCCCAGAACTTTTCTTCCTTTCATTTTTAGACCCTTTGGAACTCATCTTTCCTTCATTTTGTAAAAAGAAGGATAGACTTTATAATCAAATTATTGTCATCCTTTTTTTTTTTTTTTTGAGATGGAGTTTCGCTCTTGTTGCCCAGGCTGGAGTGCGATGGTGTGATCTTGGCTCACCACAACCTCTGCCTCCTGGATTCAAGTGATTCTCCTGCCTCAGCCTCCTGAGTAGGTGGGATTACAGGCATGCACCACCATGCCCAGCTAATTTTTGTATTTTTAGTAGAGACGGGGTTTCTCCAGGTTGGTCAGGCTGGTCTCGAGCTCCTGACCTCATGTGATCCACCCGCCTCAGCCTCCCAAAGTGCTGGGATTACAGGTATATACCACCATGCCTGGCTCATTTTTTTTGTACTTTTAGTAGAGATGGGGTTTCACCATGTTGGCCAGGCTGGTCTCGAACTCCTGATCTCAAGTGATCCACCCGCCTCCGCCTCCTAAAGTGCTGGGATTATAGGCATGAGCCACTGTGCCCAGCCTGTCATCCTTTATATATGTAGAATTCTTTTTTTGTTTGTTTGTTTTTGAGACGGAGTCTCACTCTGTTGCCAAGCTGGAGTGCAGTGGCATAATCTCGGCTCACTGCAACCTCTGCCTCCTGGGTTCAAGCAGTTCTTCTGCCTCAACCTCCTGAGTAGCTGGGACAACAGGTGCGCGCCTCCATGCCCAGCTAATTTTTGTATTTTTAGTAGAGACGGCATTTCACCATGTCGGCCAGGCTGGTCTTGAACTCCTGACTTCGTGATCCACCCGCCTCGGCCTCCCAAAGTGCTGGGATAACAGGTGTGAGCTACGACGCCGGCTGAATTCTTTATAATTTATAAAACATTTTCACATGTTATCCCACAACACACTTGAAAGATAGACACACCGATGTAATAGTATTAATCTGCTTTTTCTAGACTAAGTTAGCCTTCAGACAGGTTGTATCACTAGTGATAGCACTAACACTCATCCAGGAGTCTAAGTCAGAACTTTGGGAGTCATCAGTGACTGTTCTGTCTTCCCCATTATTCCCCCATCCAAATGGTTCCCCCAGACCCCATATATTCTACCTTCCGGTTGACTCTCAAATCTGTTCCCTCCATGGCACCGTCACTGACCTGCCTTGGTTTAACGGCCACCCCATTCCTCTTAGGCACCTGCATTCTTCTTGTTTCTCTCTGACAGGTTCGGTTGACTCCACCAGGTAGTTGTGGATTCTATGATGGTCTCCTCATCCTTCTGTTGCAGCTCCTCACTGAGGTACAGATGCATCTTGGGATGGATGGGAAGTAAAGGGAGAGGAACTGGGCATTTTGGGGAGCCTCTGGACCAGAGGAATGAAGAAGCAACCCACAGCCTCCCCTCTCAAACTACTGTGCCTGTGATAGCCTTGGAACTTCCCTGCCTGCCCTCAGTACCGACCCTTTGAAGGAAACCATTTGCTGCATCCCCTGGGATCCAGTAGGGGATAAAATGAATTCCCTGGGTTTCAGCAGACATACACATGAGTTGTGAGGTCAGAGGGTTAAGGTTTGACAAGAAAGTGAAATAAGACAACAGGGAAATACTAGGTGGAAAAGCGGAAGGAATTATTTCTGGGATTTCCTTTCCTTGTAAGTCAGGGACAGGAATGAATAAAAGCATTCGAACTCCTGACTTCTGTCTTTCCCCCGGCCCTCTTTCACTTTTATCTCTAGCAGGGGAAGGCTGGCCTAATCAGGGATGTGGCCAGTTCAGAAATGTGGACCGTTTTGTGGCACCGCTTCTCCACGGTCCTGAGGCTCCCCAAGGAGGCATCTGCACAGGAAGGGGAGCTTTTGCTATCCAATCCACCAAGCCCAGAGCCAGACTGGACACTGATTTCTCCCCAGGGTATCTTTCTATCAGTATCCTTTTTGGGAGTGCATTGATCTCCAAGAGGAGGCAGCCCAGAACTGGGTTAACCCACAGAGGTTTCTTTTTTTTGCTTTTGCCTGGGGACAGGAAGCGGTGTCTGCACTAGAGCTGCTCTAAGATGGGGAAGGGACTGAATAGGTGTAGCCCTGGGAACTGTGGGGAAGCAGGGGTATCTGGGCCTCTTGCCTGTTCCATTGGGTCTCTATTTTTGGTGTTCCCAGGCATGGCAGCCCTGCTGAGCCTGGCCATGGCCACCTTTACCCAGGAGCCCCAGTTATGCCTGAGCTGCCTGTCCCAGCATGGAAGTATCCTCATGTCCATCCTGAAGCATCTGCTTTGCCCCAGCTTCCTGAATCAACTGCGCCACGCGTGAGTTTGAGCTAGAAGAAGAGCCACAGAGTCAGCAATGGGGAGGGAGAGAGAAGGCAGGAAAGAAGTTACTGACAGATTGAGCTATGAAGCAAGAAAGATGAGATCAGGTTTAGGCTGGAAACCTAAGTACTGGCTCAGATTGTAGAACGGGAGCTGGGCAAAGGAATTGGAGGAGGGAGGGAGGAATGATAAAAGTTAAGTGAACAAGACCAAGTCTCTTCGACATTCCTCTCCTTAGGCCTCATGGGTCTGAGTTTCTCCCTGTCGTGGTGCTCTCTGTCTGCCAGCTCCTTTGCTTCCCCTTTGCGCTGGACGTGGATGCTGACCTCCTTATAGATATCTTGGCCGACCTCAGGGACTCAGAAGTTGCAGCCCATCTGCTGCAGGTACTTGGGCAGCTAGCATGAAGGTGGGGGAGGAAGATAGCCAACCTTATATCCTCTAATTTACTTCCCAGCAGCTCCAGGGCTCTTCTAGGCCCCTGTAAGTGTGGAGCAGCTGGCTTGACTCAAAAGTTGGCATGGAGACAGTACTCAGGCCTATGCAGAGGCACGTGGTGGAAGCTGGGTTGGTGCCTCCTCCTCTCCATCAGTCTGTCACCTGGTTCTGTTGGTGCTCACTGGGGAGAACATCCTACTCTAGGCACTGAAGACTCAGCTCCTTGGCCAGAAATCATGTTTCTGGCAATTCTTGGCATTGCACAGTGGGTCTTTGTTCTTTTGGTGTTTCTTTTTGTTTTTTCACAGTGGGTCTTTGAAGGCAGAGACCGAGTCCTTGCAAAGTAAGGAATGATCTTGGAAAGAACCTGCTCTCTCAGGCTCTACATCGTATCTCATGTGGAGTGCTGTGGGGCGGGACTTCCAGCTCTCTGTGGCATTTCTCACCATAGCTTGGCTTTTGTCTCTCCCAGGTTTTGGGCTTCTTTCTAGCTGCATATACTCTCCCTCTCCCTGAATCGTTTTACCTCCTGTTCTGTCAGGTCTGCTGCTACCATCTTCCATTGACGCAAGTGGAGCTGCCCATCAGCCTCCTCACACGCCTGGCGCTCACGGATCCCACCTCTCTCAATCAGTTTGTGAACACAGTGGCTGCCTCCCCTAGAACCATTGTCTCGTTTCTCTCAGTTGCCCTCCTGAGTGACCAGCCACTGCTGACCTCTGACCTTCTCTCCCTGCTGGCCCATACTGCCAGGGTCCTGTCTCCCAGCTACTTGTCCTTTATCCAAGAGCTTCTGGCTGGCTCTGATGAATCTTATCGGCCCCTGCGCAGCTTCCTGGGCCACCCAGAGAATTCTGTGCGGGCACACACTTATAGGCTCCTGGGACACTTGCTCCAACACAGCATGGCCCTGCGTGGGGCACTGCAGAGCCAGTCTGGACTGCTCAGCCTTCTGCTGCTTGGGCTTGGAGACAAGGATCCTGTTGTGCGGTGCAGTGCCAGCTTTGCTGTGGGCAATGCAACGTATCAGGCTGGTCCTCTGGGACCTGCCCTGGCAGTTGCAGTGCCCAGTATGACCCAGCTGCTTGGAGATCCTCAGGCTGGTATCCGGCGCAATGTTGCATCAGCTCTGGGCAACTTGGGACCTGAAGGGTTGGAAGAGGAGCTGTTACAGTGCCAAGTACCCCAGCGACTCCTAGAGATGGCATGTGGAGACCCCCAGCCAAATGTGAAGGAGGCCGCCCTCATTGCCCTCCGGAGCCTGCAACAGGAGCCTGGCATCCATCAGGTATACCCTACAGTGCTTATGAACCATGATGATCAGGGCCCCTATAGTTCACAACATTTATCTGAGATCATCTGTAAGGAATTGGAATCAGGACATCCAGAAACTTATGCCGTGTTTCTCCCAGGGTCAGTGTCTTGGAGTGAGTTTTCCAATTACCATCTCCAGCCTTAGAGAAGGGAAGGGAGCTAGAAGAGGGCTCCAGTGGGCTGGGAAATGTCTGAGATCTCAAGGACCACAGTTGATCTCTTCTAGAGCTGTGCAGGAGGGAGATGAGGGAAGACTAAGAGATGCTGAGATAGAGTAGTTTTACTCTGTGTGCCACGAAGGTGCTGACTATTTCTTTAGACTTACCATGAGAAAAGCACAATGCTAAGCATTTTACCTTTATTTTCTGGTTTAAACTATTACCATCCTAATTTTGCAGATGACAAAACTGAGGTACAAATAATTTAATAACTTGTCCAAGTTACAAGGACAGTGTGTAGGATTGGGCTTTTGAACTCAGAAGTCTGAGTCTAGACCCCATTCTCTTAACCACTACTTTATCCTGCCTCTTCTGCGCAATTTTCTTTTTTCTTTTTTTTTCTGAGACAGAGTTTCACTCTTATTGCCCAGGATGGAATGCAATGGCGTGATCTTGGCTCACCGCAACTTCCACCTCCCAGGTTCAAGCAATTTTCCTGCCTCAGCTTCCGGAGTAGCTGGGATTACAGGCATGTGCCACCACGCCTGGTTAATTTTGTATTTTTAGTGGAGACAGGGTTTCTCCATGTTGGTCAGGCTGGTCTCAAACTCCCAACCTCATGTGATCCACCTGCCTTGGCCTCCCAGAGTGCTGGGATTACAGGTGTGAACTGCTCTTTTTTTTTTTTTTTTTTTTTTTTTTTGAGACTGAATCGCACTCTGTCTCCCAGGCCAGATTGCAGTGGTGCAATCTCAGCTCACTGTAGCCTTTACCTCCCAGGTTCAGGCGAGTCTTGTGCCTCAGCCTCCACTGAGTAGCTGGGACTATAGGTGCCTGTCACCATGCCCAGCTAATTTTTGTATTTTTATTATATATTTATTTACTTTTTTTTTTTTTTTTTGAGACGGAGTCTCTCTCTGTCTCCCAGGCTGGAGTGCGGTGGCGCAATCTCGGCTCACTGCAAGCTCCGCCTCCTGGGTTCATGCAATTCTCCTGCCTCAGCCTCCCGAGTAACTGGGACTACAGGCGCCCGCCACCACGCCCGGCTAATTTTTTGTATTTTTTTAGTAGAGACAGGGTTTCACCATGTTAGCCAGGATGGTCTTGATCTCCTGACTTCATGATCCGCCCTCCTTGGCCTCCCAAAGTGCTGGGATTACAGGTGTGAGCTACTGCGCTCAGCCTACTTATTTATTTTTAAGATGGCATCTCGCTCTGTCGCCCAGGCTGGAGTACAATGGCACGATGTTGGCTCACTGCAACCTCTACCTCCCAGGTTCAAGCAATTCTCCTGTCTCAGCCTCCCAAGTAGCTGGGATTATAGGCACGCACCTTACCTGGCTAATTTTTGCGTTTTTAATGGAGACAAGGTTTCACCATGTTGGCCAGGCTGATCTCGAACTCCTGACCTCCTCGAACACCTGCCTCAGCCTCCCAAAGTGTTGGGAATACAGGTGTGAGCCACCCTGCCTGACTGCGATTTTCAGTATATAAAGAGCCCAATAGGCCAGGCTCTGTGGATCTTGCCTGTAATCCCAGCACTTTGGGAGATGGAGGTGGGCAGATTACTTGAGGTCAGGAGTTTGAGACCAGCCTGGCCAACATAGTGAAACCCTGTCTCTACTGAAAATACACAAATTAGCTGGGTATAGTGGCAGGTGCCTGTAATCCCAGCTTCTCGGGAGGCTGAGGCAAGAGAATCGCTTGAACCTGGGAGGAGGAGATTGCAGTGAGCTGAGATGATGCCTCTGCGCTCCAGTCTGGGTGACATAGCGAGACTCTGTCTTTAAAAAAAAAAAAAAAGCCCATTGGAAATCACACATATCTACATATGGTAATACAAATTATGACATCTCAAAGTGGTAGCATTGGGAAGTTCATGCAGAACAGAAATTTGAGAGGATGGTGAAGATCTTTTTTTTCTTTTTTTTTTTGAGACAGAGTCTTGCTCTGTCGCCCAGGCTGGAGTGCAGTGGCATGATCTCGGCTCACTGCAAGCTCCATCTCCCGGGTTCACGCCATTCTCCTGCCTCAGCCACCCGAGTAGCTGGGACTACAGGCACCTGCCACCATGCCCGGCTAATTTTTTTTTTTTTTTTTTTTAGTAGAGATGGTGTTTCACCGTGATAGCCAGGATGGTCTCGATGTCCTGACCTCATGATCCCCCTGCCTCGGCCTCCCAAAGTGTGGGATTACAGGCATGAGCCACCTTGCCTGGCTGATGGTGAAGATCCTATAGGAATCTTGTTCAATCCATGGGGAAAATAATTAATGGGATTCTTGTTGGTAATGAGGTTAGAACCCACTGGTCTGCATTGAAGGCTGGGAATTAGACCTTTTGGCTTACTGTGAGTTACTGCTGCATTCATCAAGTCTTCCTGGGGACATGTATATGTGTCCCTTAGTGCCTTGGTTTCATGGTCTATAACCAAAGAGAATGGAAGTAGACTTCTGGTCCTGATGATTCCTATATCCAAGGTTTCTCCTCTCCCATTCAGTCTATTCCAAGTCCTCAAGAGCCCATTTCCTTTTTCTTCCTCTTCTCAAGTGGGAATTCCTGGGTAAATGAAAGTCCTCTGCACCTGCCCCAGACACCACCATTTCTGAGCCTCATGTTCTGTTCTATCATCTGTTCTCTATCCTACAGGTACTGGTGTCCCTGGGTGCCAGTGAGAAACTAGCCTTGCTCTCTCTGGGGAATCAGTCACTGCCACATAGCAGTCCTAGGCCTGCCTCTGCCAAACACTGCAGGAAACTCATTCACCTCCTGAGGCCAACCCATAGCATGTGATTCCAGATTCCTGTGGTCCAGCCTCCAACTTTGGTCTTGTCTACTCTATTGTCAACTCTTCCTTATTCTACTACACAAGCCACCCACTCAACTGAGAGCTAAAGAGACTAGAAAAGAGACAGGCTGCCAACTCAACTGAGAACAAGAGACTAGAAGAGATTTATATATAAAGCTTCTTCCTTCCCCCAGATTCAGGATGTTTTCAACCAGTAAATTTTATTGCTGTTGGTGCCAGAGAAGAGTCCTTTCTTCTCTACATCCAGGGGCCTTTTCTCCAATAATGTGCCTTTAACTCTAGGGAACTTCCTCATGGACCTTAGGCAAAAACCTCAACCTGAAAGATCTCTTCCTTTCTGGAGCTCCTTTAATCCTCCCAGCAGGTTTTTGCCTTAGACTTGCTGGCCCCAGGACAGTGATGAAGACAGAGCCTGTCTCAGCTCTAGGCTGTGGGGATTAATGCCATCAGTCCCAGTTATTGAGGGATTCCTTAGCCCTTAGCCAACATTCCTATCTGTGGGTGGGTGTGGAGAGTGTATTTTTTTGGGGGTGTGTGTGTGTGTGTGTGTGTGTGTGTTTAATAGTTCTGTTTGTAAACTCTTTTAATAAAAATTATGCCTCACCATACTTGAAGCTCCCAGGACAAGGGTTGGGAGGCTCAACCCCTCTTTTAGCTTCTATGTGGTGTTGTTGGAAGTGCTGGTGTCCTGTTCACACAAGATCCTGGTCTGGCAGCTTATTTATATCATTTCTTGCCTTCCAATTTCCTCCTTCCTAAATGAACTATATTTGGTTACTTACTTTCAAGTCAAGGCCGGTGGAGCTGAAATAGGAAAGGGTAGGATTCAACAGAGCGGTAAATTAGGTTGCTCAGACTTAGTGACTAATTTTAATATTTAGTGGAGTTCTAATGTGTAGGGAATCCAAGCTGCTTTAGAAGGGTAGCTATTATAAAGATTGTGCAATTTACCAGAAAGGACTTTTAGTCGGACCTATTAGAATTATAATCTAATTGGAAGCATTGGAAAACCTTAACTCATTGGATGGCTTAGAACAAGCTTCCAGGGCCTTGATTTCTCCATCCATAAAATGAGACTCCTTTCTGTCCTTCCTTAAATTCCAGTTGTTTTAGAAATGAAAGATAAGTAAAGTGCCCTTATTTTTATAAGAAATTTTGTTTAACCCTCTTCTTCATTGTCCACTGTGTTTATACTTTAGCAAAAATAATATTTTTCTAGGGAGCACCATAATTTTCTCCTATCCAGATTCTCTCAATTCAGTTGAATGTATATTTTTTGAGTTGAATACTTTCTGTATGCCAGATACTCTTCTAGGTACAGGAGATAAAACAGTGCCCATGATAGAGTTCCATTCTGGTCAGGGAGATAGTGAAATTATTAAAAGAATAATATGTAGAAAGGTGATAAAAGCTATAAAAGCTATGGAGGAAAAATAAAGGAGGGAAAGGTGATGAGGAGTGCTGAGTTGGATGGTCAGGGTAGGCCTCACTAGAAGGTGACGCTTGAGAAAAGACTCGAAGGAGGCGAGGGGAGTGAGTCGTGCACCTATTCTGGGGAAAAGCCAAGGCCCTGAGATGAAAGCATGCCTGGCATACCTGAGGAGCTATGAGGAACCAGTATGGATGAAATGAGTTTAAGAAGGTGGAGAAGGCCGGGCGCGGTGGCTCAAGCCTGTAATCCCAGTACTTTGGGAGGCCGAGACGGGCGGATCACGAGGTCAGGAGATTGAGACCATCCTGGCTAACACGGTGAAACCCTGTCTCTACTAAAAAATACAAAAAAAGAGGTGGTGGGCGTCTGTAGTCCCAGCTACTCAGGAGGCTGAGGCAGGAGAATGGCGTAAATCCGGGAGGCAGAGCTTGCGGTGAGCCGAGATTCGGCCACTGCACTCCAGCCTGGGCGACAGAGCGAGGCTCCGTCTCAAAAAAAAAAAGGTGGAGAATAGTAGGAAATGAGACAGGAAGATAATGGTGGGGGCCAGATGTTGCAGGCTTTGTAGACCTTGGTGAAGACTTGGGTTCTTTCTTTGAATGGAGGATGCATCTATTGGAGGTTTTTGAACAGAGAATTACATGATCTACCTTGCATCCTAAAAGGATCACTCTTCATTCTGGTCTTGTGAATGTCTATGGGGGTAGGGGAGAATGGGAAGTAGAATGAACAGTTAGGAGGCTATTGTAATAATAATCCAGGCAAGAGACAATGGTGTCCTGGATGGCGACTGGGGTGATACCAATGGAGTGATAAAAAAGTAGTCAGATTTTGAATATATTTTGAACATGGAGCAAACAGGATTTCTTGACTGATTGGAGGTGGGGGTATGACCAAAAGAAAGCAGTCAAGGGTGACTCCAAGGTTTTTGGTCTGAGCAGTGGGAAGAATGGAATTGCCATTAACTGAAATGGAGAAGGCTAGCAGTGGAGTGGTAATGGGTGGGAACAAGTTCAATGTGAACATCTTGTCTTTCAGTTGGAAATTTTTGAACACACACACAGGTAGAGGATAGTTCAGTGTACTTCATCACTACTTGAGCAGCTACCATATCTATTCTTTTGTTACTCAGGTGTTTGTTTGTTTTTGAGGCAGGGGCTTGCTCTGTCTCCCAGGCTGGAGAGCAGTGGCTTGATCATGGCTCACTGTAGCCTCGACCTCTCAGGCTCAAGGAATCCTCCTACCTCAGCCTCCCAAGTAGCTGGGACTACAGGCGGGCAGATCACTTGAGACCAGGAGTTTCAGACCAGCCTGGCCAACATGGCAAAACTCCATCTCTACCAGAAATACAAAAATTAGCCGGGCATGGTGGTGCATGCTTGTAATCCCAGCTACTCGGGAGGCTGAGACATGAGAATCGCTTGAACGTGGGAGGCAGAGGTTGCAGTGAGCCCAGATCATGCCACTGCACTCCAGCCTGGATGACAGAGCGAGACTATCTCAAAAAAAAAAAAAAAAAAAAAAAAAAAAGGGCATGGTGGCTCATGCCTATAATTCCAGCACTTTGGGAGGCTGAGGCGGGTGGATCACCTGAGGTCAAGAGTTGGAGACCAGCCTGGCCAACATGGTGAAACTACTAAAAATACAAAAATGAGCCAGGCATGGTGATGCATGCCCGTAATCCCAGGTACTCAGGAGGCTGAGACAGGAGAATCGCTTGAACTCGAGAGGCGGAGGCTGCAGTGAGCCGAGATCATGCCACTGCACTCCAGCCTGGGCAACAGAATGAGATCCTGTCACCAAAAAAAAAAAAAAAAAAAAGAGTTTAACAGGAGAAAAACCACATTTATTGTTGTACATACACGTAAGTGTCCTACAAAATATGAGACTCAAAGAAGGGTCAGATGTTCGAGGCTTATATAGCATCCTGAGCTACAGGAAGGAATAGGAGCTTGGGACTTCTGGGAGGTGGTGGAGACACAAGTTTTGGGATGGTGAGGGGAGGAATTCTATGGTAAATGAAAGTGGTCTTGTTCTGTAGATAAAAGTCTCTCAGGAAATAAAGTTATCTCACAGCAGCCCTCAGGAGAATAGGTGATTGTCTGGGCACAGTGTGAACCTCCAGTTTCCTCTGCTGTGATCTCAGTTCATTTTTCCCAGTTGATAATATTCTCAGGGAAAGGATTCATACCAGTTGAGTTCCTTTTGGAGGAACTCAGACAACCCCCCGACTGCATCTGCTATTACCTTGTGCCCTTTGTCCAACGTAATCAACATACCAAAGTGTCATATTTTGGGGTGGCATTTCCTAAACGCCATCAACCATATAAGGTAATATTTACAAGTTCCTGGAATTAGGATACAGATCCATCTTCTCTATGGGGGCCCACCGTTCAGCTCCCTACAATAAGAGAATAAATAGTAGTTTCTTAACGTTGTCTATGCTCTATTTTTCTTTTTTTTTTTTTTTTAAGAGAGGGGATCACCAGGGTGGAGCACAGTGGTGCAGTGTTAGCTCACTGTAGCCTCAAACTCCTGGACTCAAGCAGTCCTCCGACCTCAGCCTCTCAAATACTGGGAGTACAGACTTGAGCCATTGGGCCTACCACATCAGCTATGTTCTTAATGTTCCCAATCCTTATTCAGATTTTTCCATAGTCTTGACAACGAAGAATCTTGGGGTTCATAAATTTGAAAAGGAGAGCTTTATTTCTTATAAAGGGTTGCAGCCTGCAAGGTGGCCATTCTGTCAGGCTAGGAAGTATAGTTTCTGGCAGAAGCTGATAGCAGGTACTTTGAGGGAGGGGTAAAGGGAACAGAAATTTACACAGAGTGGGCTGGCTAAATATACATATTTAATAAGCTATAGGAGGAGTCATGATTATGACAGAGACAAGTACATGCACAATTGAGCTTCATGCCTCTTCATGGGTTGCATATTCAAAAAATGGCTGCATTCACGTGATCCTAGGGAGCAGTTTTCAGCCCTCTGATGTCAAAAGGTATAGCACAGGAAATGAAAACCCTCACTGTGCACCCTCCTCCAAAACCCATCTGGAGATGGTCAGTTTTAGGAAGGGATGTATTGTGAAACTGATGAGTTTTCACTTTGAAACTGCAAAGACAGTCTGGGCAACATAAAGACCTTGTCTCTACAAAAAATTTTAAAATTGGCCAGGCGTGGTTGTTTGTGTCTGTGGTCTTAGCTGCTTGGGAGGCTCAGGTGGAGGACTGCTTCAGCCCAGGAGTTTGAGGCTGCAGTGAGCTGTGTTCATGCCACTGCACTCCAGCCTAGGTGACATAGTGAGATCCCTTCTCAAAAAAAAGGAAAAAAAAAAAAAAAAAAAAGGAAGAAAAGTGCAAAGAGTAGGGAGTCTGGTTCTGGCCTCTAAAACCAATGAATCATCCCTTTCTTGATTTCTAGAGCTGGTTTCTGCTTACTCCTTAGGAAAGAATTCTGCTTAAAGGTTAATAAGGAAGGGGCGTATTGAGGCATGTTGGACCTCCCATCTCATCATAGCCGCGAACTCAGTTTTTAAGGTTGCTCTAGCGTCCCCTTAGCCAAGGCGGGGTCCATTCAGTTGGTTGGGGCAGGACTTAGAATTTTTGTTTCTCAGTCTCAAAAGTGTCATTTTACAGTTTGTTTGAATCAGGATCCAAACAAGCTGCACTCATTGCATTGGAATATATTTCTTTTTTTTATTTCTATTTTTTTCAAGATGAAGTCTTGCTCTGTTGCCCAGGGTGGAATGCAGTGGCACAATCTCGGCTCACTGCAACTTCTGCCTCCTGAGTTCAAGCTATTCTCCTGCCTCAGCCTCCTGAGTAGCTGGGGACTACAGGTGTGCACCACCATGCCTGGCTAATTTTTGTATTTTTTGTTGGACACGGGGTTTCACCATGTTGCCCAGGCTGGTCTTGAACTCCTGACCTCAAGTGATCCTCAGAGTGTTGGGATTACAAGTGTGAGACACTGCACCTGGCCAACATTTGAATATATTCTTAAATCTCTTATAATCTAAAACATCTCCCCCCATTTTTATACCCTGAAATTGTTGAAGGAAGAAGAGGTCATTTGTTCTGTACATTGGCCCACATTCTGGATTTGTCTGATTGCTTTTTTGTAGTGTTATTCAGTTGGAGTCACTCAACTTTTTTTTTTTTTTTTTACAAAAATACACTATACTTCATAAATATTTCTGTGCAATTGCATCACATCAAGAAACACAATGCACAGCTGTGCCATGTTTCGTTATCTAAGATTGATTAGTACATATAGGTGATCTTCAGTGTACATCCTTCAGTGTAAAATTCTCCCGTAGATTATCTAATACTTTTAGCATCCATCAACGACTGTTGACTAAATAAGTTATTTATTGAGATCCTTCCTCTGGTCCAGATTGTTTTCATCAGATTAGTTTTATCTTTGTCCCCTTTATTTCTGTAGCCAATTGCCTAGGAAAGATCCTTTCATCTTCCAGCTTTCTTAGATCTCCAAATCTCTCAGGTCTACGGACATCTGAGATAGGAGCACGATCTGTCTTGCCTGGGGAGCTAACGAGATAAGGAATTGAGTCAGTATTTCCTAAAATTCACACTTGAAGCCCATAAAGCAGGCAGGTGGTTTTAATTTTGCCCCGCTGGATAGGTTGGGGTTAGGGAAGGGCGGGTTAGAGGGAGGCAGAGTGAATCGGGGGCAATCTCCCCTTTCCTGGGGTCAAACTCAAAGGCTTTTACTAGAAATCCTTCAACAGAGACTGGGCCCTTTGATTTTCAATTGAGGCAAGGCCAAAGAGTCCAGGCCAGGCGTGGGGGCTCCTCGTAATCCCAGCGACCAGGAGGCTGATGCAGGAGGATCACTTGAGGCCAAGAGTTTAAGACCAGTCTGGGCAACATAGTGAGACCCTGTCCTAAGAAAAAAATTTAAAAAATAGCCCAGCATGGTGGCGTGCCCATAGTCCCAGCTACTAGGAAGGCTGGGGGCGGGTGGATCGCTTGAGCAGGAGTTCAAGTTCGCAGTGAGCTATGATCACGTCGCTGCACTACAGCCTGGGCGACAGAGCAAGATTCTGTCTCTAAAAAAGAAAACAGTCCATAGGGAGTAGGTAGAATCAGAGTAGAAAGGGAGAGTCCTGGACGCTCAGAATGGAGCCTTTCAGAGCTTTAACCCCGGGACTACATCTCCCAGAATTCCGCTCGCCCGGTCCCACCGCACTGAACGGACTGCGCGTGCGCGAGGCAGGTGACGACCCGCCCCACAGGCCCCAGAACCCCCGAGATTCCCCGCGCTTGCCTCCCGCCCTCTCCTTCCAGACCCTCTGTCTGTCCGCTGGGGGCGCGCGCAGTGAGTGGCAGGCGGCAGCGGCGCTGGCGGCCGAGTGCGCGGGTCACGCGTGGCGGTGCGTGGTTGCTAGGGGCGCCTGAGGCTGCCTGGTAGCCTAGCAGGCCGAGGGAGGAAGTAGCGTGGAGCCGGTGCCGAGCCGGGGCGAAGGTGGATCCCCTAGGTGAGTGCGGCTGCTGAGCCACGGGAACCGACCCCAGACCCTCCACCGGTCCCACGCTCCCGACCTCCCTTTACCGGAGTCGTTTCGCGCGGGTCCCCAGCCCTCCGGCCAGTCTCACCCTAGCCCCGCTCCCTCCCTCCACCTCTCATCACCCGGGAGGCCAGGGAGCCGCGGCCTCGGGTGGCCGGGACTTCGCGCCTCCTCGGAGCCCTTCTCCTCTCCGCCACGCCCCGCGAACTTAGTCGGCCTCGCCTCCGGATGCCCGAACCCTGCCCCATCCCCTAGTCCTGGCCTCCGAGCCACCTCTGTCCCGCCGTGCTGAGGTTTAAATTCTCTCTGGGTGTGAGCCTAAGCTCCTCGCAGGCCCCAGGCCGAATTTAACATGGATATCTACATGTTTACTTCTCCATTCTCAGTATCTGTAGAGGAATACGTTCCTAAACTCTACAGATTCAAACAGGATCTGAGATCCTGTGGAATTTAATTCTTCATTCATCCATTCCTTTAATCATTCACTAAACAATTTTTAGTAAACATTGACAAGTATTTAATGAGCCTGGGTACAGTGGAAGGGATTGAGGGGATAGAGTGGCTAATAGGACAAGCATGTTTTCATGGAATTTATAGTCTAGGAGTTTATTAATCAAGTAAACGAGCATTTGCCATACTGTGGTGTGTGCTGTGATAGAACAGGAAATACTTAATCCGGACTTACTTAGAAAACGACATTATTCCCATTCCTCCTGGTCTTCACATTCCCATTCTGGATCTAGGAAATATTTTAATCCTTCCTAGATGGAATCGTCTTTGCTTTCTCAGATACTCCAAATCACCTATTCCTTAACTGCAACATCTGTTGATTTAGCCAATCAATAAGCATTTGGGGGACCCTTTGGGATAGTGTTCCATCCCATTCTTCCGTTTCTTGCACTGAGTACTGAGACACTGTTTGCATTTAAACCACTCACTTTGTGCTCAGAAAGTTAGCAGCTACTTATTCATTGGACTGAATCAATCCTTGAAAAATTATCAAGTGTTTTCTGGGAGTAAAGAGGTGGGAGGACATTCCATATACACAGTGGATTTAGGAAAGATACAGCAAGTCCTGAAAAGAGAACTGGAAACAGTTTGACAGACCTGAGCTAGATTTGGAGGGAGCCATCCAGGAAGAGGGAAGTTAGTAGGGGTTAGATCACAAAGGGCCTTGGATGTTTTACTGAGTTAGAACTACATTCCTGGAGCAGTGGTTTTCAAGGTGAAGTAATTAGGGCCCTAGACTCCCAAAGGATACACTTGCTCATCTAGCTTTAGATGAATACGTTTCCAGATCGTCAGCTTCCCAATGAACTCTTTTTTTTTTTTTTGAGACAGTCTTGCTCTGTCGCCTAGGTTGGAGTGCAATGGTGCGATCTTGGCTCTCTGCAACCTCCACCTCCCGGGTTCAGGCGATTCTCCTGCCTCATTCTCCCGAGTAGCTGGGATTAGAGGCGCACGCTGCCACGCCCGGTTAGTTTTTTGTATTTTTTAGTAGAGATGGGGTTTCACCATCTTAGCCAGGCTGGTCTCAAACTCTTGACCTCGTGATCCACCCGCCTCAGCCTCCCAAAGTGTTGGGATTACAGGCGTGAGCCACTGTGCCCGGCCCCAGTGAACTCTTTTTCTACAACTGCCCTTACAAAAAAAGGGGAGGAGGCTGTGTGTGGCAAATCCCTCACACTTCCTAAATTTTACTGTGGTGTATTGACCTGAGTGTAAAAATGTCCTCAGATACAAACAAGGAATACTTTGGAAATACTTATTTTCAGGAACACCTCCTTTAGTGATTTAAGTTACCTCCTAACACAGAAGGCTTCCCAGTACACAATCCCATTAGTGTAAAGCGTGTTCCTTGTTAGGATATTCTGAAAAGAACACAGTAGTTAAATGTAATGGGAATGTCTTTTGGGACAATGGGGTTTTTAAGTTATTTTGGGTAAAACTTGTAAAATTTTTAAAGAGATTTAGTTTAAGTGTGTGTTACTCAGTAAGATAGTTAATAACTATTTTTAAGACCGAGTGTGTTGGGTCACACCTGTAAATCCAACACTTTGGGAGGCCTAGGCAGGCTAATTGCTTGAGCCCAGGAATTCGAGACCAGCCTGGGCAACATGGTGAAACCTCTTCTCTACAAAAAACAATATAAAAATTAGACAAGCATGGTGGCATGCTCCTGTAGTCCCAGCTGTTTGTAGGCTGAGGTGGCAGGATGTATTGAGCCCAGGAGGTTATCCAGGCTGGAGTGCCATGGTGTGATCATAGCTCACTGTAAACTCCAACTCCTGGATTCAAACAATCCTCCTGTCTCACCCTCCTGAGTAGCTGAGACTATAGCCATACGCCACCCACCTGGCTAATTTTAAAAAATGTTTAGTAGTGATAGGTGTCTCGCTATGTTGCCTATGCTGGTCTCAAATTCCTGGGCCCAGGTGATCCTCCTGCCTCAGCTTCCCAAAGTGCTGGGATTACAGGAGTGAACCACTGTGTCTGGTCTAGATGTTACCTCATATGTAAGGAACACATGGTTTTAAAAATTCTTTTAGGGGCTGGGCGCGGTGGCTCACGCCTGTAATCCTAGCACTTTGGGAGGCCGAGGCAGGCGGATCACGAGGTCTGGAGATCGAGACCATCCTGGCTAACACAGTGAAAACCCGTCTCTACTAAAAAATACAAAAAATTAGCCAGGCTTGGTGGTGAGCGCCTGTAGTCCCAGCTACTCGGGAGGCTGAGGCAGGAGAATGGCGTGAACCTGGGAGGTGGAGCTTGCAGTGAGCCGAGATCATGCCACTGCACTCCAGTCTGGGGACAGAGTGAGACTCCGTCTCAAAAAAAAAAAAAAAAACAAATTCTTTTAGGGATACATGAGTAAAATCAAGTAAAGAGTATGTTCCAGGAAAACCACAGAAAGACAATTAGCAGAAAAATAATGTCAGATTTGGGTTTAAGATTACTGTAGTGTCAATATGTTGGTTGAATAGGAAGAATTTTAGATTGGAGGCAGGGAGCCAATGGAAAGCTATTATAGTGGCCTAAGCTAGAGATGATGAAGGCTTTATGGTTGCTCTAGTGGAAATGGAGAGGGTTTAGAGAGATTTAACCATGGTAGTGTTGACAAAACCTGGTGGCAGAATAGAGGTAGGAGAATGGGACAAGGAGCAGTGTAGAATGATTGTAGGTTTCTGATTTCAGTGACCATGTGGGTGGTGATGCAGCAGCACATCCAGGTAGAAAGGCCCAGGAGTTCATTTTGTAGATCTGGAGCTCACAAGAGAGGCCTGGGTGATGATAGAGTTGAGAATATAGGAGGTGGTTGAAGCCATGACATGGAAGGGATGGTTCTGGGAGAGAGGTAATAATGGCAGCTGCCACTTGTTGAGTGCTCACTGTGTGCCAGGCAGAGTGAGAAATCTGAACTCAGAAGAACACCAACATTGAAAGGACGGGTAGAGGAAAGAGGAAGGAAGAAGGGGACAGAGAGAATACATAACCAGATACAGAAATTAATATGTGTGAATAGCAAGTTGTTACTTGCTGAAAATCTATATCTAGATGAAGCCTTAACTTCAGAATCTATCTGATACTCATAATTTGGAGTTAGATTTAGAATCTTTCTCACTAGATTCCTAATTTAGTTAGATTTAGAATCTTTCTCACTAGATTCCTTCTATGACCTTGGAATTGTCTGATCATAATGTCTGGATTTTAGCCTGAGATCAGGTGCTTTGGTAAATCACCAAAAGTCAGTAGATTGCAGATAAAAGGTTTTCCTTTAATGCCTTTTACTTCTTACCTTCTCTTCTGGCAGAATTGGGAACAAATACTGAGAGTGCTAGTTTCTTTTAGGCCTTACAATACAAAGGACCTTGTCCTTCGGAGCCCTCATAGATAAGCTGGACCCTAATGCTTCTCTAGACCAGCAGTGCTCAGAGTTTTTGGGCTCAGGATTTCTTTATGTACTTGAAAAAGCTCTTTGGAATCTTCAGTTAGAAAAAGGGGATATATATGTATTTCAATATTCGATTTTTTATTTTTAAATTTTGTTTAGAGATGGGGGTCTCACTATATTGCCCAGGCTGGTCTTGAACTCCTGGGCTCAAGCGATCCTCCTGCCTCAGCCTCCCAAAGTGCTGGGATTACAGGCTTGAACCACTGCGCTCAGCCTATATTTTAATATTTATCATGTTAGAAACAAATATTCATTTAGAAGGAATAAGCCCATTACTAACATGAATAACATTTTTACATAAGTTATGTTACAATTTACATTAACTTTATGCTAACATAAGTTAGTTAACACAAACAGCATTTCTGACCTAAGTTATGGTTAGCATAAGTTCACTTAATGTTTTCATTTAAAAATGCTACTGTTTAAAACATATTAGTGAGAAGAGTGGCATTGTTTTTTAGATCTCTTTAGTGTCTGGCTTAATAGAAGACAGCTGGATTTTCGTATCTGTGTCTCCAATCTATTGTGATAGTTGTTTTGATTGAATAATGCAGAAAATCCAGCCTTACACATATGGCTGGAAAAGGATGAAGTATTTCAGTAGTTTTCTCAGATAATTGTGGGTATTGGCTATGCAAAACAAGGCATGATTTTGAAAAGGCTAGTTACAGTGTAGAATCTGAAATGGTATCAGTGAACTTTTCATACTTTGTTACGTTAAAATCCATGGATCTGTCTCACTTTGACTGGGTCTTAGATCCATGCATGATTCTGTAAAGTGATACAGTCATGCTTTACAGCCCTGGTATAGCCTGTTGCTCCTAAGCTACAAACCTGAACAGCATGTCACCATGCTGAGTATTGTCTGCAGTTGCAACACAGTTGCAACACAATGCATGTAAACATTGAAACATAGAAAAGGCTACTGTAAAAATACAGAATGATAATCTTTTTTTTTTTTTTTTTTTTTTTTTTGAGACGGAGTCTCGCTCTGTCACCAGGCTGGAGTGCAGTCCGCTCACTACAAGCTGTGCCTTCCCGGTTCTCACCATTCTGCTGCCTCAGCCTCCCGAGTATCTGGGACTACAGGGGCCCGCCACCATGCCCAGCTAATTTTTTTGTATTTTTAGTAGAGATGGGGTGTCACCGTGTTAGCCAGGATGATCTCAATCTCCTGACTTCGTGATCCACCCACCTTGGCCTCCCAAAGTGCTGGGATTACAGATGTGAGCCACCGCGCCTGGCCTGGAATGAAAATCTTATGGGACATTGTCTTCTATGGGGACTCTCTGTTGACTGAAACAGTATGCGAGGCGCTACTGTTTGAAAATACTGGTTCACTGAGTTATGTAGATCTCCCACATGTCACAGTTTATTATATAGTGTCAAAAAAAATCATATCACCACAGTCTCTTCAGAGAAGTAAAGTATTGGGAAGCACTCAAACTCATGGTGGCAGATACCATTTTGCCAAAATTCTTTTTTTTTTTTTTTCTTTGAGACGGGGTCTTGCTCTGTCACCCAGGCTGGAGTGCAGTGGCCGGATCTAAGCTCACTGCAAGCTCCGCCTCCCGGGTTCACGCCATTCTCCTGCCTCAGCCTCCCGAGTAGCTGGGACTACAGGCGCCTGCCACCTCGCCCGGCTAGTTTTTTGTATTTTTTAGTAGAGACGGGGTTTCACTGGGTTCGCCAGGATGGTCTCGATCTCCTGACCTCGTGATCCGCCCGTCTCGGCCTCCCAAAGTGCTGGGATTACAGGCTTGAGCCACCGCGCCCGGCCCAAAATTCTTTTTTCTTTTTTTTGAGATGAAGTCTCACTCTCATCACCCAGGCTGGAGTGCAATGGTGCGATCTCAGCTCACTGCAACCTCCACCCCCTGGGTTCAAGTGATTCTCCTGCCTCAGCCTCCTGAGTAGCTGGGATTACAGGTGTCTGCCACCATACCCAGCCCCATTTTGCCAAAATTCTAATTTTCTTTGGGAAGCTCAAATTTTATCATTGGCAACAATGATTTTTGTATTTTTAGTAGAGACGGGGTTTCACTATGTTGGCCAGGCTGGTCTTGAACTCCTGACCTCAGGCAATTCACGTGCCTCGGCCTCCCAAAGTGCTGGGATTACAGACGTGAGCCACCGCGCCCAGCCCCATTTTGCAAAAATTCTAATTTTCTTTGGGAAGCTCAAATTTTATCATTGGCAACAAGTACAGTCGGTTGGTTTCCTTGAAGTGACAGGCTTACCTTGTTTCATTTTCCAGAACCTTTGCCAAATACCAAAGTCTGAATAACTATTACTTATGTGTCATTCATTCTTTCAAGTAAACATGGCGTTCCACAGAAAAATCCTGCAATTCAGACAATGACACAAGTGCTTTATTTAGAGATAATCATCACGTTCTGTGTGCAGTATAAATGTTTTATATGTATTTCACATTTTATCACGCAGAATATTAAAAAGCATACTCAAGGATCAAGATTTAATATAATTTACACTGTATCGGGCTGGGCGCAGTGGCTCACGCCTGTAATCCCAGCACTTTGGGAGGCCGAGGCAGGCGGATCACGAGGTCAGGAGATCGAGGCCATCCTGGCTAACATGGTGAAACCCCATTTCTACTAAAGATACAAAAAATTAGCCGGGTGTGGTAGCGGGCGCCTGTAGTCCCAGCTACTCAGGAGGTTGAGGCAGGAGAATGGCGTGAACCCAGGAGGCGGAGCTTGCAGTGAGCTGAGATTATGCTACTGCACTCCAGCCTGGCAACAGAGCGAGATTCTGTCTCAAAAAAAAAAAAAAAAAAATTTGCACTGTGCCATCAAGTAAACCTGGCTGTATTCTTTCACTGTGTGGTGGAAAAGTGTAGTGGGGAAGACTCCAGCTTGGTGCCATCGTCTTCATTCATGCTAAGTCACCAGCAGTTTTACTCATTACTGCTTTTGCGCTGTCAGTGGAAAGGTCAGCACAGTAAAAAGGCAAATAACATCTTAGGTTTTATCTTTTTCTTTGTTTTTTTTTTGAAGACAGGCTGGAGTGCAGTGGCATAATCATGGTTTACAGCAGTCTCGACACCCCTAGGCTCAGGTGATCCTCCCACCATAGGCACACACCACCACATCTAGCTGATTTTTGTATTTTTTTTGTAGAGACAAGATTTCACCATGTTGCCCATGCTCGTCTTGAACTCTGGAGCCCAAGCTATTTGCCCACCTTGGCCTCCCAAAATGTTAGGATTGTAGGTGTGAGTCACCGCACCCAGCTTCCTCTTAGTTTTGTTATGATAATATTTTCTTTTTTTTTTTTTTTTTTTTTTGAGACGGAGTCTCGCTCTGTCACCCAGGCTGGAGTGCGGTGGCCGGATCTCTGCTCACTGCAAGCTCCGCCTCCCGGGTTTACGCCATTCTCCTGGCTCAGCCTCCCGAGTAGCTGGGACTACAGGCGCCCGCCACCTCGCCCGGCTAGTTTTTTTTTTTTTGTACTTTTTTTTTAGTAGAGACGGGGTTTCACCGTGTTAGCCAGGATGGTCTCGATCTCCTGACCTCGTGATCCGCCCGTCTCGGCCTCCCAAAGTGCTGGGATTACAGGCTTGAGCCACCACGCCCGGCCTATGATAATATTTTCTACATAGCAGGACTACTGAAAGGATCTTAGGGTCCCCTCAGAGTCTGTGGACCATGCTTTGAGAACTGCTGCTCCAGAGCCCACCTGAGGAGGAGGAAAGAGGCTCCTTCCTGAAGCTGATAAAGGGTAAGGCTTCAGGAGAGCGAGTCACTCAGTTACATAAACCCTTCTACTGGTTTCACTTTTCAGTAATTTGTAGATTTACATCCCTCAGATCTAGCTGCCGTAACCTGTATCTTTTCCTCAGGTTTGCTCACTTGTTTGGCATTCCTAAACTGTGCTCTACAAGAGCTACCTATAATTTCACTAATCTTATACGGACTCACCCTTCTCACTAGGCTGTATTCTTGACCTTCCTCTCTTAGTAGGGCTTTAAGAGATATATTGCTCCTCCACCTTTCCTTAGGGAGAGAGAGCTTGGGATTTATCTCATAAGAGAAAATGGATGTGATTCCTACACTCCTCTCTTTCTATTTGATTCCACGTAAGTCAATTCTATCTTCTAACATAACTGTTGAGCAACTGAGGTAATCTCATCAGAGATCTTGTGGACTGTAGACTGAACCATTTCTGATGTCCTGAGTTCCCCCGGTGACCGAGGGAAACACCTAGTTGAAGGAGGAAAGTAAAACTGCATTTCCCAAGAGCCACACTCTCTTATAATATAGGAGAGTGATTTAATCAGTGGGTAATGAATAATTGCTTTCTCTAGAAATAGATACCTTGTCCAAGTTGGTCTGGGCCTGATCCCTGGAGACTTGTTGGTTTGTGAGAGCAGCAACAGATTTTCTTTTCTTTTCTTTTTTTTTCTTTTGAGATGCAGTTTCACTCTTGTTGCCCAGGCTGGAGTGCAATGGCGCGATCTCGGCTCGCTGCAACCTCCGCCTCCCGCGTTCAAGCAATTCTCCTGTCTCAGCCTCCCAAGTAGCTGGGATTACAGGCATGCACCACCATGCCTGGCTAATTTTGTATTTTTAGTAGAAACGGGGTTTCTCCATGTTGCTCAGTCTAGTTTCAAACTCGCGACCTCAGGTGATCCGCCCAACCTGAGCCTCCCAAAGTGCTGGGATTAGAGGCGTGAACCACTGCACCCAGCCAGCAATAGATTTTCTAACATAGGCTACTAATCATTCACACTCCTTTAAGGTGGAAACTTGAGGCAAAATTACCGCATAAAGATTGGAGGACAGAACTGTATAGTCAGTTTCCAAATGCTGCATGAAGATGACAAAGTAGGATGTTCAGATTCCTGAGACTGGGTGTTTTAAAGGGGAGAGTCTGGAGCCAGGGACATCAGTTATGCTGCTACCTTAACAGTCCTGCACTTGGTGTTGGAGGGGTTAGAGACTGGGCTGAGGCTGCCATGCAAATAGAAAGGGATGTTTCAGGCCATTTTGTTGATCTCTACAACTCTCTGCAGTTTTTTATTCTTCACTCTTATTCCTTTATTCAAGTTTTATTTGTATTTTTAACAGTTTTGTGGAGGTATAATTCACATCGAACATATCTATCTTTTCTAAGTCAATTGTTTTTAAAACTTTGTTCTAGGAAGCCTTAGTGTTCCATAAAGTTGTTGGGGAAGGAGACTGGGCAATATTGCTAATAGGAGGCCAAACTGGACCAGGGTTCTTCCCACCCCCTTCTGCCAGTGTGGCTTTGCATTTGAGGTTAATCCCCAGAGATTTCCTATAAAAGCCATCATGAAGCTTATAGGACATATCCATGTGGTAAGTGAACAGTGGTGTAAGATAGCCTTGGGAAGTTACCATGTGAAAGGGACACACCACAGGTGCTCATGGAGAGGGTGGATCTTGAGCTGGGTCTGGAAAAGGTAAATAAAATATGGTAAGGATTCACAAGGAAGAAACTTAGTGGAGTAAAGCACTGCAGACAGGCATTTGAAAGGTTTATTCCAGGAGTTCAGTGTAAGACCAGCGCAGTTCACATAACAGAGTGCAAGGTAGGAGGAAATGGAAATAAGCCTCAAAAAAAAAAAAAAATGAAGATTAAGGGTCGACTGTGGAGTCTTGTGGACCCAAGCTAAGAAATCTCACATGACAGTCATCTGGAATGCTTGTTAAAACTGCACTCAAGACCCTGTTCTACACCAACTGAATCCTCTTGAAGATGAGTCTCAGGACTTTGCATCCCAGGTTATTGTGATGCGGGTGGGCCACCACAGTGTTTAGTAAGTACTCATGGACCATTTTTGAAAAGGGATTGACCTCATCAAGCAATACAGCAAAGTTAATCTGGAGGTTGCCTTCAGGGTGGAATTAGGAAGGGCACACCTTGGAGACACATGCTTCAGTCAATACTGTTGCAGTAAGTCCAGATCTAGGGGCGTGGTAGAAATAATAAAAGGAGGAAGAATGCTAAGTAGACAGAGTGTCTTAAATTTCATGACTGGTTTCCCTTTGGGGAAATAAAGTAAAGGAAGAAGTCAGAAATATCTTACTTTTCCTCTCAGGTGATTTGGAGAAAGAAGGGTCCACTCAAGGAAATGGGACGATTAGGAGTGGAGAGCTAGTTTGACACACTAGATTGAAGTGGTTGGACATGCATTGGGAAAGGTGGAATAGGCAGTTGGTGATGCAGATATGAAACTTGAGAGGACAAGTCTGCAAAATGACTTTTCTGCAGATAATAGTTGACATTGTGAGAGCAGATTGATTTGATGTGGGGGAGGATGAAAGAACTGTGGAGGATTTTGGAATGGCCTCAGGAGGAGGAAAGACACTATTGAAGGGGTTGGGTACAGTTGTGGCAGAGTGCATGCACTGAGTAAAAAATAGCAACAAGGAGATGGTGGTAAGAAGGGAGCTCCTTTTTCATATGAAGAGGTCCAACTTGTAGCTTTGCTGATGTGATACTGTGATATAATAAGAAATACTCCAGCCTGGTCAGCATGATGAAACCCTATCTCTACAAAAACACAAAAATTATCTGGGCATGATGGCAGGTGCCTGTAATCCCAGCTATTTGGGAGGCTGAGGTGGGAGAATTGCATGAACCCGAGAGGCAGAGGTTGCAGTGAGCCGAGATCGTACCATTGCACTCCAGCCTGGGCAACAGAGCGACACTCCACGTCTCAAAAAAAAAAAAAAAAAAAAAGAAATACATAATTGGTGTGTGCCCCTGGTTCCTGGCTCCTAAAACCTTCAGAACTTCTAAGTTATAAATGTCTTTTTATATGCTAATGAGATGATTGATAGCTGGGGACTCCTGAATAGGCTCAAGATGGTAGGCTGGTTGCCAAGGGAACCAACCATGTGATTAGAGGGTTGGAACTTTCAGTTCCATCCCCCAACTTCTGGGAAGGGGAGTGGAACCAAAGATTGAGCTGACCACTGATGGCCAGTGATTTATTCAGTCATGCCTATTAATGAAACCTGCATAAAAACCCGAAAGGACAGGGTTTGGATTGTTGAGCACATGAATGTACCTGGCACTCCTGGTAAGAGCACAGAAGCTCCAAGCCCTTTCCCACATCCCTTGCCCTATGCATCGTGTATCTCTTCCATGTGGCTGTTCATCTGTATCCTCTGTAATAGGTAAATGTAAGTGAAGTGTTTCCCTGAGTTCTGTGAGTTGTTCTAACAAATTGATCAAATTCAAAGGAGGGGGTTTTCAGTTTACCCCAATTAATTAATTAATTTGCCTTTGCCTCCCAAGGTGCTGGGATTACAGGTGTGCGTCACCGCGCTTGGCCAGGGAACACCAATTTATAGCAAATCAATCAGAAGCACAGGTCACAACCTGTGCCTTGCAGTTGGCATCTGAAGTGGAAGCAGCCTTGTGGTACTGAGCCCTTAACCTGTGCGATCTGATGCTATCTTTAGGTAGAGAGTGTCAGAATTGAATTAAAGGGTATCCAGTTTGTTGCCTCTGGAGCATTCCTTGGTGTGTGTGCCTCACACACATTTTGATGACCAGAGGTGAAATATTCTGTGCTGTGTTAAGAGTGACTACGTAAGAGAGTGAAAAACTTTTTTTTTTCCCCCTTAGCTGGTCATAGCTGTTGTAGATGCATTCGTTTATTCAGCAAATATTTAATGAGCCCTGATTACCATTCTAGGACTGGATACGTAAACTCTGAACAAAGTCCCTGTGCTCAAAGAGCTTTCATTCTGGAAGATAGATAGCAAAGAAATGCATAAAGAATTGAAGTTTTTATTTTGTTTTAAAATAACCAGGGCCAGTGGCTCATGCCTGTAATCTCAGCACTTTGAGAGGCTGAGGCAGGAGGATCACTTGAGGCCAGGAATTTGAGACCAACTGGGGCAACATGGTAAGACTCTATCTCTATTTAAAAAAAAAAAAAATTTAAAAACTCAGAAGTTAACATTAGGGCGTGGTGTAGGGGTTCATGTCTACAATCCTAGTGCTTTGGGAAGCTGAAGTGGAAGGATCACTTGGGCCCAGGAGTTTGAGACTAGCCCTGGCAAGATAGCAAGACCTCATCTCTACAAAAAATAAAAAAGTTAGCTGAGTGTGGTGGCACACACTAGTAGTTCCAGCTACTTGGGAGGGTGAGATAGGAGGACCATGAGCCCAGGAGGTCAAACCTTGGTGACCAAGTGACCTGGTCTCAAAGAAACAAAAAGAAATTAAAATTATAGGAAAAGGTATATACAGATAAGTCTCTCATCTTTGTCTCTTTCCAATCTCATTGGTAGTTTTTAAAAAAATTACCAGCTTCTTTGTTCATCTTTTTTTTTTTTTTTGAGCCAAGTGTAAGGAAATATTAACATATAATAATTTTAGATAGTGGAGGAATGAAATGGAGGGAATAAAACAAGGTAATGAAATAAGAAATGATTGGGGTAGGACATATTAGATAGGGTTGACGAGGAAGGCCTTTTGAGCTGAATACTGAGTGAAGGAACTAAGCGAGCCATTCAGAGATCTGAATGTTTCAGAGGGAACCTCAAAGACCCACGGGTGGGAACGTTCCTCGTGAGGGGAAGAGTAGCTCTGGATAAGGTCAGAGAGTCAGGAATCGGATCACATAGTCCTTGGAGCCATCAGATGGTCTTAAGCTGTGTTTTAAAAAGAGTACTGTGTTTTGAAAAGAGTAGCCACTGTCTGGAAAGTAGATGATATGGAAGCCAGGAAATCAGCAGTTGAGAGATGATGGTAGCTTGACTAAGGTAATGACAGTGGAAATGGGGAAGAATAGCCAGATTCAAAGACATATATTTGAAGCTGGAAGGACTTGTTGATGGATTAAGTGGAACTGAAGAGCTGCTAAGGTCAGGGTGAAAGCATCATTATGACAGGCATGTCGGGAGTTTCTGTGTTGTGGGGATGCCTGTCCAGGGACAGAGCCCCTTGATCCCCTTGTGCCTGAATATTTTTTATTGAAGTCTTCTTTGTGCAATTACAGCTTATTTCTTGGCCCTGACTCTGAAAGATTAATTGGACAAGAGGGGAATGTGATTGATCTGTTCTCTCACTTCCCTCTAGCATGACTTTGTTAGAGTATGACATTCTCACCTTATGTTCAAGGAGATTAACAGATAACATGTTCTTTTCTTTTGAATAACAGTGGTTATAGAAACCCTTGAGCTTGCCACAGTGCTCCCTTGTTTCCTTGACTCTAGCCCTAAAATCCTTGTCTCAGCCTCTAGGTTCCTGTTTCTCAGCTGGGTGCTGACAGCAACTGTTTTCTCCATTGAGGACACAACAAGGACTTGTGTTTTATTGGGATGTGAGGTTTTACACAGAATCACATTTAAATAGCATTTTCCCTCTAAGTATTGGAGAACTCCTACCAGCTTGTGTGTTGATGGGTCCCAGAGAAAGTGCTTCCATTAAACTTTATCTGCCAGGCTTGAGTAGTATGCCTTCCCTTGAACTCACCTTGAGCCAGAGTTTACAAATTCACTGGCCGGTTAGAGAGGTTGATTAATGGGTACAGGTACACATTCAAGATGATGCATTTTTGTTTGGAAATTGCAGAAGTGATGATATATCCTTAAGTGCATCATATCATGAAGCACATAATATCATTAGTAATAGTACAAATTGACATGGGCCTCATGATATGATGCCACTAAGGATATATCATCACTTCAGACAAAACCAAATTGAGTTTCATTGTTTAGAATAACTGGTCTGTATTCTTCAGAAGTATCAAGCTCATTAAAGAAAAATAAAGGCTGAAGAACTATTACAGATTAAAGGAGACTAAAAAGATATGACAGGTGAATACAGCTTGTGATCCTGGGCCAGATAAAGGACATTGATGGGACAATTGGTGATATTTGGATAAGGTCTGTATAGTAGATAATAATATAGTTTATAGTATTATCAATGTTAATTTTTTGAGTATAAGAGAATATCCTGGTTTTAGCAAACATTTAGGAAGTTTTTAGGAAGTATTCAGATGTAAAGGGGTATCATGTCTGCAGTTTACTCTCAAACATTTCAAAAACCGGTTCACACAGAGATGTGAGAGAGAATATGAATGAATAATAAAACAAGTGTGGTAAAGTATTAACATTTGATGAATCTGGGTAAAGGGTAAACAGGAGTTCTTTGTACTATTTTTGTAACTTTTTGCAAGTCTGGGATAATTGCAAAATTAAAAAAAACATTTTTAAAACCTCAGTACTACTTAAAGGGAAGTTTGGTTTTCCTCAGACCAGAAAGCAGGTAGCACACCAATCAACTTCAACTTTTCTTTGAAATTATACTGGTAGAAATGGATTTTAACAGTGAACAACTCAAGCAAATGGACTTACTTCTTGCTCCATTACCTGAAACAGGCCTACTCTTCCCCCTACTCTTCCTGGCCTGTGATAACCACCAATCCGTTCTCTATATTCTGAAATCCATTTTTTTAAGCTCCCACATATGAGTGAGAACATGCCATATTTGTCTTTCTGTGCTTGGCTTATTTTACTTAACATAATGACCTCCAGTACCATCCATGTTGCTGCAAATGATGGGATTTCATTCCTTTTTTATGGCTCCATTATATTCTGTTGTGTATATATACCACGTTTCCTTTATTTGTAGTCCATTTACATTCAGTGTTGTTATTGATAAGTAAGGACTTAACTACTGCTATTTGACTGCTTGTTTTGTGGTTACTTTGTAATTCCTCTTTCTTACTGTTTTTGTAGTTTTTTCTAGTAGTATGGTTTAATTAATTGCTTTTTATTTTTAGTGGATTTATTACAGGTTTTTGCGCTGTGGTTATTGTGAGACTTACAAAAAACAGCTTGTAGTTATTTTTATTTTATTTTATTTTTTATTGAGACGGGGTTTCGCCCTATCATCCAGGCTGGAGTGCAGGGGCATGATCACAGCTCACTGCAGTCTCGACTTCTTGGGCTCAGGCGATCCTTCTACCTCAACTTCCCAAGTAGCCCACCCTATAACAAGTCATTTTGAGAGATGATAACTTTTTTTTTTTTTTGAGACAGAATCTTGCTCTGTCCCCTAGTGTGGAATGTAGTGGTATATTCACGGCTCACCACAGCCTCGATCTCCTGGGCTCAAGCGCTTCTCCTACCTTAGCCTCCCAAGTAGCTGGGACTACCAGCATGTGCCATCATGCCTAGCTAATTTTTTGTGGGTTTTTTTTTGTAGAGATAGGATCTCACTATGTTGCCCAGGTTGGTCTCGAACTCCAAAAGAATAGAAATGAACAAATTGAGAACCATAAAAACTTTCTACACTTTAACTCTGTCCCCCATACATTTTAGCTTTTTGTGTCTCAATTTACATATTTTCATATTGCCTTTTTTATTTTTGAGACAAAGTCTCACGCTGTCGTCCAGGCTAGAGTGCAGTGGTGTGGTCTCGGCTCACTGCAACCTCCACCTCCTGGGTTCAAGCAATTCTCCGGCCTCAGCCTCCCAGGTAGCTGGGATTACAGGCACACGCCACCACACCTGGCTAAATTTTGTATTTTTAGTAGAGACAGGGTTTTACCATGTTGGCCAGGCTGGTCTTGAACACCTGGCGTCAAATGACCTGCCTGCCTGAGCTACCCAAAGTGCTGGAATTACAGATGTGAGCCACCGTGCCCAGCCTTATTTGCCTATTTCTTAAGAAGTTGCTGTAGCTGTTATTGTTTTTGACAATTTTGTCTTTTGGGCTTCATACTAGAATTATGATTAGATTGCATATCATAATTAGAGTATTAGACTATTCTGGGTTTGTCCATTTATCTAATTTTACTAGTGGATTTTATACCTTCAAATGTTTTCTTTTTGCATGTTAGTTTTTTTCCCCCCCTTCAAATTGAAGAACTCTCTTTAGCATTACTTCTAAGACGGGTCTGGTGGTAGTGAATTCTTTCAGCTTTTGTTTATCTGGGAAAGAGACTTTATCTCTCATATTTGAAGAGTAGTTTTGCTGGATACAGTATTCTTGGAGGGCAGTTTTTTTCAGCACTTTGAAATGTTTCACTCCCTCACTTGGATAATTTCTGAGGAGAATATTGTTGCCAGATGAATTGGAGCTCCCTTATATGTATTTGCTTCTTTTTCTCTTGCTCCTTTTAAAATCTTCTGTTTGCCCTTGAACCTTGAGAGGTTTAATTATTATATGCCTAGGTTGGATATATGTATCTCTCTCAAGTTTTGGAAAAATTTCTGTTTCTTTTTTTTTTTTTTCCAAGACAGAGTCTCACTCTGTCACCCAGGCATGATCTCAGCTCACTGCAACCTCCGCCTCCTGGGTTCAAGTGATTCTCATGCCTCAGCCTCATGAGTAGCTGGGATTACAGGCATGTGCCACCACATCCAGCTAATTTTTTCTGGTTTTAGTAGAAATGTAGTTTCACCGTCTTGGCCAGGCTGGTCTCAAACTCCTGGCCTCAAGTGATCCACCTGCCTCAGCCTCCCAAACTGCTGGGATTACAGGTGTGAGCCACCATGCCTGGCCCCTTTTGTGAAATTTCTTGCAGACCAGTAACTAGTTTCTTTCTTTCTTTCTTTCTTTCTTTCTTTCTTTCTTTCTTTCTTTCTTTCTTTCTTTCTTTCTTTCTTTCTTTCTTTCTTTCTTTCTTTCTTTTTCTTTCTTTCTCTTTCTTTCATTCTTTCTTTCTTTCTTTCTGTCTTTCTTTCTGTCTTTCTTTCTGTCTTTCTGTCTTTCTTTCTGTCTTTCTTGTCTTTCTTGTCTTTCTTGTCTTTCTTGTCTTTCTTGGAGATGGAGTCTCACTCTGTTGCCCAGGCTGGAGTGTAGTGGTGCAATCTCAGCTCACTGCAACCTTCGCCTCCTGGGTTCAAGTGATTCTCCTGCCTCAGCCGCCTGTAGCTTCGATTACAGGTGTGCACCATGCCCAGCTAATTTTTGTATTTTTAATAGAGATAGGGTTTCACCATGTTGGTCAGGCAGGTCTCGAGCTCCAGACCTCAAATGATCCACCCACCTCGGCCTCCCAAAGTGCTGGAATTACAGATGTGAGCCACCGTGCCCAGCCTGCTAATTTCTTTTAGTAAGCCACCCCTGTGTCTTGCTTAGCTCCCTCTTGAATACCAATAATTGTTAGATTTGGTCTTTTGAGGTAGTTTTCTGTGTCTTATAGGTTATCTTTGTTGCTTTTCATTCTGTTTTCTTTTTTCTCATCTGTGTATTTTCAGATAGACTGTCTTCAAGCTCACTAATACTGTCCTCTGCTTGATCCATTGTGCTGTTAAGAGTCTAGTAAATTTTTCAGGTAAGCAATTTATTTCTCAGTTCTAAGATTTGTTTTAAACATCATTATTATTAACAATCTCTTTTTTAAATTTCTCTGATAAATTTCTGAATTGCTTTTGTGTTATCTTGGAGATCACCAAGTTTCCTTAAAACTGCTATTTTGTTTGGGAGGCCGAGGTGGGTGGATCACAAGGTCAGGAGATGAAGACTGTGCTGGCTAACACGGCGAAACCCTGTCTCTGCTAAAAATACAAAAAATTAGCCGGGCGTGGTGGCGGGCACCTGTAGTTGCAGCTAGTCAGGAGGCTGAGGCAGGAGAATGGTGTGAACCCGGGAGGTGGAGCTTGCAGTGAGCCGAGTTCACACCACTGCACTCCAGCCTGGGCGACAGAGCGAGACTCTGTCTCAAAAACAACAACAACAACAAAAAAAACTGCTATTTTGAGTTCCTGGTTAGAGAGCTCATGTATCACTGTTTCATTAGCGTCAGTCACTGTTTTCTTGCTTTGTCCATTTCTTGCTTTGTCATAGTTCTCTGTTTGCTGTTATTTCTTGTGGATATGTGGATATATGTATATATCTCTACACTGAAGGATTATTTATTCCAGTCTTCTCTGTCTGGCTTGTTTCGGTTGTTATTGGATATGTTTGTTTAGAGATTTTTTTGTAACTTAACCTGTTGACTATCTTTTTTGTTAAATCACTAGGTCATTACCTCTTTTTCAACACTAGATGGCATCTTGGCCCCAGGTTTGTCTTGGCTTTAGAGCAGTGGTCCCCAACCTTTTTTGCACCAGAGACCAGTTTTGTGGAAGACAGTTTTTCCACTGACTGGGGTGGGTGGGTGGGGAGGTGGCTTTGGGATGATTCAAGCACATTAAATTTTTTTGTACACTTTATTTCTGTTAATACATTGTAATATATAATGAAATAATAATACAACTCACCATAATATAGACTCAGTGGGAGCCCTGGGGCTTGTTTTCCTGCAACTAGGTGGTCCCATCTGGGGATGATGGGAAACAGTGACAGATCATCAGGCATTAGATTCTCATAAGCAGCACGCAACCTAGATCCTTTACATGGGCAGTTCATAATAGGGTGAGCGCTCCTATGAGAATCTAATGCTGCTGCTGAGCCTACAGGAGGTGGATCTCAGGCAGTAATACTTGCCTACATGGTAATGCTGCTTGCCCAATGCTCAGCTCCTGCTATGTGGCCTGGTTTCCTAACAGGCCGTGGACCAGTAGCAGTCCGTGGCCCAGGAGTTGGGGACCCCTGCTTTGGAGCACTGCCCTTCCCAATTGGAGGAGGTCCCAAAAGGAATATCCTGGCAATGTGGGAAGGCCGGCTAGGGGTTTGTGCCCAGGTGACCTGTAGAACATACCTCCTATAGAGAGTAGTGTTGCTGCACAGCCACTCTGATTTGGTGTCTCCTTTGGCTGAGTTACAGAGCAGAGTCCAGGACTGAGTATGATAGTCCTACCTCCTTGCTTTGTTTCTGGCTGTCTTCAGGGATATTTCTCTCTCTTTAGGCACTCTTGATGCTTTCTGTAGGTTGAGGCATGGACAGGGAAGCTGGTGGTCTGTTTTTTTTTTGGCGGCGGGGGACATAGTTTTGTTCTTGTTGCCCAGGCTGGAATGCAATGGCATGATCTTGGCTCACTGTAGCCTCCACCTCCCAGGTTCAAGCCATGCTCCTGCCTCAGCCTCCCGAGTAGCTGGGATTATGGGTGCCTGCCACCATGCCCGGCTAATTTTTTGTATTTTTAGTAGAGATGGGGTTTTGCCATGTTCGCCAGGCTGGTCTCAAACTCCTGGCCTCAGGTAATCTGCCCGCCTCAGCCTTCCAAAGTGCTGGGATTATAGGCGTGAGCCAGTGCACCCAACCTGGTTGTCTATCTCAATCTCACTTTTTCCAGTTTAGAAATTGTGAGTTGGGGGCAGGTTTTCTATGTCCTTGGTACCAGGAAGATTGAGGGAGGGGATGCTGCAGATGTGGAAGTTCAGTTTTCTTACCACTTTGTCAGAATTTTTTCCCTTCTCTGTGGTCCCAGGAACTGTCTCCTCTTCATATTTGAGTTCTGGGATTTTGCTGGTGATAATCTTGGTGCTGTGTATTTGTGTTTGGTTTTCTGTGAGGGAAAGTGAAGCCAGCTTGCTTCTATACTGCCATTTTGGAACCAGAAGTCCCTATTCTTAGATACTTTACTCTTTTTGATCCTGTTGTGAATGGAATTGTGTATTTCATTTTTACATGTTGTTTGTTTGTTGCTAGTATGTAGAACTAAAACTGATGTTCGTATATTGATGGTGTATTATGTGACCTTACTAAACTTGGTTATTAGTTCTAGTAGGATTTTTTATTTGGTAAATGTTTTAGGATTTTCTCTCTCTTTTTTTTTTTTTTTTAAGACAGGGTCTTATTCTATCACCCAGGCTGAAGTGCAGTGGTGCAATCATGGCTTATTGCAGCCTCAACCTCCCAGGCTCAAGTGATCCTCCCACTTCAACCTCCTAAGTAGCTGGGGCTATAGGCTTATGCTAATTTTTAAAATTTTTTGTAGAGATGATGTCTCCCTATATTGTTCAGGCTGTTCTCAAACTCATGGTCTTAAGTGATCCTTCTATTTCATCTTCCCAAAGTATTGGGATTACAGGTGTGAGCCAGTGTGCCCAGCCAGGATTTTCTATGTACAAGATCATATATCCTACAAATAATGACAGTTTTACTTCTTCCTTTCCAATCTGTATATCTTTGATTTCTTTTTCTTGCCATGTCACACTGCTTAGAAGTTCTAGTATAGGGTCTAATAGAAATGGAGGCCGGGCATGGTGGCTCATGCCTGTAATTCCAGCACTTTGGGAGGCCGAGGCGGGCAGATCACGAGGTCAGGAGTTCAGGACCAGCCTGGCCAATATGGTGAAACCCCGTCTCTACTAAAAATACAAAAGAAAAAAAAGAAAGAAAGAAAGAAAGAAAAAAAAATTAGCTGGGTATGGTGGCACATGCGTGTAGTCCCAGCTACTCGGGAGGCTGAGGCAGAAGAACCACTTGAACCCGGGAGGCGGAGGTTGCAGTGAGCTGAGATTGTGCCACTGCACTCCAGCCTGGACAACAGAGCGAGACACCATGTCAAAGTAAATAAATAAATAAAATAAAAAAGAAATGGAGAGAGTAGACATCCTTTGTCTTATTTTATTCCTAATCCTAGAGGAAAAGCATCTCATAATTCACTATTAAGTATGATGTTACCTGTATCTATGGTCTTTTGACATGTCTCTATCAAATTTTGACCACTTCCTTACTTTTTGGCAGCACAAAATATTCCAGGCCCGTCTCCTGCTCTCCCTGCCCTAACCCTGTAATCAGCCATTTTTCAAGGAGCTCTGGCTGCTTTTATTAACAGGTAACATTTAAAATAGTTTCTGCTGGGTGTGGTGGCTCATGCCTATAATCCCAGAACTTTGGGAGGCTAAGGCAGGAGGATCATTTGAGGACAGGAGTTTGAGACCAGCCTGGGCAACATAGTGGAACTCTATTGCTATAAAAATAAAATAAAGTAAAAAATAGCTAGGCATGGTGATGTGCACCTGTAGTCCTAGCTACTCAGGAGACTGAGGTGGGCAGGTTGTTTGAGCCCAGGAGTCCTAGGCTGCAGTAAGTTATGACTGCACCACTGCACTCCAGCCTTGGTGACAGAGGGAGACCTTGTCCAAAAAAAAAAAAAAAAAAAAAAATCAGCTGGGCATGTTGGCTCACACCTGTAATCCCAGCACTTTGGGAGGCTGAGGTGGGTGGATCACTTGAGGTCAGGAGTTCAAGACCAGCCTAGTCAACATAGTGAAACCCCGTCTCTACTAAAAATACAAAAATTAGCCAGGCGTGGTGGCGGGTGTCTGTAATCCCAGCTACTTGGAAGGCTGAGGCAGGAGAATTGCTTGAACCTAGGAGGTGGAGGTTGCAGTGAGCCGAGATTGCACCACTACACTCCAGCCTGGGCAACAGAGTGAGACTGTTTAAAAAAAAAAAAAAATCACAAAAGCTCCCAAATAGCAAGACAGTTATCTTTTACAAAAGAACATTACCTGTCCTAGCTGAAGTTTTGTAGTGGAATAATTGTTGCCTATTCCTTGTATTTTTCCACCTTCATCACAGCTTATGAAGGGGCAGAGGGGAGATAGATCATTTGGAGCCAGTGAGAATGAGAGTTGTAACTACCATGCTGCAAATGTTTACTGGGAGCCCCTGTGCTTTTTATGTGCTTTATGTGAATTTGTAACTTCACCTCCCACAACTACTCAATGGGGGTGTGGTACTTCCTCTCTCTTGTCTTTCCCCCAACGTTCCAGCTATTCTGTTTCAGAGTTGCATGTGATTCACTACTGATCTGTGCTCTGATTGTCATGAGTCACCACGAGGTGGTAGCTGCTCATGTAGCCTGACTGTGAGGAGGACCTAGATTGAGGAACTTAGCTACAGAAATAGGCTTGTTTTCTTCTAAAGTTGAACTCTGCCGGCTATAGCTTAGTGTTTATAAGCTGTTTGCCCGTTAAGCCCTCCTGCTCCCTAGGGATCATGTGTAGGAACAAGAAACACATTAGATCATTGCTCCATAAAATGTTAGATTATTCAAAATATTATTTTTCAGGTGAGGTCAATTTATTGGCCCCTAAAGTAAGTTCCTTGCAAGCTGCTGATTGGAGGGTCAGCTGATGGTGGATCCTTTGGACTTAGTAACAGAGAGTAAGGATGAATGCCTTGAGTTATCTTTAAGTAGTATAAATATGTAGTTAATCCTTTGTAATTTACGTAGTCAGCAATTACTCTTTATAAGTTTAGCTTTGTTTAAGTTGGGAGTTTTTGAAATGGGCTTCCATTAGTAGCCAGTACATAGGTTTCTACATATATAAATACCTTTTCTCCTGTTATCTTTCTTTTGATGTTTCTTCCTAAAATACTTCCTGGGAGATGAGCAGTCTGCTTTTTGGACCCTAGAGGCGCATATATACACAAAGTGTGCATTATCACAGAACACTTAGAAATATAAGGGACACTGGCAGAAAGGTCTCCCAGACGTCATCTTAGGAGCCCAGAGTATATCACAGGGAATAGGTTTGATGACTTTGCTGAAAATTGCCCTCTAAGTATGTTCTGTCGGTAGGGTCTGGGTGCCAGACATTATTTGCCTCTCTGGACTTTGGCTTTATGGCAGAACTCACTATGTTAGCTTTTGAAACAAGGTTCTCACTTCCTTCACTTCTTTTTTTTTTTTTTTGAGACGGAGTCTCACTCTGTCGTGCAGGCTGGAGTGCAGTGGCCGGATCTCAGCTCACTGCAAGCTCCGTCTCCCGGGTTTACGCCATTCTCCTGCCTCAGCCTCCCAAGTAGCTGGGACTACAGGCGCCCGCCACCTCGTCCAGCTAGTTTTTATTTTTATTTTTTGGTATTTTTTAGTAGAGACGGGGTTACACTTTGTTAGCCAGGATGGTCCTGATCTGACCTCGTGATCCGCCCATCTCGGCCTCCCAAAGTGCTGGGATTACAGGCTTGAGCCACCGTGCCCGGCCAACTTCCTTCACTTCTTAGACTTTGGGCCTTCAGAAGCTTTTTAAAGTTTGTCACTTGCATTCCTTTAAAGCAGTGGGCAGGATACTGGAAAAGATGACCTGTGGCAGTGATTGGGGGTCTGGGACCCAGGCTGCCTGAGTGCTTTAGTTAGGCCTCTGCTTCCCAACCATTTGAGGTTTTGATCTCATTAAGAATCTCTATAAAGAGAAGGAAGGAAGTTGTTTTTAGCAACCATCATTTCCTTGTCTTAAAGTGACACTACTGAACCTCAAACACTGAAACTAGGTTGCAGCATTTGTATTTTATACTGTTGCGAGTGATACTGTTTACTTGGCATTCTTGAAGTTACTCTCTGCAGATGCAACAAATTTGTCTTTGCTTGGCAATTCCTAACACAGCCATCTTATCCAACCCTGGGTATCTCTTAACTAGCTTTGGAAGTATTTCCCAGAAAGAGAGTTACAGAAACGTCCTCTCACCTGCTTGTTGGCCCTTGAGTCCAGACATATTTCTTTAGGAAGACAGGTGGCCCTTCTCCAACTTGCTATACTACACATTGTGAGGACTGTATTCATTCTAGTACTGCTATAAATAAATACCTGAGACTGGGTGATTTATAAAGAAAAGAGGTTTAATTGGCTCATGGTTCTGCAGGCTGTATGGGTAGCATGGCTGCAGAGGCCTCAGGAAACATTTAGTCGTGGTGAAAGGGGAAGCAGGCATGTCTTCACATGGCCGGAGCAGGAGAGAGAGAAAGTGGGGCAGTGCTATACACTTTTAAACAACCAGATCTCACGAGAACTCACTATCATGAGAACAGCAAGGGGGAAATCCGCCTCCATGATCCAGTCACCTCCTCCAGTGTTGGGGATTACAACTCAACATGAGATTTGGTGGGGACACAAATGCAAACCATATAGGGACTATGAGAGGAGACAAGAAGTGGGAAATGACTATTGCAGAGATATGAGATCTGGAATACCTTAGAGAGAAGAGAATTCACGCTACTCTAGTACCTGCCCAGGTGTGTTGTTTAACACTTTATCTGGGAGCAGGCCACCTGCAGCTTCTGAGGAGGGTAGGCGTGTATTCTTGGCCTCCCTCTTCCTCTTTTGGATTAAAAGCCAAACCAGCTAGGTGTTGGGCTACTTGTGTTCTTGTGTTTGGCACTGAGGGTTCATGTGGTGGGATGTAGCAAGGCAAACATTGAGCAGTGTGTGCAAAAGGAAGTGTTGTGCAGTGGGTGCCTGTGGCTACAAGGGAGAGGGGGACTGATCGGCTGTGGTGATGATGAAAAGTCAGTGATGTGCTTTTAGAGATTTTCCACAAAGGGCCTTGGTATAAACATGGAGGAGTGTTTCCAGCCTGGCTTTTGTCTCGTACCTAAAGATTAGAGATAATGGAGGGGATAGAGTCTAAGTATGTGTTTCATTCCATTTAATAGGCACTGTAGACTCAGACAGATTTGAGTTTTAATCTAGGCATTACTACTTATTGGTTATTTAATTATAGAAAAGTTACTTAACTTTTCTGAGTCTTGGATTCATCATCAGTAAAGTGAATGTAAGGTTTTTTTTAGGATTAAATGAAATAATATGAATAAAATGCCTAGCATGGTACCAGACATTCATTAGGTGCCCAAACTAGTATTCGAGTTTGTTTCCCCTTCATTTACTGTGCTTTTCCAGTTTGTTTACTCAACAGAATATTGAGCACTTCCTGTGTATCAGTTACTGTGTTGGGGACATCAGCTGGAGGAGAATGTGCTCCTTGCTCCTAGTCTGATGAGTTAGTTCATTATTGAAGCTAATGTTCTGTGAGCAGTGATGGTGGCATGCAGAGAAGTGAGGCATCCTGTTCAAACTCAGGAGTCAGAGAAGACTGCCTAGGTCATGTTGCAGCTGATTTTTTTAAGTTGGGTGAAGAAGAAGAAAGGGCTCCAGGGACAGCACTGGTAAGGGAATGAAGAGCTGAGCTAGCTTGATGCACGTGGGAATCAATAGTGGGGCTGTTTTTCAGGGGGACCAGCCTGAGTTTTCATTTCCTTAGGCATTCTCCTATCACTTTGGTATGTCTGTTGTGTTGCATTGGTGGGGAAGATGTGGATTCCTGAAAGAGGACTAAGTGAGGGTTTGTGAATATGTTGAGTGTACATAATACACATGCATGTGTGCGTGTAGTCTTGTGAAGTGATTGGCAGGATTTGACTTTTCCCTTTGTCTCTATGCTTCTCTACCATAAGCAAACTCTGTAATTGTTCCAAGCACGGTATTTCCATAGCTTGGATTTGTGTGGTGGTCCATTTTCTGTCACCTCATTTTGAGGTAACTGGCTTCAAAATCCAGTTTTAGCATTTATGCTGTTCTTAGCCCACTATCATTTTGAATATTGGCAGTGCTGCGTTGTGATTTTTTGTACTCTCCTTGAGAAAGAGTCCATGTAGGTCAGCCTTTGCAGGTAAAGAGGGCGACATCCCGTGGCTTCTGCAGTCTGTCTGTTGGTGGTATTCATTCGTAGCTGTAGACAGGAATCTTAGATCTTCCTTGGCCATTACTCTGTTAATCAAAATACAAGGTAGTCTCTCAATTTTTGCGTTTTAAATATTACTTAAGTGAAAAAACCATCTCTCTTAGGGCTGGGTTCAGTGGCACAGGTTTGTAATCCCAGTTTATGGGGAGGCTGAGATGGGAGGATCACTTGAGGCCAGGAGTTGAGACCAGCCTGGGCAGCATAGTGAGATACTGCCACTCCCTATCTTAACAATAACAAAAAAAATCAACTGTGTGTGGTGGTGCATGCCTGTGGTCCCAGCTATTTAGGAGGCTGAAAGGGGAAGATCATTTGAGTCCAGGAGTCAGAGGCTGCAGTGAGCCATGTTTGCGCCACTGCATTCCAGTTTGGGTGACAGAGCAAGACCCTGTCTCAAAACAAAACAAAACCTCTCTAATTCTTTCCCTCTAGCTACTCTGAAAACACTTGATGAGGATGTCAGGATTCCTTTCAGAATTACCCCAGACAAATGACTACTACTTCTTCTTTTTTTTTGAGACAGAGTCTCACTCTGTCGCCCAGGCTGGAGTGCAGTGGTGCAATCTCAGCTCACTGCAACCTCCGCCTCCCGAGTTCAAGCGATTTTCCTGCCTCAGCCTCCCAAGTAGCTGGGATTACAGGCACCCGCCTCTACGCCTGGCTAATTTTTATATTTTTAGTAGAGACAGGGTTTCACCATGCTGGCCAGGCTGGTCTTGAACTCCTGACCTTGTGATCCACCTGCCTTGGCCTCCCAAAGTGTTGAGATTACAGGCGTGAGCCACCGCACCCAACCTTTTTTTTTTTTTTTTTTTTTTTTTTTGTGAAACAGGGTCTCACTCTGTCACCCAGGCTGGAGAGCAGTGGTGCTATCTTGGCTTGCTGCAACTTCCACCTTCCATGCTCAAGGTTTTTCATGCCTCAGCTTCCCAGGTAGCTGGGACCACAGGCATGTACCACACCTGGCTGATTTTTGTATTTTTTGTAGAGATGGGGTTTTGCCATGTTGCCCAGTCTGGTCTCAAACTCCTGAGCTCAAGTGATCTGCCCGTCTCAGCCTCCCAAAGTGCTGGCATTACAGGCGTGAGCCACTGTGCCTGGCCACGAATGACTTTTTACAGTTTTCGTTATTTCCCCCCAGGTGCTGCCATGAAAGCAGGCCTACCTTTCCCTACAGTTGTGAAAATTGGAGAATATTTTGTGAATTTGATTTAGAAAGTAAGTGACCATGCTGAACAGACAGTTTGAGACCCAGAAGGCTGGCTTAGAGGTTTTGTATTAAAGCAAACACTGATTGAGAAGATGCAAGAGACAGGCTCTTCCTCCCTGAGATAAGCCCAAACTTAAGCCCGGACTTCGGAGTGAAGAAAGCTTCTGTCCTCTTCTTACTCCCTGAACTCTCCTGTCCCAGTACGGCTGCTGGAAATAAAGTCACTTTAAGTAAAAATAATGCTGGTGTTTAGTTCAATTTTCTTTCTTCTTTTTCCCACCAACACACAGGATGGAATTTAAGCCTGTATAATTAGCAAGAGATGAAATTGCTGTCTCAGCTCCAGAATAAACTCTGGGGTCAGCAAGGGAATTCTGTTCTCCTATCTGAACTTGTCCTACTTAACCGTGAAAAGCAGACTAAATCAGAGGCAGCTGAGTTGATTTAGGGAGCAGTAGATGTAAAATGAGTTTTTCAGATCACCTTTTTTTTTCTAAGATGGGGTCTCACTCTGTTGCCCATGCTGGAGTACATGGCACCATCTCGGCTCGCTGCAACCTCCACCTCCCAGGCTCAAGCGATCCTCCCATGTCAGCCTCCCTAGTAGCTGGGACTTCAGGTGCATGCCACCATGCCTAGCTAATTTTTTGTAGTGATGGGGTTTTGCCATATTGGGTAGGCTGGTCTTGAACTCCTGGGGTCAAGCTGAGATTACAGGTGTGAACTGTCTCACCTGGACTCGAATAATCTTTCATCTTTCAGAATTGATTGATGAGAAGGAAGATACTCTTCTCTCTCCACATTTGCTTTATTCCTAGCCACACTGGTTTTGGGTGAGGGAAGGTAGCCCCTCATGGAAAGTTGTGGGCGGTGAGGCAGAAAGATGTATTTTTTGTTGGAGAGAGAGAAAAACTTTCTGAGTGACAGAGTGCGGACTCATGAATGGCCTCACAGTGGTGGTGGCACCTCAGTGTCTTAGTCCTTAATGAAGCCAACTTTGATCATATGAGGGCAATAGGAAGACCACTGGAAGCTCCCTGGAAATCTAGTGTTCTCCCAGGGCCCCAAATGACGACCAAGACTGGTTGCCCAAAAATGCTGAAGTGGGACTGTACTGCTTACCTGAGGACCACTGTAGCATGGTATCCGTCCTCCTGGCGCTGTAACATTTCCTATCATTTCTCTCCCCTTCAGACTGACGGACTTCAAGGATGCAGCTGCTACTACCGGAGGTGTGTGGCACCTTACCTGAGCCAGGCCATGGGACCGTGTGGCCATGATGTGGGCCCCTCATGGCCTCAGCAGGAGCAGAGCACTACAGTATTGGCCTCCGCCAGAAAAACAGCTTCAAGCAGAGTGGTCCCTCAGGCACAGTGTCTGCCACGCCACCTGAGAAACCCTCAGAGGGCAAAGTCTGGCCTCAGGCCCATCAGCAAGTGAAGCCAATCTGGAAGCTGGAAAAGAAGCAAGTGGAGACACTGTCAGCAGGGTTGGGCCCAGCCCTCTTGGGCATCCCACCCCAGCCAGCATATTTCTTTTGCCCTAGCACTTTATGTAGCTCTGGGACCACGGCTGTCATTGCAGGCCACAGCAGTTCCTGTTACCTACACTCTCTCCCGGACTTGTTCAACAGCACCCTCCTATACCGCCGCTCCAGCTATAGGCACAAACCCTACCAGCAACTGGAGTCTTTCTGCTTGCGTTCGAGCCCATCAGAAAAAAGCCCTTTTTCTCTCCCTCAAAAGAGCCTCCCTGTCAGTCTCACTGCCGACAAGGCCACTTCTTCCATGGTCTTCCCCATGGCCCAGCCCATGGCCTCCTCATCCACAGAACCATACCTCTGCTTGGCAGCGGCTGGGGAAAACCCTTCAGGGAAGAGCCTGGCGTCTGCCATCTCAGGGAAGATCCCATCTCCACTCTCTTCCTCCTATAAGCCCATGCTGAATAATAATTCCTTCATGCGGCCAAATAGCACGCAAGTGCCTTTATTGCAGACCACAGAGGGCCTGAAGCCAGTATCGCCACCCAAGATCCAGCCTGTCTCCTGGCATCATTCAGGGGGTACTGGAGACTGTGCACCGCAGCCTGTTGACCATAAGGTGCCCAAAAGCATTGGCAGTGTCCTAGCTGATGCCAGTGCCCATATCGCCTTGTCTACCCCTAACTCCCATGACACATCCACCACCAGTGTTGCCTCTTCCTGGTATAACCGGAATAACTTAGCCATGAGGGCAGAGCCACTTTCCTGTGCTCTGGATGACAACTCTGATTCCCAGGCCCCAACTAAGGAGATTCGGTTCACTGAGGCCGTAAGGAAATTGACTGCAAGAGGCTTTGAGAAGATGCCGAGGCAAGGCTGCCAGTTTGAACAGTCTAGTTTCCTGAACCCCAGCTTCCAGTGGAACGTCCTCAACAGGAGCAGGCGGTGGAAACCTCCTGTGGTAAATCAGCAGTTTCCTCAGGAGGATGCTGGATTGGTTGGTCGGGTCCTCCCTGGTGCCTCAGATACCTTGGGGTTGGACAATACAGTCTTCTGTACCAAACGTATCAGCATTCACCTCCTTGCCTCACATGCCAGTGGGCTCAATCACAGCCCTGCCTGTGAATCTGTAATTGACCCCCCACCATTTGGAGAAGGCAAAGCTCCAGGTCCCCCTTCTCCTCAAACTCTTGGCATAGCCAACGTGGCCACCCGCCTCTCTTCCATCCAGCTGGGCCAGTCTGAGAAGGAGAGACCTGAGGAGGCCAGGGAGCTGGACTCATCTGATAGGGATATTAGGTACGTTGGATAATGTTTTTGGTTCATTTAGAGCAGTAGAATGTATATACCATAATTTGGGATGGCATTGACCCTGTACCTCTGAAGGTTTTAGTTTTTAGCTGCCCTAGAATTTTTGGTTTTCACTTCAGGGCAAGGGTTGGGAAACTACAGCTTGCAGACCAAATCTTGCTTGTTGCCTGCTTTTGTAAATAAAGTTTTATTGGAATGCAGCCTTGTCCATTCATTTGCAGTTGTCTGTGGCTGCTTTCTTGTTACAATGGTAGAGCTGAGTAGTTGTGATAAACTGACTGGCCTGCAAACAAAAATATTTACTTTCTGGTCCTTTAGAGAAAGAGTTCGTCAACCCCTATTTTAAGTAAAAACCAGGAGAGAAATAAGAATTGTGAACACCAAGTGTTGAAGCCTGTGACTTTCCTACTTTTTCCAAACCAAATCAGGTTTTCAGACATTCTTGGCATGACAGCCATTTATAGTTAGGGCACGCACATAGTTGGCTCCTTCTCTTGTATTTTGTTATTTTCCTGGAAACTTGGTCCACTAAGGCCTTCTTCTGAGTTCCCAGAGAGTGGCCTAGGGACATTTCAAGTCAATTACCAGATACCCATTGATGGTTTTTTAGATGTAGAATGTTGTACTTATATGCTATGAGGGACACCAAAGAAATGGAAAACATAGTGCCTCTTTGCAGAATGGGAGATGTAAGGTTGAGGAGCTATGCCTAGACCTAAGCTTTGAAGACAAGAGAAATGAGTTGTGAGGTCCAGGCAAGACGTAGCAGATTGGTAATGGAGAAGGGGCAAATACTGGGAGATGATGAAGGAATGAGAATCTAACTGTGACCTCTTTGATGGAGTTGACTAGGCTGGGGGCATGATTCTTTCTTTTAGTTCAGCTACTGACCTCCAGCCAGATCAGGCTGAGACTGAAGATACAGAAGAAGAACTAGTAGATGGTTTGGAAGACTGTTGTAGCCATGATGAGAATGAAGAGGAAGAGGGTGAGTAGGGAACCCTTTCACTTCCAACTAGGAGTTGGTTATGACATTTTGGGCAGGGGGCTAACAATTATGTACTAGGTCCTTGACTCACATTACCTACATCAGTCATTTGTTTGGGGTTCTTAAGAGGGAGGTAGTGCCTTCTAGAGGACTTTGGTCTCTAGTCCTCCTGTCCCACTGGTCTTACCTTCCCCTTGCTTCTGTTGAGGAAGGCAAAGCAGCAGGGTGGTGCTTATGGCTCCCCAAGAAGGGTTGAGCCCAGGATATTCAAGGAAGAGTTGCCTAGGCTTGGTAAGCTTGTGCTGCAGCCTTTTCTAGTCAGAATTTCTCTGTTCTTCCTTCCTCTAGGAGACTCAGAGTGCTCCTCATTAAGTGCTGTCACCCCTAGCGAATCGGTGGCCGTGATCTCTAGGTAAGTGTGGCTGTATAGATCATTGTTAGATGCTCATCTTTTGTCTCTTAAAGATTATAAAGAGATTAACTACTCAAGTCATTAATGGCCTTAAGAACTCTAATGCATTTTTACCAAATTTTTGTGTTTGCGACTTTAGTTTTTGAACAGGGAGTAATGGGGGGCCAGAAGCACATCTCATCTGTGGGGCTTAAAAACAGTATCATGGGCCAGGCGCAGTGGCTCACACCTGTAACCCCAGCACTTTGGGAGGCTGAGGCAGACGGATCACCTGAGGTCAGGAGTTCGAGACTAGCCTGGCCAACATGGCAAAACCCTGTCTCTACTAAAAATATAAAAATCAGCAAGGCATGGTGGTGCACACCTGTAATCCCGGCTGCTTAGGAGGCTGAGACACGAGAATCACTTGAACCTGGGAGGTGGAGGTTGCAGTGAGCTGAGGTCACGCTGCTGCACTCCAGCCTGGGTTACGGATTGAGACTCTGTCTCAAAAACAAAACAACAACAACAACAACAAAAACAGTATCATGGACTGGGCACAGTGGCTTATGCCTATAATCCTAACACTTTGGGAGGCTAAGATGGGTGGATCACTTGAGGCCAGGAGTTAGAGACCAGGCTGGCTAACATGGTGAAACCCCATCTCTACTAAAAATAGAAACAATTAGCTGGGTATGGTGGCACACACCTGTGATCGTTGACCTCCCAAAGTGCTGGGATTATAGGGATGAGCCACTGCACCTGGCCCTAATTTTTAATGAAAAACTAGCTGTATATCATTGGGCTTGACCAATATATGGAGCACCCAGAGTCAGGTTGCTTTTCTTTGCATCAACCCTGCCTTAGATGAAGCTAGGAATAAAGGGAGCCTTCTCTGCCTTGTTTAGCATGGACAAGATGGGCTACATCTCTGTGAAATGTGATGGTGTGGCAGCAGCACACCAATTTTAGAGCCCTTAACCTGTAAGGTGGAGACAGAGCTGTTTGGAAAGTGGGAGCGAGAACTGGGATTCTCTGTGAAGGTGGATAGAAATCCCATCACGGGCACCCTGAGTCTGATGCGTAAGTTGTCACTTTCAGCCCAACCCATCCTCCTTCCAGAAAAGCAAAACTACTTCGGGTTATATATATTGGTTGTTGATTAAGTACCTCCACTCTTCATAGGAGAAAGATATTTGACATGTAATTGATTTGGAGTCCTACCTTTTTTACACTTAAGGGCCTACTTCAGGACTGCTACACAGCCCTTTAGCCTTCCTGATATATAAGATAAAATTCACAAAAGGTGTTTGTTAATCATTTGCTCATTAATTAATTAACTTCTACAAATTGCACATAACTTCTTCTCTATATGAGGCTTAAACATAATTTTCAAGAAAATGGAAATACATATTTTTATTTTTTAGAGTCAGAGTCTTGCTGTATTGCCCAGGCTAGAGTGCAGTGGATCCATCATAGCTTACTGTAACCTCGAACTCCTGGGCTCAAGCAATCCTCCTGCCTCAGCCCCCTGAACGGCTGGGACTACAGGACCACCCACCACACCCAGCTAATTAAAAAATTTTTTTTTTGTAGAGTTGTGGGGGAAGGTCTCATTATATTACCCAGGCTGGTCTTGAACTCTGGTCTCAAGTGATCCTCTTGCTGTAGCCTCCCAAAGCACTGAGATTAGGGGTGTGAGCCACTGCACCTGACCAAAAATGGAGATAGATGAATTCCAAACCACTCTGCATTTTAAAGATGACTAAAATACTTTTAGATTGCTAAAATCTTATTTTTTCTCTATTATGAAGTATTTGTATATTTATTATGGAAAATTTGGCAACCACTGAAAAACAGAAAAATCATTGGAAACACTACCTGTTTCTTTACACAACAATATTTTCACTGCATTTCCTGTCGTGCTCTAAGAATCATGTAATTTTAGAGATGGAAGCCATCAAGTCCAGTGTAAATATTGAGGACCAGAGAAGTGAAGTAGCTGTTCCAAGGTCATAGTTTCTAGCATGGCTAGACTAAAAGCCAGGTCTCTTGAAGAGAAGTTTAGGACTCTTGTGAGACGACTCACAAGGGTTTTTTGTTTGTTTTTAAATTAAGCTTGTGATATTGAGATAATTATAGATTTCACATACAGTTGTAAGAAAGAATGCAGAGAGGTCCCCTGTACGCTCTACTCAGTTTCCCCCATTGGGTAACAGCTTGTAGAAGTACAGTATAGTACAATTGGGATGTTGTTAACATTGTTAGAGTCAAGATATGGAACATTTTGCTGGGCACAGTGGCTCACGCCTATAACCCCAGCACTTTGGGAGGCTGAGGCAAGTAGATCAGTTGAAGTCAGGAGTTTGAGATCAACCTGGCCAACATGGTGAAACCCTGTGTTTTACTAAAATACAACATCATCTAAAAATACAAAAATTGGCTGGGCATGATGGTGGGCACCTGTAATCCCAGCTACTCGGGAGGCTGAGGCAGGAGAATCACATGAACCTGGGAGGCAGAGGTTGCAGTGAGCTGAGATCGCACCACTGCACCCCAGCCTGGGTGACAAGAGGCAAGACTCTGTCTCAAAAAAAAAAAAAAAAAGATACAGAATGTTGTCATCACTGTAGGAATTCCTCCTCCTGCTACTCTTATAGCTACACCTACTTCCCTCCTACTCCCATTCCCTCCTTAATCCCCTGGCAACCACTAGTTCTCCTTTTTGTCATTTCAAGAATGTTACACAGATAGAGTGACAGCAGTATGTCACCTTTTGACATTGACATTTTTTCACTCAGCATATTCTTTGGAGATTGACCTGGGTTGTTGCATGTATCAATAGTTCTCATTCTTTTTTATTGCTGGATAGTGTTCTGTGGTATGGATGTACCACAGTTTGTTTAACCATACACCTGTTGAAGGATATTTGGGTTGTTTTCAGCTTTTGGCTGTTATGAATAAAGCTGCTATAAATAATCATGTACGTATTTTTGTGTGAATATAAGTCTTCATCTCTCTGGGATGAATGCCCAGGAGTACAATTACTAGGTTGTATGATGATTGCATGTTTAGTTTTTTAAGAAACTGCCAAAACTGTTTTCCAGAGTGGCTGTACCATTTTATGTTTCTATCTTTTTTTTTTTTTTTTTTTTTGAGATGGAGTTTTGCTCTCGTTGCCCAGGCTAGAGTGCAATGGCATGATCTCGGCTCATCACAACCTCTGCCTCCCGAGTTCAAGCCATTCTCCTGCCTCAGCCTCCCGAGTATTTGGGACTACAGGCATGCACCACTATGCCCGGCTAATTTTGTATTTTTAGTAGAGATGGGGGTTACCCCATATTGGTCAGGCTCGTCTCAAACTCCCAACCTCGGGTGATCCGCCTGCCTCGGCCTCCCAAAGTGCTGGGATTATAGGCGTGAGCCACTGCCCCCGGCCTCTATCTTTGTTTTTAAATTTTAACTCATTCTTATTGACTTCAACAATCTTAAATTCTCTACTCAGTAAACCAAAAGCCTTTGAAGAAAAAATTTTGAAAATGAGGAATAGAGTTGAATTAATAGGAATTTTTCATTGGGAATTAGTATTTAACTTGATTCCCTAAAATTCATTAAAAATCTTTAAGATTTAAAACACTGAAATGTTTCATGTACAGTGCCTATTTCTGTCATGCTGAAAATAATAACAGGTAAAGTGACTTTTTTAAACTAAAAATTAATGTTATAATAATATTCGTGGATTATATTATCTAAATTGTAAAGAGTAATAGCTATTTTCTCCATTTTTCAGTGCTAGTTAAAGGAACGATCTGAGTCTGTCAGCTTATACCTGACAGGTAGTTGATATGTCTGCTATGTTGACACCCCTTGAGACTGCCTTGGCCAAGCCCTTGTTGGAATAACAGTAGGGAACCCCATAGCCCCAGATCAGCCACATCTCTTCGTTACATCCAGATCTTTGTTCCCATACTGTTAACCTAAAATTCCAGTGTCACAAATCACTTCCAAAATGGAGAAAAGCACTAACAGTCCATGAATCTTTAGATGAAACCTAAATATAAAATGAACTAGAAGTATCACTGTTTCTTTTCTTTCTATTGCTTTTCCCCCTTTTTCTATTTAAAAGTCTCTACACCTCAGATCTTTTTTGGTTTTCCTCCTTCGTAATTTTCACATCATTCTTTTCTTCCCTCATTTATTTCTTCATCTTAGCATAGCACATTCTTCTACTAGTATCCACCCGCATTCATTTCCCCTCAGAACCACTCCTGTCAGGGACTTTCCCAGACAATGTCTTGTCACAGAAAATTTTGGAGCTGTATTGCAGAATGAAGTATTGGAAAACCTTGTCTTTAGGTGACATTTAATGGTGTGGTTATGTGTAGGTTAGCCTAGTACCTTATGGATTAATATGTATAAAATAATTATTAATTATTGAGCACCTGGCTTTTTAGAATCACAAGTTAAAAGACAGCACTTGGAAAGAAATCGTACATCATAGTAACAACACTTCAGGGCTGTTGCTTTTTCCCTTTCTCTAGTCCGTGTTTGTTTTTCGTCTTAGAAGCTGTATGGAAATTCTGACCAAACCCCTTTCCAATCATGAGAAAGTTGTCCGACCAGCCCTCATCTACAGTCTCTTTCCCAACGTTCCCCCTACCATCTATTTTGGCACTCGGGATGAGAGAGGTAAACCTGGCCAAGTGTCAAACCCCAGAAGAGCCCCCGGGAGAAGGTTGCTAGCTAAGTTGGGAGGAGGTGGCAGTAGGTGGGAGAGGGTTTCCAGAACTGTGCTCAGTTCCCCACATGGTCGTAGGTCTAATGCAACCTTTTTCTTGTCTGTCCTTTAGCTGACCCTTTTCAGCCTTGCCATGTCATGCTGAGTTCATGCTCTCCAACCTTGCTGCTTTTCCCTTTCAGTCTTCCCTTTCTTTGTTCCTCATTGCTGCACAGCCCCTCTTCCTTCCCAAAGTGTGCTCCTCTGAAACCCTGATCTGGAGCAATAGTGACTTGCCTGCCCAGGGAAAAATGGGTAGCCATACCATCTTTTTTGTCTTCTCATCATGACTCTCTGCTCTTCTCCACCCCCCATCCCTACACCCCTTGCATTCTTCCCAGTGGAGAAACTTCCCTGGGAGCAGAGGAAGTTGCTCCGGTGGAAGATGAGCACAGTGACCCCCAACATTGTCAAGCAGACCATTGGACGGTCCCACTTCAAAATCAGCAAAAGTGAGTTGCTTGCCTTACTGTGAACCTGTCCTTTTTGCCCCAAATAGATGGGCTTTGAGTAGGGGGAGAGCTCTAGACACCTCGTGCCTATGTGGGGGCAGCTGGGGCCCTCTCCTGAAATCCAGTCTTATAGGAGGGTGTAGCTCTGAAATCCTGGGCTAAGCCTGTTGTTCAGAATTGAGAGACAAAGGGCCATTGTTCTGTCCCTGGCCCCAGGGCCTCATGTAGGACAGCTCCATAGCAACTCTTTGAAAACCAAGTCTGGGAGCTGTGCCCAGTTCTGGGGCCTCTGGGCCTTTCTCTGTCCCTGGACTGGGCTGTTAGCAAGGCTGATTCCTGATGTACCTCCCATAGGAAACGATGACTGGCTGGGCTGTTGGGGTCACCACATGAAGTCTCCTAGTTTCCGATCCATTCGAGAGCATCAGAAGGTAGGGGCCCTTTCTGAGGAGCTGTTTCCCTGGACTTTGGACTAGGCCAAGAGGAGGGTGATGATGTGGGTAGGGGGTAGGGGGCGGGAAGAGGATGATGACCATGGAGAAGTCAGGAAGCTGTACAGAGGAGAAAGTACAGGGTGGGGGTACAGTGAGAGACTCCAGTGGATCACGTACATCTCCAGTTCAGCTGCAGTATTTTGGAGCTTCTTGCTATGTGGGGGCAGCGGAGTCCCTCTCCTGAAATCCAACCTCATAGGAGGGTGTAGCTCTGAAATCCTGCAGTTGCAGCTTCTCAAAGGCACTTTTTCCTCTGATTTAGTGTCTTGAGTTAGACTGTCTGTTTTCTGTTTATTATGTTTCCCTATGACCACTGCACATTCCATTCTCCCAAGCTGAATATGTGTAAAGAGGACTTCTGGTCTCACGTTGGAATGAATGAGTCCCTTGCCCCCAGACTTACTAAAGGTGAAATGCTTTTCTGTCCTCATCCCATAGAGTTTCATGGAAAAGGTGTAATAGCTTTTTCTTTGCACTTAAGGTGAATATCATGTCTGTCTTACGTTACTCTGTTTTGTCTGTGTTTTAATCATCTTTTGGTGAGTGCTCTGCAGTTGGATACTTAAGGACCATTAGGGTGGTGATAGTAAGATGGAACAACAGCTTGGAGTGCTGCTAAAGAAGTTGGAATGGTAGAGTGAGTCTTGTCATCTTCCTTATGGCCTCACTTCTGCCCTCTTCCTACACTCACCCTTTTTCCTTTTGTAGCTAAACCATTTCCCAGGCTCATTCCAGATTGGGAGGAAGGACCGGCTATGGCGGAACCTGTCACGCATGCAGAGCCGCTTTGGCAAGAAGGAGTTCAGTTTCTTCCCCCAGTCCTTTATCCTGCCCCAGGACGCCAAGCTCCTGCGCAAAGCATGGGAGAGCAGCAGCCGCCAAAAGTGGATTGTGAAGCCAGTGAGTGAATCACAGTGGGCAGGAGACTATGGTCTGAGTGGGAACAACAGAGTATTGGACCTGGAGCAAATCTCATCTCCTTTCTGCTCCTAGCCAGCATCAGCTCGAGGCATTGGCATCCAGGTTATTCATAAGTGGAGTCAGCTCCCTAAGCGAAGGCCCCTCCTGGTACAGAGGTGAGCCTGTAGCACATATCCCTTACCCCATCCTCCCACCTCCTTGGCCTCGAGGTTCCCTTCTTACAATGTTCTTCTGCCCTTTGTTCTCCCAGCCAAAGAGCTTCCTTAGCCAACGGTTCTAAGGTCTTTATATTGGGGACTGTTAGCTGGCTTTTTCTGTGGCTTGGTTTCCCACTGAGCCCCATCATGTGGCTGGATGAGAAGCTGGCCTTTGTTTTATGTAGGTATCTACACAAACCCTACCTCATCAGCGGCAGCAAGTTTGACCTGCGGATCTATGTTTACGTCACTTCCTACGATCCTCTGCGGATTTACCTCTTTTCGGATGGACTGGTCCGCTTTGCCAGTTGCAAGTATGTGACAGTGGTGAGGTATCCTCTGACAATATTGGGGATTTGTTTTCCTCAGAGGGAGGGAAACTAGAAGACACCAAACAGGAAAATAACAAATATTTTGATAGTTTTTGTTAGCAAGGGAGAAGGCAGGAAATGGGAAATAAGGAGGCTCTCTACTTCGTTAAATCTGGGGAATATCTTCCTGTGTACGGGACTGAGGTGGGATAAAGGAGATGAGTTTAGCTGTGGTTTTTCAGAACTTGGCCAACAGACACACTTCTCAGGCTCTTGTGGCTGTGAAAAGATCTGTGTACTTGTTCTTCACCTCTTCAGTATTTGGGGAAATGTTTGGCCCCTTCTCCATCTGCTCTGTCACCATCTTACCTCTGCCTTTGTTTTGCTTACTTCCAGGTATTCTCCTTCCATGAAGAGCCTTGGCAATAAGTTCATGCACCTGACCAACTACAGTGTCAATAAAAAGAATGCCGAGTACCAGGCCAATGCAGATGAAATGGCCTGCCAGGGCCACAAATGGTACTGAGGGCAGAGTGTCCCAGGCCAGTGAAGGCCTAGAGGAATACAGGGTTCTGGGGTTTTGGGAAGTTCAGGGGCATGGTGAGTGGAGGATTAATATAAGACCCAGAGATAACAATTACCAATTCAGAATTGGTCTATTTGAGGCCGGATGTGGTGGCTCACGCCTGTAATCCTAGCACTTTGGGAGGCCAAGGTGGGTGGATCACCTGAGGTCAGGAGTTCGAGACCAGCCTGGCCAACATGGCACAACCCTGTCTACTAAAAATACAAAAATTAGCTGGGCGTGGTGGCGGGTGCCTATAATCCCAGCTGCTCAGGAGGCTGAGGCAGGAGAATCACTTGAACCTCGGGGGCAGAGGTTGCAGTGAGCCGAGATCGCGCCACTTCACTCCAGCCTGGGTGAAAGGGCAAAACTCCATCTCAAAAAAAAAAAAAAAAAAGAATTGGTCTATTTGCATCCAAGTTCGTCTCTTTCATAATTTAAACTGTCAAAGGAAGAGATATGAAGAAAATACCATTAGGTCTCTTCTTACTTTTTCTTTGTTTTGTCACTCATTCCTAGAATATAATTCCTAATACTTCCTCTTTCTCCTCTGCAGGGCACTGAAGGCTTTGTGGAACTACCTGAGCCAGAAGGGAGTCAATAGTGATGCCATCTGGGAGAAGATAAAGGATGTTGTTGTCAAAACCATCATCTCGTGAGTCACATTGCCAACCTGGGCGTGGGGCCTGCCGCTGACCCCCCTCCTTTCTCCCAGGCCTCACACTGCTGTGCTCTGGACTTTGCCCCTGCTGTGGTTTGGTTTTAAGGATGGAGAATAGGAAGGAGTGGCCAGAGTTAAGTTCTGCTCATCTACTGAACTTCATCCCCAGGAGCTGGTCCCAGATCAGAGGCATCTCTTGACAGCTACCTTTCCTGGGTTGCTTCTGCCTGCCTATCTCTGGGCCACTCTTTTGGCAGGATAGCTCTGGGTAGAGCCCTCTGGGAGGAGCTGAACTGAGCACTTCCTCATCCCCGTGACCAGGTCAGAGCCCTACGTGACGAGTCTGCTCAAGATGTATGTGCGGCGGCCGTATAGCTGCCACGAACTCTTTGGTTTTGACATCATGCTAGACGAAAACCTCAAGCCCTGGGTCCTGGAAGTCAACATTTCCCCAAGGTAGGTGGTATTCTCAGGACACTCACAATAGAATCCTTCCATTATCCTCACGCTCCCATTGCCACTCTAGTAAGTTGTTCTTTTTTTTTTTCCCCCCTTTGAGATGGAGTCTCACTCTGTCACCCAGGCTGGAGTGCAGTGGTGTGGTCTTGGCTTACTGCAACCTCCACCTCCCGGATTCAAGAGAGTTCTCCTGCCTCAGCCTCCCGAGTAGCTGGAACTACAGGCGTGCACCACCACACCCAGCTAATTTTTTGTATTTTCAGTAGAGACAGGGTTTCACTGTGTTAGCCAGGATGGTCTCGATCTCCTGACCTCATCATCCGCCCACCTCGGCCTCCCAAAGTACTGGGATTACAGGTGTGAGCCACCACGCCTGGCAAGTTGTTCTTTTTAAGTGGATCCTTACCGCTTGCTTTCCTTTAGCAGATCAAGGTCATGGGCAGGTTTACCACTCTGAGTGAGGTTATTCACCGTCTTTGGGGCAAGAGAGTCTTGTGATGGTGATCCTGCATGGGAATGTTTGAGCAGCTTTCATCCTAGGGAATCCAGGAAGTAAATGAGACTAGCCCTGAGTTGCACATATGACCAGAGACTGTTTCGGAGTGCTGCTTTGATCGCTCTTTTTATCCTTTTTCTGAAGCCTCCACTCCAACTCTCCACTGGATATCAGCATCAAAGGCCAGATGATTCGTGACCTTCTGAATCTGGCAGGTTTTGTCCTGCCCAATGCAGAGGATGTCATTTCCAGCCCTAGCAGCTGCAGCAGCTCCACCACCAGGTGAGGCCCCTGTTTCTTCACAGCTCCGCTGGCAGCATGAATAGCCCTGCTGTAGTTTCTGGGAAGGAATGGATTCTGGGTACTCCCTTCTGCCTGGTTTCCCTTGCTGCTCAGTCTTGCCCTTACAGTCCACTAACATGCTACCATGCCACATCAGTGCCTCTCAAGTATGTTCAGTTATGTTGATCCTCTGCTCAGGAACCACAGGCCTAGGAATTAGATTTAAACATGCACACTGGTGTGTGTCTCTAGTCCCAGCTACATGGGAGGCTGAAGCAGGGGGATCTTTTAAGGCCAGAAGTTCAAAGCTGTAGTGCACTATGATGATCACGCCTGTGAATAACCACTGTACTCTCTTTAGCCTGGGCAATATAGCAAGACCCTGTTTCTAAAAAAAAAAAAAAAATTAACTCCTTACCTGGGCAGTCAGGGTCTCAGCTTCCTTTTTCTTGGTGTATCTCTCTTCTTCCTCTCCTGGCTCCTGTGCCCTGACAAACTGGATCACTCACACAACCTCAAGGTCAGAATGATCCTTAAGGACCAGTTGGTCCAGTCTCTTCTCTGAAATGTTTATTGCCTCTTGCTGTTCCCCATAGTGTTCTTTCCTCTGCTTATGGGGTTTCTTCCTCCTGAAATGCCCATAGCCAGACCTGCCATTAACCTCTACTGTTCATCAAAGTCTAGCTTATACATCTTCATGAAGCCAACTCAGTATGGCCATTTTTTTTTCTTTTTTCATACCATAAAGCATTGGGAACCACTCTTGAGAGGAGGGAGTTTATATTTACTTAGTATCTGAGATGTGTGAGGAAAACCCTATAATTTATCCTTCCAATAACCCTGTAAGGTTAGTATTTGTACCTGCAGTTTACAGAGGAGAAAACTGAAGCTCTTTGGGATTAAGTAGCCTATCAAAGTCATTCAACTGGAGAGTGGTAGGACTGGAATTCAAATCCTGATTTGCCTGATAACAAAACTTGCTTTCCCCACTGTACCTTGTAGACTCATGTTTGGCTCTGTCCAGTGGTTGTCATTTGACGTATCCCACCTGCCATACCGTAAGCTCCTTGGGGGCAAGAGTTGCTTTTTAATCATCTTTTTTTCATTAGTATTATTTTTTTAGAGACAGAGTCTCACCATTCCTCTCAACAGTGATTATGGTAATTGTAGTAATGTGGGTAATGAAACTGAGGTGAAGGGAGGTGAAGTCAGTTGCCCAGGGTCACACAGCCAGTAGGACAGAGCTGGGTATATAGTTAAGTGTTCACCGAATTAAAACAAACTGAAGTATATACCACAATAAGGCTTATTGCAAGGTCCTCATTTTTTATCATTCAAATTCAACCTAAAGATGGTGGTTTATACCCTTTCACTTAATATTTGATGACTCTCAGGTTACTTTTGGGGAGTGTATTTTAGTCCAACCTACTACTCAAGTAACCTCTGTTCATGCATCTTTGTCTTCTCTCGAGAAGGGTATCTGCTGGACTGGACCTTCTCCATATTTCCTCCAAATACAAAGCTGCTGACCCTGCCCTTTGCTTTCTTTCCGGCCTCTGCTGTAGCTTGCCCACCTCCCCCGGGGACAAATGTCGAATGGCTCCAGAGCATGTCACTGCACAGAAGATGAAGAAAGCCTATTATCTGACCCAGAAAATTCCTGATCAGGTAGGAGGTTGGTCTTCCCCCCAGTGCTAGCAGAAAACTTCCCTGGTTAAACATTCGGGACCCAAAAGCAACCAGCTTTTCTTTTCTTTTTTTTTTTCTTTTTTGAGATGGAGTTTTACTCTTGTTGCCCAGGCTGGAGAGCAATGGTGCGATCTCGGCTCACCACAACCTCCGCCTCCCGGGTTCAAGTGATTCTCCTGCCTCAGCCTCCCGAGTAGCTGGGAATACAGGCATGCGCCACCACACCCAGCTAATTTTATATTTTTTAGTAGAGACAGGATTTCTCCACGTTGGTCAGGCTGGTCTTGATCTCCCGATCTCAAATGATCCACCTGCCTCAGCCTCCCAAAGTGCTGGGATTACAGGTGTGAGCCTCTGCTCCTGGCTGCAACCAGCTTTTCTTTAGAGCAGGGTTTCTTAATCCAGGCCTGTGATCCTTTGATGCACAGAGATTTTTTGGCATGTCTGTCATTCTGGGAGAGCATTAATTGTCTTTACCATGTTTTCTCGCCCTCTTTTGTCCAAGCTGTAGACTTTTGCCCTTTGGTTTCTTTCTCTGAGAGGCACAGTGAGAGACCCCAGGAAGCTGACTTTCTCAGAGCAGATAAGGGAGCTGGATTTAAGCATGGCAGATACAGGACTGGTGCCAAATCTGAATTGCTGGATCCTCGTCTTGACTTTACCCAACAAACTACTTAACCTCTCAGCCCCAGTGGCTCCCCCGACCCCAAATAAGAGTGTCTTCCCCACTAGCTAAGTTCAGTAGACTTAGGAACAGATGTCTTTCAGAGCTGGCCCACTAGGCTGCCCTCAGTAGTTCCATGAGAGTCCTGGAGCTGTAGGACCCCAGGGGTGTTCTCCCTGTCCCCCAGTTTCTTGAGTCTCTGCCCCTTGTTTACACTCTCTGTCACACACTTTTTCTCCCTGTTCCTTGGACCACAGGACTTCTATGCATCTGTGCTGGATGTTCTGACACCAGATGATGTTCGGATTCTGGTTGAGATGGAAGATGAGTTTTCTCGCCGTGGTCAGTTTGAACGAATTTTTCCTTCTCATATCTCCTCTCGCTATCTCCGCTTTTTTGAGCAGCCACGATATTTCAACATTCTCACCACCCAATGGGAACAGAAATACCATGGCAACAAGCTTAAAGGTGATGTGCCCTCCCAGCCCTCAGAAAGCCATGTTTAGTGAGAGATTAAATCCCAGTATACCAAGAAATAGGCCTCTCTGGAAAGAAGAATTGGCCAGTTGATTCTACTTTCTTAAACCACAAGTCCTGCTAATCTTGTCCTAGGAGTCGATCTGCTCCGGAGTTGGTGCTACAAAGGGTTCCACATGGGAGTTGTCTCTGATTCTGCTCCAGTGGTGAGTGCTGCCAGTGTGGAGGACAGCTCCTTCTCAGGCCCCTCCCTCTGCCTTATGAGTGCATCAGGAGTTGGATTGGTATGTAGAGGCCTCTCTCACTTCTCTGCTAGGCTGTGCTTCTGTCTCACTACTCTTTCCTTTCAAGGGAATAGTTGCCTCCAGGATTCCCTGGGTACCTTTCTTTCAAGGATCAAAAAGTGCTTTGTAGGCCTCAACTTCTTGTCTGATTCAGAAGAGAACTGAGACTTTTACCCACCCGGGCCTACACCTGAGGGGTAGGGAAGGGGAGAGCCCCATGATCCACTTAGAGGTAGAGCTGGAGGGTCCCAAGACCCCAAACACTCCTGCCTTGCCTCTGCCAAGCCCTTTTGGTCTCATTGATTCCTTTGCTCTTAGTGGTCTCTCCCGACAACACTTCTGACTGTCTCAAAGGATGACGTGATACTCAATGCCTTCAGCAAATCAGAGACTAGCAAGCTGGGGTGAGTGCTGCCTGGGCAAGGGATGGGCTGCTGGCTGTGAGTTTGGAGAGTTTTCTTCCCTCCTGTCTTCCCAGACTGTGGCAGTGAGATCAGCATTCTTCAGCTGGGGGTTGATGGGACTGTCAGGACATGCAGCCATAGCATCCTTTTCCTGGTAGCTCTTGGTATGCCCAGGGAAGCTGAGCTGGAGGACAGAAGCGCCTCCTGAAGCGACCACTGTCAGCCATACCCACTAGCTGTGGGAAGTCGTTAGCCCTCTACCCGCACCTCCATTCACTCTTGCACTGCAGATCTCAAGCCTTCAAGTAAATAGAATATTTTTTAATGGTTATTACATATCCATGTAATTATGGCCTACAACACCGTAATGTCGTGAATGCCTGCTCCAGACTCTGAAGGCAAATCCTAAGGTAAAGTCTCAGTAACGATGTCTCAGCCATTTCTTTCACCACCTATTCCCTCCAGAAAACACAGCTCCTGTGAGGGAAGCCTACTGCTCTCTGAAGATGGGACCACGCCCAAATCCAAGAAGACTCAAACTGGCCTTTCCCCTTATCCCCAGAAACCCAGTTCCTCAAAGGACAGTGAGGACACCAGCAAAGAGCCCAGCCTTTCCACTCAGACGTTACCTGTGATCAAGTACTCTGGGCGGACTTCAAGAGTTTCTACTTCCTCCACTTTCCAGTCAACCAGTGACTCCCTTCTGGCTGTGAGCACATAATTGGCCTCTCTCCAAAAGCCTCTGCCCAGGAGCATGGGCATCAGCTACCTCACGGGAACCAGCCTGCTGTTCAGACCAGTCTGAACTCCTACCCCTTTCACCCTGTCCCTCCTCAGAGTATTTTTTGAAGTGGTTGCATTACAGAGATGGGTATTTGTAGGGCCGGGGGGATGGTAGTGATGGGGAGAAGGTGAGGAAGGGTCACCCTTTGTCACCTGTCTGCCTGGATGGCACCTCATATCTCAGCAGAGAAGCCAGTGGTGGCCACGCAGCCTTATAAAGCAGGTTTTCGTTTCTACCTTAAGTGAGCCATGTGTGGTTTGTTTGGGGCCCTGGTGAGGTTGCTGAGTTGTAGCTCAGGAGAAAACATACAGAACGTATTTAGACCGGAAGTCCTTTGTTCTGAATTTGAGGGGGTCTTCTGAGGTCCTTATTTCCTTAGATCTTTCCTCACCCCTCTCCCATCCCCTGTCCTGAGGAGAAGCCTTTGAACTTCCTCAGTAGACAGGCGGAGAAGCCACAACATGCCGAGCCCATTTCCTGTCATCCTCGTCTTGGGGCTTCACTGCCTCCTTCCGAATACCCCCCCTGCCAGCAGCCCTAGGTCTTCCTATTCTGACCCCCCATCACTGCTCATTTAGCCTTCTAGACGCCTCTCTCGTGGACATCTCTTCTTTAGCTGTTGGCTTTCTGTGAGGTGCGAGAGGATCTATGAACTTTGTGAATTTCCCATGGCCCCAGTGAAGGAGCCCAGATAATCCCAGTAGCTGTTACCTGTCTCCATGTATCAAAGGACACAGTCCAGGGGGAAGGTGGAGGGGGATGTGGTTTCTCTACAATGCAACAAACGTGGTTTCTCAGTGTTCTGCCCTACGGCAAGCAGGGTCTGGTGGGTTTCAGGAGCAGTCACTATTGCAGGATGGGCTTCCAATCAAACCTCAGACTAAACTCTTGTACTCAACTGATTCTACCTCCCTCCTCTAGACTCAGTAAACAGTGACTATTCAATAAATGTTGACTGAGTGAACTGTATTTACAGAGATCTCAAAGGACCTCAGCACTTGAACCAGAAGTTCTACTTCTCTCTCATCTGGAGATGAGAAAGTGGAGCCTGGAGACAGCACAAGCGGAAGAGTTCGGATCAGAAAGGTTTCCTCTGGAGCCGTGCTCCTTCCTAACCCAGCCCTTCCTGGTTGCTGCTTGCCTCCTTCCCAGCCCCTGTAGTCCCTTTACTTAGTTTTTTCTAGCAGTGGCACATATAAGAAGCCAGTTGGCCCTGTGTCCCTGCTACTCAAGTTTTCTCTTTGCACATCAAGCAGAAAGCTCAGCTACTTGGTCTCACCCTGGACTGTAGCTGCCTTCATTCTTTCTGAGCTTTGGAAAGAGAGAGATTCCCGTGTTTCATGGCTCCTGGAGTTCTGTGGCGAGGTGGGGTGGAGCCCTGGAAGGATCACTGAGAGGCCTGACTGGGTTCAAGGCCACAGAGTAGGTGGATGTCTGGCCCGTCCTAAGGCCATGTTGACATTTGTAAAAGTTTGGTGACAAAGTCCTGGGTATCATTGACTGCTTAATAATAAGGACTTTAAAGTCAGGACATAATGGGAGAGGTCCTTGATGGTCCTATTGGATTTTTTCTGATGTAATTGAAGTGACCCACCTCTTCTCCCTGCTGGCTGCAGTATTCTAGTGCAGACATGATGTGGGGAATCTGCTGCCTTCCTAAGAGAAAATGAACTGCCTGCCTGGCAGTGTTGTTGTGGCTGGGCCTTCACGGCAAGGACTTAGGCACGGAGGCCTGGTTGAGCTGGTTTACTCCATGAAAACCAACTTCAGTTCTTTGGCTTGCCCTCTGAGAATCCCTGTACAAGACAGTCAATCAATTTCCATTCCTCTAACTGGAGAGGGAACCAGCACTGCTGAATGGGGGTATTGGGGGAAGCATGGTGGGGGAAGGGAGGACTTAGGAAATTAAGTCCTTATGAGCAATGAAAGTCCTAAAAAGAGCAATGGAAAGATAGTGCTCTTAGTAGTTTAAAACATGCTTGTACATTCTTTTTAATTTTCATCACATTTGAGCATCTGATAGACGTGGGCTGGGTAGGGGAAAGGAATGGGACTTATGTATCACATTTACCTCTCTCTCGAGAGAAAATTAAATCTTATTAAGCATTTGGCATATGTACTTTTGCATTGAATGCCCACAATATGAGGTATTCAGCTAAGCAGGAATTTTTGAGAAGGAATGAGATTTTTTTTGGGAAGTTAAATTTGGGAGTATAGTAGAATAAATATTTGTCAGAATATGTCAGTTGTTTTCCTAAGTTGATAACTTACCTAGTCTATTTGGAGGAAGGGAGGCGAGTGTTCCTGAGACAAGGAATGAAGTACAGGCTATTTCTGTAGTAGTGGAGTAAGGGCTTGGGGTGGAAAGTGGAGGAGGGCGGTCACTGCTGTTTACTTTGCATCCACTTAGGAATGATGAGAAACTCAGTTTCTTAGAAGAAATACTAATGAAGAGATGGCATTGTATCAGGAAAGGATCAAGAACCTTGAATCAGGCTGACCTTGGGTTTAAATCCCAGTTCTGCCACTTACTGTGTGACCTGGGGCACGTCATCTAACTTTTAAGTCTCCCATTTATTTGTAGTATGAATGTAATACCTACATTGCAGGGTTGTGAAGATTTAAACCAAATGTAGTAAAAGTACTTAGGACATAGAGGGCACCTTGCACAGTCACACCTTTTCCACTTGCTGTCCAAGCCCTGTGCCCCAGGTGGGAAGAGACAGGCAAGAAATGTAAAACCCTCTCCTCCAGGAGGTGGAGCTGCCATTGAGATATTTTAGAAGTGAAGATGCCAGAACAGGGTCTAGATAGCTCCTGACCCTCACCTTCACCCCAGTGCACACACAAATATCACCATTCAGCCTCCTATTACATTATCACTCTACCGGGGATTTGTTTCTTTGGTTAAACACTTCACAGTCAGAGCATAGAATCCCTGAGAAAGGAAGCACATTAAACATTAGAAGTATGTGAACTGAGTGAGATTATTAAATTATTTCAAGAGAAGCTTTGATAAGAAAGGGAAAGCAAGTGCGGTGGGTGTCAGGTGGCTGGAAAGGGGAGAAGCAGGTTACAGAAAATAAGAGACCTTGACTGGAACTGGATCCAAAGAGCAGATATATGGACCTAACAGCTGTACCAAGGGGCAGTTGTCATTTCAGGTACATTCTCTTGGTGTCAGGCTGTTTGGCTGAGGGTGACTATCCCCCCTGTCATCCTAACCAAAGGACATACCCAATGGCTTCTGGGGCAGTCCAACACTACTGAGGGCCAGTGAAGGAGATTGATCATCTGGACACAAAGACCTTTCTACTTCCTCCTTAGCTGAATTAGTTACCCAAGATAGGTGACCAGCAAAGGCAGACAGGGATCTCCTCTCCTGGGTTCCCCTTGATTTGTCCTCTTAAGATTAAGGCTTACCTGTGACTGCTGTTCGAATACCCCAACTGCTGTGAGACTTGGAAACACTGATGGTTTACAGATGGCTAAGAGAGCTCCATTTCTTGCCACCTGAGATTCTGACCAAGTCTTTCACAACCCTTCTTGGCCTTTTAGAGTCCCCCTGTAGCAGAGTTTGCCCACTCATTAATACCCGGGGATCTATACCAGCTCATTTGGCTTGCCCCTTCACCAGCTTTGGATCAATGAAAGTTGCAAGCAGTCATATGTTGCTCTTGGCAGATATCTCACAGGTGAAAACACAAGAAGGTTCAATAGCAGGTGGTGGTTTTCTAAAACCCATCTGTGTTTTCTAAACCCATCTGTGTCGTAATTATAATAGACTGAGACACGTGGAATGCTAGGGACTGCCACAGTCAAAGCTAACAAAATTTTGAAAAGATATTAAGTTTCAATTAGTAAACTGGGAACACCAAAGCCTACCTCATAGAATAGTTATGGGACTAAAATATGGAGGAAAAGCACCTAACAAGGTGCCTGATAATATATGATAACAGATTTAAAGTGGTGGATTCTAAAACTGACCAAAACTACCACCCAAAACATTTAAAGTAAAAGTACGATAACATACAATAGTGTTACAATACTATTAAAACAGCATGCTAATATTACAAAACTATGGTAAAATATACTTTGCTTTTATCCATAATTAAAGCTGAGGATGCATTGATAATTAGCTTAGAAAGATTAAAGTCCTTGTCAGCAGTCAGAGAAGAGCAGTTTAAACTGCAAGATACTACGTAACACTAAAGTGGCTCAGACTTAGAAGATGGAAAATACCAAGTGTCGGTATGATACTGAGATACTGTGAAGGCGCTGAAGGGAATGCAAAATGATGCACTGGAAAGCAGCTTGGTAGTTTCTTATAAAGTGAAACGTGTCGTTAACATATGATCTAGCAATTCCACTCTTGCAGGCAAATGTTCGTAGCAGCTTATTCATAGAAGCAAAAATTTAGAAACAGCCATATGTCCAACAATTAATGAATTAAATTGTGATATCTCTGTTCAGTGGAATACTCTTAGATATAAAAAAGGAAAAGGGCTGGGCACAGTGGCTCACACCTATAATCCCAGCACTTTGGGAGGCCAAGGCGGGTGGATCACCTGAGGTCGGGAGTTCGAGAACAGCCTGATCAACATGGAGAAACCCCGTCTCTACTAAAAATACAAAATTAGCTGGGCGTGGTGGCACATGCCTGTAATCCCAGCTACTCAGAAGGCTGAGGCAGGATAATCGCTTGAACCCAGGAGGCAGAGGTTGCGGTGAGCCGAGATTGCCCCATTGCACTCTAGCCTGGGCAACAAGAGCAACACTCCATCTCAATAAATAAATAAATAAATAAATAAATAGGAAAAGAGGTTGGGTGTGGTGGCTCATGCCTGTAATCCCAGCACTTTGGGAGGCCAAGGCAGGAGGATCACTTGAGCCCAGGAGTTCGAGACCATCCTGGGCCAACACAGTGGGACCCTGTTTCTGCAAAACAAATAGAAATAAAAAAGGAATAAATTGATTCATGCAATACCATGGATAAAACTAAGCGGGAAGACGCTAGAAACAAAAGACTATGCTTTGTTATTCCATAATGGTCTAGAAAATGCAAACTATAGTCACAGAAAGCAGAACAGTGCTTGCCAGGGACTATAGATGAGGGAGGGGTAGACTGTAAAGGACATGGTGGGAGAATTCTGTATCTTGATTGTGGTGGTGGATACATGACTATATACAGTTGTAGGAACTTATCAAATTGTGCACTTAAAATGGGTGAGTAGTATTGTATGTAAGTAAATAAAGCTGATTTAAAAGAAAACACCAGGAGATGCTATTTCATGAGGCATGTGCTAATTAAAACCACAATGAGATAACACTGGAATAGTTAAAAGGGCAGCTAAGACCAAGTGTTAGTGAGGATGTACAGCAACTGGGGCATTTATACGTGGCTGGTGTGAGTGTAAAATGGTTCAACCACTGTGGACCACTAACAGTTTCTTAGAGAGCTACCTGTGACAGAAATTCCACTCCCCAGTATTCTCTTAAAAAAAAAAAAGAAAAGAAAAAGGAAATCATGTTCACCAAAAACGTTTATTGAGGCTTCATTCATAATAACAAAAAATTGAGAATAACCCAAATGCTTCTCAATATTAGATCAGATAAACTGGTGTGGAATACCACTCAGTAATAAAAAGGAATAAACTGATTTATGCAACAACGTAGAAGGATGAATCGCAAGAAAAGCATTGAGTGAAAGAAGCCAGACACAAAAGAGTACATACCGTGTACTTAAGTTTATATGACGCTTAGGAACGGGAAACCTAGGGGAACAAGTCAGAACAATAGTTGCCTCTGGGCATTAATAGTATAGTAAGAAAAGAGGCACAAGGTAACTTTCGGAGGTGATGGAAGTGTTCTAGTTCTTGATTTGGATGTTGGTTACATGGGTGATGGATTTGTAGGAGCTCATGGAATTGCACACTTAAGCCCCAAATCAAGTTGACAGGATTGGTTCTTTCTGAGGGCTGTGAGAGAGAATCTGTTCCAGGCTTCTCTCCAAGCTTCAGGTGGTTTGCGGCAATCTTTGGCATTCCTTGGCTTGTACAGGCATCGCCCAGTCTCTGCCTTCATGTTCTCCCTCTGTACAATTTTTCCGTTTTATAAGGGCACTCCTATCACATTGGGATAGGAGCCCGCTCTACTCCAGTATGACTTCATCTTTACTAACTACATCTACAGTGACCTTATTCCCAAATAATGTCACAAGATTCCAAGGTGCTGGGGGGTCAGCACTTCAGCATGTGAATTTGTGGGGGAAGAGGTGGGGACACCACGGATTATAATACCTAGAGTGGAGTTTCCAGGTTGGATCAATTACCAATAACGCTATGGCGGCTGGGCGTGGTGGCTGGCGCCTGTAATCCCAGCACTTTGGGAGGCCAAGGTGGGGTTGATCACCTGAGGTCAGGAGTTCGAGACCAGCCTGGCCAACATGGTGCAACCTTGTCTCTACTAAAAATACAAAAATTAGCTGAGCGTGGTGGTGGGTGTCTGTAATCCCAGCTACTTGGGAGGCTGTGGCAGGAAAATCACTTGGACCTGGAAGGCGGAGGTTGCAGTGAGCCGAGACCATACCATTGCTTTCCAGCCTGGGCAACAAGAGCAAAACTTTGTCTCAAAATAAATAAATACAAAATGTTATGGCAATGGCATTATCAGTCTTGTGTGCACCTCTCTGGAATAATCGTGATAACCATTGGAATGCATGATATATTTAGAAATGGAAAGACTGTTCGATTGACATCCTGAATCTGGATGCTCTTTGGCAGAGGAAAATAAATTTTAAGACACATCTGTGTTGTTGAGAAACTGATTCAAAATCAGGATTCATGAGCTTGGTAAATGGTATCTCAACAATCACACCTGAGATAAACATCACTAAGTCCACTTGCCTCTACCAGAAGATGAAAGGCTCAAATCCCTGGAGATAAAATAATTTTTTTCTAAATCCATTTCTTTCCTAGACAAATGACCTTTCTAATGAACTGTGATATTAACAAATCAATCTTTGGCATTAAGAATTTCTCATCATGGGCTGGGCACAGTGGCTCACACCTGTAATCCCAGCGTTTGGGAGGCTAAAATGGATCACTTGAGGCCAGGAATTTGAAACCAGCCTGGGTAACATAGTGAGACCCTGTCTCTACAAAAAAATTTAAAAAGCCTGGCATGGTGGCACATGCCTGTAGTCCCTTTTACTCAGGAGGCTGAGGTGGGAAGATCACTTGAGCCCAGGCAAGGCTGCCAGGAGATATGATTGCTCCACTGCACTCTAGGCTGGATGACAGAGCAAGACCCTGTCTCAAAAATAAATAAATAAATAAAATTTAAAAAGCTCATCATGATACATTTCTACATTCAAAAGAATGAAGTCGGACCTAACCCTAACCCTAACCCACAAATATGTATTGAGTGCCTTCTAGGTTCTAGTTTTCTAGAAAACTAGAAAATACCTAGTTTTCCCAGCACCATTTGTTGAAGAGACCATTATTTCTCTATTCAGTGGTTTTGACATCCTTGTCAAAAATCAATTGATCTTCAATGTGAAGGTATATTTTGGGGCTCTCAGTTCTGCTCCATTGGTCTATATGTCTGTCCTTATTCCAGTTTTACACTGTTTTTATTACTATAGCTTTGTAGTAAGTTTTGAAATCAGGAAGTATGAGCCCTCTGACTTTGTTCTTTTTCAAGATTGTTTTGGCTATTGGTTCATTTAAATTCCATATGGATTTTGGGATTTTGTTTTTCATTTCTGCCAAAAAAATGTTATTGGGATTTTGATAGCAATTGCATTGAGTCTAAATATAGCTTTGGGTAATATCGTCATCTTAATATTAAGTATTCCAAGCCATGAACGTGGCTTATCTTTCCATTTAGGTTTTCTTTACTTTCTTTCACTGATGTTTTATAGCTTCCAGTGTACAAGTCTTGTGCCTCCTTGATTTAATTTGTTTCTAAATATTTCAGTTATTTTGATGCTATTGTAAAATGGAATTGTTTTCTTAATTTTTTTTGTGGAGTGTTCATGGCTGGTGTATAGAAATGCAATTAATTTTTTTGTGTATTGATGTGGTATGCTGCAGTGTTGCCTTGCAGTGTTTTTGAGCAGTCCCTGCCTCTTTTCTGTCCTGAGTTGGTTCCAAGATAGGCAAACATAGATGGGCACCTAGCATCAGTCCTTCAGACAGCTCCCCAACAGGTTAGAACAGACAAACACGGGAATTTACAAGTAAGGTCAGCTCTGCTCCCTCCAGAACCAGGAACAAGGGTCCCACACTGGGGACACAGGCTGCATTCTTCAAGACTGCCACGCAGCTGGGGGAAGGGATAGGACAAGGACGAGTGATGCTTTGCTACCATTTTAAAGTTGTCTTTTTCTTAATTCAGCATTTTCTTCATTGCTGTAACCCTTTAAGTTTTCCAGAATTCTGACAATGTTGGTTTTGACCATTTCTGGGGTTTTTTTTCGTATGTTTCTGTGGAGCGATGGACATTTAGAGTTTCCAATTTTGCCATTTTGCTGATGTCCTCTTTCAATGGAAACTTTTAACTGAAATATATATAAAGGGGTAAAAATCATAAGTGCATAGCTTGATGGATTTTAAAAAATTTTTATTTTAAGTTCAGGGGCACATGTGCAGGTTTGTTACATAGGTAAACTAGTGTTATTTGGGGGATTTGTTGATGAGGTGTACAAAACCATGAAACTAGCACTCCAGGACAATAAAAAGGTATTTTCAGAACCCCAGAGCCCCCTCGTGCCCCCTTCTACTTGCTAACCACTACCTCCCCTCGAGAGAAACTCCTTTCTTAACTTCTAGCACTCTTAGTCTATTTGTGCTGCTACAACAGAATACCACAGACTGGGTCAGCTATAAAGAACAGACATTGAATTTTTTCACTGTTTTAGAGGCTAGGAAGTCCAAGATCAAGACGCCAGCAAGTTCGGTTGTCTGGTGAGGGCTGCGTCCTCTAGAGGGAGGAACACTGTGTCCTCACGTAGCAGGAGGCAGAAGGGCAAGAGAGAGAAACTCCCTCTGTTAAGCCCCTTTATAAGGAAACCGAATACCGTTCATGAGGGAGGGGCCCTCGTGGCCTGATCACCTTGTATAGGCCCCACCTCTTCATACTATCACATTGTCAACATCTGAATTTTGGAGGAGACATTCAAACCATAGCAGACACTTTTTTGGTTTTAAACTTTAAATGGAATCATACAGTACGTAGCCTTTTTATGTCTGGTTTCTCACTCAACATTATGCTTCTGAGATTCACCCATGTAGTGTATAGTTATGGTTCATTCATCTAATTCCACTGTATGAATATAACACAGTTTACTTATTCATTCTACAGTCATAAGTATTTAAGTGTTATTTATTTTTTTGAGACAGAGTCTCACTCTGTCACTCTGGCAGTGGTGCAATCTTGGAGGCTAGGAAGTCCAAGATCATCTTTCTGCCTCAGACTTCCAAGTAGCTGGGATTATAGGCACATGCCACTGCACCTGGCTAATTTTTCTATTTTTACTAAAGACAGGGTTACTCCATGTCAACCAGGCTGGTCTTGAACTCGTGACCTCAAGTGATCCACCTGCCTTGGCCTCCCAAAGTGCTGGGATTACAGGCATGAGCCACCCTGCCAGGCCAGTATTTAAGTGGTTTTTAGTTAAGGACTATTACAAATAGTACTGCTTATCTTTTGGTAAGCATATGTACACAACATGCAGAAAAGCCTAAATAAGGAAATAAAAATCACATATAATTTACCACCATTGTTAATTTTGGTATGTACCTTTCCAGTCGAGTGTGTGCGTGTGAAATCAGCTGTTGAAATAGTTTTGTAAGTTGTTTCTTCTTCTGTTCTTCTTCTTCTTTTTTTGAGGGGTAGGGGGGATGGGATCTGGCCATGTTGCCCAGGCTGGCCTCAAATGATGTTTCCACATTGGCCTCCCAAAGTCCTGGGATTACAGGAGTGAGCCACCACACCAGGCCTGTTTTTGTGTTTTTTCTTTTTTTTTTTTGAGACGGAGTCTTGCTCTGTCGCCTAGGCTGGAGTGCAGTGGTGTGATCTCGGCCCACTGCAACCTCCGCCTTCTGGGTTCAAGCTATTCTCCTGCCTCAGCCTCCTGAGTAGCTGGGATTACAGGTGCACGCCACCACGCCCAGCTAATTTTTGTATTCTTGTAGAGACAGAGTTTTACTGTGTTGGCCAGGCTGGTCTCGAACTCTTGACCTCGTGATCCGCCCGCCTTGGCCTCCCAAAGTGGTGGGATTACAGGCATGAGCCACTGTGCCTGGCCTTTTTTTTTTTTTTTTTTTTTTGAGACAGGGGTCTTGCTCTGTTGCCCAGGCTGGAGTGCAGTGGTGTAATCTCAGCTTACTGCAGCCTCCGCCTCCCAGGGTCAAGCCATCCTCCCACCTCAGCCTCCTGAGTAGCTGGGCCACAGGCATGTGCCACCATGCCTGGCAATTTTTTGTGTTTTTAGTAGAGACAGAGTTTCACCACGTTGCCCATTATATCATGCTGCCTCTTGTTTCAATGCATTCTTTTTTTTTTTTTTTTTTTTGAGACGGAGTCTCTCTCTCTCACCCAGGCTGGAGTGCAGTGGCCAGATCTCAGCTCACTGCAAGCTCCGCCTCCCGGGTTTATGCCATTCTCCTGCCTCAGCCTCCCGAGTAGCTGGGACTACAGGCGCCTGCCACCTCGCCCGGCTAGTTTTTTGTATTTTTTAGTAGAGACGGGGTTTCACCATGTTAGCCAGGATGGTCTCGATCTCCTGACCTCGTGATCCGCCCATCTCAGCCTCCCAAAGTGCTGGAATTACAGGCTTGAGCCACGGCGCCCGGCCTGTTTCAATGAATTCTTGTACTTCAAGATAGGGAGCCCTATTCAAGTATTCACAGTATAGCAACATCTCCAGGTACTCCCTTTTAACTGAGTGTCCCATCCTAAGTAAGGAAGCAGTGGTTAGAATGTTTCATCTCAAGCTGGGCATGGTGGCTCACGCCTGTAATCCCAGCACTTTGGGAGGCCAAGGCGGGCGGATCACTTGAGGTCGAGAGTTCGAGACCAGCCTGACCAACATGGAGAAACCTCATCTCTAAAAATACAAAATTAGTGGTGGTGCACACCTGTAATCCCAGCTACTCAGGGGGCTGAGGTAGGACAATTGCTTGAACCCAGGAGGTGGAGGTTGCAGTGAGCCAAGATTGTGCCGTCGCACTCCAGCCTGGGCAACAAGAGCCAAACTCCCAAACTCCGTTTCAAAAAAAAAAAAGAAAATGTTTCATCTCATCTCACTGCCTTTAGGGAAAGGGTGACAGAACAGAGAACTAAAATAGTCAAATATTTGCGTTGTAAAAGTTGGCATTCAGACGTGTGTTGAAATATTTAGAGAAAAAATATTTGATTACTGGGAGTCAGTTTTCCCTGCTCTGCAGAGTAAAATGATTGGGACTTCTAGTTTCTGATTTCTGGATGTGACCCTACTAGCTATATGACTTGGGCAAATTATTTGGGGTGTGCAATTGACTTTTTTTTTTTTTTTTTTTGAGATGGAGTCTCGCTCTGTTGCTCAGGCTGGAGTACAGTTGCACGATCTGTGCTCACTGCAACCTCTGTCTCCCAGGTTCAAGCAATTCTCCTGCCTCAGCCTCCTGAGTCGCTGTGACTACAGGCACCCGCCACCATGCCTGGCTAATTGTTGTATTTTTAGTAGAGACAGGGTTTTGCCAGGCTGGCCTCGAACTCCTGACCTCAGGTGATCCACCTGCCTCAGCCTCCCAAAGTGCTGGGATTACAGGCATGAGCCACCACATCTGGCCTGAAATTTACTTTTAATCCGTGCCCCTCTGCTTGCTTTCTCTCTTTCTTTCTGTCTTTCCCTGTTTCTTCCTCCCTTCCTGCCTGCCTGCCTGCCTTCCTTCCTTCCTTCCTTCCTTCCTTCCTTCCTTCCTTCCTTCCTTCCTTCCTTCCTTCCTTCCTTCCTTCCTTCCTTCCTTCCTTCCTCTCTCCCTCTCTCTTTCTTTCTTTCTTTTGCTGGGGGACAAGTTTTCTTTTTCTTTCTTTTTATTATACTTTAAGTTCTAGGGTGCATGTGCACAACCTGCAGGTTTGTTACATAGGTGTACATGTGCCATGTTGGTTTGCTGCACCCATCAACTCGTCATTTACATTAGGTATTTCTCCTAATGCTATCCCTCCCCCAGCCCCCCACCCCACAGCAGGCCCCAGTGTGTGATGTTCCCTGCCCTGTGTCCAAGTGTTCTCATTGTTCAGTTCCCACCTATGAGTGAGAACATGTGGTATTTGGTTTCTGTCCTTGTGATAGTTTGCTGAGAATGATGGTTTCCAGTTTCATCCATGTCCCTGCAAACGACATGAACTCATCATTTTTTATGGCTGCATACTATTCCATAGTATATATGTGCCACAATTTTTTTTTTTTTTTTTTTTTTTTTTTTTTTTTTTTTTTTTTGAGACTGAGCCTCACTCGGTCGCCCAGGCTGGAGTGCAGTGGCCGGATCTCAGCTCACTGCAAGCTCCGCCTCCCGGGTTCACGCCATTCTCCTGCCTCAGCCTCCCGAGTAGCTGGGACTACAGGCGCCCGCCACCTCGCCCGGCTAGTTTTTTGTATTTTTTAGTAGAGACGGGGTTTCACTGTGTTAGCCAGGATGGTCTCGATCTCCTGACCTCGTGATCCGCCCATCTTGGCCTCCCAAAGTGCTGGGATTACAGGCTTGAGCCACCGCGCCCGGCCGTGCCACAATTTTTTAATCCAGTCTATCATTGATGGACATTTGGGTTGGTGCCAAGTCTTTGCAATTGTGAATAGTGCTGCAATAAACATGTGTGCATATGTCTTTATAGTAGCATGATTTATAATCCTTTGGGTATATGCCCAGTAATGGGATAACTGGGTCAAATGGTATTTCTAGTTCTAGATCCTTGAGGAATCACTACACTGTCTTCCACAATGGTTGAACTAATTTACATTCCCACCAACAGTGTAAAAGTGTTCCTATTTCTCCACATCCTCTCCAGCATCTGTTGCTTCCTGACTTTTTAATGATTGCCATTCTAACTGGTGTGAGATGGTATCTCATTGTGGTTTTGATTTGCATTTCTCTGATGACCTTGATAATGAGCATTTATTCATGTGTCTGTTGGCTGCAGAAATAATCTTCTTTTGAGAAGTGTCTGTTCATATCCTTTGCACACTTTTTGATGGGGTTATTTTTGTCATGTAAATTTGTTTAAGTTCTTTGTAGATTCTGGATATTAGCCCTTTGTCAGATGGGTAGATTGCAAAAATTATCTCCCATTCTGTAGCTTGCCTGTTCACTCTGATGGTAGTTTCTTTTGCTGTGCAGAAACTCTTTAGTTTAATTAGATCCCATTTGTCAATTTTGGCTTTTGTTGCCATTGCTTTTGTTGTTTTAGTCCTGAAGTCCTTGCCCATGCCTATGTCCTGAATGGTATTACCTAGGTTTTCTTCTAGGGTTTTTATGGCTTTAGGTCTAACATTTAAGTCTTTAATCCATCTTGAATTAATTTTTGTGTAAGGTGTAAGAAAGTGATCCAATTTCAGCTTTCTACATATGGCTAGTCAGTTTTCCAAGCACCACTTATTAAATAGGGAATCCTTTCCCCATTTCTTGTTTTTGTCTATCAAAGATCAGATAGGTGTAGATGTGTGGTGTTATTTCTGAGACCTCTGTTCTGTTCCATTGGTCTATATATCTGTTTTGGTACCAGCACCATGCTGCTTTCGTTACTGTAGCTTTGTAGTATAGTTTGAAGTTAGGTAGTGTGATGCCTCCAGCTTTGTTCTTTTTGCTTAGAATTGCCTTGGCAATGTGGGCTCTTTTTTGGTTCCATATAAACTTTAAAGTAGTTTTTTTCCAATTCTGTGAAGAAAGACATTGGTAGCTTGATGGGAATGGCATTGAATCTATAAATTACCTTGGGCAGTATGGCCATTTTCATGATACTGATTCTTCCTATCCATGAGCATGGAATGTTCTTCTATTTACTTGTGTCCTCTTTTATTTCCTTGAGCAGTGGTTTGTAGTTCTCCTTGAAGAGATCCTTCACATCCCTTGTAAGTTGGATTCCTAGGTATTTTATTCTTTTTATAGCAATTGTGAATGGGAGTTCGCTCATGATTTGGCTCTCTGTCTGTTATTGGTATATAGAAATACTTGTGATTTTTGCACATTGATTTTGTATCCTGAGACTTTGCTGAAGTTGCTTATCAGCTTAAGGAGATTTTGGGCTGAGACGATGGGGTTTTCTATATATACAATCATGTCATCTGCAAACGGACAATTTGACTTCCTCTTTTCCTATATGAATCCCCTTTATTTCTTTCTCTTGCCTGATTGCGCTGGCCAGAACTTCCAACACTATGTTGAATAGGAGTAGTGAGAGAGGGCATCCCTGTCTTGTGCCAGTTTTCAAAGGAAATGCTTCCAATTTTTACCCATTCAATATGATATTGGCTGTGGGTTTGTCATAAATAGCTCTTACTATTTTGAGATACGTTCCATCAATACTTAGTTTATTGAGAGTTTTTAGCATGAAAGGCTGTTGAATTTCGTCGAAGGCCTTTTCTGCATCTATTGAGATAATCATGTGGTTTTTGTCTTTGGTTCTGTTTATATGATGGATTACGTTTATTGATTTGCATATGTTGAACCAGCCTTGCATCCTGGGATGAAGCAGGCTTAATTGTGGTGGATAAACTTTTTGATGTGCTGCTCAATTCGTTTTGCCAGTATTTTATTGAGAATTTTTGCATCAATGTTCATCAGGGATATTGGTCTAAAATTTTCTTTTTTTTTTTGTTGTGTCTCTGCTAGGCTTTGGTATCAGGATGATGTTGACCTCATAAAATGAGTTAGGTAGGAGTCCCTCTTTTTCTATTGATTGGAATAGTTTCAGAAGGAATGGTACCAGCTCCTCTTTGTACCTCTGGTAGAATTCAGCTGTAAATCCTTCTGGTCCTGGACTTTTTTTGGTTGGTAGGCTATTAAGTATTGCCTCAATTTCAGAGCCTGTTCTTTGTCTATTCAGAGATTCAACTTCTTCCTGGTTTTGTCTTGGGAGGGTGTGTGTGTCCAGGAATTTATCCATTTCTTCTAACTTTTCTAGTTTATTTGCATAGAGGTGTTTATAGTATTCTCTGATGATAGTTTGTATTTCTGTGGGATCGATGGTGATATCCCCTTTATCTTTTTTTATTGCATCTATTTGATTCCTCTCTTTTCTTCTTTATTAGCCTTGCTAGCGGTCTATCAATTTCATTGATCCTTTCAAAAAACCAGCTCCTGGATTCATTGATTTTTTGAAGGGTTTTTTTGTGTCTCTATCTCCTTGAGTTCTGCTCTGATCTTAATGACTTCTTGCCTACTGCTAGCTTTCGAATTTGTTTGCTCTTGCTTTTGTAGTTCGTTTAATTGTGATGTTAAGGTGTCAATTTTATATCTTTCCTGCTTTCTCTTGTGAGTATTTAGTGCTATAAATTTCCCTCTACACGCTGCTTTAAATGTGTCCCAGAGGTTCTGGTACGTTGTGTCTTTGTTCTCATTGGTTTCAAAGAAATCTTTATTTCTGCATTCATTTCGTTATTTACCCAGTAGTCATTCAGGAGCAGGTTGTTCAGTTTCCATGTAGTTGTGCGGTTTTAAGTGAGTTTCTTAATCCTGAGTTCTAATTTGATTGTACTGTGGTCTGAGAGACAGTTTGTTGTGATTTCTGTTCTTTTACATTTACTGAGGAGTGCTTTACTTCCAACTATGTGGTCAATTTTGGAATAAGTATTATGTGGTGCTGAGAAGAATGTATATTCTGTTGATTTGGGGTGGAGAGTTCTGTAGATGTCTGTTAGGTCTGCTTGGTGCAGAGCTGAGTTCAATTCCTGGATATCCTTGTTAACTTTCTGTCTCGTTGATCTGTCTAATGTTGACAATGGAATGTTAAAGTCTCGCATCATTATTGTGTAGGAGTCTAAGTCTCTCTGTAGGTCTCTAAGGACTTGCCTTATGAATCTGGGTGCTCCTGTATTGGGTGCATGTATATTTAGGATAGTTAGCTCTTCTTGTTGAGTTGATTCCTTTACCATTATGTAATGGCCTTCTTTGTCTCTTTTGATCTTTGTTGGTTTAAAGTCTGTTTTATCAGAGACTAGGATTGCAACCCCTGCTTTTTTTTTGCTTTGCATTTGCTTAGTAGATCTTGCTGCATCCCTTTATTTTGAGCCTATGAGTGTCTCTGGACATTAGATGGGTCTCCTGAATACAGCACACTGATGGGTCTTGACTGTTTATCCAATTTGCCAGTCTGTGTCTTTTAATTGGGGCATTTAGCCCATTTACATTTAAGGTTAATATTGTTATGTGTGAATTTGATCCTGTCATTATGATGTTCACTGGTTATTTTGCCTGTTAATTGATGCAGTTTCTTCATAGCATTGATGGTCTTTACAATTTGGCCTGTTTTTGCAGTGGCTGGTACTGGTCATTTCTTTCCATGTTTAGTGCTTCCTTCGGGAGCTCTTGTAAGGCAGGCCTGGTGGTGACAAAATCTCTCAGCATTTGCTTGTCTGTATAGGACTTTATTTCTCCTTCACTTATGAAGCTTAGTTTGGCTGGATATGAAATTCTGGGTTGAAAATTCTTTTCTTTAGGAATGTTGAATATTGGCCCCCATTTTCTTCTGGCTTGTAGGGTTTCTGCCAAGAGATCCGCTGTTAGTCTGATGGGGTTCCCTTTGTCGGTAACCCAACCTTTCTCTCTGGCTGCCCTTAACATTTTTTCCTTCTTTTCAACCTTGGCGAATCTGATGATTATGTTTCTATTCTTGAGGAGTATCTTTGTGGTGGGTTGCTATTCTTGAGGAGTATCTTTGTGGTGGGTTGCTATTCTTGAGGAGTATCTTTGTGGTGGGCTCTGTATTTCCTGAATTTGAATGTTGGCCTTTCAGGTTGGGGAAGTTCTCCTGGGTAATATCCTGAAGTGTGTTTTCCAACTTGGTTTCATTCTCCCCATGACTTTCAGGTACACCAATCAAACGTAGATTTGGTATTTTCACATAGTCCCATATTTCTTGGAGGCTTTGTTTGTTTCTTTTTCCTCTTTTTTCTCTAACCTTGTCTTCTTGCTTTATTTCATTAATTTGATCTTCAGTCACTGATACCCTTTCTTCCATTTGATCGAATCAGCTACTGAAGCTTGTGCATGCATCACAAAGTTCTCATGCCATGGTTTTCAGCTCCATCAGGTGATTTAACATCTTCTCTATACTGTTTATCCTAGTCAGTCATTCGTCTAATCTTTTTTCAAGGTTTTTAGCTTCCTTGCAGTGGGTTCGAACATCCCCCTTAGCTTGGAGAAGTTTGTTATTACTGACCTTCTGAAGCCTACTTCTGTCAACTTATCAAAGTCATTCTCTGTCCAGCTTTATTCCATTGCTGGCGAGGAGCTGCAATCCTTTGGAGGAGAAGAGGTGCTTTTCTGCTCTGGTTTCTCCCCATCTTTGTGGTTTTAACTACCTTTGGTCTTTGATGTTGGTGACCTACAGATGGGGTTTTGGTGTAGATGATCTTTTTGTTGATGCTGATGCTATTCCTTTCTGTTTGTTAGTTTTCCTTCTGACAGGTCCCTCAGCTACAGGTCTGTTGGAGTTTGCTGGAGTTCCACTCCAGACCCTGTTTGCCTGGGTATCACTAGTGGACGCTGCAGAAGAGCAAATATTGCTGCCTGATTCATCCTCTAGAAGCTTCATCCCAGAGGGGCAGCTGCCTATATGAGGTGTCTGTTGGCCCCTACTGGGAGATGTCTCCCAGTTAAATTACATGGGGGTCAGGGATCCACTTGAGGAGGCAGTCTGTCTGTTCTCAGAGTTTAAACGCTGTGCTGGGAGAATCACTGCTCTCTTCAGAGTTGTCAGACAGGGATATTTAAGTCTGCAGAAGTTGTCTGCTGTCTTTTGTTCCACTATGCCCTGCCCACAGAGGTGGAGTCTAGAGGCAGTAGGCCTTGTTGAGCTGTGGTAGGCTCTGCCCAGTTTGAGCTTCCTGGCCGCTTTGTTTACCTACTCAAGCCTCAGGAATGGCAGACGCCCCTCCCCCTGCCAGGCTGTTGCCTAACAGGTTGATCTTAGACTGCTGCGCTTGCAGTGAGCAAGGCTCCGTGGGCATGGGACCCATGGAGCCAGGCACGGGATAGTATCTCTTGGTCTTCCGTTTGCTAAGACCGTTAGAAAAGTGCAGTGTTTGGACGGCAGTGTCCTGTTTTTCCCAGGTACAGTCTGTTGTGGCTTCCCTTGGCTAGGACAGGGAAATTCCCCAACCCCTTGCGGTTCCTGAGTGAGGCAATGCCCCACCCTGCTTTGGCTCACCCTCTGTGGGCTGCACCCACTGTCCAACCAGTCTCAATGAGACGAACCAGGTACCTCAGTTGCAAATGCAGAAATCACCCATCTTCTGCGTTGATCACGCTGGGAGCTGCAGATCAAAGCTGTTCCTATTCGGCCATCTTCTTTCTTTTTTCTTTTTTTTGAGATGGTGTCTAGCCCTGTCACCCAGGCTGGAGTGCAATGGTGCGATCTTGGCTTACTGTAACCTCTGCCTCTCAGGTTCGAACGATTCTCCTGCCTTAGCCTGCTGAGTAGCTGGGATTACAGGCACCTACCACCATGCCCAGCTCATTTTTTGTATTTTTAGTAGAAATGGGGTTTCACCATGGTAGCCAGGCTAGTCTCAAACTCCTGACCTCATGATCCGCCTGCCTCGGTCTCCCAAAGTGCTGAGATTACAGGCGTGAGCCTCTGTGCCTGGCCCTCTGCTTTCTATTCTAAAACATCAGGATAATAATGCTAACTCTTAGAGGTAATGCTGGAATGAAATGAGTTAATGTTAGGAAAGTACTCAGAATATGCCTGGCATTTTGTAAGCCCTCAGATGTTAGTTCTGCCTCCTCCTCCTCTCTCTTTCTTCTTCAATTCCTCTTTTTCCCTCTTCTTCTAGGCTGATGTGTGTCCCTGAGATAGGGGCCTGTGTCCTGAACTTCTCCTCACCTAGTGACTTTGAGAATCTCAGAACAGAAAAGACCTATACCTCCTTCCTAGAAGGGAAGCCTCGAAAGTTCCCTCTTGCCCAGTATGAGGACATCTGAGATATCTAGGCAGGTAGGCCTGAGATTATCTCAAAGTTCTCCAGCAGATGCTTCCAGGAGCCTACAAAGGATGTGGAAGTAGGAGAGACAGAGAAAGAGAGGGAGGGAGGGAGGGAGGAACGGAGGGAGGGAGGGAGAGAGAGAGGGGGAGAGAGAGAGAGAGAGAATGAGAGAATGAGCTGCATCTGAAGCCCTATGGTTAGGAATAGAGGTACACTGTGACACCAGACAGAAACAAGGATGTTTCTGTTAATGGCAGCATCAGCCAATAGCAACTGTGGATCAGATTGTGACCCTTGCAATGATGGCACAATGTAATTATACACAACCACAAGGAAAGGAAAGGACCAGTGCAATGCTGCAATTCTGACACTAACTACCTAGAGTTAGTGCAGACTCCGCAGGTTAAGGTCACAGTCTCCAACAAAACTCCTCTCATTTCAGATGCCAGCTAAGTATTTGAGGGTCCCCAGACCACTTATATCTCTGACCAATGAGGTACAAATTCAGGGGTTTCTAAAACCATTCAGGTTTGACAATACTAAATGACTCATAGAACTCAGAAAAGCTTTATACTCTGCTTAGAATTATAGTTTTATTATAAAGGATACAAATCAGGACCAACCATATGAAGAGACCCGTAGGATAAGGTCTAGAAGAGTCCTGAATGTGGAGCTTCCTTGTCCTCTCCCTATGGAATCCAGGCACATCACCCTCCTTGTGCATCCCTGTATTCACCAACTGAGAAGTGCAGCTGAGCTTCAGCGTTCAGAGGTTTTATTGGAATTTCACTTTGTAGGCACAATTGATAGAATCACTGGCCACGTGTTCCAACCCAATCTTCAGCCTTCTCCCCTTCCCAGAGGTTGAGCTGGTATCACCTAGCTTGAAGTCCCAACCCTGTAATCATGTGATTGGTCTTTCTGGCACAACCAGCCCTTTTTTTTTTTTTTTTTTTTTTGAGACAGAATCTTGCTCTGTCTCTCAGGCTAGAGTACAGTGGAACAGTCTTGGCTCACTGTAACCTCCACCTCTTAGATTCAAGCAATTCTCCTGCCTCAGCCTCCTGAGTAGCTGGGATTACAGGTGTGTGCCACCACACGCAGCTAATTTTGTATTTTTAGTAGAGATGGGGTTTCATCATATTGGCCAGGCTGGTCTCCAACCCCTGACCTTGTGATCTGCCCAGCTTGGCCGCCCAAAATGCTGCGATTACAGGTGTGAGCCACTGTGCCCAGCTGACCAGCCCTCATTTTGAAACTATCTAGGAGCCCACCATGAGTAACAAAGACACTGCTACCAGTCAGGAAATTCCAAAGGTTTAGAAGCTCTATATTAGGAACCCAGGACAAAGCCCAGAAACATCTTTATTTTACAGCAGCAGGCATCCTTAAATTTACTTTCTGATGCAAAATGGAATTTCAAATAAGAATGTATCTGATTTAGAAGGACAGGACAGAACATGTCCTTGAGACCATTTCTGGGGACACTGGCATGGTAGCCCTGGTTGAGATAGTGAGTTGCCACCCCCATAGCTCAAGTCACCAGGGCTGGAAAGTACTATTTTACTCAAGACAGATGACATTATATAGGCTCAGGCAATGGATTCTACCTTGTTTTTTGTTTTTTGTTTTTTTGAGATGGAGTCTTGCTCTTGTAGCCCAGGCTGGGGTGCAATGGCATGATCTTGGCTGACTGCAACCTCCACCTCCTGGGTTCAGGCAATTTCTTCTGCCTCAGCCTCCCAAGTCGCTGGGATTACAGGTGTGTGCCACCATGCCCAGCTAATTTTTGTATTTTTGATAGAGATGGGGTTTCACCCAGTTGGTCAGGCTGGTCTCAAATTCTTGACCTCAGGTGATCCACCCACCTCAGCCTCCCAAAGTGCTGGGATTACAGGCATGAGCCACTGTACCCAGCCGGGTTCTACCTTCTTATGCACCATCAGTCAGCCTCTGGTTATCAGGGTATGAGTGAGCTCCTCTCAACTTTCCATTTCTGCAATAGAATTGTTCACACTGTCTCCTCCTTCCCCTCTCCCCTCAAATCTAACAGAAAGAACGTTAAACTCAGTTCAAAATCTGGCTCTGCCACTTACTGATCTTTACCTCTCTGAACTTCATGTTTCCTATGGCAGGAGAAGAATAACAGCCTCTAACTCTTTAGGGATTCTGTAGTGTTCAAATGAAGTAATATAAGGAGCAAGTCTTTTTATAAAGGGGCAGTATTTCTAACAAGATTGCCCTGGCTCAGAAACAGGCAGAGAAAAGTGGAACATAGTAAAGCACGAGATGGAAACTGGCATACACAGGTTTTGTTTGAGCTAATTTAAACATTTTTTTAAAAAAATTGTCAGATTTTTTATCATAAAAATTCAGATTTTTGACTTCTCTGCAAAAATCCAAAACTCTAGCAATACCAGGCCTGTATTTGCATGGGGGCAACAACTGGTGGAGCTGGGTGGTAGCTGCCCTGGGGCTTTCCCACCAGTCCCCTATTCTGGTCTCTGGCTTGGTTTGCTGCATATAAAGCTATCTGGGTTTTTGACCTCTAGGATGGAGTGAAGGGAAATAGATCCAAATACCTATTAGAATTGAGGAAAAGACCAGGTGTGGTGGCTCACGCCTTTAACACCAGCACTTTGAGAGGGCAAGGTGGGCGGAGCACTTGAGGCCAGGAGTTTGAGGCCGGCCTGGCCAACATGGTGAAACCTCGTCTCTACTAAAAATATAAAAATTTGGCCAGACACGGTGGGTCAGGCCCGTAATTCCAGCACTTTGAGAGGCCAAGGTGGGTAGATTATCTGTGGTCAGGAGTTTGAGAACAGCCTGGCCAACATGGTGAAACCCCATCTCTACTGAAAATGCAAAAGTTAGCCAGGTGTGGTGACGGGTGCCTGTAATCCCAGCTACTTGGGAGGCTGAGGCAGGAGAATAGTTTGAACCCAGTGTTATAAATACATTTTTGGTGCTGCCAAAGAAATAGCACTTGAACATAAATTTAATTTTCTCAGCAAGGCAGTTTTACTTCTATAGAAGGATGTGACTTGTGGATGGAACAATGGCAAGAGCACACCTGCACAAGGGAGGGAAAGGGGTTCTTATTCCTGATGCAGGTAGCCCCTACCGCTATGTAATTCCCCTGTTGGCTAGGGTTGGACTGCATAGTCTAAGCTAATTCCAATTGGCTATTTTAAAGAGAGCAGGGGTACAAGTCGGAGTGGCAGGGTGAGTAGTTTGGTGGGAATGGGTGACTCAAGTTGACTTAGATCAGAGTAGGTGACCAGGGGTGACTCAGGACAGAGCAGGTGATAGAGGCTAGGAAGAGGTTGTTTACTGGAACTAGGGACAAGGAGATGAAAATTTTAAAATGGAGAGCTGAACATAACTGATACATTGATTCTTTGGAGAGGATCTCAGAACTTATTGTACTTAACAATTTACAGGCTAAAACCTTTGAAGAGGAATTTATTATATCCTACACCAGGAAGCAGAAGTTGCAGTGACCTGAGATCATGCCACTGCACTCCTGCTGTCAGGGAAACATCTCAAGCACAAGGTCATGAAAGTCAAGGCCCCCAGCTGCTGCCCTTGTGCAACCTGGGAGAGGTGAAATTTAACGTGTTTGCTTCTCCTCATAGTGATTCCCCTTTGAAGATGTCCTAGGTTTTTGGTAAAGGAACATGCAGTGTCTGATGTGTGGGTCTTTTGAACCCTGAGCAGGTGGAGTGGCAGGAGATGGGGGCTCTCTTTCCCATTTCCTCCTGGTGTCCAGGGAAGATGCCCGGTCACCTTGGGAGGACTGAGACTCAGAGCTCCAGGTAAAACTGGTGGGCTAGGGGAGGTCCCCAAATACTGGTGAGACCTCAACCCTGGCCAGTGTCCAGGTTCTTGACACCACTGCAAGAAGAAATTCAAGGATGCGTCAGAAAATAGTGAAAATGTGGAGATTTATTGCAGTGAAAAGTACACATTAAAGAAAGGGGAGTGTGGGCCGGCTCAAGAGAGTTGTACCATGGGGTTTAGAGTTACCATCTTTATGGGTTTCTTTAACCAAGGGGTGGAATATTCACGAAGATTTCTGGAAAAAGGTAAAGATTTCTCGGAACTGTGGTGCCATCCTTTTTTTCTTTTTCGTGATGGAGTCTCTCTCTGTAGCCCAGGCTGGAGTGCAGTGGTGCCATCTCGGCTCACTGCAACCTCTGCCTCCTGGTCCTGGTTCAAGCAGTTCTGCCTCAGCCTCTCAAGTAGCTGGGATTATAGCACGTGCCACCATGCCCAGCTAATTTTTGTATTTTTAGTAGAGATGGGGTTTTACTGTGTTGGCTAGGCTGGGCTTGAACTCCTGACCTCATGATCCGCCCACCTCAGCCTCCCAAAGTGCTGGGACTACAGGTGTGAGCCACCATGCCCAGCCAGTACCACTCATTTTTATACCAAATATGGATGTTCCTAGAACTGTCACAGCGCTGGTGGGTGTGTGATTTAGCATGTTAACGAGTGTATAATGAGGTCTTAGGCGAAACCTAAGTCAAATCCAGTGCTTTGTTGGTTCCCATCAGTCTTAGCCAGCTTGGCCCACATCTTGGTTTTCAGGGTCTTATTGGCCCCTGCAGCTGTTTTAACAGTTTCCTTTTGCTAGTCGTGTGAAGCTGCTGCCTGGAATTGTTTATTTCCCTGCGCCCACCGTGTATTATTCCTGTCTCATTTGACTGCCCTCAGAGATTTTTCTTCTTTATTTGTAAGGGTTGATGAGGGAGGGGGTCAATGTTTTATATTTACTTTTTGTTGATTTGGGTTTGGCCATGTCTAGTTAGGGCATGGAAATTTCTGGCTGCCTGTTTTAAAGGTCCCAAGGGTGGGTTATTAGCAGAATCTGACTCCGAGGCAGGGATTGGTTGGAATTTTTCTGTGATCATTATTTTGACATGGAACTGCTATAATCCAGAAGACACAAACTTTATAAGGAGGTTAAACAAGCAAGGACCAAAGGTTAGTAGAAATTGGAGTTATTCAAGTTTCCAGGAAAGGTAGGAACTGTCATACTTGGTAGGTATTTTTTGATGGGGTCCCAGATGGTTTAAGCAGTGTGCTTATTGAAATTATGTAGCCAGGTAGCGTGTTGGTAAGTCTGTTGAGCTGGCAGTCTAATTAATCCTGAGTTGTTAATATAAGAACAACAGGTGTGGTTTATTACCGTGTAAACCCCTTTGTTTAGCTAGAAGATAAAGCCTCCTGTTTTTTGATCATTTGAGTGGCTTATGTTTTGGCCCTGTTAGGGCCTCATACAATGGCTTAGCAATTCTGCAAAATCCTGCTATACTCAGGACAGTTCTTAGTGGTTTTTTTTGTTTGTTTTTTGTTTTTGTTTTTGTTTATAGAGGTTTTACTTCTAAGTAAACTTTTGTTTGATGGACAAGGTCCAGTTTCCTGAGTTTAGGATATACTACAGGTATTTCACTTTTGGTTGAGAAATTTGGGTCTTGGGTGGTGGGAACTGAATTTTTTTTTTTTTTTTTTTTTTTTTTAAGGAAGTTTAGGACTTGAATGGCATTTTTATTTGAGTCCTCTTTAGAGGGGCTGTATACAAAGATGTTATTTACATACTGGAGTGTGGCTCTCCTTTTTAGCTCTGGCTTTCTTAACTTTTGTGTCAAGGCATTTTTGAACAAGCGAGGGCTATCCCTAAAGTCATGAGGCAGTATTGTCCTGGTGTACCACTGGGTAATAGTAGTTTCAGGATTAGTCTACTCAAAAGAAAATAAATTCTGAGAGTCGAGGTGCAAAGGGATACAAAAGAAAGCATTCTTATGATCTAACACTGTGAACTAATTGGTGTTTTCTGGTATTTGGTTAAGTGTAGTATAAGGATTTGGCACTATAGGATGTAAGGGAATTATGACCTTGTTAATGGCTCCTAAGTCTTGAACTAGACCATATATATATATATATATATATTTTTTTTTTCTTTTTTTTTTGAGATGGAGTTTCACTCTGTTGTCCAGGTTGGAGTGTGTGGCACAATCTCAACTCACTGCAATCTCTGCCTCCCGGGTTCAAGCGATTCTCCTGCCTCAGCCTCCCCAAGTAGCTGGGATCACAGGCATGTGCCACCACGTTTTTAAAGCATGGCCTCCTGTCCTTCCTGTCCAAAAACCAAATGAAAAATATGGTCTAAGGGGCCGGGCGCGGTGGCTCAAGCCTGTAATCCCAGCACTTTGGGAGGCCGAGACGGGTGGATCACGAGGTCAGGAGATCGAGACCATCCTGGCTAACACAGTGAAACCCCGTCTCTACTAAAAATACAAAAAAAACTTAGCCGGGCGAGGTGGCAGGCGCCTGTAGTCCCAGCTACTCGGGAGGCTGAGGCAGGAGAATGGCGTGAACCCGGGAGGCGGAGCTTGCAGTGAGCTGAGATCCGGCCACTGCACTCCAGCCTGGGTGACAGAGCGAGACTCCGTCTCAAAAAAAAAAAAAAAAAAAAAAAAAAGAAAAATATGGTCTAGGCTGGGTGCTGTGGCCCACACCTGTAATTCCAGCATTTTGGGAGGCCGAGGTAGGTAGATCACCTGAGGTCAGGAGTTTGAGACCAGCCTGGCACACATGGCAAAACCCCATCTCCACTAAAAATACAAAAATTAGCCGGACATGGTGGCGGGCATCTGTAATTCCAGCTACTGTGGAGGCTGAGACAGGAGAATTGCTTGAACTGGGAGGCAGAGGTTGAGGTGAGCGGAGATTCCACCACTGCACTCTAGCCTGGGTGACAGAGTGAGACTATGTCTGGGAAGTTGGGGGGAGAGAATTAACAAACTAGAGACACAAAGGAACAAAAATACGCAAGACAGGGTAAGAGGGAGGAAGGGTACAGGGAGATCTAACATACATATAGCAGTTTGAAGTCCCAGGAAAGGAGAAAAAAATGGGGAGAAGCAATGTTTGAACATAGAATATCAGAGAAACTCCCCAGACTGATCAAAGACATCCAGTCACAGATTCAAGAAACTAGGAGCCCTTGAATAAATAAATAGAAAGCCACACCTAGCAACTCAGCTGTCAGTCTAATTGAACTTAATAGGCCCTTTCTTCTCTGGCTGCCTGTAAATCACCAATTTTTCAAATGCTGTTAGAACCAGCTGTACCGTTCTGCTGGGTCCTTCATTCCTGGGTTGAATGTGATCTTTGACCCTGTATTTATTTTATACTTGCAAGAGTCATGTTTTTAAACTTTTTGAAAACTATACTTTGAATATACATGAAACATAGGATTCATAAGACAATACTTTTTTTTCTTCTTGCAATAAATTTTCCATACTATGTTACTCTTTTCATTTTATTAAAAATTATTCTGGCCATCTACGAAATCTGCTCTCAACCTGCAGTTTGAAACATCCTGCCTTGGCAGACACGGCGGGGAGGTTCGTGGGGGAAGAATTGGATTAAAAACAAAACAAAACACGAATATTTAGATTTCTTTGTTCAGCGGCCCCCCTCCAGGGATCAGATGACTGGCCCCCCTCGCTCCGCACTGACTCCGGGATCAATCCGGACGGCCATTGGGAGAAGCCGAGGGCAGCTTAGTCGCGGCCGGTTCCTGTTCCCTTCAGGACGCGAGGGTCGCCTTGGGTGGGGAACCCGCGGCCGGGCGAGGACCTGTCCCAGTGTAGGACTTCCCGGTTTCGAAAGAATCTCGCTGCACCCCCGCCCAGAGTTCAGACCAAGCGAAAAGTTATTTGAGAGGCCTCGGGGGCGCGGGGTGAGGAGTCGGTGGCGGAGGCCTTGGTCGGGGCGCGGTGGGTATCCCTGAGTCACCGCGTCCCTCTCCTGCAGACCCCACGACGCTGGGAGGAGCGAGGGAGTGAGCGGGAAGGGGTCTGGCTGGCCTTTGCTCGGCCCTCCCCAGCGCCCGGCCTTGAACCCGCCCTGAGCTGCTGCCTGGGCGGGTCCGGGGGTTCCGCACTCGACCCAAAGGTGCAGGCGGGCGAGCACAACCCATGGCTGTGCTGGGCTGCGCGAGGTTGAGGTGGGTGCTGCGAGGGGCCGGCCGTGGCCTCTGCCCCCACGGGGCCAGAGCCAAGGCCACGATCCCTACCGCCCTCCCCTCGGACAAGGCCACCGAGGCTCCCGGAGCCGGAGCCGGGCCTGGTATCCGGCGGCGGCAACGGAGCTTAAAGGAGATTCCACGTCTAGGGCAGCTGCGCTTCTTCTTTCAGCTGTTTGTTCAAGGCTATGCCCTGCAGCTGCACCAGTTACAGGTAACCCGCGGGGGCATCGCGTCCTGGGGATGGGGGTGGGCACCGGAACAGAGATGCTAGAGGTGAGGAGACTTTGGACAAAAAGTGAAGACTGCAGGAACTCAGCTGGGGACCCACTGAGGCTATGGTCATAAACTGGAAATCTGTAGGGAGAATGTGCAAAGTACAGACAGAGCCCTTTGAGCTGAGATAAACAGGACGATGAGGGGTGTAAATCAGGAAGGCACCAGCAAGGAGGGGATCTGGACGCTGGACTTAAAGTGAGCAGAGGCTGAGGAGGGAACTGTCTTGGGAAGACAGTGGCAAAGGCAAGTGTGTAAGCTGACAGATAGGGAATCACTAATTCTGTCATGATACTGGCTACCACACACTTCTTCCAAAGGAAATAACTTCAGGAGGATTTTAGAAGCCTCTTGGTTATTTGCAAGGTAAATTTCCTCTTAGGGGAAAACACAATGCTGCTTCTCAGATCGTGGAAGCAAACTCACAGACCGAAAGGAAAAGGTACTTTTTGTTATTAAGAAATCAGTCTGAGGCCGGGTGCAGTGGCTCACACCTGTAATCCCAGCACCTTGAGAGGCTGAGGTGGGCAGATCACCTGAAGTCAGGAGTTTGAGACCAGCCTGGCCAACATGGTGAAACCCCGTCTCTACTAAAAATACAAACATTAGCTGGGCATGGTGGCACATGCTGGTAATCCCAGCTACTAGGGAGGCAGAGGCAGGAGAATCGCTTGAACCTGGGAGGCGAAGGTTGCAGTGAGCCAAGATCGTGCCACTGCACTCCAGCCTGGGCAACAAAGCAAGACTGTCTCACAAAATAAATAAATTAATTAATTAAATTAAAAAGAAATCAGTTTGTGTTCAGGTCAGTGGTGTTGGGGGAGAAAACCAATGTCTAATAAGAAAGTTTTATCCAGCAGAATACAGAAATGAGGCCGGGATGAACAGCTCACTGCTCACTGACAGAGACCGGAAAACCCAACACTGACCAGTGTTGGAGAGGATTTAGGAAATGAACCACAGGGGTTCATGTGGGATCTGTCTTCCTAATGACTAGCAAGAAATGTAAATGCACCTACCATGTTCCAGGCATGGTTCCAAGTGCTGGGATTCAGTGAGATGAGGCTTCTGCCCTCATGGGGCTTATATGCTCCTCTGAAGAAGATGGAGGACAAAGAGATAAAGTAATAAAAAGTTAACTTCACAGAGAGACCTCTGGGAGGAGAAGCTGTTCTAAGGTTGGGGAAGAGGGAGGGGGCTTCGATTCACAGGGTGCCTTCGCAAGAACACTTGGTTGTCAGGGACTGATAGGAGCAGGCTGGTCCTGGGCTGGGATAGTCAACCACCTGCTGGTCATGTGTCTGTGCTGGAAAGGAGTCAAAAATGAGGAGGAGCTGTGGGGACTGGGGACAGAACAGGCCTTTGAGGACAGCCTTGAAGATCAAGATAAGGGCCCTGGTTCCTCTGAGGGGCCATGGTGAGCTCTTGAGCAGGCATGGGGTGAAGATGGCCTGCATGGAACACTGTCCAGGCTGTGGTGTGTGTAGTAGGAGAGGTGCAGAGGGTCTAAGGTGATGAAGGCTCAGGCATGGCAGGATCCAGGATGGAAAGGCAGATCTGAGCCACACTCCAGAGAAAGCTGGACTGGAGGTTGAGGATGAGGGAGAAGATGACCCTGAGGGCAACAAAGGGCAAAACGGACTACAACCAGGGCTGCATCCTCTGCAGTGTCCTGGTGGCTGCTGTCTCTCCTGCAGTCTTCCCTATTGGGCTCATGTTTGTGAGACTTGGGGGTGTGAAAATAAGTAATTCAAAATCTAAGCTGTTGGAACTTTAAAATATTTTGAGCCTTAAGGGAATGTGATTATGTGATTATGGGACTCAAGTCACATAAGCAGGATGCTGTAACCTAAGCAGCTGTAACCTTTGTTTCTCTGATTATAGATTAACTTCCTTCTTTACCTCTGGTTTTGAAAACATTGTAAATGTCTACAGGGGCCAAGGAAGATGCCTTCCCTCTTCACTGTTGAACTTCATTGTAGATTCACTTCCTTTTATCTTTCTCACGCAAAGATTTCATGCCTATCACATTGCTTTAAGATGAAATGTTAACTATACTATTTTAAATTGGAAAGGAAATGAAAATGAGATGCATGGAAAAGAAAACAAATGATAACTAATTAAATTGTAACTCATAAACCAGCCTTGTATAGAAAGTGTTATAACCCTCTGAAACTTTGTTTCCTGCCTATATAAGCAAGGACTTAACTTTTAACTTTGGAGCACTGATCCCATTTTTCTGGAGTGTGTGTTTCCCAAATGGCTATTCTCAACTTTTCACTTGAATACAATGTTTAAAACTGGATTCTGATTCTTTTGATTATTTCAGTTTGACAGGGGGCAGGTCAGAAAATACTGAGAGATGGTTTTGAAATCACTTGTGGACCCAGATCCTTTAAGCCAGTTGTCCCCAATCTTTTTGGCACCAGTTTTGTGGAAGACAATATTTCCATGGACTGGGGTGGCGGGGCTGGTTTTGGGATGAGTCAAGTGCATTACATTTATTGTGTACTTTATTTCTATTATTGTTACATTGTAATATATAATGAAATAATTATACAACTCGCTATAATGTGGAATCAGTGGGAGCCCTGAGCCTGTTTTCCTGCAATCAGACCATCCCATCTGGGGGTGATGGGAGACAGTGACAGATCAGGCATTAGATTCTCATAAGGAGTGTGCAACCTAGATCCCTCACATACGTAGTTCACAATAGGGTTTGTGCTCCTATGAGAATCTAATGCCAGCACTGATCTGACAGGAGGCGGAGCTAAGGTGGTATTATGAATGATGGGGAGTGGCTGCAAATACAGATGAAGCTTTGCTCACTCACCTGATGCTTACCTCCTGCTGTGAGGCCTGTTTTCTAACAGGTCACAGACTAGTACTGTTCTGTGGCCCAGGGGTTGGGCACCCCTGCTTTAAGCCAAGAAAACAGACTCTTGTTAACTTCTTCTGCTTGATTTAACCTTTAGAAATGGGAGAGGCCCAGTAAATGCCTCAAGGGTGAGAACTAAGGATTTCTCAGGGGCAGACTTGCTTAGGATGATGTCTAGAGCAGTAACTACCAAAGAAATTCTAGATGGCTTTAGAAGGAGGAAGAGGAAAGCAGGGGAAAGTCAGGATGTATGGCTTTTTAAAGGAGAGTCCAGGGCTGGGATATAGCAGAGCCCCCTGGTTTCAGTCCTTGTATCCCAAACGTCTTGCGGCACACGAACCTGGGCCATCCCATGGGAAATACATTAGCCCTTCCCACTATATGTGGCTAGTGTGCATTAATAGAGAGAGGAGTGTTGTACATCTATAAAACTCAGGTAATAGCCCTTTAAAATTAGAGAATGTGTTTCAGTTACTCACTTTGCATCAGTTAGAATTTGTTAGATTGCCACTCAAACTGGCTTAAACTATAAAGCAGCTTTATTGGCTCATAGAACTGAAAACTCCAATAGTTGAGTATCCTTCAGGTGTGTTTGTTCTAGAGATTCAGGAAGTCATCAAAGCTACAGCTTCAGCTGGGTGTGATGGCACAGTCCTACAGTCCCCCAGCTACTTGGGAGACTGAGGCAGAAGGATCCCTTGAGTTCAGGAGTTTGAGACCAGACTGAGGAACATAGCAAGACCCTATCTCTAAATTTAAAAAATGACATCTCTGTTTTTCTGCAGTTCCCTGGGCTCAGCTGTCTTGCAGGAGTTGGTTGATTGGCTTGGCCTGGGTTAATTGCCTATCCATGAACCCATCAAAGTGGCCAGGGGGAGACAGATATACCCTAATTAGCTTACCTCTGTGGAGGTTCACCCTTAAGCTGGGATTGGGGTCCCTCCCATGCAAACAAGGTATCTGCCACACAAAGGGGAGGATGGGAATGGATGTAGGAACAGCCAACCACAATGTCCCTTGCGCCCTCAGTTGTCAAAAACTGCATTAGCACACACAAAAAAGTAATAAAAATAAGCTTTGAGAAGCACTGTAGCACTTAAGGGAGTGAGGTAGGAATTAGGACATGTAAAAGTCATACTACGTAAATGCCAGTGCCTTTCTCTTTCCTGATAAAAATTATGTTGAACGCTGGAAAAATGAAATGTAAACATATGTTACATTTATATCAAATTAATATCTTTCAAACATATTGATCCTGAGAATTATGAGATATCTATTATGTAGCTCTTATTATGGACTGCCTGGCTTTGTGACCCTTCCTGTGCCCCCCAGTGCCCAGGAGATTAATGATTTAATCTCCCCCAGGTCACCCAATGTCCTAAGCACATATATGTCATTTTATGTTATCATGTTTCTCTATCTTTCTTTTTATTTTTTCTTTTTTTGAGACAGCGTTTCACTCTGTCACCTAGGCTGGAGTGCAGTGGTGCGATCATGGCTCACTGCAGTCTTGACCTCCCCAGCTCCATCTGTCCCCCCACATCAGCCTTCCAAGTAGCTGGGACAACAGGCATGCACCACCATGCCTGGCTAATTTTTGTATTTTTGGTAGAGACAGGTGTCGCTATGCCCAGGCCGGTCTTGAACTCCTGAGCTCAAGCAATTCACCCACTTTGGCCTCCCAAAGTGCTGGAATTATAGGCATAAATTACTGTGTCTGGCCATCATGTATCACGTTTCTTATCATCACTTGTTTATATGGCTTAGAGATTGGGGCTGTGAAGCTGTGAGGCCTGGGCCTATGTCTTTCCTACCTTTCTCCCCCAAGTGCCAGGCACGGTCTTAGGCATAGGGGAGGTGCTATGAGTGGTACTGAGCAGTGGATACATCTGATGGAAGAAGTGTCACCCTTCTTCCCAGCTCCCTGATCTGGGTTGTTTGACATATTATAGAGTGAAGAAAAGGCAATGAGGGAGGTGGGCAGATTGAACAAGCCTGACCCTTCAGTTCTTGGTGTTTGAGGTTTCAGAAACTAAATGTCAACACATTCAGCATGGGCAGATGATTGGGGACTGGCCCACACTGGGCAAATCCAAAAAAGCAAATGTGGACTGGAGTGCCCGCATGATTATTTAATGAGGAGGTGCTTTGGTTTGAATGTGCTTCCTAAAGTTCATGTATTGGAAGCTTGATCTCCAATGCAACAGTGTTGAGAGGTGGGACCTTTAAGAGGTGATTGGAATGATTCTGAATGATTAGTTATCATGGGAGTGGTTACTGATAAAAGATTATTTTAACCCCTCCCTCTCTACCTCACACAATGCCCTCTTACCCCTCTGCTTTCTGCTATTGGATGATGTTGCAAGAAGGTCCTAACCAGATACAGTCCCCTCAACCTTGGACTTTCCAGCCTCCAGAACTGTAAGAAATAAATTGCTGTTCTTTATAAATTACCCAGCTTCAGATATTCTGTTATATCAATACAAAACGAATTAAGACAGGAAGTCAAGCCTCCCAGGAATCATAATACTCCATTGCACTAGAACCCTCTGTTGTAGTTATCTACTGCTGCATAACAAACTATCCCAAATCGTGGTGGCTTAAAACAACAAATATTTTGTTATAGTCATAATTCTGTGTGTCAGGAATGTGGGCAGGGCACAGTGGAAACGACTTATCTCTGCTTCATGATGGAGCAGGCCTTTAGCTCAAATGGGCAAAGATGGAGAGGATTGCTCAAGTGAGGCCATATGTCTGGGCCTTGAGTCTGGCTTTTAGCTGGCACGTCACCTCTTCTGGGGCCGGAATGGCCAAGATGACTTTTCTAGTTGCATGTTGGTTCCTGGCCTGGTTTGGCCAGAACAGCTGGTTATCTCTCTCTTCATATGACTGGCTTGAGCTTCCTTACAGCATGGTGGTCTTAGAACACTTGGACTTCTTGCATGCACTGGCTTCCCCCAGAGTGAATGTTCCAAGAGACAGAAAATAATAGTTGCAGTTTCCTAAGGCCTGGTCCTGAAAATCAGCACAGTCTCATTTCCACTGTATTCCACTCATCAAAGCAGTTACAGAGCCCACTGAGAGCCTAGAGACATGGACTTCACCTCTTAATGGGAGGCATGTGAAGGAATCTGTAGCTGTCTTTAATCCTCTACACCCTTTTCATCGGATTCAGTTACCTAGGGAGAGAAATTATTAACTACATTACTGAACCGCTTGGAAGGACCCAGAACGAAAGGAGTAGAATTGTATGGAAGAAAATTCCATCTGGGCCTTAGAGAAACCCTTTTGAATATACTTCTCTGGTGACTCTCCTTTAGGTTAATTATCTCTCTCCTTTGGACTATGAGTGATAAATGCTGCCAAATTCTTCCTATTTGGCTTCCTTCTTCTGGATTTTGTAAAAACCACTCCTATTCTGTTAACACATTCTTTCTTCAGTTTGACAAAAACCTTTGATTAGACAGATTTCTTCCTTAGCACTCATGTTACCATCAGGCCTTCCAGAGATTATTGTCCATTTACCTTGACTGGACTTGAGTGTTTTTCAGGGTCATCTGGTAGACATCTATGAAGTTGTCCTTGAGGCTGTAGCAGAACAGCGAACATGGCCCAAAAGCCTCAGGGATGGGAATATGAAACTAGGTATTAAGACAAAATATGTGTGAGTTATGCCAGTTTTGTAATTACATTGCCAGAATGAATCACTGCAATTTAGCATTTGCACTTATAGACAAACTGCTGTGGGCAAAGAGACATGCAAAATATTCAAGGCAGCCTTATTTGTGGTCAGGAAAGATTAGAATGATTTAAATGTCCCATAGTAGGGGACTAATTAAATTATGGTACATCCATATGATGAGATTTCATGCAGCCATTAAAAAGGTTAGGGACAGACCTATTAATATTTATTGCTTGCTAAGAGATGGAAAGAATGTGTTGAAAGAGAAAAACTTTAGCTGAATTAAGTTTAGCAGAGTTTAACTGAGCAAAGAACGATTCACAAATCAGACAGTGTCCCGAGCCAGAGTAGGCGCAGAGACTCCAGTGCAGCCACGTAGTGGAAGATTTATGAACAGAAAAAGGAAAATAACATACAAAAAATGGAAGTGAGGTACAGAAACAGCCAGATTGATTACAGCTTGGCATTTACCTAATATGAACACGGTTTGAACAGTTGGCCATCTCTGATTGCCCAAAACTTGGTGATTGGCACAAGAGTAGGCTACAGTCTGTATACAGCTCCATTTACATTATAGGTCGTAATGTGCTGAGAAACTTTTAGGCCAAACTTAATATATAAGGCGGCAGCGTTAGGCTAAACTTGAACTTGATTTAACAATTCCCCACTTTTGGTCATCTCAGTTTTAGAGGATGACCAAGACTTTACTCACTGATGTCACTATCACCATTGTAAATGTATTTATTTGTTCTTGGAACCCATTGGGAAATAGCAGAGCAGTGGGTTTTGTAAGACGGGAACAAGGACTTCCGGTTATTTTTTGTAAAGGTTAGAGTAGAGGGTACCTCTTTATGCTGGGATGTCCTGTTTACAGAAGAAAAACAAAACCTAGTCTGTTCTAGGATCTATTTGTTTCCTTAAAGTCTTAGTTTGATTATGTCACATTTAGCATAAGTGACTCCATTTTGGTTTGGTGTGGTCTGTTGGAGGCTAGTGCATGAGCTCAGTCCAAAACAATGGCCTCCCATAATTTGTTTACAATTTCTCCTCTTTTGGTCAGTTTCTTACTTAGGTAAGAGTATGAGCAAAACGTAGGGCCTTAGCACTGCTCTCAGTTACCATCATTTTGTGTTTCTGGTCTCAGCACGTCATTCATAGGTTATGGTGCCTTTCATGGTCACATATTTCTTTTAGCTCTTTTCATTCCAGTTGAAGAGAGACCATTTGACATTCTACAGATGGCTGCATGCAAACATTTAAAACTTTTGAGAGAATACATTGCACCAGGGAGACTACTGTTACGACTATCAAAAGGATAATACCTAGAGTTTGGAGTATGCTCCTTAGCCAGGTTCCCCATAAACCAAACCAACTAAAATCAAATAGATCAAAGAATCAGCTAGATAAAAATTCTACTTGCTTTGACTAAGCAGTCTCTTTGTTAATCCCCTACAACTGAATCTCTAAAATACCAGATGTGATGAAAGTGCCAGCAGCTGCATAGATACTTCCCTGTTTAGCTAGTAGGTAATCTAGAGCAATTCTATTATTTAGCGTAACTTTCAGAAGAGAATTTAAAGTCTGTTGTGTAACCATATCCTTTACAGTAGGATCTGCTAGAGAGTCTATCATGAGGGATAAATTTCTTTCTTTTTCTTTTTTTTTTTTTTTTGAGATGGAGTCTCGTTCTGTAGCCCAGGCTGGAGTGTAGTGGCGCCCTCTTGGCTCACTGCAGCCTCTGCCTCCCAGGTTCAAGTGATTGTCCTGCCTCAACCTCCTGAGTGGAGTTGGGATTACAGTCACGTGCCACCATGCCTGGCTAAGTTTTGTATTTTTAGTAGAGACGGGGTTTCACCATGTTGTCCAGGCTGGTCTTGAACACCTGACTTCAAGTGATCCACCCGCCTCGGTCTCCCAAAGTGGTCGGATTATAGGCATGAGCCACTGCGCCCAGCTGAGGGATAAATTTCCAATCATTGCCTCATTTACTCCAAACCATGGAAAAAAGGACCTAACACATGATACCATTTGAGAAGAGTGAAGACCTCCTGGCAATGATCTTTTAATCCATGATGTAGGTTAAGAGGAGTGGACCAGTGTTCTGTTTCTGACTGACTATGAGGCAACGTATGTGTCATTAAAATTTCTCACCTACATTGGGCCTTTGTCTTCCATCTATTAAGGCATAAGGTTATCCATGTAATAAGGCTGGCTGCAAAATCTTTCATAAATAAAAGTACACTCCATGAGTGCACACAACAGATCCCCTTTTCACTTCTACTGTTCATAGGGGCATAAGCAAAGAAAAAAAATTGGGGCCGGGCGCGGTGGCTCAAGCCTGTAATCCCAGCACTTTGGGAGGCCGAGACGGGCGGATCACGAGGTCAGGAGATCGAGACCATCCTGGCTAACACGGTGAAACCCCGTCTCTACTAAAAAATACAAAAAACTAGCCGGGCGAGGTGGCGGGCGCCTGTAGTCCCAGCTACTCGGGAGGCTGAGGCAGGAGAATGGCGCAAACCCGGGAGGCGGAGCTTGCAGTGAGCTGAGATCCGGCCACTGCACTCCAGCCTGGGCGACAGAGCGAGACTCCATCTCAAAAAAAAAAAAAAATTGGAAGATAAGAGTCTCGTGATAGTAAAGAAGTCTTGATCTGTGATCTTGGGAAAAAGCTGTCTACATCAAGGATACTGTCTTCTTCTGGGGAGAAACTTCTCTGGTTAGCTTTACTTTAAGGTTTCTAATGGGTTTACAGTTCCGAGTATGTGGAGGGACCTTTCTGAGTTATGAGATTATGAACCAAGATTCAAGGTCTGAAAGTCTTGATGCAGTGTGGATGGCAAGGGCAGTCTTTCTGTGACATTCCCAGAAGACCCACTCTTTGGGTTCTAGATTGTAAAGGGCTTGATGTCCTCAGTCAGTGAGCCATGAAAAGCTTTCTTTACCTGGTGAAAATACAAGGTGGCATAATGAACTATTGTTATAACATCAGTCCTCTTGTGTGGGAAAGCTTTTATACAACCAGAAAACCTGCACTGAAAATGACAATAGAATGAAAACCCTCTACAAATGTTTAAATGTCCCATCAGGTAGCGAAATGTACCTGAAATTTTGATTGTCTTCCCAGGAATATGGGTTTGACAAACCAAATATTGGTCATAAACTATTTTAGCAATTTAGAAGTCACTACCCCCCCGCCACACACTGCACACACACACACACACACGTGTATATATATTTAACTTGGATCATTTAATCTTTTTTTTTTTGAGATGGAGTTTCACTATTGTTGCCCAGGCTGGAGTGCAATGGCGCAATCTTGGCTCACTGCAACCTCCGCCTCCTGGGTTCAAGTGATTCTTCTGCCTCAGCCTCCCTAGTAGCTGGGATTACAGGCATGTGCCAACACGCCCGGCTAGTTTTGTATTTTTAGTAGAGATGGGGTTTCTCCATGTTGGTCAGGCTGGTCTTGAACTCCTGACCTCAGGTGATCCACCCACCTCGGCCTCCCAAAGTGCTGGGATTACAGGCGTGAGCAACTGCGCCCGGTCAATTTGGATCATTTTATCTTTTTCATGATGAGTTATGGAATGCAGAACTTTTAATAACAAAAGCTTTAAGGACTCAGGAAGGACAAGGTGGCTGTCCTGGTTCTCCGTGAGTCCATGCTTAACATCGGACTTACCTCCTCTTGAATACCAATTGTTTCTCCAATTTAGGTGCATAGCACTAATAACTGGTAAGTTATCATAGGTAATTTGACTTAGACCATGGAGTTCATTCAAATTGTGTATCTAAACAATTTCAGTACTGGATGATTTAGCATGAAAATCTGGCAAGGTTTTGTTTTTGTTTTTGTTTTTTGTTTGGCATTTAATTAATTTTTGTTCTGCTTGAGTTAGCAGTTTTATAAACCAGTCAGTTTCTTCACTAAAGTTTCAAGAATTCTTACCCAGTCCAAATGATATGATTTTAAAGTATTGGCTGGGCGCGGTGGCTCAAGCCTGTAATCCCAGCACTTTGGGAGGCCGAGACGGGCGGATCACGAGTTCAGGAGATCGAGACCATCCTGGCTAACACAGTGAAACCCTGTCTCTACTAAAATACAAAAAAAATTAGCCGGGCGAGGTGGCGGGTGCCTGTAGTCCCAGCTACTCGGGAGGCTGAGGCAGGAGAATGGCGTGAACCCAGGAGGCGGGGCTTGCAGTGAGCTGAGATCCGGCCACTGCACTCCAGCCTGGGGGACAGAGCCAGACTCCGTCTCAAAAAAAAAAAAAATAAAAATAAATAAATAAAGTATTATAACTTTTTTTTTTTTTTTTTTTTTGAGACGGAGTCTCGCTCTGTTGCCCAGGCTGGAGTGCAGTGGCGCAATCTCGGCTCACTGCAAGCTCCGCCTCCCGGGTTCACGCCATTCTCCTGCCTCAGCCTCCCGAGTAGCTGGGACTACAAGCGCCCGCCCCTGCGCCCGGCTAATTTTTTCTATTTTTAGTAGAGACGGAGTTTCACCATGGTCTCGATCTCCTGACCTTGTGATCCGCCCACCTCGGCCTCCCAAAGTGCTGGGATTACAGGCGTGAGCCACCACGCCCGGCCAGTATTATAACCTTTTAAAATAATTCAAGAGTGCTTCTCAGGGTTCTTTCTGTCCTTTCATGAACCTCCTTAAAGACATCATATTCTAGGATTTTGCGTGTTTGTGAAATTTTCATAAACTGCATCAGAATTAAGCAATTAACTGGGGAAATGACTTCAAATAGTCATAGTTAATGACACAATTGACAAGGAAATTTGGTTATTTCTGTGGCCTACAATACTATAACATACATATTAGAATTTTAGAAATCTCATACAATTTTGGAACATATATTAATAACATTCATTAAAATATAACCTGAAGAAGATTAAACATTATTTCTAATTTGACAATGCTTCCTATGTAACTTAGCATGTCAAATAATTCTGTTTACCTCTCTTTTGGAGGCTTCAGGGAACCTCTGTAACATCCCAAAGTTAAAAGTTAAAAATGACTTAATTTTGAAGCTGAAATCTGATTTTTGGAAAGCCTGTCAAATATGTCAAAGATTTAAAACACTTGACCAAAATAGGTCACCACAAAACAATAGTCATTCATTTAACCAAAGTGATCATTTAAAGATTCTTTTTGTTTGTTTGTTTGTTTGTTTGTTTTTTGAGACAGAGTCTCACTCTGTCGCCCAGGCTGGAGTGTGATGGCATGATCTTGGCTCACTGCAACCTCCGCCTTCTGGGTTCAAGTGATTCTCCTGCCTCAGCCTCCTGAGTAGCTGGGACTACAGGCGTGCACTACCATGCCCAGCTAACTTTTGTATTTTTAGTAAAGACGGGGTTTCATCATGTTGGCCAGGCTGGTCTTGAACTCCTGACCTCAGGTGATCCACCCAGCTTGGCCTGCCAAAGTGCTGGGATTAGAGGCAGGAACCATCCCACCTGGCCTGAAAGATTCTTAAAAACAAAAAACCTGTACTCTTTGATAAAGGAGACTCATTTTCCAAACAATCAAAAAAGACAGCACGAGACAGAATCTGTCTCTTCTTTTCTTTTCTCTCTGTTTTTTCTTTTTGCAGTTTATGTAAAAAGTGAACAAAACTATTTTACTGTCTTATTAACACCACAGAAAATTTTATTCAAAAAAGAAAAATAAATTTTACTTTTGTATTAGTATATTATCATATTAAAACTAATTTTAATAAAACTTCATAAATACATTTATCAAATTTATCATCTTTTAAATCACACAAGATTTCCATAAACCTTTTGTTTTACATTTTCCCCAAGTTTCTTTCTTTCTCTTTTTTTGGAGACAAATTCTCACTTTGTTACCCAGGCTGGAGTGCAGTTGCACGATCTCAGCCCACTGCAACCTCTGCCTCCTGGGTTCAAGCAATTCTCGTGCCTCAGACTCCCAAGTAGCTGGGATTATAGGTGTGTGCCACCATGCCTGGCTAATTTTTTGTATTTTAGTAGAGACAGGGTTTTGCCATGTTGGCCAGGCCGATGTAGGACTTTACCCTTAGTTCAATTAAAAATGGGGCCCTTGCCACACAACCCTAAAGGAAAGATTAGGCTCGCGGACACATAGAAGGGTGAGAAAAATGGAATTTATTGGGTGAAAAGGAAAAAAATTCAGCAAAGCTAGAGAGGTGCCTGTTAACAGGCCCCCATCTCACAGACTGAATCCCCAGGTTACCACCCTAGAACAGGAGAGGACAGTCTCCTCCCCCTGCAAACAGCGTGAACCTCCCGAGGCTCCAGCCCAGTGCGTAGACCAGTCGGAGTTTCTCCAGGGACCTCTTTTTACTTGGCTGTCTCATTCCCCACTCTAAAGAAGTACCTCTAACTGCCATTAGAATAAGGATTGGGATAAGGGTGAAGATTGATCTTAACTGCTTCCTGCTGACAGGGGGCACTGTTTTGGGAAAACGGCAGTCATATCTCCCTCAGAGGCCTAAGGGTCCCTGGCAAAACGGGCCACTGTCCAAGGCTCTGGTTGCATGACCATTTGGAGTTTGATGGCCTGAAGATGAGAAGAGACAAACCAGGTTTTTCGAAAACATGTATCAAAATGAGAAAAGGGTGGGTAAGTTCAGCTCAAAAATCCCAAGGCCTTTTACCAGTGCCCAGGGAGAGGGAGGCTAAAATGCTGACTGGTTAAAAAAACTTTATTTACCCTTTTGCCAGCATGTTGGGCTTCTGGGTTCCCTTCCCCTGAGCCCAATCCTGAACCAGTCAGTTTAAGGTTTGGGAAATTAACTTTTCCCAGTTTGGAGGATGCATCTGAGGGGAGTGTCCTGTATAGTACAGAGCCACAATTACCTGTCAGTGAAGAGAGGAGAGAGGAAGAGAAAAGAAAAAAGAAGGCGCTTTTTCAAAGGGGTCCCAGAGGTTCAGGATGCAGCACTTGAGAGGGTGCAGACTGAAGATGAATGGCTACTCATCTAGAAAGAGAGGAGCAGGCGTCCCTGGTTCCCTTCTCTTCCTACCAAATATCTGGGGTTTATAAAGGAGAGAAGGAAGAGCATTCTCTTTCCCTCTTCCATCCTTGCATCCCCGAATCCCAACAACTGTGACAGGGTGCCACCCATGGGTGTCAAAGCGGCCTGCACCCATGAAGCAGGGAGTGCCTAGAGAATAGGAATTATCCATTCTCACCTATGTCTCTATTCCCACTGGTGTCAGTAGCCTTGGAGTTCCCTAGACCTCATTTATGCCACAGATACTAGCATGACCTTTATCTATGAAATGAGAGGCTTGGCCTAATCAGCAGGAATTAGTCATGCTCACCTGTGCTGTGCCCTTTAACCTCTGTTATCGTCTCCCTCTGGATCCCTTAGATCCAGTTTTCTTTCCTAGGGCTTTGACCTGAAGCTTGGAATTGAGTTTGGGATAAAATTGTGTCTCAGGGGGTGTTGCATGGACTCCTTATCATAAGCCAAATGCTAAGGTGAAACTGTGGAATTGAGTCCTCCTCCAACAAGGGAGAGGAAAGAATGTCTTGTGACACACCCAGATTACTGGTGGCTATAGTTATGCTTGCTAAGACTGGGGTGCATGGTGCTTGGTTTTGGTTAGCTCCCTTGGTCTTACTTTCCCAAAAAGGAAACCTCTGAGTGACGGGCATCCTGCTTATTCCCATCACCTGATGGGATTTGGAGGATAATTGCTCAGAACTAGAATATTGACCCAGATTTTTACATTGTCCATCCCCCTTTTCCTTCTGAGCTGCAGCCAAAGATTGCTGGTTGGTTCACAGGAGCAGGCAGGGTTAGTCAAAAATGTAGGCAACAACTTAAGAACAACGAATGAGTTTAGAATGTAATTACAAATGTATGATAAGTTTTGAAACATAATTTCTCTCTCTCCAGTCCTCACTTTTGTTAAAATAAATCATAATAGGACTGAGTTGTTTGCAAAGTAGATGTTAGTCTTATACTTGACCTGATTATTTGCATAAAGTACAGCAAGAATAATTATTTCTACATAGGCCTTTTAGATTGGCTCTGATGGAACTCTGTTCCACAAGGAAGCTCAGATAAGACCTTTTAAAGCTGAGCCCAGCCATGGGTTTGTATCCTCAAATACCTGTGAGTTGGGTGACCCTCTCCTTTAAGATCCCAAGGTAAACTCAGAGCTCCTGGGCCTGTTAGAGAGTGACATTCTTTACTGACCACAGGTCAGGAACCCTGTACAGGGACTGTGTAGATGAGGGTATAAGGCCAGTTTCTTTTCCCCAAGGGGCTTTTATTGACTTAGTAAGTCGAGCTTGACTCCTTAAAGGGAAGCATACTTTTCCAGTCAAAGCCTTGGTAAAACAACAGTTTCTCCAATTGTGTCCTATTGCAAAAGAAAAATGGATTCTTTTTTTTTTTTTTTTTTTTTTTTTTGAGACAGAGTCTGGCTCTGTTGCCCAGGCTGGAGTGCAGTGGCACGATCTCAGCTCACTGCAAGCTCCGCCTCCTGGGTTTATGCCATTCTCCTGCCTCAGCCTCCCGAGTAGCTGGGACTACAGGCGCCCGCCACCTTGCCCGGCTAGTTTTTTGTATTTTTTAGTAGAGACGGGGTTTCACCGGGTTAGCCAGGATGGTCTCTATCTTCTGACCTTGTGATCCACCCGTCTCGGCCTCCCAAAGTGCTGGGATTACAGGCTTGAGCCACCGCGCCCAGCCGAAAAATGGATTCTTTTTTTTTTTTTTTTTTTTTGAGACGGAGTCTCGCTGTGTCTCCCAGGCTGGAGTGCAGTGGCGTGATCTCGGCTCACTGCAAGCTCCGCCTCCCGGGTTCACGCCATTCTCCCGCCTCAGCCTCCCAAGTAGCTGGGACTACAGGCGCCCGCCACCACGCGTGGCTAGTTTTTTGTATTTTTAGTAGAGATGGGGTTTCATCATGTTAGCCAGGATATGAAAAATGGATTCTTATTGCACTGATGCAAACAACTATATTGTCATAAATTAAGAATACTCTGCTGGGTGCGGTGGCTCACACCTGTAATCCCAGCACTTCGAATGGCTAAGGCGGATGAATCACCTAAGGTCAGGAGTTTGAGACTAGCCTGGCCAACATGGTGAAACCCCGTCTCTACTAAAAATTCAAAAATTAGCCAGGTGTGGTGGTGCACACCTGTAGTTCCAGCTACTCGGGAAGCTGAGGCAGGAGAATTGCTTGAACCCGGGAGGTGAAGGTTGTAGTGAGCCGAGATCACGCCACTGTACTCCAGCCTGGGCGACAGAGCAAGACTCTGTCTCAAAAAAAAAGAAAAAAAAAAAAGAAAAAAAAGAGTACTCACAGATAGTTTCCAAATTCTAGAGGAACCTGGCAGAGAGAAACAAACATGCTCCAAATTTTGTTCACAGGCTTATAGCTTACTCAATTATTGAGGCTGTAAATAGTTCAAAATATGTTTCCGTGACTCTGAAAAACAAAACAAGGATCAGCAATATTACAAGCAAAAGTCAAAAAAACTTGTTTCAGTTTCCTGAGTTCTGTTTCAGTTCTTTTTTTGCTTGATATTTGTGAACGTTTCAGCTCTTCCTTTATTCCAATGTTACAATATCCAAAGTTATCAGAAACCTGCATTTGAGAGCACCTGTCAAAGTTCTATAGCTTACTATAAACCATCTTTTGAAAAGGATTAAAACAAGACAACAATTGTCTGTGACTAACAAAATTCCCACGGTAGTTACAGTTAGAAACACAATTGACAAAGAAGTTTGGTTATCTCTGGTTTACAATATCTTAACAACCTTAATTATAATTTCTTTTGGAGACAGAGTTTTGCTCTTGTTGCCCAGGCTGGAGTGCAATGGCATGATCTCAGCCCACTGCAATCTCCCTCTGCCTGCCAGGTTCAAGCAATTCTCCTGCCTCGGCCTCCCGAGTAGCTGGGATTACAGGCACCCGCCACCACGCCTGGCTAATGTTTTGTATTTTCAGTAGAGACGGGGTTTCACCATGTTGGCCAGGCAGGTTTTGAACTCCTAATCTCAGGTGACCCACCTGCTTTGCCTCCCAAAGTGCAGGGATTACAGGCATGAGCCATTGTGCCTGGCCTTAATTATGATTGATAGCATGTACTCAGACATCAGAATTTTAGAGATCCCATACAATTTTGGAACATATATCAGCATTATTCACCAAGATATAACCTAAAGAAGATCGAACACCATTTTGGCAATCTCATGTAACTAAACGTGACAAATTATCCTGTTTACCTTTTCCAGAGACCCTCTGAACCATCCAAAAAGCCATGCATCAAGAAAGACAATTTTGAAACTGAAGTTTGATATTGGGAAGTCTGTTAAATACGTTAGAGGTTTAGAACACCTGATGTTATGAAATGGAATTCCAGATTATCATAAATTACTTATTTTGCCAAAATGATGGCTCAGAAACTTAAAAACAAAAAACCTTTTATAACCCTTCACAAATTTTGCTAAAGAGCAGATTAGTGCCTTAGGAGTACCTTGTGCTTTTATTTCAATGCTCAATTTACAGAAAAAGCATATAATACCCTTTGGAATTTAGTCAATATATTCACACACAGAATTTTGCAAGATTAATTTTTATAATCCTTCCACTACTTGTTTGAATTTTTAGCTTTATCTTATCTAATTTAAAACAATCTTTTAACCCTGGTCAAGAATTTACATTTTCATGCCTTCTTATAATTTTTTTTTTTTTTTTTGAGACAGAGTCTTGCTTGCTCTGTCACCCAGGCTGGAGTGCAGTGGTGTATCTTGGCTCACTGTAACCTCTGCCTCCCAGGTTCAAGCAATTCTCATGCCTCAGCCTCCCGAGTAGCTGGAATTACAGGCGTGCACCACCATGCCTGGCTGATTTTTTTGTATTTCTAGTAGAGATGGGGTTTCACCATGTTGGCTAGGCTGGTCCCGAGCTCCTGACCTCAGGTGATCTGCCTGCCTTGGCCTCCCAAAGTGCTGGGATTACAGGCATGGGTTACCATGCCCAGCCTTCTTGTAATCTTTTATTAAAAATACATTTTATTGTTCTTACACACCTTGCATATAAATCTATTTTCAGTGTTTTCAATTACATGTTACAATGGTAACTCCTAGCAATTTTAACTTTAATGTAAAACCTGGTAAATTGTTTTAATTGTGTGCTACGTGTAGCCAAGGTCTGACTCCTTCCAGCATAATTAAGGGTGTAGTTAATTCGGTATGTCCCCAGGCCTTACCAATTGTGAAGTAGGCAAATCAAATAGTTCTCAAAACTCAAAAGGCAGTTTAGAACCTTAAAACACTTAGCAAGCCTAGTACCTAACCTGCATAATTTAGTTCACCTATTTATATTTTGATGATACGTGCTTTTTACCAATAATCAGCCGGCCATGCAAGGCCCTTGGGTCATGTGTCCCAGCCCCAGCAAGGAGGGACCGGGAGGGGAGGGCGGCTGGGAGCCACCCCTTGCTGGTCTGTCCCAAAAAAAGAAGGAAAAGGCCATGGAAAGGTGGGCACAACTTCCTCTACCCTCAGAAGTCTAAGGGAAAGGAGGCTTAGAAGCAAGCCTCAGCCTCCCAAGAAGCTAGGACTACAGGTGTGTGCCACCATACCTGGCGCATTTTAAAATTATTTTGTAGGAACAGGGGTCTCACTATGTCGCCCAGGCTTGTCTCGAACTCCTAGGCTCAAGCGATCCTTCTGCCTCAGCCTCTCAAAGTGCTGGGATTACAGGTGTGAGCCACTGCACCCAGCTTGTGATAGTTAATTTTATGTCAATTTAGCTAGGCTATTGTAGCAGGACGAGCCACAAACAAAACTCCTCAGACACCGAGTTAAAGAAGGAAGGGGTTTATTCAGCCAGGGGCATCGGCGAGACTTCTGTCTCAAGAGCCAAGCTCCCCGAGTGAGCAATTCCTGTCCCTTTTAAGGGCTCACAACTCTAAGGGGGTGCATGTGAGAGGGTCATGATTGATTGAGCAAGCAGGGGGTACGTGACTGGGGGCTGCATGCACCGGTAATTAGATTGGAACAAAACAAGATGGGGATTTTCACAGTGCATTCCTATACAATGTCTGTAATCTATAGATAACAGAACCAATTAGGTCAGGGGTCGATCTTTAACTACCAGGCCCAGGGTGGGGTGCCGGGCTGTCTGCCTGTGGGTTTCATTTCTGCCTTTTAGTTTTTACTTCTTCTTTCTTTGGAGGCAGAAATTGGGCATAAGATGATATAAGGGGTGCTCTCCTCCCTTACTATGATACTCAGTTGTTTGGTCAAGCACCAGCCTAGATGTTGCTGTGAAGGTAACATTAACATTAAATTGGCAGGGCCGGGCATGGTGACTTCTGCCTGTAATCCCAGCACTTTGGGAGGCTGAGGCAGGTGGATCACTTGAGCCTAGGAGTTCAAGACCAGCCTGGGCAACATGGTGAAACCCTGTCTCTACTAAAAACACAAAAATTAGCTGGGCGTGGTGGCATATGCCTGTAATCCCAGATATTTGGGAGGCTGAGAGATGAGAATTGCTTGAACCCAGGAGGCAGAAATTGTAGTGAGCTGAGATTGTGCACTGCAGTCCAGCCTGGGTGACAGAGCGAGACTCGATCTCAACAAACAAACAAACCAACCAACCCATGAAATTGGCAGTAAAGCAAATTTGAGTAAAGCAGATTGCCCTCCGTGATGTAGGTAGGCCTTGTTCAAGCAGTGGAAGGCCTTGTGCGAAAAGACTGAAGTCCCCAGAAGGGGAATGAATCTGCCTCCAGACCACCTTCAGATTCAACATTGTAATATTGACCCCGTTGGAATTTCCAGCCTGCCAGCCTGTGTGGCAGATTTTATACTTGCCCACTGTTAGGGACAAACTGCCCCAAAAAGCTTGTTGGTGCTCCCCACCCCTCCCGCTAATGCTCTGCAACTCTTTTCCGTGCTGCCCACCCTTCCCCCAAGTCTCTTTATGTTTCTAAACCCTTATCTAGGCGCCGCTGTGAAGCCAGCAGACTTCACTTATCAGACCTTGCTGTGATAAGCAAACCCCAATTACAAACCATCCAGACTGCACGGGGTGAGGTCGTGGGAAGCATAAACAAACTTTACCTACACCTTCCTGTAAGTTCCTGTTTATCTAGCTGCTACCATAAACGTCACAAGGTGATACGTGGCAAAATTAACCAGCAAATAACCTCGGGATGCGGCCATACCAAAGAACACCCTCAAACTCCCCTCCCCAATATAAACCCCTCATTCTGTAAGCTTGGGGCTGGCTTCCTCTCTGACTGTTAAGGGAGCAGCCGGCAGGTTAATAAAAACTTGCTTGCCTGACTTTGGGTCTATTTTTCCTTTCTCTCAGCTAACTTTACACCAACCTCCATGATCACGTGAGCCAATTCTGTAAAATAAATCTCTCTATATATACATACATCCTATTGTTTCTTTTTGTTTCTGGAGATTCCTTTTAAATATATCCACAAAATTACATCAGTCCACTGTCAAATCAGAGTTTCTTCCAAATCCAGTTAAAGCAATTGTTAGACCATACCCATGGGTATTTCTCGGTGCCCCAATGACTTGTGCCCAGTGTCGGAAAAGGCTGAACAGGTTCGACAACTGTGTTTGCCATCAAGTCCCCAGCACACCTTGACCAGTGCATAAATCCTCTGGTCCTCCTTAGAGAAGGAGGGACTTGGGTTTCTGCCCTAGTCCTGTTCATCTTGACGGGGGTAAGATCTTTGCAAAACACAAGGAGACATATGACTGTAATGCAAGTTGTGGGGTACCCCCATTGCTGAGAAACCCCTGCTAGACCGCAGCCAAGGGGTTTTATATTCTGCAACTCTTTTCTGAGAGAGGACAAGGCAGAAAGTCCGTATCTCAGAACCTGAGAGGTGATAAGAAGCTGTCTTGGGACACCTCCGAGGGAGATGGGGAGGCCAGTGAGGAGTGGGAGGGGCCTCCCATTCTTCAGTGTTCCAGGAGGATCACAGGGTAATAAGTTTCAAGGCTCAGGGAAGGCTGAGTCCAAGCCTTTGTGTATATGGATACGTGGAAGGTCTTAAGGGTGCTATGGCAAAGTCACGCAACCTGGTAGTGCTGAGCTAAACTAGAACAAAATCTGTAGCCAAGCCGTCCCTGACCCCTCAACTGGTACTGCCAGCTGGGGATGACTGAGTTGAGATAAAAACACAAGACTGGCCTGGCACGGTGGCTCACACCTGTAATCCCAGCACTTTGGGAGGCTGAGGCGGGCAGATCACCTGAGGTCAGGAGTTTGAGACCAGTCTGACCAATATCCTGAAACCCAGTCTCTGATAAAAATAGTAGAGCTGGGCATGATGGTGGGCGCCTGTAATCGCAGCTACTTGGGAGGTTGAGGCAGGAGAATCACTTGAACCTGGGAGGTGGAGGTTGCAGTGAGCTGAGATCATACCACTGCACTCCAGCGTGGGTGACAGGGTGAGACTCCATCTCAAAAAAATTTCTTTTTAATAAAAAAAGAAGAAATAAAGATAAGACACTCCAAGTTGGCCAGGTGTGATGGCTCACAAAAAAATAAAAATAAATAAATAAATAAAAACACATGACCATGAGACAAGCACTTTCTTTTCCTATAAAAATTATCTTTAAAAAAATCACATAAATATGAATTACAATTACATGCTAATTTTGTGGCTACATACCACATTTAATAGCAAATGCCATTTAGAATTGAAATAACTTACAGAAGTAATATATGCATATTTTAGATAAATGAGAAAATTAAAGAAACAAAAAGAAGAAAATCCAAATCTTCCATAATCCCAACACCTATGGCATAGCACGATGCCTTATACCCATAGGTTCTTAATAAGCGTTTGTGAGATGAATACATAGATACACCCATGATCTTGTTATAAGCAGACAGGCATTGTCTGTTTTCCCCATATGTCATCTATATATATATGTTTTTTAAAATAAAAGCGTACCATATGCTCTCTTTTGTAACTTGCCATTTTACAGAAAAATAAATATGAATATCTTTTTCAATAAACACACTTATATAACAATTTTTAATGACTGAAAAGCATTTCGTTGGATGACTACATAAGAATTTACTGAACCCTGTTGTTATACATTTAGATTTTTCATGTTTAAAGCTTTGATTAACAATATATCTAGCACTAAATGTTTGTGTACCTTCTCAATTATTTTCTTAGAACAAAACTCCTAAAATGGAACCATTGTGATAAAGGATTTGTTCAGATCTTTGATATGTAGCACCTGCCAAATTGTCCTCCAGAAAAGTTGCAAAGGGAATACTTTTGCATGACAAAGGCCATTCCAAAAAACAAAAACATGGCCACACATGGTGACTCACGTTGCTTGTAATCTCAGTACTTTGAGAGGCTGAGGTGAGTGGATCACTTGAGGTCAGGAGTTCGAGACCAGCCTGGCCAACATGGTGGAACCCTATCTCTACTAAAATACAAAAAAATTAGCCAGGCATAGTGCCGCATGCCTGTAATCCCAGCTACTAGGGAGTCTGAGGCAGGAGAATCACTTGAACCTGGGAAGTAGAGGTTGCAGTGAGCTGAGTTGGTGCAACTGCACTCAAGCCTGGGCAACAGAGTGAGACTCCGTCTCAAAAAACAAAAACAAAACCAATTTATTTTTGCAAATTAGTACATGCAGAATATATATCACAAAGACATACCATTTTCAACTATGATATTTGCAAAAACAGTCTCTGCAAATATAGTTGAAAATGGTATGTCTTCGTGATATATATTCTGCATGTTCTTATTTGTGAGATTGAACCTATTTTCTGAATAGATTTACTATTTATATTTCTTTTTTTTTTTGAGACGGAGTCTCACTCTGCTGCCCAGGCTGGAGTGCAGTGGCCGGATCTCAGCTCACTGCAAGCTCCGCCTCCCGGGTTCACGCCATTCTCCTGCCTCAGCCTCCCGAGTAGTTGGGACTACAGGCGCCCGCCACCTTGCCCGGCTAGTTTTTTGTATTTTTTTTTTTTTTTGAGACGGAGTCTCGCTCTGTCGCCCAGGCTGGAGTGCAGTGGCCAGATCTCAGCTCACTGCAAGCTCCGCCTCCCGGGTTCACGCCATTCTCCTGCCTCAGCCTCCCGAGTAGCTGGGACCACAGGCGCCGCCACCTCGCCCGGCTAATTTTTTGTGTTTTTAGTAGAGACGGGGTTTCGCCGTGTTAGCCAGGATGGTCTCGATCTCCTGACCTTGTGATCCGCCCGTCTCGGCCTCCCAAAGTGCTGGGATTACAGGCTTGAGCCACCATGCCCGGCCTACTATTTATATTTCTTTTTTTGTAAATTCCGTATTTTTGTTTTTATGTCAATTTTTCTAAAAAGTTTTTGAATTGTATATTCACACATATTTTCTTCTTGTATTTTTGTAGTTTCTTTTAAAATCTTTATCCCACCTGGGATTAGTTTCTGTGTATGGTGTGAGGTCCACAAGGCAGGTGCCTGACCAAGGGATCACATAAGGCGCAGGAATGGAGCCTGCACTTGGCTTGCCAGTCCCTGGGCTGTGGCCAGGGCTGCAGCTGCATCTGCCCGAGCAGGCCTTTTTTTTTTTTTTTTTTTTTCTCTAATTCCTGCTTAAGGCACTTTTTAGGCCAGCAATGACCACGGATGTGGGTTCTCACTATATTTTCTCCCCCAAAAATCAACCAGTTGCTTTAATGACATTTGTTCACTTATTTGTTTCCTCTTATTTAAGACTAGGCTAAGATCAATAGGAATTAGTTTAGCCTCTGCAGCCTAGCCCTAGTCAATAGGGGAACGACACAGCAGCAGGGGCCACGTGCGTCAGGGATAAGAACCCCTTCCCCTCCTTGTCCAAGTGTGCGCTCACCATTGCTCCATCTGTAAGGGGTGCACCCTTCCGTAGAAGTAACTTGCCTTGCTGAGAATTAAAAAGAACAACAACAACAAAAAGACTAGGCTAAGATGTGAAGAAACAGAACTACTTGCATTGTTACTAAATGCTTTTTCTATCTGCTAATTAATTGTTTACTTCCTATAAGGTCTTTACTATTTCTTGCTCATTCAAAGAGCTTTGATTCTCAGGATGCATGAGTTTCTTCTGCTTTTTGGAACGTTGTTCTAGCAGCTTGTCAAAGGTAAGGAAGCCCTCACATTTCTGTTTACTCTTCCAGAAGGCTGCTTACTACCAGTTTGTTGCTGGGAGAAAAATAATGCTGTTTCCTGTGGAAAAGAGAGACTGCCGACGTTTTCTTCAGAGAGCAAATAAATGAGAATAAACCAGCCTCTGCTCCCTCATCTAGGATCTAGGAACTGATACTGTAACTTTCTTTTTTTCTCTCTTTTTAAGCCATTCTAGTGGTTAACCGTGGCTTTGGTTTGCATTTCCTTAATGACAAACGATGTTGAACAACTTTTCATGTGCTTATAGGCCATTTGTATATCTTCGTTGGAGAAATGTCTATTCAAGTTCTTTGCTTTATTTATTTATTTATTTATTTTGAGGCAGAGTCTCATTCTGTCACCCAGGCTGGAGTGCAGTGGTATGATCTCGACTCACTGCAACCTCTTGGGTTAAAGTGATTCTCATGCCTCAGCCTCCCAAGTAGCTGGGACTACAAGTGTGCGCCATCATGCCTGGCTAATTTTTGTATTTTTAGTAGAGACAGGGTTTTGCCATATTGGCCAGGCTGGTCTTGAATTGCTGGTCTCAAACTCCTGGACTCAGTGATCTTCCCACCTTGGCCACCCAAAGTGCTGGTATTATGGGTGTGAGCCACCACGCCCAGCCATTCTTTGCTTATCTTTAAACTGAAGTTGTCTTTTTGTTGTTGGGTTGTAACAGTTCTTTGTATACTCTGGATATTAAACCCTTGTCAGATATATGATTTGCAAATCTCTTCTCTCGTTCTGTAAATTGTCTTTTTACATTCTTGATAACGTCCTTCGATGCATAAAAGTTTTAAATTTTTTTTCTTTTTGAGACCGAGTCTCACTCTGTTGCCAGGCTGGAGTTGCAGTAGTGCAATCTTGGCACTGCAACCTCTGCCTCCCAGGTTCAAGTGATTCTCCTGCTTCAGCCTCCCAGGTAGCTGGGACTACAGGCACGTGCCAGCACACCCAGCTAATTTTTGTATTTTTAGTAGAGATGGGGTTTCATCATATTGGCCAGGATGTTCTCGATCTCTTGACCTCGTGATCCATCCACTTTCGCCTCCCAAAGTGCTGGGATTATAGGCGTGAGCCACCATGCCCCACCATTTTTTTTCTTTTTTGAGGTGGGAGTTTTACTCTGTCGCCCAGGCTGGAGTGCAGTGGCACAATCTCAGCTCACTGCAGCCTCTGCCTCCCAGGTTCAAGTGATTCTCCTGCCTCAGCCTCCCAAGTAGCTGGGACTACAAGCATGTGCCACCTGGCTAATTTTTGTATTTTTAGTAGAGAGGGGGTTTCACCATGTTGTCCAGGCTAGTCTTGAACTCCAGACCTCAGGTAATCTGCCCACCTCGGTCTCCCAAAGTGCTGGGATTACAGGCGTGAGCCACCACATCCAGCCAACAGTTTTTAATTTTTATGAAGTACTATTTATCTATTTTTTTTTAAATTGCTCATGGCTTTGTTATCAAATCTAAGAATTCATTGCCATATCCAGGGTCATGAAGACTTACTCTTATATTTTATTCAAAAAGTTTTATAGTTTTAGTTCTTCTCTTTAGATTGTTGATCCATTTTGAGTTAACTTTTTTATATGGAGTGAGGTAGGGATCCAGCTTCGTTCTTTTGCATTTAGTTATCCAGTGGTCCCAGTACCATTTGTTGAAGAGACTTTCTTTCCCCATTGAATGGTCTGTGCACCCTTGTCAAAAATCAGTTGACTGTAGATGTTTCAGTGTATTTCTGAATTCTCAGTTGTATTCCATTGGTCTATATGTCTACACTTATGCCAGTAACATACTGTTTTGATTACTGTAGCTTTGTAGTAAGCTTTGAAATCAGAAAATGAGAATGTTCCAACATTGTTTTCTTTTTTATTATTGTTTTGGCTATTTAGGGCCCCTTGCAGTTCCATATTAATTTTAGGATCAGGTTTTCCTTTTCTGCAAAAAGGCCATGGAATTTTGATAGGGAATGCATTGAATTTGTAGTTTGCCCTGGGGAGTACTGCCATTTTAACAATATTAAGTCTCCTAATCCATGAACATGGATAACTTTCCATTTATTTGGGTCTTTAATTTCCTTCGCAGTGTCTAGTAGTTTTCAGTGTTCGACTGTTTCACCTCCTTGGTTAAACGTATTCCTAGGTATTTTATCTCTTGGATACTATCTATTAGTGTGTTTGGGCTGTCATAGCAAAATGCTGGGACCAGATGGCTTAAACAACAAATTTATTTTCTCACAGTTCTGTAGGCTAGAAGTCAGAGATCAGGGTGCCAGTGATTGGTTTCCAATGAGGGCTGTCTTCCTGGCTTGTAGTTGGCTGCCTTCTCCCTGTGCCCTAGAGGGCAAGCTCTTTGGTGTCTCTTATTATAAGGACACTAATTCTATCAGATCAGGGCCCCACCCTTATGACCCCATTTAACCTTAATTACTTTCTTGGAGGGCCCATCAATAAATATAGCAACGCAGGGTTTAGGGTTTCAACATAAGAATTTGAGAGGAATGCAGACATTCAGTCCATAACAGAGGTTACTGTAAATGGAATTATTTTCTTAATTTCCTTTCAGATTGTTCTTACAGGTTCTTAAAACTCCAGAGGAGCTACTGTTAACCAGTTTCCTACGTATCCTCTTCCCCACCCACTTTCTATGTCTGTCTCTGTCTCTCTCATGTTCTTTGCATTGTCTGCAACATGTTTCTTTCTGCTGGATTCATTGACAACTGTTAAGTATGTACTGAGTGTCTTATTAATGTGCTTAGCAGTGTGTCCAACAATTTGGGATGTCATAAAGAAGTATGACATGGTTTCTGCCTTTGAGGATTTTCAATTTAGTTGAAGAGACAAGAAAGACATCCACAAAATAATTAGAAAACAATTTAGGGACATATGTAATTAAATTCTCAACTGTCTGGCCCATGCACTAGGATACAAACTCTTTAAGAATGGTCTTTTATGCTGTGCTTACTGCTGTATCCCTAGCCCCTTGAACAGTATAGGAGGAACAGGACATGAGATTCATAAATGAATGTTGAATGAATTCAACATTCTCCCGCTTTGGAGTTTCATCAGGTGGGGGCTAACCCTCCCATTCATCCTGAAAGATGATCTTTGTTCTGCAAAGTGGCTCTTAGACCCATCTGAGCCTCCCAGCTGGACCCATCTGAGAATGCTGGGACTTTCCAACTGGCTCAGGTTACGATCTAATGGTAGGATCACAGACACAGCATGTATCGCTCAGCAAGTATCCTGCTGTCTTTCTAAAATAACTTCTTACATAAGTAGATCCTTGTTAAGTTCCACTAAGTAAACTAACTGAGAAGCATGAAGGAAGAAGGCACGACTTAGCTAAAAGGAGAAATGTCCCAGAAACCTCCATACTGAGGGCCAGGAAGTGGTCTCAGAGGCTTTGGATTCCAGGAAAGAAGCTGGTGTTATTTATCTACTTTTAAAATGTAACTTTTTCCCCTCTGATTCCAAGAACGTGGCAAAAAATTTGAAAAACAAATCACAGTATAGAGAAGAAAGTAAGTTAATTTGTAAAGCACTGTTTACCACCATTGAGATAACTGCTGTTCAGATTTTTATTAAAATGTTATATGTAAGTTTACTTGAACTTAACAGAAGGATAAGAAATCAAACTTTAGATAAATATTTCTTCAAAATGGTATATATTTGTTTTAAACGGGTCTTCTAAAATTAAAGAATTAAGAGACATATTAAGAGGCTGGATTTATTGCAGTAGTTCTCAATCTGTGGTGATTTTGTCCCCCAGGGGACATTTTGGAAATGTCTAAAGACATCTGTGGTAGCCACAACTCAGAGGGTATGTGGTACTCGTGGGGAGAGGCCAGGAATGCTGCTAGGCACCCGGCAACGCACACGACTGTCGGCCACAACATACAATTATCCACTCCGAGTATTAACAGTGCCACAGTTGAGGAATCCCAGATTGTTATTGCATAGTATTGTGGTTTTAAAATAGTACACGCTTTTCAAGGGCCTATGTTTGTTTCCAGTTCATAGGACATAGTTGTTTTCTCAGGGATCCATGGAGTAAGCGGTTCAGAGCATGGCCTCCAGCCAGGTGTTTGGAGTTTGAATCCTGACTCTGCTACTTAATGATAAAGTGACCTTGAGCAACTTCTTTGGGCCTCAGTTTCCTCATCTGCAAAATTGTGGTTATATATATATGTGTGTATATATATGTGTATGTGTATATATTATATGTGTGTGTATATATGTGTATTATATATGTGTGTGTATATATATGTGTGTGTGTACATGTGTGTGTGTGTGTGTATATACATATATAGATATATTTTTTGAGATGGAGTCCCCCAGGCTGGAATGCAGTGGCGCAATCTCATCTCACTGCAAGCTCCGCCTCCTGCGTTCACACCATTCTCCTGCCTCAGCCTCCGAGTAGCTGGGACTACAGGCGCCCGCCACCATGCCCGGCTAATTTTTTTGTATTTTTAGTAGAGATGGGGTTTCACCATGTTAGCCAGGATGGTCTCGATCTCCTGACCTCGTGATCCACCCATCTCAGCCTCCTAAAAAATTGTGGTAATATTAAACCTACCCCAAACAGCTGTAGTGAGGATTGAATGGTTTATGGTCAATCCTCACTACAGCTCTGGTTTATGGTCAGCTCTATGGAAACATGTGCAATTATTATTGTTAATGTCTTAAACTGGAAACAAATTAAGCCTACTAGGGAATTTAATAGAGAAAAATAGACATGTATGTAAAGTATTTTTTAAAAGGAACCTTTAAGAAAAAAAACAAAACTCACTTATAGGAAAATGATATGGCTGGGGCACTTATAAATCTCAGGAGTATTTGCATGAATTCAGAGGCCCAGCAAGGTTTCCCTGCCTTCTGGAACTATCTGGTCAATGTCAGGTGACTTACTGTTTCAGAAAACATGTCTTTTTGTACCTTTAGATTTTAAAAGTTTGAATAGGTAATACATTATAATAGTTCAAAACTCAAACAATAGAACATGATACACATTAAGCAGTCTGACCCCCTCTGCTATTCCCCTGACCCTCCTATAGTAATCACTTTATGTTTATTTATTTAGAGACAGAGTCTCACTCTGTCACCTAGGCTGGAGTGCAGTGGGTACAGTCATGGCTCAATGCAGCTTCGACTTCCCAGGTTCAAGCAATTCTCCCACCTCAGCCTCCGAGTAGCTGGGATCACAGGTGCACACTGCCATGCCCAGCTAATTTTTTTTTTTTCTTGTAGAGACAGGGTTTTGCCATGTTGCCAAGGCTGATCTCAAACTTCTGAGCTCAAGTGATCCTCCTGCCTTGGCCTCCCAAAGTGCTGGGATTATAGGGGTGAGCCACGATGCCTGGTCCAGTAATCACTTTAACTAGTTTCTTATGTATCCATCCAGTATTTTTCTATAAAAGCAAATACAAATACTATATATTCTTATTTTAGACCCCCTTTCTTAGACAAAAGATATACTTTTTCACATAACAATTTATCTTGGATATCTTTCTGTATTAGTATACAAGGAATTTCTTCATCCCTTTTTAAGGTGACATATTATTTCATTATGTGGATGTCCTATGCTTTGTTTATAAATTTGCTTGTACTTTTTGTAAATATTAACAAATCATCCTCCAAGTAGGGATGTGTTATTCTGGAGTCCTACCAGCAGTATATTTTCCTTCCAGGAAAATAGGCGTATTCACTGCAGTTTACAGACGATCAACTGTTCAAAATTAAGACATACTGTCAAGTGTTCCTGGGAGGTAGAAATGGGAAACAGGTCTAAATGCATGTTGGGGGTTTGTCAAGACTGTCCTCCCAGTAATTGGCAGAATCAGCCATCGGTTCAGGGTGATGTCCAGGTAAATGGGTGATATATTGAAGGCAATTATGTTGGATTGGTCCTAGGAGCATCCAGGTTTTAACACCAATACTAAGACCCAGTAAAGTTGGAGTTTTTCTGGACTATGGGTTGGGTGAGGTTTCCTTCTGTAATTTGAATGATAGATTTCATCTCTTTAATTGGTAATGTCTCTTTTATAGAAGCCCTTTGGCCTAATTTCTATACTGGAACCGATTCTGATCCTCTTAAACTCTCTTCAGTAACAGATTAGGAAAGACGAAGTGCCCAGGAAACCACTATGTTTCATTTTCTTTCGGTTTGTAAGTGTAACTTACCTAGGAAATTTAATCTCAGGATTTGTGGGTTATTTAAAATTTTTATCCCCTGAAACATGTTTCTTTTCCCTCTCATTTTCAGCAACTATAAGAATATCATAGCAATGTCAAATTCATAGAGGCTATGGATATCAATTGTCAAGTGCTTTAGAAATTCTAAGATAAAATATTTGAGAGTTATAGTCCATAACATGGCCAGTAATTTTTTTTACTTCTTTTTTTTTTTTTTTTTGTCATGTTAGATTTCAAAGACAAAATCATATGGAAGCTCAGGAAACTCATGGGAAATAAATATCATACCACATGGCTTACTTACTTCATATTTGGACCCTGACTTTCTTATCCAGCCTATTGTTTTTCCTGTTGTTCCTCATCAGGCTACTCTTTTCTTGTTGATTACACAAAGCATTCATCATTTCATTGACAACAAGCTACAGTAGATTTAAATGCAAAAAAGGAGCTAGAGGCTTTCTATCACACCTCACTTAAGGGCTCAGTTTCCCTAAAATGTTGGCCCCCAACATACACCTTGACATACCTCAGTTTGCCATATATCCCATTTTTCCAAACCATTCCTCCAAGGACCTGGATGCCCCTAGTTCCACCAGACACTCATTGCTCTAATATTCTAATATTCTAGTTACTTGTGTGCCCATTTTTTTTTTAATTGCTCTTCCTCTGGAACAACAGGTCATCCTGGTGCCTACCTCATACACAATGTACTTTTTTTTTTTTTTTTTTGTCCAGCCCATTTGCTCTGGTGTAGCCATCAGACCCTTCCTCACCCCATCTCCTCTCCTGGAAGCACCTGCCCAACTTGGCCCAGTTATTCAGTTTTGATTGAATCCCACAGGTGCTTTACAAGGCCAAGTACGGTCCAATGTGGATGTCCTACTTAGGGCCTCAGATGCATGTGAACCTGGCCAGTGCCCCGCTCTTGGAGCAAGTGATGCGGCAAGAGGGCAAGTACCCAGTACGGAACGACATGGAGCTATGGAAGGAGCACCGGGACCTGCACGACCTGACCTATGGGCCGTTCACCACGTGAGCTGGGGACTGAAGGGACTGGAACGGGGCTATAGAGGGTCGGGTGAAAGATAGTGGGCACAGGGCAGGCAGGTGGATAACCAGCAGAATAGGACCCCCCTGCATCCTCTGAACCTGATAGTCTAGAGAGCAGTTGTTGGGAGGTGCTGAAGCCCAGGGACCATTCATTGACTCTCCACTAATAAATATTAGGTTGGTGCAAAAGTCATTGCTGTTTTCACAGTTAAAAATTATGGCAAAAACCACACCTGTAATCCCAGCACTTTGGGAGGTTGAGGCAGGCAGATCACTTGAGGTCAGGAGTTCAAGATCAGCTTGGCCAACATGGCGAAACCCTGTCTACTAAAAACACAAAAATTAGCCGGGTGCGGTGGTGGGCATCTGGGAGGCTGAGGCAGAAGTATTATTTGAACCCAGGAGGTGGAGGTTGCAGTGAGCCTATATCATGCCACTGCACTCCAGCCTGGGCAACAGAGTGAGACACCATCTCAAAAAAAAAAAATCTTTTTAACTTGACATCTGCCACTGAGGGCAAGATTTAGGTTGCAGGTTTTCATTGGGCCAGGCCACCTATGACATGACAGCTCAGATTTAGAATCGGAGCTAAACATTATGTAGAGCCCTTTGTAATCTATTTACATTTTTTTTTTACTCTAAAGCCAGTTTCCTGAACAGATGATATCATATGCATGCATTTAAAAGCTCTTTTGTGAATCTTTGAGTCAGATGATTGGGGGAAAAACGCTATTCTGCTAACTCATGATAAGTTTGGGGATCTAAAATTTTTGTTTTAACATGTATATTTGTAAAATATCATTTTATGAACCATTGTTTCCCCCAGGTGATATTTTAACAACCACATTTAAGTTCTGTATATCTGATTCCTACTGTTGAGAGTTTTACTTTTGGAACAACTTGAAGTCCCAACAAATGGGTCTATTCTGGTTTTCATTTCTTTTTCAGCAACACTTTTAGTTTATCTTTTTGCAGTTTTCCCCTAACATAATAAAGGCAGCTCCTGGGGTGGGGTGTTGAAAGTCATTAAAGAAATAATAATTTTTTAAAACAAAAAATATGTATTAAAAAAATAAACTTGACTGGGTGCAGTGACTCACGCCTGTAATCCCAGCACTTTGGGAGGCCAAGGCGGGCAGATCACGAGGTCAGGAGATCGAGACCATCCTGGCTAACACAGTGAAACCCTGTCTTTACTAAAAAAATATATATATAAATTTAGCCGGGTGTGGTGGCACGCACCTGTAGTCCCAGCTACTCAGGAGGCTGAGGCAGGAGAATCACTTGAACCCAGGAGGTGGAGGTTGCAGTGAGCTGAGTGGATGACAGAGCAAGACTCTGTCTCAAAAAACAAAACAAAATAAAACAAACAAAAACAACTTTATTGGTTTTAAAAATCCAAAAGTAATACTTGCCGTGGAAATTTCAATAATAAAATATGAAGTCTCTTGCCCTTCCATTCCTATCGATCCTCCTTAGCCACCAGTGCTGACAGTTTGCTGTGTATTCTCCCCTCTTTATTCAGGAGCATGCAAATATACATGTGGATAGGTAGGATTTTGTCTCCTTTTAAAATTGGACCATATTGTACTTGTTGCTCTACAGCTAGCCTTTAAGAAAATGGACTCATACCCAGCTTGCTTAGGAAAGGAAATAGGTTTGAGGAACAGCTGGGAGTGGGGGCAGTCTCTGGACATTAAGCTTGCTTTTGGGAAGTATGTTTCCACCCACGTGAGCACCCTTACCTAACCAGGGAGGGGTCCTGACCATCTACCGCATGACTGAGGCAAGAGCCTAGAGCTTTAGCCTCGTGGGCCTTCCTGTCCTTCTGACCCACTGAGCCAAGCACAGCATGAAGGCTCAGAGCCTGAGGAGTCCAGGAACCCTAACCTGGTCCTCCTTTATTCCTCAGCCTCCTCAGCTCCCCCTTATTTGACATGTGGAATATTCCAGAACTGTATAATTCCAAGATAATCAGTCAATAATCACTAAGCATTCACCATGTGCCAGGCACTGAGCTAAGCACTCGAATGATGTGAATAAGCCTCCTCAGATAGGCACTCTATTTTATTTATTTATTTATTTATTTATTTATTTATTTATTTATTTATTTTTTGAGATGGAGTTTCGCTCTTGTTGCCCAGGCTGGAGTGCAATGACGCGATCTCGGCTCACTGCAACCTCCGCCTCCCAGGTTCAAGCGATTCTCCTGCCTCGGCCTCCCTAGTAGCTGGGATTACAGACGCCCGCCACCACGCCCGGCTAATTTTGTACTTTTAGTAAAGACAGGGTTTCTCCATGTTGGTCAGGCTGGTCTCGAACTCCCGACCTCAGGTGATCTGCCCACCTCAGCCTCCCAAAGTGCTGGGATTACAGGCATAAGCGACTGCACCCGGGTTAGGCACTCTTATTATCCCCATTTTATAGAAAGGGAAATGAGGCACACAGGAGTTATCTACCTAGGGTCCCTGTGCCAGGAATGGTCAGACCTGGGATTTGGCCCTGGACAGTCTGGTTCTAGATGCCCACCATACCCACTCCACTCTACTGTAGCGAGATTCTGGTTTGGGGATTCTAAGATTCTGTCACTTGAGATTTTGGTGATTCTATAATTCTAAATTCTAGGAGTATGGGATTTCCTTTGACTCTGGGTGGCGGGGGGTGGACTTTAGGGTGAGAAGATCTCCCTTAATTGAACCCCTATAGAGGCTTATGTTTGTGCTGTTCCTCTGCGTCCCTGCAGGGAAGGACACCACTGGTACCAGCTGCGCCAGGCTCTGAACCAGCGGTTGCTGAAGCCAGCGGAGGCAGCGCTCTATACGGATGCTTTCAATGAGGTGATTGATGATTTTATGATTCGACTGGACCAGCTGCGGGCAGAGAGTGCTTCGGGGAACCAGGTGTCGGACACGGCTCAACTCTTCTACTACTTTGCCTTGGAAGGTACCCTTGCTGGGAGAGGCGCTAGGGAAGGGAATGGGTCAGGGGGAGGTTGTGCTCCTGCTCCTCAAGGGCTGCTGGATTCCATATGTCCTGGTTCTGCCTCCTGTGATGGCCTCTGTGCACTACTCAGCTATTTGCTACATCCTGTTCGAGAAACGCATTGGCTGCCTGCAGCGATCCATCCCCGAGGACACCGTGACCTTTGTCAGATCCATCGGGTTAATGTTCCAGAACTCACTCTATGCCACCTTCCTCCCCAAGTGGACCCGCCCCGTGCTGCCTTTCTGGAAGCGATACCTGGATGGTTGGAATGCCATCTTTTCCTTCGGTGAGGACTCCCAGATGGGGCCCAGGGAAGAGAGATGGGGGTGACTCCAGGTCTGTGCGTCAGCAGTCTCTCCCAGGCCTTTTCCCTCATGCTACCAGTTGTTGGAGTGGCTCTTGGTCCTTGGAGATCATGACTTTTGGCTTTGTCCTCTCCTCTTCTCTGTTGCTGTCACAGGGAAGAAGCTGATTGATGAGAAACTCGAGGATATGGAGGCCCAACTGCAGGCAGAGGGGCCAGATGGTGTCCAGGTGTCTGGCTACCTGCACTTCTTGCTGGCCAGTGGACAGCTCAGTCCTCGGGAGGCCATGGGCAGCCTGCCTGAACTGCTCATGGCTGGAGTGGACACGGTGAGTGAAGGGGGAAAGTGAGACCAGGGGCCCCTGGCTCCCATCCTGAACCATTTCCTCATTATCCTTCACCTGATCCCGGCCTTCATCCCTCCAAGGACCTGCTTCTTTTTCTGTACCATGGATACAGCACTAGAAGGAAAATAGAGGGCTCGTTCAGCTTAGCTGAGGTGGGTGGACAGGGGATGGTCCTTTTTTAAGATGGATTCCATCACCTGGGGTCTTCTCACTCTGACAGCTGGGAAGTTCATCTCACATCTATCCAACTGTCTTGCTGCGATTTGAATGGAGAATTGAAAGAGCTCATTCACAAACACTTTCTTTCTTTTTCTTTTTTTTGGGACAGAGTCTCACTCTGTTGCCCAGGCTTGAGTGCAGTGGCTTGATCTCAGCTGACTGCAACCTCTGCCTCCTGGGCTCAAGCAATTCTCCTGCGTCAGCCTCCCAAGTAGCTGGGATTACAGGCATGCACGATCATGCCCAGCTCATTTTTTTCTTTTTTTTTTAAATTTTAGTAGAGACAGGATTTCACCTGGTCAGGCTGGTCTCGAACTCCTGACCTTAAGTGATCTGCTCGCCTTGGCTTCTCAAAGTGCTAGGATTACAGGCATAAACCACCATGTCCGGCCAGTACCTTCTTTCTTTATAGTTCATATTTCCAATGCTTTTGTCCTGTTGGGTTTCTCTGTGTTGCCATCCCCTCCTCCAGTGAAGGTTCGATTCTCTATCATATTGGCCCTCATCCCACTGTGAATTCATGTTTAGCATGGAGGCTGCCATGAACCTTCATGTTTTTTCCTGCTAGGCTTGTGGCAAATTCATTTCTCCCATATTTTGCACACACCCACTCATACACCCTCCCATTACTGGCCTCTTTCCTAGAAATCGCCCTCACCTCATCTCCCACTCTCTCTCCTAGACATCCAACACGCTGACATGGGCCCTGTACCACCTCTCAAAGGACCCTGAGATCCAGGAGGCCTTGCACGAGGAAGTGGTGGGTGTGGTGCCAGCCGGGCAGGTGCCCCAGCACAAAGACTTTGCCCACTTGCCGCTGCTCAAAGCTGTGCTTAAGGAGACTCTGCGGTAGGACAGGATGCTGTTCTGGGGGGCACAGGATCTATGTGTGGGGAGGAATCAGAGGAGGAAATCGGAAGTGAAGACAGGTGGGCTGGGGCTAGTGACAAGGATGAGATGGGAGAGGTAGGGGAGAAGGAGTGGGGCACTTTTTACCCCCATGAATCCAGAGCAGACCCTAGATATTCTTTTCCCTGCAGCCTCTACCCTGTGGTCCCCACAAATTCCCGGATCATAGAAAAGGAAATTGAAGTTGATGGCTTCCTCTTCCCCAAGAATGTGAGTGGGGCTAGACAGCCTGATTGCCCAGGAGTGCCCCATGCCCCCGAAGAGATGCATTCATGCTGCCCAATCTTCTTTCATAGACCCAGTTTGTGTTCTGCCACTACGTGGTGTCCCGGGACCCCACCACCTTCTCTGAACCTGAGAGCTTCCAGCCCCACCGCTGGCTGAGGAACAGCCAGCCTGCTACCCCCAGGATCCAACACCCATTTGGCTCTGTGCCCTTTGGCTATGGGGTCCGGGCCTGCCTGGGCCGCAGGATTGCAGAGCTGGAGATGCAGCTACTCCTGGCAAGGGTGAGCTGGGAGAGACTAGAAGGGTGTGTGGGCAGGGAAGGGTAGAGGAGTCCTGGGAGGAGAGGAAGGGAGGCACAGGGTAGGAGTGTGCAGAGTGGGGAGTGGATGGCAAACACAGTCCACCCAACCACATGTGCTCTTTGCCCCCAGCTGATCCAGAAGTACAAGGTGGTCCTGGCCCCAGAGACGGGGGAGTTGAAGAGTGTGGCCCGCATTGTCCTGGTTCCCAATAAGAAAGTGGGCCTGCAGTTCCTGCAGAGACAGTGCTGAGCTGAGTCCCCACCTTGCTGGGGCTTGTCCTAGAGGCTCCAGCCCTGGCATAGTGGTTCCTGGCTGCCGCCTGTCTCAGATGAGGAGGGAGAGAAGGAGGCCGCAAGACTTGAGAGGTGGGAGGAACTCCCTGCACTTCCCACAGACCCTGAGCTTTTGCCACTTCTATCATTTTTGAGCAACTCCCTGTCAGATAAAAGGCCACCGCTTTATCGCATTGCTGTCCTTGGGTAGAATATAAAATAAAGGGACTTTTATTTCTTATCGGAGACCTTTGTCATTTTTTTTGACTACCCAGCATCTGAGGGAATTCCCCTTCTCCACTGAGTCATGGTGAGAGGCACAGCCACCCTGGTCCTTGGAAACTGAGAACACCTTTTGCTTTCCCAGACCTCACAAAGAGGCCTTGGTTTCACGTGGCACTGGTTGAGGCCACACCAAGCAGGAACTGCAGTGACTCCCGAGCACTGTGTTGGTCAAGTAGCAGTTGTAGAGAATAGAAACCACCCTCTTTGAACAGAAAGAGCAGAGATATAAGCAATGGGGTGCTACAAAAATTATTGGAGGTGCTCGAGACCAGGCTAGAGTTGACCTCTAGCAGGCACTGAGCAGCCTGGGGAGCACCATGTTGGCCACAATCAGGAGGATGAGAGTCTAGAAGCTATTGCTACAACTATTGGCTCTAGAGCTACTCCATTCAACTAAGTTCAAGTAGGTCTGTGCCAGCAAAACAAACCATGTCACACAGGAAGACCCCCATCCTGCCTCTCAATACCCATGAAGTCAGCAGTAACTGGACTTGGACCTTTATGAATGCCTCGTGACTGCTCCTGATAGCAGAAAGGGCAGGGGCCTCTACCTCTCTTCCACCTTCCACATCTTTCACATACAGCTGAGAGGAGGAATCTAAGTCCTGCCTGGAGCACTAGCTGCAAGGGAGCCTAGGGATTATAGCTTTTAACTTTCCAGCCTCCTTAGTACAGGAAGCCCACTCGAAGGAAAGTGGGTTGCCATTGAGAGCCAATGCATTACGGCACTGGCTTGAAAATTCAGAGTCCCAGCAGTAAATTTTGGTAGAGTCATAGAAAAAAAATGAAGTTCACTTTCTTTTTAAAGAATTAATTTGATTTTTTGAGACAGGGTTTCATTCTGTCACCCAGACCAGAATGCAGTGGCACCATCTTGGCTCACTGCATCCTCAACTCAGGCTCAAGCGATTCTCCTACTTTAGCCTCCTGAGTAGCTGGAACTACAGGCGCACATCACCTTGCCTGACTGATTTTTTTTTTTTTTTTTTTTTTTTGTAGAGATGGGGTTTTGCCATGTTGACCAGGCTGGTCTCGAACTCCCGAGCTCAAGGGATCTGCCTGCCTTGGCCTCCCGAAGTGCTGGGATTACAGGCATGAGCCACCGTGCCAACCTAAAGTTCACTTTCTTGGACCTGTGGGAATTATAGGGTTTGAACTCATTTAAAAAATTATGTCATTGCCCTGATTAAAATACTTCAGAACTGCCCTCAGCCCTCAGGTCAAGTTCAAAGTTGTTACTGTGCTTCATAAGACCCACTGTGCCCTGGCACCCTGCACCCTGGCTGTGGTCACCCTTTCACAGCTGAGCCTGAATTCCTTGGATGTCTCTGAGCACATTATGCTCTTTCCAGCCTCAACACTTTGTATCTCCTGTCCCCACTCTTGGAACACGCTCTTCCCCAACTGTCATGTCATCACAGAGAGCTTGCTTTTTCTTAGGATTCAGCTCAAATGTCACTGCCTCTGCAGGGCCCTTCCTGACCTCTCCGAGCAATCCTGTGTCCCACCTTCCCCTCCCCTGCTTACAGAGCTGAGCTGTCAGCATGCTCACTTTGTTAGAGATCCAGCTCTCTTCCCAACTGTGAATCCCCTGAAGGGCACAAATCAGGCTTCTTTAATGTTGGATCCCAGTGTCTAACTGTGTCTAGTACCTAAGAGGTGCTTAGTAAATGTTTCCTGAAAAAGAGACTGGAATAGGGGAAGGGAAGAAAAGGGAAGGGGAGAGGAGGACACAGAATTTTCTACATTGAGAAGGGGAACCCAGCTTGTAATCCCAGCACTTTGGGAGACCAAGGCGAGTGGACCACTTGAGGTCTGGAGTTCAAGACCAGCCTGGCCAACATGGTGAAACCCTGTATCTACTAAAAAAAAAAAAACAAAAAACAAAAAACAAAAATTAGCTGGGTGTGGTGGCATGCCCTTGTAATCTCAGCTACTAGGGAGGCTGAGGCAGGAGAATCACTTGAACCCAGGAGGCAGAGGTTGCAGTGAGCCGAAAGTGTGCAACTGCACTCCGACCTGGGTGACAGAGCAAGACTTCATCTCAAAAAGAAAATAAAGAAAAATAAAAGAAGAACCTAGAGGGAATTGGGAGGAATTATTGATTATACAGATATGGCTCTCAACCCCTCCTGTGTAGTGATCCACCTGTGAGAGCTTCTTGCAAATATAGAGGCTGGGGCTGGGCCCCGAGGCTGCCAGGATCTGTGTCACAAAGTCAACCAGAGTGGAATTCTGCCTTCCCTAGTGTGCTGCTCCTTCAAACCAGCAAGGCCAAGCTGCCAAAACAACATGGGTGGTGCTTGGGTGAGGGGAAGTCTGTGATGAGACTTGGATTGGGGTTTTGTAGCAGTTGTGCAAGATGATGTCAGTGTTCACAGTCTTGCAGCTCAGTTAATGAACTGATCTCACGTGGAAGTCCAGGAAGACCTCGTGTATCCACACAATGAAATATTATTCACCCATAAGAAAGGAATGAAGATGCTACACTATGGATGAACCTTGAAAACCTTATGCAGATGGAAAGAAGCTCACAAAAAGGCCACATATTGTGTGATTTCATGCATACAAAATGTCCAGAATAGGCAAATCTATAGAGACAGCAAGTAGATTACTGGTTGCCAAGGGTGGAGGGACGAGAGAATGGGGAGTGGCTGTTAATGAGTTTGTTTTGAGGGTGATGAAGATGTTTTGGAATTAGATAGTGGTCATCACTAACTTTGCTTAACTTTCTGAATATACTAAATATCACTGAATTGTATATTTTGGTTTTTGTTTGTTTGTTTGAGGTGGAGTCTCAATCGGTCTCCCAGGGTGGAGTGCAGTGGTGCAATCTCGGCTCACTGCAACCTCCACCTCCTGGGTTCAAGTAAAGTCTCCCATGTCAGCCTCCCGAGTAGCTGGGATTACAGGTACAAGCCACTACTGCTGGCTAATTTTTGTATTTTTAGTAGAGACAGGGTTTCACCATGTCGGCCATGCTGATCTCGAACTCCTGACCTCAAGTGTGATCCACCCATCTTGGCCTCCAAAAGTGCTGGGATTGCCGGTGTGAGTCACCACACCGGCTTGAATTGTATATTTTGGAAGGGTGAATTGTATGGCATATTAATTATATCTCAAGTGAAAGAAATCTGTGAAGATCGGTTTGATAAGATTATTATAAAAATAGATGTCAATGTAATCAATACTTGCAGAAGATTCTTGGGGGTCACCAATGTCCTAGAGGCACCACGGGAAGTTCTGAGGCAGCACTGCCCTGTCATGTATCTACAGGGCCTAAAATCCAACCTCAAATTGGAAACTGGAAATGCAGAGGAGAAAGGAACTAAGCCGATGGGAGAAGTCACGAAGTCCTTGTGAGGCTGTTTCCTCACCCTTTGATGAGGTGTAGGCACAGCTTCAGAGGCTCCCCGCAAAGTTTTTGGCATCAGTGACAGAACACAAGATGTGAGAGTTGAAGAGTTATGAACACAAATGTGAAACCTTGCCTACTGGAGCTGCCACTAGAAAGCCCGCCCACATGGCATTGGGACGAATAGAATCAAAGTCTCCCATCCCCAAACAGAGAAAAACAAAATATAGCATATGGTCAAAGTAATTTATCTTTATACTTGTTTTTTTAATATTTAAAATATATTTATTGCCCTATAATATACCTACAGAAAAATGCACTGACCCTAAGTGTACATGAGATTCTCTCAAAAATTTCATGTGTACATGTGTACTTCAAGTGTATGTGAAATGACCTCTGTTTATACTCCATCACAATGCCTGGACAAGACTTACTTAATATAAATGAAAAAATCACTTTCTTTGACAGTGATTCATTCAGATACATATGTAATATGTCTAGGATGGATGTGGTCATAGTCTCAGTTCCTTTCCCAGCAGTTTTTTCTCTGGAGGGAGAAACACATCACCCCTGGTTTGAGGGTTGGGACAGAATTCATCAGTGGCCAGTGATGGGGCACAGTTCCAGGCCCCGAGACTCTCAGGAGCTCAGGGCCCCCAAGCGTCACCATGAAGACATGTCACAGTGAGGCTCCCTGAGAGCCAACCCCAACCTGCCTCTATAGAGAAAGAACAACAGCGGATTAAGGATTGTTGGTTCCGCACAGCAGATCGACATTTGGCTGAAAAGACGATACACATTGTGTTACTCATACCCCAGCTAATTTGAACTTGTTGGCCAAATTCAGATCCATATTTTTGGGTAAGACTTTAAGAAAACAACTAGTCTTCTTAAACAAGGCGGCACTCTTTTCTTTTCTTTTCTTTTCTTTTTTAGATGGAGTTTCACTCTTATCGCCCAGGCTGGAGTGCAATGGTGCAATCTTGGCTCACTGCAACCTCCAACTCCCAGGTTCAAGTGATGCTCCTGCCTCAGCCTCCCGAGTAGTTGGGATTGTAGGTGCTCACTACAATGCCCCGCTAATTTTTTGTATTTTTAGTGGAGACGGGATTTCACCATGTTGGCCAGGCTAAGCCTTGATCTCCTGACCTCAGGTGATCCACCTGCCTCGGCCTCCCAAAGTGCTGGGACTACAGTCGTGAGCCACCGCGCCTGGCCAAGGCAGCACTCTTGTAAACAAAAATAGATGGGGTACCCAGTATTGCCTGGCTATCTACAGCCCAGGTTCTGTGGAAGTTTTAGCTCTTAGTGCATTTTGGCTTGGTAATAGGAGTTTGTTTCCAGGTCATTATTTGTGACTCCAGCTTTAATATGCATATCAAACAAAAACTTGGACAATTGTCATGAAAGGAACATGTAGGATATTGTAATGAACACTTCTGCATTTAAGGATATCTGGGAGAAGGATGGTGAGAATGGTAATGAGTCATACATCTATGTTGCACCACTACGCTTAGTCATTGCTTCTTGGAGACTGCAGGCATAATTAAATAATAGCTAGACCCCATCATATGACAAATGATTGACTAGCTATGAGCATGGGGCATCCTCATTTCTCAGCCCAGTCTCATGTTCATCATGTGCTATTAATCATAAGTCTCTAGCATTTATAGAAAATAAATACAGTTGCTCAATTCCCACCCCCAAATGAGGAAATTAGTACCCGTAGGAATGGAGCCCTGGAATCTGCATTTTATAAGGCTTCTTTGCTGATCCTGATGCACATCCAGGGCGGAGAGCTACTGAAGGGGTTGTGAGAAGAGAGACGGGAAAGCGAAGGAAGCTACAGAAACCCAGAGAGGCCCGCAGAGGTCTGAGGAGGGGCTGGGGGCACGGAGGCAGCAATGCGTGGAAAACCAGCCCCGCCCCAAGTTCACATGCGGGAATAGAGTGGGCGGCACTGCAGGCTGCACACAGGGCGCGTCTCTGATTCTGAGCTGGAGTGGAAAAAGCAGCCGCAGCCCCGGTGGCAACTCCGTAACTCTTTTCTAGCAGCCATGATGGCTGCAAGGGCTGGGCTGTGACCAGAGGAGGGGTCAGAGGCAGGGAGGGTGGCATGTGCCCTTACAGAAGGTCCGGAAGGGAAGAACTGCCGGGTCTTTAGGATGGTGAGTCCAGACAGGTAGAGACAGATCTGCTCCCATGATGGCAAGGGGAGCAGGAGGGGCAAAGAGTGCCTTTCTCAGTTGCTTGTCCTAGCACCACTGAAGATCTGTCTCATGCACAGAGCAGAGCCGCCCAGAGGCACAGCCTCAAAGGACCGACCTGTTACAAGATTCCAGAGCCCCAGGCTCCCCAGGAGCACTGTCACTGGAGAGATCCTCTGGGCCCAGACCCAACCATCACCGAACTCCAATCCTCTCCCTTGAGCCCAAGACCCTGGACCTTCTCGGGTGGGACCACAGCAGAGCCAGCACTGACGCTCAGGTTTTGGCAAAATGTCTAGTGACAGAACATCTTCATTTATGGTCCAACCAATTCAGTACAAAGCCTCTGCCTTCTTGCTCTGTGAGGTAAGGGGAAGGAGTCACGTTTTAGGGACAGTAACCTCCCCCTCCTCTGGACAGCCAGCCCGTTGCCACGGGGAAGGTGACATAGCTGAAGCGAGCCTCGGCTTCGGAATTTCAAAGGCTTGATTCTGAAGGTGGATGGCAAGAACTCGGGACACTTACAGTGCATTTGGAAGAATATATGATGGGTTACAGAATAAAAGCCCCTTCTCTCCCTGACTGGTCAAGATTCCATGGGTTGGCAGGGCTTGGGGAGCAAGGCGACTGTTGACATTTCTGGAATCCTTGAGAAAAGGACCCTGAGAAGGAGGTTGCGGCTAAAGAGGGGGAAAGTATGACAAATACACCATACAGGTTTGGAAGTGATAAGGGTAGGCAAGCACTGGGTAGAAGAACCCACACGCTTCCTGGGAAAAGCCTGGGAAAACAGCAAGCCACAGAGCGGAACAGGTGACTGGGCTCTGTATCTTAGCAGTTGGCCTGGAACAGAATCACTGAGCTTCCTGAAGCCAGAGGGTGTGCAGGGCCAGGAGCTAGAATGTTCCACATGCTCCAAGCCACAGGCCCCCAAAGAGGCTTTGTGGACGTGAAGGAGCCCCTGGCAGACCATGCATGACCAACTGATGACCAGATAGGATGTCCAAGCAGGTGCTGAAATGGACAGATGATGATGGCTGAGGACCAGAGTCTTACACGACTTAAAGCCACCCCCCCCCAACCCCACCGAGCTTAACCCCAGGAAAAGGTCGGGGGAGACTCTGAATTGACTGAGATTAATTTCTAAAACCTGGTGAAACGGGATTCCTAATAGAAATTACATTCTGTGTTAGAAAAATAAAGTTATGCTTCTTGCAGATTAGAGTTTGTAGGCCGAGTTGTACCTACTATATAAGCAATGAATTAATATTTTCTTTACAATTTTGTAAAGAAAAGGGAAGAAAGAAATTTCAGTAGAATAGCACTACATGCAAAAGAAATGCCACTTGCGATTTTTGTCAAATTTCCTTTTTGTCTTTGAATTCAGAAAGCACAAGGCTCTTGCCACAAGTTCAGGTCAAAGACTGCAGCATTTTGAGAGAAACCTATAAAATCTAAGTTCGTGGATTGTTCCTTTTGTTGTGTTTTTTTCAGTTGCTCATTCATAGGGGTCCATATACAATGCCATCCATCTCTGGGGACACAACACTGCTCACTGCGAGAGCTAAGGAGTTTTCTGGACAAGAATGGAGGGAGGACCCCCACCTCCAACAGGCAGTTCTATAAATAACAGCTGCTCCATGGTGGCCCCTGAAAAGCAGCATTTCAGCAGCTCTGAAATGATAAAGCCTGGAGAGTAGGAGGGCAGTGGTGACATTGCTGGGAACAACAGCTGGGACTCCCAGGAGCTGAAGGCTGGAGCCATAGGTAGCCCAGAAACCGAGGAATCCAGAAGCCCTGACTAAACCCACTGGGGTCGTCCGACCCAGTTAGGCTGCAAGGGGATGAGTGGGCATGGAGCACAGATGGCCCTGGGGTAATCCTAGTGCCTCTGGTTCAGGGACCTCCAGACTTGACTCAGCTGTTCTCCTTAATTTCATCATGCCATGGTGCACTGGGCATGTCCGAGGGCTTCTGGGAACACAGGCAGGGCAAGGGCAATCTGGGAAGGCTGAAGAAGCCTGTGAGGAAAAGAAAAGGGAAGATGGTGACCACGTAGGAGGGGCAGCTGCCTTTCCAACAGGGGACTCCTGCCAGCCATGGCGAGTAGACAGAATCTGTGCCCATCCTCTGCAAGCCCCTAGCAAACGTGTGACCCGGAAAGAGTCTGAGATCATGTCACATTTCCTGAGATGAGCATGGAGGTAGAAGCTCCTTCCTTTAAGCTTTAGTTCTTACTGGGGATGGAAATTCCATCCAACAAAGGTTTACGTAACTTGCTTCCTTCTAATGGAATTCCCAGCAGGTGGGAATTGAATTGTGAGGGAACAAGGAAATCTTCCCAGAGTGTCTGAAGTCACATCGCTGCCTTAGCCTTTAGCCGGGGCTCTGTCCCTTCCTCCTAGGAGAGTCTCCGTGACGTCAGCTGAAAATGGGACAAAGTGGGGACGTGCAAGTCCTTACACTTGTAGTTTTCACAGGGCTGCTCAGCTTTGAGCTTGGCCACTCCCGTCCTCAGGGCATCCCAATCTGAGATCCAGGAAATCAGGAAGACTAAGAGGCTGGTGTCATGGCCCAGGGCAGAGCCTACCTGAATCATAGCTGAACCAGCAAATAGGGGTGGGGGAAGATGAAGGCTGAGTTCCCTGGCTCCCTTCATTGTCTTCCAGGTGTGGAAGAGGATTGGGATTGAGGACTCGGATCTTCTCAGGCCCCGAGGGCATCGATGCCAGCAGGGCTGAGCACCAGTGCCTGAAGGATGTCGGAGAGGGAGACCACGCCCAAGAGATGCTGGGTCTCGTCCACTAGCACCAGCCGGTGTACCTGTGGGTCCATAGTGTTCAGTGAGGGGGCAGAGCCATGGGGCTACAGCAGCTACTGAGGTTGGTGCCAAGAATCAGGAGAAACAACCCACCATCACCTGGGGAGAGAGTGTTTCCTAGGAGCCAGTTAGGGATGGCTGTGACCGGCCTTGGGCGATCAGCTGGCAGTGACCCCTGGCATAAGGGGCCCATGGACAGGACAAAGTGCAGGCCAGTGTGGGCACCAGGAGTTGGTCATGAAATGGAAGGATAGGCCAGGTGCCCTGATGTTCAGGGATGGCTGGAGCCGTGCATGAGAAGGACTGGGCTGTATGTGTTGCGGGCATGAATGGAGGGCACAGGGTACCTGCTCCTGAGCAATCCTGTCGATCACTTCCCCCAAACTCTCATGGGGCTGGCAGGAAAGGACTCCCTCTAGACATAGTGTCCTCTGCCTCAGAGCTTCTCCCACACTCATGTCCAGGTGGTTGTAGGTTTGCTGGGCAGCCAGGTGCTGGGGCAGAGAGAGAAGCATGGCTCCTAGTCACCCCCTTGCCTGGGCTCCTACCCCACAGATGTCAACCCCTGCATACTTATCAAGGTTCCCCTGGTTGACAGAGGCCCCCCACCCATTCCCACACCCTTAGTCTCCCTACAGCATCCCACCTTTCCAGGGACACTTACGATCACATCAAAGCGGGAATAGAGTCCCACGACCTGACCTGCAGAGAGTGGTGGGTGGGGGCAGGGAGAGAAAGACAGGGAAGAGCCTCCGATCAGAACCGGGGTGCTGTGTAGAGGGCCTAGGGCTATTTGCATCAGGGTGCCACTATCAGAACCCAAGGATCAAACTTAGCATCCCAGAGTGAGACAACCTGACGTCGAACATCCTGAGGAAATGCAGTGTGAGTAACACGGCATCACCTACGAAATAGTCTAGCCTTGAATTTATTGCCCAAATCTCTTCAAGTCTTTAGATATAATTTCAGTTTACAGGAAACACAGGACTAGAGAACAAAGTAAAGGCCAGCTCTAGAAAGCAAACAGACAAATCTGGATGTGGGGTATCCTATAGGACAACTGACCCGGGCTTTTCAACTCACCCATGTCATAACAATTTAGGGGGAATGGGGTTGTTCTAGATTTAAAGAGATTTAAGGAACAAAAGACACGAATGTAAACCATGGACTTCAGTTGGGTCCCGTTTTGAACACGTCAACTATAAAAAATACATTCCCTTGGGAGGCTGAGGTGGGCAGATCACAAGGTCACGAGTTCAAGACCAGCCTGGCCAACATAGTGAAACCCCATCTCTACTAAAGATACAAAAAATTAGCCAGGTGTGGTGGCATGCACCTGTAAACCCAGCTATTTGGGAAGCTGAGGCAGGAGAATTGCTTGAATCCGGGAGGTGGAGGATGCAGTGAGCCAAGATCGCACCATTGTACTCTAGCCCAGGCGACAGAGCAAGACTCTGTCTAAAAAAAAAAAAAAAAAAAAAAAAAAATCTTAGCCGGTCGTGGTGGCTCATGCCTGTAATCTCAGCACTTTGGGAGGCCAAGACAGGTGGATCACTTGAGGTCAGGAGTTGGAGACCGGCCTGGCCTATATGGTGAAACCTCATCTCTACTAAAAATACCACCCCCCAAAAATTAGCTGGGCGTGGTGGGGGTTGCCTGTAATCGCAGCTACTCAGGAGGCTGAGGCACAAGAATTGCTTGATCCTGGGAGGCAGAGGTTGCAGTGAGCCGAGATGGTGCCACTGCACTCCAGCCTGAGTGACAAAGCGAGACTCCATCTCAAAACAACAACAAAAAAGCCCAACATTCTTGAGGAAATGGAGCAGTGAGAATAAGGATTGGATACCAGACAATAATATGAATTATTCATGGTTTTGTTTGGTGGTATAAAATGCATTTTTTTTTTTTTTGGAGTCTTGCTCTGTTAACAGGCTGGAGTGCAGTGGCGTGATCTTGGCTCACTGCAACCTCCGCTTCCCAGGTTCAAGCGATTCTCCTGCCTCAGCCTCACAAGTAGCTGGGTCTAGAGGTGTGCACCCCCACACCCAGCTAATTTTTTTTGTAGTTTTAGTACAGACAGGGTTTCACCACATTGGCCAGGATAGTCTCGATCTCTTGACCTTGTGATCCGCCCACCTTGGCCTCCCAAAATGCTGGGATTACAGGCGTGAGCCACCGCCCCTGGCCAAAAATACACTTGTTTTAAGAGGTGCAGACTAAAATGTTTAGGGGTGAGATGACATGATGTCTGTAATTTACTTTGAATTACTTCAGAGAAGAGATGAACTGTTTATGGCAATACAGTAACAGTAGTTAATCTAGGCAATGGATATAGGTGGTTCATTATGCAGTTTCTTTGTACCATTTTCATATGTTTGAAGTTTTATATAATCAAAAATAAATTGAAAACAGTTCTTGATATCTATCTTAATTATGGTGATTTTAGCTTTGAAATATTTCATAGCCATCATTCAACCAAAGAAATAATCTTGTCGTCCCTCTAGCCCTTTTTCAGTGTAGGAAACTGAGGTCTGGCTAGGGGCCCGAGGTCCCATGGCACATTTTACTTTTTAAATTTTATTATTTCGTTATTATTTTAGAGACAGGGTCTTGCTCTGTTGCCCAGCCTGAAGTGTCACTGTATGTAAACTCAAACTTCTGGCCTCAAGCTACCTTCTCGCTCTGGCCTCTTTCAAAGTGCTGGCATTACAGCCGTGCACCACGTGCCTGGCTCCATTTTAAGATGAACTAAAACTAAAATCTGCTGCTTCCTGTCACTATGCTCATTTTCGTGCATATAACCTTTTAAATCCTCCTGTGAAGTCAGAAAGATGAGTGTTGTGAAGAATCCCATTTCACAAAGGAGGAAACTGAGGCACAGAGAGGCTAAGCAACCGGCCCAAGTCTCAGAGCAGATGGAGACTTCTAATCCATAGTCCATCCTGTACCCCCCACAGGGATGGCATGGGAACCCCTGCCCTTCCCATATTCTCCCCTGCCAGGTTCTCCCAGGCCCCAGCCCAGCCCAAGCCTCTCATCCTGTGCTGGGTACCACATTCGTTGACCACAGGCAGTGCAGACACACGCCGGTCCACAAAGATGTCCAGTGCAGTCAGGATGGGTGCTGTCTCCAGCACCACAGCCAAGTCTCGGAATGTGCCGATGCCCAAATCTTGGATAGTGCGGTAGAGGAAGGAGGGCCGGGGCAGCAGGGAACCCTGGTTAGGAAGGGGACCCGGTGGAGATCAGGGATCCAGCAGCTTCAAGAGGGCTCCCAGCTCCTCCCTCCGATTCCTAGGGCTGAAGACTCCTCAGGCCCTCTGATCACCCTTCTCCCGCTTCCTCCCACCTGGGCCCAGGCTCACAAAGATGTGCAGGAACTTGAGCAGGCGTTTGTGCGTGAGGATGTGGAGTACGTTGCCTGACACCGGGTCCAGAACAGGCAGGCGATGGATCCGGTTCTTGATGAGGGTGTAGACAGCTTCAAACAGGCTGCAGAGATGGGAGCAGTGAGCCTCGAGGCAGCCTGGGGAGAGACACCCGCCATCCCAGCCCCCTAAAAAGGAGGGCAGAGCACCAAGGCTCCCTTGTCCGTGTGTCGCCTAGGATGAAGAGGTGAGTTCAGAGCTGAGTGGGACTGAGGAAGGGGACTGTGGGAGGAGGAGGCACAGGTGAATGAGCAGGGACACCCACCTGTCATTAGGAGAGATGGAGACCAGAGGCTTGAAGCAGCCTTGCAGGTAGATCTCTGCAGAAAGAGCCAGAGTCAGGCCAGGGGAGCTGGTCACCTGCCTCGCCTTGCAATCCCAGGCAGCTTCCCTTCTTTCAGGCACCCGGGGCTCCTATTGTCCCTCCCCTGTTCGCTCCAGGACATCCCCCCTGCCCATCCTCCGCCTTAGGCCCTGGCCCACCCTCACCAACAGCCCCTTTCCGGGTTCCTCTCCCCACTCACCCCTCCAGGTCTCAATCTTATGTTGTTCAATCTCATAGATCTGGACCTAGAGATATCAACAGGACTCCAGAAGTCAGACAGACATGGGCTTCTAGGGCACCAGGCTCCAGGAGGACTTCCCTCCGCCCCCGCCCCTCTGGGTGCTCATAAGATTCCCAGCCCACTCCTCACCAGGGGGGACCTGTAGTAGCGATGCAGCACCAGGATGAAGTCAGTGATGGTCAGCATCCCTGCAGGGGAGGGGCGGGGAGGAGGTCAGCTTGGGGCCTTTGGGTGGGAAGCAGGTTGAGGATCAGATCCCCTCCCCACCCTGCCAGTTTCCTTGCACTGAGACACAGTGGGGACTGTGGGAAGAGGACAGTGGGACAGCCCCCCAGGCCTGAGAAGTGGGGCTCTTTCTCTCCTGCCTCCCCGCATTTGCTCCCTAGCACCTACGGCATGGGGCCATGCAGTAGCAGAGCTGGAAGGTGTCAGCTGGTCACAGCGGCTCCACAGATGGAGAAATTGAGCCCCAGGGTCTCCCAGCTGGCCACGCAGACTCGGGACGGACTTTCCCCCACCCTGGCCCCTGGCTGGGCTTGGCCTGAAGCCAAGCTTGTGCTATATCAGAGATTGGCCCCAGAACAACCGTATGAGGTCCCCACCTCCCCTTCTCCATCTCCCTTCACCTCCCCAGCCTCTTCTCACCCACAAAGCTCTGCTTCTTGCTGTCCCATAGAGGGGCTGCCCGCACACCGTTGGCCACCAGAGCAAAGAAGGCCTTCTTGATCTGAGGGGCCAGGGAGAACAGTCAAGGGTGGGTCCTGAGAGACCCTCACCCTCCTCTCTGCCCCTCAGTGGGCACCTCCCATCTGCCTGCTGTCCCCTCCCTGTCTCACCCAGGGTTCTTCCATGGGGCCTTCTCCTGGACCCTCCTCTACACCAGCTGGCCTGTCTTTCTCATGACACAGTACACACTAGACATGATCATTGCTGCGGACATGTGGTACATAGATAAGGCTGTGGCCTGAGACACTGAGCCCCTCACCTGGCACACCAGGGAGTGAAAAATTCTAACTTCATGTTTCCATTTGGAGGGCATGTGTGTACAGACACAGTCTAGTTTTTGATAGCCTAAGTACCGGAGGCATAGTTATTTCCATAACATTTGCATATCTACATACTGTTTTGTAGACAAATTTTATATTGACTCATTTTGTGCCTTGTCCTAAACAGTACTATCTGCACATGCTGGTTATATTTTTTAACACACCCTAAAACAAACACAAAGCTACTGAAATAGGCATATTTGTTCAAGAACCACTAGAATCAAAACATGTGCTATGGACAATACATACACCATGTTTTGGGAAAGGCTGCATGGCACAACAATGATAAGAATAAGATTATAGATGTTTATAGCTTAGCCTAATGGAAGAGAAGGTGCCAGAGCTCACTATTTTTTTCTGTTGCCAAAACAGTCCCCTATTCTTTGTTCTAAGTGACTCTGCAATGCCTTTTTTTTTTTTTTTTTTTAATGGAGTCTCGCACTGTCATCCGGGCTGGAGTGCAATGGCACGATCTCGGCTCACTTGCAACCTCCGCCTCCCAGGTTCAAGCGATTCTCCTCCTGCCTCAGCCTCCTGAGTAGCTGGGATTATGGGCACCTGCAACCACGCCCAGCTAATTTTTTTGTATTTTCTTTTTTTAGTAGAGATGGGGTTTCACCATGTTGGCCAGACTGGTCTCGAACTCCTAACCTTGTGATTTGCCCGCCTTGACCTCCCAAATTGATGGTATTATAGATGTGAGCTACTGTGCCAGGCCTTTGCAATGTCTTACACATACTTTGCTCATGCTTTATACTGAGTAGTCCAAGAATCCTCTGAACTATGTAGGGTGCAGCAGGCATTTTGATCCCCATTTTAGAGACGAGAAAGGTAAAGTAACTCAAAGTCCTACAGATACTAAGTGGCAGAGCTGCGATGAAAATTACGTGTGCTCACAGAGAGTAGAAGCTCTCCCTCCCCCAAATGGCCTCCATAGTGCTAAGAAGGGGTCCTTTCAGGGGGCTTGCAGGGGCACCTGGCTTGGCAAGGCATCCTGCAGGGTGGGAGCGGTAGCTGCAGCATTGTGTGGATGCAGAGCGAGTGCAGGTTGGGCAGAGCCATGGCCTCACCTCCAGCGTGGTGTCGAAGATGACCAGCTTGGAGCTAGTTGCCATGGCATCATAGCAGGTGTGCTCCTGCATGAAGCGCATGTAGGTCTGGGCGCCGGGTTTCTGCAGTTCGTCATCCCAGCCCAGCTTGGGAAATAGGGCTTGCGGGGACGGGCATGGGGCAGGCCTCTCTTCAACCAGGCCTTCTAGCTCACACTGCCAGGCCTCTGTGGCTGGGAACTCCGTGGCCAGCTCCACATCATCTGTGCTGGAGCCTGTAGCTGAGGCTATACAGTCAGAGGGGAGGCAGTCCCACCCTGTTGGTGGAGTGCCTACCCTGGCAGGATCAGCTTGAGCCAAGGGTGTGGCCTTGGGGAATGTGGCCTCCAGCCCTGTGGACTCAGCAGCTGGCCTGGACCGGGGACCTGTTTGGGGGAGGAGGGGAAGAGGACAGTAACTCCATCTTCCAAAGCACATTCTCATCTGCTGTCGCCGTTCATCTCACAGCAGCCTTTGGAAGCCTGGATGCTGTGGCCCTATTTTGCAGGTGAGAGGCTGACCTGAGAGTCACCCCAGACAGTGGCTCTGTCCCATCTTTCTGAGTTGGCCGTGCTGGCCCCCGGCACTGCAGTGCAGTTGTTCTCTACCACGTAGGGAGACTGAGGCCACAAGATGAGGGTTGGGTCCAACTCTGTGTTTTATGGAGGGACCCGAGTGAGAGCCCAGATCCAGGCTCCTCTGGGACTTCCCACTGCTCTGGCTCCCATCTTCCCAGAACTGGCCTTGGCCTCACCTTGCCCCTGACCCGGTGGCTCCCCTTCCTCCACCACCTCCTGCCTTGTCCATCTGGAGGCCTTGGCCCTCCATTTCCCGTGGATTCTTTCTGAGCTGCTGGTCACAGCTGGTGATGGCCATGAGCTGCTGTCTTCTTGCTCTAGGAAGCTCATCTCTGGAAGGGGAATGGGGCCTGTTTGATTAACAGGGAATAATACAGAAAAATCAATTCAAATGTTATTCATAATCTTTAGGATTTGCAAGCTTCCAATGGGCTTTTCTCCAACATATTTCTCATTTAAAACTTATAGCAGCCTTATAAGGCAGGCATTATTATCATCCCTGTTTTGCTAGTGAGGGACCAGAAATTCAGAGAGGTTAAGCAATTTGCCGCAAATCACACAGCAAGTGGGAAAGTCACTTCTGAAACGAGGAAGGAGGAGGTGAGGGAAACACACCTGGGGAAAGGAGGAAGAACAATAAGGAAGAAGAACCAAAAGGAGGAAGATAAAAGCCAGGCTGGGAGGGAATGTGGTCCCAGAAAAGTGGGGGACAAGGAAGTGGGGGAAGAAGTTAGGCCCCAGGGAGGGGGCAGTCTCCTTACCTTGATGCTCAGAACCCCCAAGGCTGCTCCAGGAAGGGGTCTGTGGGGAGAAGACTTTCTGAAGGAGTGGGGAAAGTGCCTTACATTCCCAGACCCCTTCTCCCTGCACACACGCCCACATACCCATGCACACCAATACACATGCTCAGTCACACGGCCATACACAAACACACACAGAAAGACACACATCCAAACGCTCCCAGGCACACAGAACCACACACACTCACAGTACATATGCCCAGACACGCACATGCCCATATTCACGAGAAAATCCAGACCAAACACACACCAAAAGACACACACGCACAGACACACATTCACAGCACGTGCTCTCAATCTTCTGGCCTCAGCTGCTCCGGCGCCAGCTCCCCTGGGACCCCCATACCCTGTGCAGTGCGTGCTCCAGCTCTGGCTCCATGTGGCCAGCCCCGGACCAACGGAGAGCAAGTGTGCGACACTGTGACTGGGCCGCACTATTCTGGGCCCGGCCCCGGGCACCCTGCCCTGCCAGGATCAGTTTCTCTCTGATTGGATGTCAGGCAACGAGAGGGAGGGGCCCCTACTTGCTCAGCTGCTCCAGCCCCGAAGGCTGGGGGTTGCTGGGAGGGAAGGGGCGCACCTGATAATCTGGGTGCTTGGTCCTCAGCTCCCTCCTGGGTCATTGAGGACAAGCTAGAGGAACCCTTTATGGGGGGAGGTGGCTTAGAGCATGTGGGAGCATGGGCGCTGGGCAGAGTTGGGCTCTCAGAGTTCTGAGCCCCTATTCCAAGGGCCTCCCTCATCATTATCAGGCACCAAAGCAGGGAACATGGAGGCAGGTCAGTGTAACTGTCTTCCTTGTTCTAATTTCAGTAGAGGGTGGTGCTGGAATTAGAAAGGGCAAGTTGCAGCCAGCTCAGAGCCTAGAGATGAGGCAAGGGGTTTGTGGGTAGTTCCAGGAGAGCAGCCAATGTATGTCCAGATGTCCAGATTTGAGTCCCTGGAGCCTGTCCCTCTCTCAGGTGGAGGAGGTGGAGTGGGTGTTTCAGGCAGGTGAAGAGCTGTGAGAATCACCTCAAAGGTGTAGGGAGCACTCAGAGCTCCCCGCAGGGGAAGAGACACCTATTTCCACCTGTGGTTGGGAGATATGTCTGGGTGTGCAGGTGTCCCAGCCCCCATCCCTCTGTGAGTGCTGTGCCTACATCCCTGGTGCCAACAGGATCCCAGCCTGGCTCCGGCGGCTGCCACCCCCTTCCTTGGCATTCCCGAAGCCTGAGTCAATGTCCGGATCGGGAATGCTGACCCAGCTGCTCCGGCTTTCCTCTCTCTGCCCCTCCCTTTCTATCCTCCTTCCAGCCTCTTCCATCCCAGCCCTGGCCCTGGAGTGGACACTCAACAACAGACTGGTGGATTTCTGGCTGAATTTATTACATGTGTTTTCCATCAACCCTCAATGTTCCTACTCTGGCAAGGGGGATGGTGGAGGAGAATGGAGTCGGGAGGACAGCCTTGGCCAGGGCTGTTCCTGTGGTCCCCAGCCTTTCTCAAGGACATCTGCTCACCAGACAGTGGGAACTGGCTCAGTGGACAGAGATCAGGGTGAGAGAATTTCCTTCACACGAAGCATGTTTTTTCAAATGGACTCAAGATAGCCACCACCAGTTTGAGAGAAAGGAGAGTAGGAAGAACACCAAGTCCAGAGTATTCAAGCATAAAAATAAAGTCTACCTGAAGCCATTGGCTGTGGTTACTCAAACATGGAGCCAATCAGAAGGCTTCTAAGATTGTGAGGGTGTTGTATTGGCAAAGAAACCATAAACCTGATCAGCAAAGCCTGGTTTGACACCACTTCCCTTGCCTTATTCCCAGCCCTCCAAATCCGCACCAGCAGGAAGAGGGCTGTGAAGACTGGAACGACTGCAAAAAGCACAAGTTTGCCAGTGCAGGACAGAGGGTATTGGATAAGGAACAGCTTCCCAGCAGGCAAAGCCAGAGACTACATAGGAGAGTGGAAAGGGGAGACCTTCCCAGAGAGCGGAACCAGGAGTGGTCAAATGTGCTGACCAAGAACTTAATCCACTGCCAGGAAGGGGCTTTGCCATTCCTGCCCAACCAGATTTGATAATTAAGGTCCAGCAGCTGCTGGGTATTTGCCATTCTTTCAGTCGCAAGTGGAATTTTTTTTTTTTTTTTTGAGACTGTCTCACTATGTTGTCCAGGCTAGTCTCAAACTCCTGGGCTCAGTGATCCTCCTACCTCAGTAGCTGGGACTACAGGCGCATAGCAGTGTGCCCAGCACGAGTAGATGTTTTCATTGAGCTTACCCTCTTCTTCCTCCACTGGTGTCTAAGGGGTGCAAATCACATGCCTGTTAGTTTTTAGGTCACCAGACCATGGGGTGTCCATCTATGTGGAAGAAGGAACTGCCCACCCCTGGACTCTAAACTGGGTGCTATATCCACATGGAACTCTGACTTGCCTCCTTTTGAAGGGCAGTAACTGTGTTTTTTGTGTGGGATGGCCAGATGGGTGAGCTCTAGCAGAGCTCTAGCAGTATCTCTTCTCCCCTTCTTCTGCTATTAGTAAATCGCCACAATTTTAACTGAATACAAGATTATATTTCCCAGCTTCTTTCGCAGATAGTATGGCCATGTGACTAAGTTTGACCAATGAGATTTGAGCAGCAATGTTATATGCATATATATTACATGATATAAGGGTGCCCTTAGGAGGAAAGGGAACCCTTTCCTACTGACTAGAATTACAATACGATGGTGGGAGCCGGAGCAGCAAACTGAACCCAATGATGGAAAATGCAGTTTGAAAATGATAGAACATCCCCCACCCCTGTCCTGGTCTGCCTACCTCTGGATTGTTACTTTAGAGATAATTAAATTTCTGTCTTGTTTAAACAGCTGACAAATTGAACCTTTGTTATAGCAACCAAGCCTCTCTCTAACTAATACATCTATGTTGCAGGATTGAGGTAGGATTAGGAATTACATATGTAGATAATGACCCTGCCTGTCCATGCAGTGCTTAGTGTCTACTACACACTGTGCAAAATACATTACATGGCGTGTCCCATGTAATCCCTTGCAACCCTATGAGGGAAATACTTTTACTCTTACAGTTTTACAGATGACAAAACCAAGGCATAAATAGATTAAGTAACTTGATCAAAATCTCAAAGCTAGTGGGATGGAGCCAAGAATCAAACCCAGACTCAGGCATCACATTTATAACCACTAAGCTTTATGGAACACACAGACCTGCTCCCTCTAGACCTCCAACTATGAGACTTTGAAGGCAGGTAGGCAGGCACGGGAGGGCTCTGACCCTTCAGTAGCCATCTCCTGCTGTTGTCAAGGTTGCGGTGGAGGAGGACTCCAGCTTGGGGTAGACACCAGCGCTGCTCAACACTAAAAGCATAGTGACTTACCAGTTTTCAAGAAGAGCTCTGCCCTGCCCCTCCCCTGACCCTGCACCTGCCCTTTGCCTCTCAGATCTCCCACCCTGCTCTGACCACAAGCCTACCCCCACCCATCCTCTGGCAGGGCAAATCAGCAGAAGGTACTTGCTTCAGTTGGGTAATAAATACTCCTTGGGTGATTGATTTTAGCCTGTGGGCATGGCATCATATTTCTTGAAACCCTACTTCTTGGCTCACTCGCAGACTGGGTATATAATAAGGACCCTGCACCCTGACCCTAGGGTGAATTTGGCTGCTATCTCTGGAGATCTGATTTGTCTTGGACATGGGGTTGGGGATCCTGTTTAAGTGTTATTTTTATATCAGAAGGAGGAAAAACAGCTTCAGGAGGCCAAGAGAGTAGCCTGGATGAGACCCATTACTGAATAAATCACAAATAGGGTCCCCTATGCCAGAGCAGTTGGGAGGCTGAGAGAGCAGCCTTCATAGCCATCGTGGGACACAACTTCTCTGTCCTGTTTGTGTGTGGCTAGATGGAGCAGCATCTGTGCAAATGTATCAAGGGCCTGGATAGAACCAGCACCTTGTCAGTGCAATTTAGTCTGCACCACAGGCCACATTACTGAGTCTTTTTCTGTGAGCTCTTGGGAACTGTAGTGGACAGTTGTTGCTTTTCCATACTCAGTATCCATTTACCCCTCTTTTGGCAAACTTCTATGTTTTCCTTTAGGAAACCACATTCCCTCAATTCACCTGCAGCACATGATTTTCGGAAGGGCTCAACTGTGCTTTCCATTAAGTATTCCTCTGGTTCAGATGTAGCCAATTAGCATGCCAAATAGCTCTGGCCACATTGAAGTGGGCATTGACAGAATTAGCCCAATGGGGTGAATCCTGGGACTTTTGCTGGAGTTAGAAACTCTTTCCCACTGCCTTTGGAACTGTGAGGATATAAGTGTGGAGATTCTGGATGCTACCATGCAGAGTGGAGCTGCCTGAAGATGAAGCCAAAATAAAAGGCAAAATAGCCACTACGACTAAAAAGACCAGGTTCTCCTAACATTCATTGCATCCCTGGATCAAACTGTAGCTGAAGACCTACCACTTGGTTTTTGAGTTACATGAACCAATAGAATGGCTTTTTTGCTTAATGCAGTTTGAATTGAGTCTTCTGTCACTTGCAGCTGAAAGAATTCTAATTGATATCAGAGTTAACAAAGAAACAGGAGACTTGGCCGGATGTAGCGGCTCATGCCTATAATCCCAGCACTTTGGGAGGCTGAGGTGAGCAGATCACCTGAGGTCAGGAGTTCGAAACCAGTCTGGCCAACATGGTGAAACCCCATCTCTATTAAAAATACAAAAAATCAGCTGGGCATGATGACACATGCCTGTAGTCCCAGCTACTCGGGAGGCTGAGGCGGGAGAATCACTTGAACCTGGGAGGTGGAGGTTGCAGTGAGCCAAGATCATGCCACTGCACTCTAGCCTGGGCAACAAAAGTGAAAGTCCATCTCAAAAATAAATAAATAAAAGAAAGAAAGAAACAAAGAAACAAAGAAAGAAACAGAAGACTTAGACACCCTCAAAGGCTTCTGGGGGATGTTCTGTCATTGCTTTTTCCTGAGAAATAGTGCATATTTGAAAAAAAACAACTAGAGTAAATCAATAAGCTATCATGAGGGTAAAACAAATACTTGGAGAGGCTGGCCGTGGTAGCTTATGCCTGTAATCCCAGCACTTTGGGAGGCCAAGGCAGGAGGATAGCTTGAGCCCAGGAGTTCAAGACTAGCCTGGGCAACATAGTAAGACATTGGCTCTGCAAAAAATAAACATAATTAGCCAGGAGTGGTGGCACATGCCTGTAAGTCCCAGCTACTTGGGAGGCTGAGGTGGGAGAATTGCTTGAGCCCAGGAGGTAGAGGCTGCAGGGAGCCAAGATGGCACCACGGCACTCCAGCCTGGGTGACAGAGTGAGACCCTGTCTCAAAATTAAATAAATAAATAAATAAATAAAGTACTTGGAGAAAACAGAGTAAATGAAAGAGATTAGAATGGGACAAGGTTATTAAAGAAAGGCTTCCTAAACAAGGTGAGTTTGGATATAGAAATAGTAATAATGACAACACAGACTATTTACTGAGCCCTGATGATGTCCTGGAAAGCATGTTAGGCAGTTTACATATGTGGTAGAAAATCTTTCATGATAGTATCCGTGTCGGGGAGGGCACTTTCTGTTATCCGATAGCCCCTTTCTCACTTAATCTTGGAGATTCTTAGTTTATTGCCTCAGGCAAGAAATGACACAATGCAAACAGGAGCATCTTCTGGCTTTGAGTTTGCAAAGTGAGGTCTTCTGGGAGGAAAGGGAATAATACACTTCGCTTAAATAATATTTGAGAGTTTTGGCAGGCTAGGTTATTCAGAAACTATCTTCCATTAAAAACAGCTTAAAATGCTGGATAAAATATAAAGAGCATCTTCTTAAAAGCACTGAAAAGACAAGATAGCAAAGACTTACTAGGCCTAACTGAAAGGAAAATGGGCACACAGTGAAGCTCATGAGAAAAGAAGTGTTTTTTGTTCAAGGGCATCTGCTAGTTCTAGCGAGAACCACATGAAGTGATAAGGGCCCAGGACCAACACAAGTTGAGAGTATGAGAGACCCCATATATAGAAAGCTGGGATCTCAAAAAACCACACCCTCAGAGTGAGAGTAATCCAGAAGCAAACGTACGTGGATTTATAGTCAAATTGTTCCTCATCTGAATGTCCAGAGAGTATCAAACCTTGAACTTGGTTTAAGAATCCAGTAATGATCTCAGGTCTCTGAAGAAAGATATCATTTTCCAAGGTCAAAAATTATTCCAACAGTACCTGACAGTACCTGAGTACTTGAAGATAATTAGGTACACAAGGAAACTAGGAACCATGAGCAAGAACCAGCAGAAAGACAGCTAGCAGGAAAGACCCATGAAAACCTCAGAAATTGGCATTATCAGACACTTTATATGTAACAATATGTTTACTATGTTTTAATAAGATAAATTTGAAAAAGTAGGGAGCAAGTAGGAAACTATAAAAAGCAGCATGGCAGATTTGAAAAAAAGTGAATAGAGCTTCTAGAAATGAGAAATACAGAAATGAAGGTAAAAACTTAGTAGATGAATTTAATGACAGACTAGACACAGCTGAAAAGAAAACTGAACATTAGGTCAGAAGAATTTACCTGGAATATAATACAGGGAGTTTAAAAAATATAAAAAACAATGAAAGAGAAGAGACATAGAGGTCAGAGGAGGAAAGTCTAAAACATATTTAAACAGAATCCCAGGAGGAGAGTAGAGAGAGGATGGGGCAGAGCACTATTTGAAGAGTTTAGCTGAGGTTTTCTGGAACTGATGAAAAATAACAATGTCTATCTTTGAGAAGGCTGTGAATCTGTAGGGGGATAAATGAGAAGAAACCATACCTAGAAACATTGCAGTGAAAAATGCAGAAACCAAAGAAAGAAAAAAAATTGAAAGCAGCTGGAAAAAACGACAGGTTACTTCCAAAAAAATGGCAGTCTAATAGCAGACTTCTCAATAGAAAATGGAAACCAGAAAATGGTAGAATATTTTCAGTGTGCTGAAAGTAACAACCAATTTGTAATTTTAATACCAAGAGGAAATTTACAAATAAGATAAAAAATTTGTTTTATGATCAAAACAAAGTTTATCACCTCAATGAAGAAAAATTCAGAAAGAAGAATGTGATCCTCTTACATGTTGGATGCAAGACCTAAGAAGACCTAGGCTGGGCGCGGTGGCTCATGCTTGTAATCCCAGCACTGTGGGAGGCCGAGGCGGGTGGATCACCTGAGGTCAGGAGTTCGAGAGCAGCCTGACCAACATGGAGAAACCCTGTCTCTACTAAAAGTACAAAATTAGCTGGGTGTGGTGGTGCATGCCTGTAATCCCAGTTACTCGGGAGGCTGAGGCAGGAGAATTGCTTGAACCTGGAAGGCAGAGGTTGCGGTGAGCCAAGATAGTGCCATTGCACTCCAGCCTGGGCAACAAGAGAGAAACTCTGTCTCAAAAAAAAAAAAAAAAAAAAAAAAGACCTAAGAAGAATTAAGGAAGAAGAAAACTGGTAAAAATGTAGATAAATCTAAATGAATACTAACTGCAACTACACACACACACACACACACATTTTTGTGTATATATATATTTATGTGTGAAATAAAAATTATGTCTTATGGGGTTAAGTAAAATATTGCCAACTATAATATATAAATTAGGGAGAGGGGAAAATGGAGTTAAAGTATTTAAAAATCCTAGTGTTATCCAGGAAGAGGAAATGGTTTTGATATATATATATATTTTTTTTTTTGATATATTAATCATCCAGACCTCTGTGGCTTCTGTCTCCCTTTTACACCAACAGAAACTTTCCATCTACTTCTTTAGATCAGCTACTTGAAAAAGCATTCCCACAGCTGACCTGTTGGTCCCTAGTAATACTTGTCATTTCCTTATATCACAGTTCTCTCCTTCCCAGAGTCCCAGGGTGTGTGTGTGAGGGAGAGAACTGGGTTACAGTGATGGTCAAGTGCAGCCTCACTTCCCACCTGGATTTACAGCCTCTAATATCCCAGCTCTGCTGCCCAGTAAAGCCTTCTCTACCAGATGTCTTTTACACACGGTGACTTTGCCTCAAGGGCCCATCCTCCATCCTCCCCTATGTCTCCTCACTCCTCCTTTTCCTCCTCCTCCTCTCCCTCCTCCCTCTTCCTTCTTCTCTCCTCCTCCTCGTCCTTCTTCTTCTACTTCTTCTTCTCCTCCTCCTCCTCTTCCTCCTCCTTCTCCTCTTTCTCCCTCTTTCTTCCCTCCTTTACCCCAGTTTGACCTTTGAGAAATTCCACTCCACCAGCTGCACATGTTTAAATGCCAATAATAGGCCAAGCTCAAGTTCTCTACCACAGAGCTTCTGGGTAGCTTGCAAACCAGCGTGGATATATGTCTTCAGCAGTCTTATTTTACCTAGGGCCCTCAGAGAACCTTTCTTTGAGAAGAGTGTTGCCTCATTCTATCAGGGAGGTTTCAACAGAGCTCCTGTTCTGCCCAGCCAAGAAACATTGCCACACTAGGTGTGTGACTTTCAGCAAATCGTCTACATTCATTGAGCCTTGATTTCCACATTCCTAAAATGCAAATAATAATGTCTACCCGACAGAGTTGTTTCAAGGATTAGAAAGAACAAATACGAAAAGAGTCTGGTAGGCTGGGCACGGTGGCTCACGCCTATAATCCCAGCACTTTGGGAGGCCGAGACAGGCGGATCACGAGGTCAGGAGATTGAGACCATCCTGGCTAACATAGTGAAACCCTGTCTCTACTAAAAATACAAAAAAATTAGCCGAGCGTGGTGGCGGGCACCTGTAGTCCCAGCTACTGGGGAGGCTGAGGCAGGAGAATGGCGTGAACCCAGGAGGCAGAGCTTGCAGTGAGCTGAGATGGTGCCACTGCACTCCAGCCTGGTTGACAGGGCAAGACTCTATCTCAAAAAAAAAAAAAGAAAGAAAAGAAAAGAAAAGAGTCTAGTACAGGGGATGTGGAACATGGAAACCCTTTTACACTGCTGGTGAGCATACAAATAGGTACAATCACTTTGGAAAACTGCTGTTATCTACTAAAGTTGAATATATGCCTACACTGTGACCCAGGATTTCTCTTCCTGGATATGCATCCAACAGAAATGCATTCATCTGTGCACAAAAAGATATATACTAGAATGTTTAGAGCGACACTATTCATGACTGGTTCAGAGAGAATATGTTCCCAAATTGGAAACAGTTGAAATGTCCCAGTAGTAGAATGGACAAATACATGTCAGTATTCATCAGCTCACATAGAATAGTAGACAGTCAAGAGAATGAGTGAACTACATACAAGTATATGCAATAATGCAAATGAATCATATAATGAAAGATGCCACACACAAAATAGCATATGCTGTCTGACTGCATCAAATCCAGACAAAATTAGTCTATAATATTAGAAGTTATAATGAGGCCAGGCGTGGTGGCTCATGCCTGTAATCGCTACACTTTGGGAGGCCGAGGCAGGAGGATCATTTAAGGTCAAGAGTCCGAGACCAGCCTAGCCAACGTGGTAAAACCCTGCCTCTTCAAAAAAATACAAAAAAATTAGCTGGGCATGGTAGCGCATGCCTGTAATCCCAGCAACTCGGGAGGCTGAGGCAGGAGAATCACTTGAAACCAGGAGATGGAGGTTGCAGTGAGCCGAGATCATGCCACCGCACTCCAGTCTGGGTGACAGAGTGAGAATCTGTCTCAAAAAAAAAAAAAAAAAAAAAAGTTAAGATGGGAGGAGGAAAGCATTGTGTCTGGATGGGTCACTAGGAATGAAATGTATGCTGAAGACACAATTACAACTACAGTCCTCCCTTTAGTTGCCCAACTTTGGCAAAAGACATAAACCTACAGATTCAAGAAACAGAGAAAACTCCAAACAATAAACTCAGTGAAACTTGTGCCAAGACACATCATAGTAAAACTTCTGAATCTAAAGCCAAAGAAAAAAATCTTGTTTTTTCAAACCTTTCTCTTACCTTAAGATTTCCTTTTGTCTTTTTGTTGTTGTTAAGAAAAAAATCTTGAAAACAATAAGACAGAAAGGATACCTTGCCTATAGGAGGAAAACAGTTCGAATGACAGCAAATTTCTCCCCAGATATGAAGGCCAGAAGGAAGTGGCACAGCATTTTTTTTTTTTTTTTTTTTTTTGAGATGGAGTTTCACTCTTGTTGCCCAGGCTGGAGTGCAATGGCGCAATCTGGGCTCACTGCAACCTCCACCTTCTGGTTTCAAGTGCCTCAGTCTCCTGGGTAGCTGGGATTACAGGCACCTGCCACCAGGCCCAGCTAATTTTTGTACTTTTTAGCAGAGATGGGGTTTCACCATGTTGGCCAGGCTGGTCTTGAACTCCTGACCTTGTGATCTGCCCACCTCAGCCTCCCAAAGTGCGGGGATTACAGGCATGAGCCACTGCGCCCGGCCTGACACAACATTTTTTAAGTGCAGAAAGAAACGTACTGTCAACTCAGAATTCCACATCCAGTGAAATTTTTTTTTCAGGAATGAATGAAAAAAGATTTTCAGATAAAGGAAAATTGAGAGAATTTGTCACCCTCAGATCTCCCCTAAAAGAACAGATAAAGGAAGTTCCCTAAACAGAAAGGTAAAGACATGTAAAGGAAGGCAAGATTTCCACACTTCATTTGTAGTGGTACTATGCTGAACCAGTAGACTGTGATAATTTATGTCTATATATTGTAATACCTAAAGCAATTACTAAAAAAGCATAAAGAGATATACTGCACAACACTACAGATAAACCAAAATGGATTTCCAAATAAATGTTCTAGTAACTCCTTTTCACAAGATGGTGCCAAAAGTGACGAAGAAAGTTCCTGCCTCTCCTAAAGCCAAAGCAAAGGTTTTGAAGGCCAAGAAGGCAGTGTTGAAAGGTGTCCACAGCCACACAAAAAAGGAAGATCTGCACATCACTCACCTTCCAGCGGCCCAAGACACTGAGACTCTGGAGGCAACCCAAATATCCTCAGAAGAGTGCCCCAAGGAGAAACAAGCTTGACCACTATGCTATCCTCAAGTTTCTGCTGACCACGGAGTCTGCCATGAAGATCTAAGACAACCACATGCTGTGTTTATTGTGGATGTTAAAGCCAACAAGCACTAGATCACACAGGCTGTGAAGAAGCTCCATGACATTGATATGCCCAAGGTCACCACCCTGATTTGGAGAGAAGAAGGCATATGTTTGACTGGCTCCTGATTATGATGCTTTGGATGCTGTCAACAAAATTGGGATCTTCTAAACTGAGTCCAGCAGGTTAATTCTAAATATATGTATATCTTATCTTTTCACCATAAAAAAATGTACCAGTAACCAACAAGGAAAGAAAACAGAAAGATAAAACAGAAGAAACAAACAGAAAACAAAAAATAAAATGGCACATAGGCCATTAGACATAAATGGTTTAAATGCATCAATTAAAAGACAAGAGATTGGTAGAGTGGAATAAAAAACATGACCAACTCTATATTGTCAACAAGAAACTCACTTCAAATATAAAAATATAGACAGATTGAAAGTAAGTGAATGGAAAAAATATATCCTGCAAACACATTCATCAAAAGAAAGAAGCTACCACTTGGTTGAGTTTATGGGGGAAAAAGAAAGGAAGAGTGGCTATATTAATATCATATAAAGTAAGGCCAGGCGCGGTGGCTCACGCCTGTATTCCCAGCACTTTGGAAGGCCAAGGCAGGTGGATCACCTGAGGTCAAGAGTTTGAGACTAGCCTAGCCAACATAGTGAAACCCTGACTCTACTAAAACTACAAAAAATTAGCTAGGCGTGGTGGCAGGTGCCTGTAATCCCAGCTACTCAGGAGGCTGAGGCAGGAGAAACACTTGAACCTGGGAGGCAGAGCTTGCAGTGAGCCGAGATCACGCCATTGCACTCCAGCCTGGGCAATGAGAGTGAAACTGCATCTGAAAAAAATAAAAAAAAATTATGTAAAGCAGACTTGAGAAAAAAAAATTCCAGGGACAGAGAGGGATATTACATACTAATAAAAAGTCCAATCTTTTATCTACCAAGAAGACATAGCAATTCAATGTATCAAGAAGACACAACAACTCTAAATGTGTATACATAAAACAGCAGAGCTGCAAAGCATGTGAAGCAAAAACTGATCAAACTGGAAAGAGAAGTAGACAAATCCACAATTCTAGCTGGAGACTCCAACACCCCTTCATCAACAGTTGATAGAATAAATAGAGAGAAATAGAACAATATAGAAAAACTCTAGCACCATCGACTAACTGGAGCTAATCAACACCAACAGAACATGGTACCCAACAACAGCAAACATACATTCTTTTCAAATGTCTACAAAATATTTATCAGATACACCATATCCTGGGGCATAAGACAAACCTCAACAAATTCAAAATAATTGAAATCATATAAGTAGATCCTCTGACTGCAGTGGAATCAAACTAGGAACCGCTAACAAAAAGATAGCAAGAAAATCTCCAAACACTTGATAACTAAACAACATGCTTCTATATAATCCATGGGTTAAGACTCAAGGGAAATAATAACTACATTGAACTGAATTAAATGAAAACATAACATACCAAAATCTACGGGACATGGCTAAAGCATTACTAGGAGGGTAATTTATAGCATGAAATAATTACATTAGAAAAGAGGGAAATGGAAAAAGATGTTTCTTTAGTAAGATAGAAAGATATCCAGCCCAGCACTTTGGGAGGCCGAGACGGGCGGATCACGAGGTCAGGAGATCAAGACCATCCTGGCTAACACGGTGAAACCCCGTCTCTACTAAAAAATACAAAAAACTAGCCGGGCGAGGTGGCGGGCGCCTGTAGTCCCAGCTACTAGGGAGGCTGAGGCAGGAGAATGGCGTAAACTTGGGTGGCGGAGCTTGCAGTGAGCTGAGATCCGGCCACTGCACTCCAGCTTGGGCGACAGAGCGAGACTCCGTCTCAAAAAAAAAAAAAAAAAAAAAAAAGATATCCAGGACATAGTGTTAGGTGGGAAAAGTAAGGTGCGGAGCAGTAACAGAGTATGCTACATTTGTATAAGAAAGGGTGGGTGTGGCTGGGCGCGGTGGCTCACACCTGTAATCCTAGCACTTTGGGAAGCAGAGGCGGGCGGATCACGAGGTTAGGAGTTCAAGATCAGCCTGACCAACATGGTGAAACCCCGTCTCTACTAAAAATACAAAAAGTAGCCGGGCATGGTGGCGTGTGCCTGTAATTCCAGCTACTCAGGAGGCTGAGGCAGGAGAATCGCGTGAACCTGGGAGGTAGAGGTTGCAGTGAGCCGAGATTGCGCCACTGCACTCCAGCCTGGGCAACAGAGCTAGACTCGGTCTCAAAAGAAAAAAAGAAAAAAGGGCAGGCAGAACGCTTATATACTGCTGGTGGGTGTGTAAATTAGTTCAACCATTGTGGAAAACAGTTTGGCCATTCCTCAAAGACCTAAAAACAGAACCATCATTCAACCCAGCAATCCCGTTCCTGGCTTTATAAACCCAAAGCAATGTAACACACACACTCATATGTTCATTGAGGCACTAGTCACAATAGCAAAGACATAGAATCAACCTAAATGACCATCAGTGATAGACTGGATAAAGAAAATGTGGGACATATACACCATGGAATACTATGCAGCCATAAAAAAGAATGAGATCATGTCCTTTTCAGGAACATGGATGGAGCTGGAGGCCATTATCTTTAGCAGACTAATGCAGCAACAGGAAACCAAATACCACATGTTCTTACTTATAAGTGGGAGATAAATGATGAGAACACATGGACTCATAGAGGGGAACAACATACACTGGGGCCTATCAGAGGGTGGAGGGTGGGAGGAGGGAGAGGATCAGGAAAAATAACTAATGGGTACTAGGCTTAGTATCTGGGTTATGAAAAAATCTATACAATAAACCCCCATGATACAAGTTTACCTATGTAACAAACTTGCACTTTACCTGTGGATGTACCATAAAAGTTAAAAAAAAAAAAAAAAAAAAAAAAAAAAGAGCCAGCCGCGGTGGCTCACGCCTATAATCTCAGTACCTTGGAAGGCTGAGGTGGGTGAATTGTTTGAGCTCGGGAGTTCACAACCAACCTGGGCATTATGGCGAAAACCCATCTCTACTAAAATTACAAAAATTAGCCAGGCATGGTGGTGTGCATCTGTAGTCCCAGCGACTCGGGAAGCTGAGGTGGGAGGATCGCTTGAGCCCGGGAGGTGGAGATTGCAGTGAGCCGAGATCACGCCACTGCACTCCAGCCTGGGTGACAGAGCGAGACCTTGTCTCAAAAAAAAAAAAAAAAAAAAAAAAAAGTTGGGGGGGAACCAGAAAAGACATTTGTATTTGCTAAATTCTGCATAAAGAAACGCTGAAAGGATACGTGAACAATAAAAGTGCTTACCCACAGGATCTAACAGGAGGTGCGGGGGGAGAGGGCTGGAAAGAGTGGAGTGGATGGGGGTGACGGTGGGAACAAGATTTCTCCGTCTATGTTTGGTTATATTGCCATGATTTGTTGAACTTTATAATCTATTACCTATTTAAAACAATAAAATATTATTGTTAAAAAAATTTTTGGCCGGGCGGGGTGGCTCACGCCTTTAATCCCAGGACTTTCGGAGGCCGAGGCAGGTGAATCACAAAGTCAGGCGATCGAGACCATCCTGGCTAACATGGTGAAACCCCGTCTTTACTAAAAATGCAAAAAATTAGCCGGGCATGGTGGTGGGTGCCTGTAGCTCCAGCTACTCGGTAGGCTGAGGCAGGAGAATGGCGTGAACCCAGGAGGCGGAACTGGCAGTGAGCCGAGATCGCGCCACTGCACTCCAGCCTGGGCAACAGAGCAAGACTCCGTCTCAAAAAAAAAAAAAAAAATTTGAGCATAAGGAAAATGTGGTCCACAATCTTTCCACCAGATCATTCTTTTCCACCTTTCAAAAGTAACAGTACATTATTAGAACATTCCAAATCAATGTAGAGAAGTGTAAAATTGAAGAGTAAATCTCCACTTTCTCAGAGTTCCAGGGTAATCTGTACGTTTCTTATATTTTCTTCCAGAAAAGCACCTATTTATAGGATTTATCCTGGATGAGCTGTTCGTGTTTCCTCATTAACAGTATGTCTTGACCGTGTCATTATGTGTACCAATTTTCAGTATTTGCTATAATATGTGTAATTATTTATCTATTGATGGGCATTCAGGTTGCCTCTAGTTTTTCGAAAAAATAAATGTTTGTTTTGCTATTACCAATAATGCCCTAACAGTCAGTGTTGTTTAAACATTGTAAAATTACAAATTCATTTTGAACTTAGAAGTAAAAATGACGCATTTGTGTCTTTTGTAAAATTCGATAGTTTTGCATGATGCCAGACGTCTTTTCCCCAAGAGACATTTTAAAACACCTTTGTAAGCAGAAAGAGAGTGAAAGGCAAAGTCTCATCTTAAGCTCTCCCCCCACTCCCCTACCCCCAGACGCCCCTCCCCCGCACCCTGGAGTCTCCGAGGGAAGGTGGTGCTGGAATGGAATGTTACTTTTTAAATACCAAGGGTTTGGGCTCTAATTGCTACTAGCCCAGAGAGATAAAATGCTTTGCCCTAAACGAGGCCTGGGACCCGGCTCCTTGCCCTGTCCCCAAGCCCAGCTCTTCTGAGCAGCGCTGTACCTCCAGTCAGGCCCTAGGGAATCTCAGTCTGATGCTCAATTTTCCTGTCTCATCGCAGCTCTTTTCTGCCCTCCGCTGGAAGGTCTGAAGAGTGACTCAAATCTGCTCCTTAGGCTCTGGCGCCCTCTGCTGGCTTGATGATTCACGGCAATCCTTAAAAGATGGTCGGAACTACATGCAACGATTCCCGCTCCTCACTGCCATGTGGGGAAACTGAGACAGCAAGTGGGGAAGTGATTTGGTCAAGAAATCAAAGCAGGCCGGGAGCAGTGGCTCACGCCTGTAATCCCAGCACTTTGGGAGGCCTAGTCAGGCGGATCCCTCGAGCTCAGGAGTTCGTGACCAGCCTGGGCAACATAGCGAAATCCCATCTCTTAAATAAATAAATAAATAAATAAGCGCGCCTGTAGCCCCAGCTAGTCGGAAGGCTGAGATGGGAGGATGACCTGGGCCCAGGAGGTGGAGGTCGCAGTCAGCCGGGATAGCACTACTGTACTCCAACCTGAGCGACAGAGTAAGACCCTGTCTCAAACAACAACAACAATAGCAACAACAGCAACCACTCAAATAATCTCCTAGGATCAGGATTTGGACCTTCTGACCCTTCATCCAGCACTGTTTCCAGCACACCATTGTTGGAAGGAATGGAGAAGGCACAGAGTTGTCATCCACTGGGGCGGTATGCCTTTCTAGCTAATCAGGCGGAAACCCCTGGACTGGAGAAGCAAATGCTCAGCTGAGCTCGTCCTTTGCTGTGCTCAGAAGCAGTGGGCCCTGCTGCCCCCTCTGGGATGCTTCATTCCTCCCCTCTGCACATGGATGGATTTAATAATGCCCTCGGCATAGGCTGCGTGTCCCCAAATGCCATTATTTGTAGGCACTTTTATGTATTTTTACCATATCTGTGTACCACCTGCACTACTATAATTATTTTATTTTATTTTATTATTTATTTATTTATTTATTTTTTGAGACGGAGTCTCACTCTATCACTCAGGCTGGAGTGCAATGGCGCAGTCTCGGTTCCCTGCAACCTCCGCCTCCCAGGTTCAAGCGATTCTCCTATCTCAGCCTTCTGAGTAGCTGGAACTACAAGTGCCCACGACCACACCCAGCTATTTTTTTTTTTTTTTTCCCGAGACAGAGTTTCATTCTTGTTGCCCAGGCTGGAGCGCAATGTGTGATCACGGCTCACTGCAACCTCCACTTCCTGGGTTCTGGAGATTCTCCTATCTCAGCCTCCTGAGTAGCTGGGATTACAGGCGTGTGCCACCACAGCTGGCTAATTTTTGCATTTTTAGTAGAGATAGGATTTCACCATGTTGATCAGGTTGGTCTCCAACTCCTGACCTCAGGTGATCCACCTGCCCCAGCCTCCCAAAATGTTGGGATTACAGGCCTGAGCCACCGCACCTGGCTCTATTTTATTTTTTGAGACAGTGCTTCACTCTGTCATCCAGGCTGTAGTGCAGTGGTCTGATCATAGCTCATTGCAGCCTTGACCGTCTGGGCACAAGCGATCCTCCCACCTCAGCCTCCCAAGTAGCTGGAACCACAAACATGCACCACCACCACGCCCGACTAATTTTTAAATTTTTTTAGAGATGGGGTCTGGCTATGTTTCCCAGGTTGGTCTCAAACTCCTGGGCTTGAGCCATTTTCCTGCCTCAGCCTCCCAAAGTGCTGGGATTACAGGTGGGAGCCACTGTGCTCAAGCAGACTTTGATTTCCTTAGTGTTTTTCTTTAAATGGTCTTATTTTAAACCTGAAATTCCAAGTAAATTTGTCATCCTTACCCTGTGTAATGATGCACAGGTGCATCTGGTTTCCTGAGAATTGCCTTTGAGTGTTCATTATCTTCACCTAGCATGAGAAGACTTGATCCTCATCCTGAATTCTTCACTTAAAAAAAATAACCATTATTTACTGGCCGGGCATGGGGACTCACGCCTGTAATCCTGGCACTTTGGGAGGTGGAGGCGGGCACATCACTTGAGGCCAGGCGCTTGAGACCAGCCTGGCCAACATGGTGAAATCCTGTCTTTACCAAAAATACAAAATTTAGCCAGATGTGGTGGCACATGTCTGTAATTCCAGATATTCAGGAGGCTGAGGCAGGAGAATTGCTTGAACCCGGGAGGCAGCGGTTGCAGTGAGCCAAGATCACGCCACTACACTCCAGCCTGGGTGACAGAGTGAGACTCCGACTCAAAACAAACAAACAAACAAACAAAAAACAACAAAAAAACTCCAAAACAAAACAAAAACAAACACCAACCCAAAAAACCCACCATTATTCACGAAGGAGAACCTGGATTTTTCAGTAATGGCCTTGCTCAGTGGCTTGGTGTCTTCCCATCACTGTTACATCCTCATTACAGCTCTGCAGGGAAGGCATTCTTATCCTTGTGGGAAATTGAGGCACAGAAAGGCTTAGTAACTTACTTGCCCAAGGCCCCATAGTTCGTAAGAGGTTGAGCTGAACTCAATCACATTTTATTTCCAAAGCCAACTGATATGATCTTGCTTGCCTTCTAAAATTAAAAGTAGGATGATGCAAAGCTATAGTTAAGAAATCATGGGCCGGGTGTAGTGGCTCACGCCTGTAATCCAAGCACTTTGGGAGGCCAAGATGGGAGGATCACCTGAGGTCAGGAGTTCAAGACCAGCCTGGTCAACATGGTGAAACCCTGTCTCTAGGAAAAACACAAAAATTAGCAGGGCATGGTGGCGGGCACCTGTAATCCCAGCTACTTGGGAGGCTGAGGCATGAGGATCGCTTGAACCTAGGAGGCAGAGGTCATAGTGAATCAAGATCACGCCACTATACTCCAGCCTGGGCGACAGAGTGAGACTCTGTCTCAAAAAAAAAAAAAAAAAGGAAGGAAGGAAGAAAGAAAAAAAGAAATCATGATGGCAGATTCTGTGCCATCAGGGGACTCACTATGTAGTGGGGCAGACGGAGATGGTGGGAGGCAGACACGTGAGCACAGTGGGTGGACCATGCTGTGATAGAGGCATGCGCAGGGTGTGAGACCTGGATATACAGGAGGTTCCAGGAATGTGTGGGCTATAAGTCCTGGAGATAGTGGGGTGGGGAGTGGAGGGTTGTAGGAGGAGGAGTGGAGAAGAAGGAGCATTAAAGGGTCCTGCTTTTGATGTCATTGCCCCAGCTAGGTACCTGTGGCTCCCTCTGATCACTTATAGGCCATCTAGTAACATTCTCTTCTTGATGGGGTGGCTCTGTCTGGGGCTTGGGTTGGGGCGGGGGTTGTGCTGGACCACTGTGAGATAGGCAAGGAGGACGTGCTCAGGTGGGAGTGGGGGAGCTACGTGCAGAGGCACAAGCTGGAATGCTAATACCACTCAGTGATCATGATCTTGGCCTCAGTTTCCTCATCTGCCAAACATCCCAAAGTAAACACAGAGTACCGCCCAGGCTGCCCTGCAAGGAAGGATGTGCTGACCATCTGCAGGAGTGTGGTCAGCAGATGGTCTCCAGCTGTCAGCCCTTTCAAGGTTGACCTCAGCTGCAGAGCCCCTTCTCTGCAGGGGCTGCCCACGTAGCTGGTGACAGAGTGAAGTGAGGTGCAAAGGCCTGGCCATTTCAACCCAGTAAGGGACACCCTAATGGGCAAAACTCCCTCCAGAGCTCAAGGCTCCTGGGTGGGCGGAGGTTTGTCTGCACAGCCCTGCTTCCTCCCCTTTCTGCCAACAGGTGTTGATTCCAAATAAACCTCTTGCACCCCAGTCTCTATCTCAGCATCTACTTTTGGAGAACCCAGCCTGTGATCTAACCCTATTATTATTTTTATTTTTAAATTTAATTTAATTTTATTTATTTATTTATTTAGAGACAGAATCTATCTCTGTCGCTTAGGCTGGAGTGCAGTGGTGCAATCTTGGCTCACTGCAACCGCCACCTACCAGGTTCAAGCGATTCTCCTGCCTCAGCCTCCCAAGCAGCTAGGATTACAGACTTCCGCCACCACGCCTGGCTAATTTCTTTTCTTTTCTTTCTTTCTTTTTAGACAGAGTCTTCCTCTGTCGCCAGGCTGGAGTGCAGTGGCATGATCTTGGCTCACTGCAACCTCCACTTCCCGGGTTCAAGTGATTCTCCTGCCTCAGCCTCCCAAGTAGCTGGGACTGCAAGTTTGCGCCACCAGGCCCAGCTAATTTTTGTATTTTTAGTAGAGATGGGGTTTCACCATGTTGGCCAGGATGGTCTCGATCTCTTGACCTTTTGATCCACCTGCCTCAGCCTCCCAAAGTGCTGGGATTATGGGCATGAGCCACTGTGCCCGGCCAACACCCAGCTAATTTTTGTATTTTTAGTAGAGATGGGATTTTGCAATGTTGACTAGTCTGGTCTCGAACTCCTGACCTCAGGTGATCTGCCCTCCTCAGCCTCCCAAAGTACTGGGGTTTCAGGCATGACCCACCGTGTCCAGCCTGATCTACCCCTTTTACATGCCAGGACATAAGAGGCATGCAACCCGTTTTGATTAAACAGTTCTGGTTATGAATCTAAAATGTGAGAGTGATTTTGCTCGTTGGGACCTACCTTCTGGCCAGCCCTAGATTCACTTTTGGTGGAGGCATTGCCAGTAGGTAGCTAGGAAGATCAGTCTGTGGGATTCAGTGACAGCCCTCCTTCATGATCTGGCCAGCATAGAACTAGGGCAAATAACTACACAGGCTGAGGGGCAATTGCAGAAGGGCTTTTGAGAGAAGAATGGCGATTAAGAAGATGGTAGGTATTTCAGGCACTGCATCATTTCCATTTAGTGGCTCTATAGACATTTATGAAGCACATATGGACCAGGCCTTGTGCTAGGAGGTAGAGGTGCTTTGGAGAAATACCTTGGGGAAGGGCTGAGCATAGTGGCTCATGCCTGCAATTCTAGCACTTTGAGAAGCCGAGGCAGGTGGATTGCCTGAGGTCAGGAGTTCGAGACCAGCCTGGCCAACATGGGAAACCCCATCTGTACTAAAAATACAAAAGTAGCCGGGTATGGTGGTGCACATCTGTAATCCCAGCTACTCGGCAGGCTGAGGCGAGATAATCGCGTGAACCCCGGGAGGTGAAGGTTGCAGTGAGCTGAGATCGCACCATTGCACTCCAACCTGGGTGACAAAAGGGGAAGGCCTCTGACCCTGACTGTCCCCAACAGACTGTCCCCAGCCCCATGAGCTTTGGATATTTTCTTAATCAGTTCCCCTCTTATTTACTTTATTTTCACAGAATAACTGCTGTTTCTAACTAGAAACCAAGCATTAACCAAATAAAAAACTCAAAAGTTCTTCTTTACCATTTAATAATGTCAACTATTTAGGAGGTTTAAAATTCTCTCCTGATCCTTGTTGTTGTACATGGTGTCTACTTCATAGTCTTTGTTGTGAAATTGACATTTTGGGTGCTCTTTTTGTCACTTGGCGTTATTTTATAGAGACTGTTCCTTGTTTCAGTAAAATGAATATATTTGTCATTTTGATGCCTGCACAATATTTTATTGTGTGGTCAAGTCATATATATATATAATATATATATATATAAAACTTACATATATATGATATATATATATATAACTTATATATATATAATTTTCTAGCTCTTGGGAACTTGGTAAAAAAAAATAATAAACAAATTTGGTTTAGCCATACCTTACTGCCAAGTAGGCATTACATCTACTTGTAGCACTTATTTATTTATTTATTTGAAACAGAGTCTCGCTCTGTTGCCCAGGCTGGAGTGCAGTGGCATGATCCCGGCTCACTGCAACCTCTGCCTCCCAGGCTTAAGCGATTCTTCTGCCTCAACCGCCTAAGTAGCTAGGATTACGGGTGCGTGCCACCACACCCAGGTGTTTTTTTTTTTTTTTTTTTTTTTTGAGATGGAGTCTCACTCTGTCACCTGGTCTGCAGTGCAGTGGCACAATCTTGGCTCACTACAACCTCCACCTCCTGGGTTGAAGCGATTCTCCTACCTCAGCCTCCTGAGTAACTGGGACTACAAGAGTGTGCTACCAGGCCCAGCTAATTTTTGTATTTTTAGTAGAGATGGGGTTTCACCCTGTTGGCCAGGACGGTCTCGATCTCTTGACCTCGTGACCTGCCCACCTTGGCCTCCCAAAGTGCTGGGATTACAGGCATGAGCCACTGTGCCTGGCCGAATTTTTGTATTTTTTAGTAGAGAGAGGTCACCATGTTGGCCAGGCTGGTCTCAAAATCCTGACCTCAAGCGATCCACCCACCTCAGCCTTCCAAAGTACTGGGATCACAGGCATGAGCCACTGTATCCAACCTTCTAGCTCTTCTTTATTTTTTATTTGTATCTTTTATTTTTGAGACAGAGTCTCGCTCTGTTGCCGAGGCTGGAGTGCAGTGGTACGATCTTGGCTCACTGCAGCCTCTGCCTCCTGGGTTCAAGCCATTCTCCTGGCCCAGTCTCCCAAGTAGCTGGGACTACAGGCATGCACCACCATGCCTGGCTAATTTTTTTGTAGAGATGGAGTTTCGCCATGTTGGCCAGGCTGGTCTCGAACTCCTGGCCTCAGGTGATCTGCCCGCCTCAGCCTCTAGTTCTTCTTTAACATAGAAAATATATTTATAATTGTGGTTTCATGTATGGAGTAGGTTATTTTTTTTCTCTTGAATAACTTCCTGGTATCCATCCAGAAGTGAGATCCTGCAAAGCAGTCCATCAGTTTTGTTGGCATTTCTCTCCAGAAAGATGGTCAAATTTATAGCTTCATGTGCATTTTTCCACACCTCTGTCAGCTTAGAGTTTTACACCTTCTAAAAGGTTTTTAGTTTAACAAGTTGATGTTCTTCCTGAGTCTAGTTTTTGTTTTATTTTTTATTTTATTCATTTATTTTGAGACAAGGTTTTGCTCTGTCACTCACACTGGAAGGCAGTGGCGCGATCTCCGCCTCCTGGGTTCAAGCGATTCTTGTGCCTCAGCCTCCTGAGTAGCTGAGACTACAGGGGATGTGCCACCACACCTGGCTAATTTTTGCATTTTTAGTACAGACGGAGTTTCACCATGCTGGTCAGTCTGGTCTCGAACTTCTGGCCTCAGATTATCCACGCGCCTTGGCCTCCCAAAGTGCTGGGATTACAGGTGTGAGCCACCGCACCCGGCCTCTAAATGTTGCATTTCTCTGGGAAATAGACTTTCAGAAAGTGTTTTCTCTTGAGGTATGATATCCCAGGAGGTGCCAGGAGATGGCGCTGTGACCCTGTACTTAGGCTCCCTCAGAAGGCACTGTGGACTTAGTGGTAGGGGGGGTGTGTGTGCATCAGGAGAGGGGATATCAAGAAATCCAATGGGCTTCCCTGTAGCCCCAGTTTCCCACCTGAGTTCAGAAGACCTGGTTTGGGGGATGTGGAGTCTTCATTTCCCTGCCCTGCCCTGTGGTGAATCTTTCATTCTATCCAAGTTCAACTGAACCTAAGTCGATGAAGTGTTCACTCAAGAGGCCAGACATAGTTCATGCCTTCCAAAACACTTATTCATAAGCAAGTGGAGTGAAAATGCTGCATTTCCTACAAAACAGGTTCAAAGTGCTATGAGTTACTGGAAATTCGAGAGGTTGCCTCCAGCTACAGCGCTGAGGTCTTGCTGAGAGTGGGGATTAGGCTGGGCTGACTGGGGAGTTGGAGTGTGAACAGAGCATGGAGGGGAGTGGAGACCAGGGTTTGGGGTCTGAACAAGAGCCGCTATGAGCCTGGATCCTTCCTGGAGACAAAATGGAAGTTGAGACTGGGAAAACAAGAAAAGACACACTGTGATGGAACCATGATGCCAAGCGGAGAAGTATAAACTTTGTTTTGCAAGCATCGGTGTGCCTGTGGAAGTTTTACAGCAAGAAAATGGTAGGATCATGTCTCTACTTTGGCACAATTATCCTGAGGTTTAGTAAATTCAGTGGTTTTCCTTCTGTGTTCTACAGACGCATTATCTTCGTCTGTCTGACCTCTCAGTAGTGGCTGGTAGGGTTGCCTACTTTCCTCTTCCTGAAGCCCTCTCTTTCCCTGGCTTCTGTGAAGCCCCTCCTCTGTCTCCTTTGCAGCCTCTTCCCTTCATCCAGCCATTAGACTGCACCTCAGCGAGGCTCTGCTCAGCCTGTACTCTCCCCTGGGCCATCTCAGGTTAATTACACCCTATACTGAGATGACTCAGCCCAGGCCTCCCTCTGAGCTCCAGACCCATTTATCCAACTGCCAACTTGACAGTTCCTCTTCACTGTTTCGGAAGCATCTTTAACTCAAGTCCCAGACTCCCCCACCCAACCTTGCCTAATACTGGTCCTCTTCCGGTGTTCCTTGCTGCGGGGACAACCAACACCAGCATCCATACAATTAATCAGGTTAAAACTCTCTGAGGCATCCTCTACACCTCCCCCTTCCTCAACCCCTTTCCCAACCCATCCCCAAATCCACTGGACCCGACTTCCTTGACACAGATCGAAACTGTCTGCTCTTCCCATACTCCTCTGCCATTCACGTAGGTCAAAGCCACACCGTTTTTCACTTGGACCGCTACAGCGCCTCCTAACTGCCCTTCTGCATGGCCCCCCTCCAATCCCCTCTTCACACTGTGGCCAGAGCCATCTTTTCAAAGTATAAAACTGACCATGTTGCCAACTACCTTAGTGAAATCTCTACATTGGCTTCCCATTGCTTTTTTTAAAAAAATCCATATTGTTGAAATAATACAGAAAAAAGCATAAAGCAAATGTACAATTGAGGACCCTTGAAACAAGCTGCCATGAAAAGAGACAACCTTGACAGCCATCCCTCTCCATGTGTCCCTCAAAATAGAACTGCCTCCTGCCCCCACCTCCAGGCCAACTCTCCTGACTTTTATGGTAAGTATCTTTTTTTTTTTTTTGATCACTCCAACATGCATCCCCTAAATACTATAGTTCAGCCTTGCCTGCTTTTTTTTAAAAAAATTATCTATCTGTTAGGTCTTCTTTAATCTAGAAATCCTCCTCCATCTCTTTTACCTTCCCTCTTGCAATGAATTTGTCCTGTAATGTTTCCATTGCTTTTAAAATAAGAAAAAATTCTCTTCCATTCCCGTAAGGCCTTTCTTGGTCTGATTTCCCCCAAATCCCTCTAGCCTAATCTGCCAACAGGCTCTGCTGTTCACTCTCATTCCAACCTCTTTTTGCCCACCCCCCTACTCTCCCTCCATCACTCTCCTCCACTCTCCATCGCACCCGCCTCCCCCTCCCTGCAGTTCTTTTGGAAAGGCTGCTCCTTCTGCCTGAAATGCTCTTCCCTCCCTTTGTCTCCCAGTTAACCCCAACTTATTTATTTTACATCTCAGCTAGAGTGTTCCCTCCTTAGAGAAGCCATCCCCTCCCGTGTGACCTGGTCAATCCTCACCCCGCAGCCTCTTACAGGCCCCTCCCTTCTTTTCCCCAGCACGGTCAAAGTTGTTGGCTTTCCTTTTGCTTGAGAGATGATGTGATTAAAGACTGTCAGCTCCATGCGGGTAGGAGTTATGTCCACTTTTGCTCACCATTTTTCCCCCCCGCTACCCAGCTGGGAGCCTGGCACATCACTGTCCAATTACAAATTTGCTGACTGCTGCCCAGGGAGAGAGACAGCAGACAAGACATCAAAAGGGAGGCTGGCTGTGGAGACCTGGATTTAGGAGCCCTGCTTCCCGAAGAAGTGAGAGCTGAAGCAGCAGGGACAGGTGGTGTCCCAGGAGCAGAATGGAGGAGAGGAGGGCAGAGGTTCTTCCCTAGAACACTTGAGGCCAGGCCAGTACCCTTTGCCCACCGCATGTCAATACCACAGGAGCCAGCCTGGGCCAGGATGGCTGGAGAGGCTCCTGGGGCCAACCACTCCCACTTGGGCCCATGGGGCTAAGTGGAAACAAATGTTCCCTGGCTTTCCCCCAGCCCCGTTGTGGTGGGCGAGCAGCAGCCCCTCCCTCCTTAGCCCGTGCTCCCCTATCCCCTTTCAAGCTCCCCCTGAGTTCTTTCTCCCCGGACTGGGGGGGGCATGGATAGGCTTGAAAGAGGTAGAAGATGGGAGGCAGGTGGGCTCTGCGGGAAGCTGGGGCCTGGTATAGGGGATTCTCTTACCCCTGCCTTGACTAGAGCCACGACCTTGCTCTGGAAAAGCACACTTTCCTGGCTTCAGGTGGGCTGCGAGTGTGGGAGGAGAGCTGTCTGCGATGCAGAAGGAAGAGGAAAATGAGCCTCTCTCCTCGCTGTCTTTTCTTTTTCTATCTTTCTCCATCTCTCTAAGGGGTTGGCCTTTCCTCTCTCTGTTCTCCAGGGACCCAGAAACCAAGGGCTCTTAGGAATTCTCAAGGCATGTCACCTCCCTGAAGGAATAGGAGTTCCTGGGGACAGAGAGGGAAGGACAGATAGGAGTTCTGGGGACAGAAGGAGGGAAGTAGGGAGGGAAAGAGGGAGGTTCGTGGGAGGGGAAGGGTCACAGGCCCAAATTCCTGGGCTCCTGCAGCTTTAGCCATTCTGAGAAATGACAAACAGAGAAAGGGATTTAGAGACAGACACAAATAGAGACCGAATTATGGACATGGGAGAGATGTAAAAAGGCACAGAAAGACAGTGAGAGAGAATCCGCCAGAAACAGAGGGCTTTGCTTTCGCCCGCAGCGATTCTGATGTTATCTATTTCCAGCTGCCTCTCCCCCCCAACTCCACTGCCCCCACTCTGCCCCTCCTTCCTCCTTAACCTTCAGTCTCTCCTTTCCCGTCTCCCTTTTGCGCAGGGCCTAGACATAGTATGGACAGGTTCCCAGGATTGAAGGGAGAGCGACGAAGGAAGGTGGGGTGGGCAGGGCCCAGAGGATAGGGAGGGGGGTCAGACTGTCACCTCCCCATTCAGGCCACCCGTTTCCGGGCTGCTGTATTCCCACTCTAGTCTCTTGTGAACGTTCTTCTGCATGCATATCTCTGCAGAGGTGGTGTGTGTGTGTGTGTGTGTGTGTGTGTGTGTGTGTGTGTGTGTGTGTGATGTGTTTCAGCCTGAGCCAGCCCATCTGTGTGTCCGTCCATACCTGTGGGTAAAAAATCACAGCATTATCTGGGGGAGGGAGGATGTCCTGTGGTTTCTGTGGGGTTATCTGGAGGCCTGTGCCCAGTCATTGGTGTGTGTGAGGGGGCAAGTATGTCACATATCTTCATCTATCTTTGTGCACCACGGTCTGTTTCCTCCTGCCACCCCCCTCCAGCCCCTGCTCCTTTGTAAGTCTTCTAAGGTGATACTGGTGGGTTGAAGGCTCAGGAACATCTGAATTCATCTCTTTGGAGGTTTGGGGGCAAAACAACAGAAGTCATCCTCTGGCTCTGCCCAGATGTCAGCCAGCCTCTTGATGAGGATGCGGAGAGGGCAAAGGAGAGTGAGCAGAAGGGTGCTCCTGGGGCAGAAGCCCTAGGAATTGGGACTCCAGGAGTCCTGCTTGTCACAGATTCCAGCCCACCTCCCCGCCACCCCCCAACCCTGCAATGCTCTGCAGGCACTACTGGGCCAACTGATTCTGGAATGGGACTGTGTGGGGGAGGGACAAAGGCTTGGGGAGTCCAGAGATGGCAAAAGATTCTGCAAGATCTGGCCAGAGTGAGTGCTGCAGGAGGGGTGGGGCCAGCTGTGTATGTTTGTAGGAAAGGTGGGGGGTGGGGGCAGAAAGGCCGCCTGCGGGGGAGAAGGCTTCTTGGCAAACGCCCCAGTTTCCTGAGCTGATCCCTGCTCCCTGCCACTGCTCCCAATTCTGTTGTTTCAATAACATCATTTTTATCCACCCCACAGAGAGACTGTGTCTTAGGAGGGGGAGGCGGGGAGCAGGGCTAGGGCATGGGGGAGGGGTGGTAATGGAGAGAGGCTGGGGTCTGGAGGCAGCAGGGACTAGATTTGGGGCGCTCCCTCCTCAGGCAGAGGCAGGGCGGTCTCAGAGCCCAGGTCCCCTGATGACAAAGACAAATACATTAAAATTCTTGCCTCGGAGAAGAATGCAGGATAGGGAGAGCATTTCATAATCTGCAATAACAGTAGCAGGGTGGGAGCAGGGCTGGGCAGGGGGTTCGGAACCCAGGCAGTGGCTCCCAGGAGGCTGGCCACTGGCCACCTGCAGCCTCCAGGGACCCCCAGAGCCCTCTAGCTGGCTATTTGGTACCACATGGCCGGAGTGTGCACCCAACCTGGGTATGTCTTTGAATGTGTAGTGTCCAAAGTTGGCATTGACCTGTAGTAACTGTCCAGATTGGCATTGCCCCGTAGAAACAGCAACTGTGTGCAAAGTTACTAGGTGCAGGGGCTCTGTGTGGCATTTGGATAATGTTAAAGGCTAAAATGGGAGAGGGCAGTGCTTGGACCAGACCCTCTCTCTATGACTCCCCTGTTCCCCTTCTTTAGCATGTCCTAGTCCCTTCATCAGAACTCTCTGTATCCAGTACAAGGGGTTGAGCTGATGCAGACTGGACACCAGAGCCCTGATACGGAGCTTGCTTGCAGGCAAGGCCAACACTTCTCCAGTTCTCTCATCTCTGTCTGCTCATTCCTTCCCCCATCTGCCTCCTCCCCTGGGGTCACCTCCCTTAGCCCCTTGGCCTCATCTTGATCTACTTGTCCCCCCTCTCTGGGCGACTCAGGATCTTGTCTTCTCTTTCTGGTCACCAAGGTTGTTTGTCTCTCTTGGAAGTGACCTCAGTCCCCACGATCAGGTCCCCCTCTCTCCCAACAACCAGGAGTTTTCTTCTGGGCACCTGACGTTTCTGCCATAGGGACTCGATCTGTTCTCCCCACTCCAGGACAGCCTTAAAGGTTGATGGTTGCTCTTAATGGTAGTGGCAGGGAGAATGTCCCACACCACCTGTCCCTCAGCACCCTGGGGCACGTCAGGGGCTGGAGGGACAGGGGCTGCTGCCCACTGCCAGCTGAATGGCGTGATGAATGGAGCTGTCCCTCCTCCCCACGGAGCCTTTGATCTCCTCCCCCCCGTGGGGAGGGGGCTGGGGCATCAAAGACATTTTTGTGGCATTAGAAAATCAGATAAACGCCATCTCACCTGCAGCTGGCTCTCCCACCCCTTCTACCCGGGCCAGGTTGGGGGAGGAACTCGAGGCAGAGACCCGTGGACACGGGAGGCCGGGCTGCAGCGAATTCTGACCCCTCGATCTCTTGAAAGTCTGCGACCTGCATTCTCCCGCTCGCTTACACGTGCCAGCGCTTGCGCGCACGCCCTGGAGCGGCTCCTCTTGCCGTCTCATTTCCCCCACCTCCCCGCCCCGGAACGCGGGCTTGAGAGGTGGAATGGCTGGGGAGCGAGAGCGGAGGCCCATGGCTTCCTCCCTTCTTCAAGGAGAGGCTGAGGAAGGGGCGTGCAGCACCGAAGAGGGACACGGAAAGAGATGACCCCTCCAGCATCCGCCTTTCGGGCTGTCCAGTTTGACAACCCTCGCCGAAGCACCCCGCGCCCCAGGCCAACTTCCTCTCTTGCCTCCGCGCCAGCATCTCCCTCTGCACCGCCCCCCGCCCCAAACTCCCTCATTCCTGGGAAGTTTTCTCTCTTTACAGTCAACAAACCTGTCAAACGTCTCCCTTCCAGCCCGTCCCCCATTCCTCAGCTCCTCTTTCTCCCCCCTTCACCCCTCTCTACTCTTCTTCCCCGCTCTTCCTTGCCCCCGACTCCTGGCGGCCGCGAGCGGCGGGGGACTCGAAGTCCGGGAGAGGCGAGGCGAGGGGGCGAGGCGGGCGGGTCCCACAGCCAGAAGCGCGCTGGGCCCCGCCCCGGCACCCCGCTCCCGCCCTCCACCGCGCTCCGCGCCCGCCGCCCCGGGGCGCACGGCTCGCTCCCCAGAGTCCCGCCGCCTGACTGTCGCAACTGCCACCCCCCTTCGGCCCCCTGCCCCCCGCCCCCGCCTCGGCCCCGCTCCCCTCCCACCCCCGCCCCCGGCTCTGATTTCTTCTCCCGAGCGAGCTCCGCAGGAGACACAGGCGCTGGCTGCCCCGTAAGCTCTCCGCCTCCGCCGCGCCCTCCTAGCCCGGGATGGGCCCCCCCGCCGCCGCCGGAGCCCTCGCCTCCCGGCCGCCGCGGTTGAGCTCGCCGCGCTCGCCCTGAAGCCCGGGCCCTCGCGCGCAGCGGTTGGCTCCGCAGCCTCGACCCCTGCCCACCCCAGCGGCCGTAGGGCGGTCACGATGCTGCCGCCCGCGCCCTCCCGCCTCGGGCTGCTGCTGCTGCTGCTCCTGTGCCCAGCGCACGTCGGCGGACTGTGGTGGTGAGTCCGGCTGTCCTGGAGCGGCTCTGGACGCTGGAGGGTGGGGACTCCGGGACCCAGGACCGATTGGGGTGTTCCGCAGCCTCCGGGCTCTACCTGCTTTCAGAGCCCAGCTTTCTGGCCCCCACCGGGGGCCTTTCTGAACGCCACTTCGAGGTTCCTAACCCCTGGGCACATTCTATTGTGTTTCCTCCTCCCGGATTCTCCCCCCGCCCCCGCCAAGTTATGCGCTCACCCAGCTCACCAAGGAACAGGCGGGTGGGTAAGAAAGAGCTTTCGGAAAGACACATACCCGAGGAAAAGAATGTGTGAGGAGGGCCCTGGATTCAGGGTAGGGGGCTGGATTTGGAGAAGACAGGAACGAGGTGGGAAGCCACAAGGCAGAGAGGACCACACAGCTGCCCCTTCCCCGCCCTGCTTTGCCTACCAACACACCAGCTTCTCTCCGGACTCCTGTGGAGTGGACCGTAGTGGCGAGAGAGGGAATATAAAGGGGAAAGTGAGTCAGGACCCTGGTTTTCTCTACCTCGTCCTACCCGAGCAAGGAAAAGGAGGAGAGGAAGGAATGGGACCCAGGCGCCCAGCCCTTCCAGACGTGGGGGTCATGACTGAAAAAAAAAATGTGCAGCCTGGGAGATAAGGGACCGGGAGGGTCCTACGGGAAGGGAGAGGGGCCTGGTCAGCCAAGGGACGGGGGCGTCTTCCTAGGCTTGGCCCTAGCTAGAAGGGACACCTAGGCAGTGAAGGTTGCGGGAGCTTCGAGCCCTGGGGGTGGGGCCGAAGCGGGGAAGGAGGGTGCCCGGCCGGGACGGCTCAGAGATCCAGATCCAGAGGACTTTTTTTCCCCTTGGTCTCCAGAGCCGCAAACCCTCGCCCGGAATAGCTCAGTGTTTAGAGAGGAGGGACTTGGACTACAACGCTGACGGGTTAGCCAATCTTAAGAAGGCAGGGTCGTGCCTATTTGCATATTGCCACGTGATTGGCTGGTTGTCGACCCTCCGCTCCTCCCTCGCCCCCCAGATTTGAAAGAGAGGCAGATCCCGGTGCTCTGGAGAGATAGGGAGTGGGATGCCCACACAGGGAGCGGCGGGCCGCAATCCTCCGTGATGCGGAGAGCCGTCCCACGCGAGTGTCACGGAAGGGGCGAACCGAGGACGACCCAGGTCCCAACTAGGGAACACATGCCCTTTGATCCGGCTTAGTATAATGCAGTGGCAGCTTCGAAGCAGATAGATCTAAGATCTAAACATTATGTTTGTGATCTTGGGCTAGTCACTTCCTTTCCCTACCTCTCAGTCTTGACTGGAAATAGGATAACAGTCTCCCTACCTGGCAGGCTTGCTGGGAAGGTTAGGTAGGAGGACGTGTAGAATAACAGGACCTTAGGAGGTACTTAGTATGTGCGGTGCCCTCCTCACAACCCAGCTTCTCCTGGCCAGGGTCCCCAGGATTGAAAAAGGGGATTCATTTAAATTTAAAATCCAGAGTTTCAAGGAAAATGTTGTAAAGGAATCTCTTTTCCCCATAAACGCCTTTCCTAACTTTGCCCTTTTTCAAGGTATGGGGATGGGGTCCCTCCCTGATGGCCATTGTCTTCCTTCCCCTCCCTCCCCGTCTGTCTAAATCATTCTTATCCTTACAGTTAAAATACCACTTCCACCCTGAAGCTGCCCCCTTGTCCTCCTTCCATTGGCTTCTCTGTGCTCCCACTGTATCACATACATTGGGCAACTATGCTAGTTACTGCATTTGGCTGACAACAGTCCTTTAGGTCTCTCTTCCCTGCTCCTGGAAGGCAGATACCTTGTCTTTAGGAGCCCTGAGGCCTAGGAGAGTGTTGGTGCTGGAGACGGGTTTGTGGAGTGTCATGGACAGGCTGATTCACCTTTCTGGGCTCTATATCTGTGGGGGTTCCTTTGTTCAGGAGGGACTCCTGGGTGGCAGCCAAGCCAAAGGAGAGCGGCCTGGTCCCTGAGAGACTGACCCTGAAGCTAGGAAGAAGGGAGTGGGGGAGGAGGTGACACGGGCAGGTGTGGGAGAACACAGAGGCCTTCATGGCCACAGCTGCAGGGTGTGCCGGGTGAGGAGTGAGGGGCCCCGGTGATAAGGTGTCCAACTGCCTTGCTCAGATGTGCCTCAGAGGGAATGAGCCTCTCCTGCCTGCCTTGGCCCCTTCACTCTCCTCTATTTATTTTGTTTTTCTTTCTTTATTTCTATATTTATTTATTTATTTATTTATTTATTTATTTATTTATTTACTTACTTACTTAGAGACAGAGTCTCGTTCTGTCGCCCAGGCTGGAGTGCAGTGGTGCGATCTTGGCTCATGGCAACCTGTCTCCCGGGTTCTAGTGATTCGCCTGCTTCAGCTTCCCAAGTAGCTAGTACTACAGGCGCCCACCACCATGCCTGGCTAGTTTTTGTATTTTTAGTAGAGACAAGGTTTCACCACGTTGGCCAGGCTGGTCTCAAACTCCTGACCTCAAGTGATCTGCCCACCTCGGCCTCCCAAAGTGCTGGGATTACAGCCATGAGCCACCACGCCCAGCCTCTTTTATTTTTTATTTTTTGAGATGGAGTCTCGTTGTGTCACCCAGGCTGGAGTGCAGTGGCACAATATTGGCTCACTACAGCCTCTACCTCCCGGCTCAAATGATTCTCCTGCCTCAGCCTCCTGAGTAGCTGGGATTAGAGGTGCCCACCACCACGCCTGGCGAAATTTTGTATTTTTAGCAGAGCCAAGGTTTCACCATGTTGGTCAGGCTGGTCTCAAACTCCTGTCCTCAAGCAATCTGCTCACCTTGGTCTCCCAAAGTGCTGGGCTTACAGGCGTGAGCCATTGCGCCTGGTCACCTGTCTATTTCTGACACTTCATCTCTTTGGTCTGAGCCCAGACCCCCTTCCCCTGGATCTTTGACTCTGCTTACACTCCTGATCCCTCCCCACCCCACCAGTGCCCTCCAAGGTCAAGTGTGGGTTGATGGGTTGGACCAATAATTCCCACTGGCCTGAGGCTCTTCCACTCCCCCAGCCCCCCAGTCTCACTTCAGCTGGCATCTTTCCCAGTAGGGACTTCCAGGCTGTTCCCCGATGCCCAGCACCTGCTTTCACTGGCCTTCTTCTCCCTACTTGTCAGAGAATCCTGGCCAGGTCAGAGCTCCAGTGCTGGCCAGGAAAGCAGCTGCAGCGGCCTCTTATATCCCACTCTGATATTCTAGCAGCAGCCAGGCTGGAAGCAGAGAGGACCCCAGGACCTTTGAGTGACTCGACTGTCTTGGTCAGGAAAGGGGAGTCCTGCAGGGGTGTGGCCCATGCCCTTGGAATTGGCTTGGAGACCTGACTCCAGGTTCCTGAGAAGTTTCTCTCCCACCTTTTTCACTCCCCCTCCTTACTCCAATGTGATGCATGCTTTCTAAACTCTGCCTCCAGGCCAGGCACAGAGGCTCAGTCCTGAAATCCCACCACTTTGGGAGGCTGAGGCGGGCAGATCACTTGAGGTCAGGAGTTCAAGATCAGCCTGGCCAACATGGTGAAACCCCATTTCTACTAAAGATACAAAAGTTAGCCAGGAGTGGTGGTGGGTACCTATAATCCCAGCTACTCGGGAGGCTGAGGCAGAAGAATCGTTTGAACCTGGGGGGCTGAGGTTGCAGTGAGCCGAGATCCATGCCACTGCACTCCAGCCTGGGTGACAGAACAAAACTCTGTCTCAATCAATCAATCAATAAAAATAAACTCTGCTTCCAGCCTCTCTGTCTTTCTCTCATCTGTAATAATATCTTTGTGAATTATAGAATCCCAGATTCCAGGACATTGGCCAGGCTCTCTGGAGGTCATCTTGTCCAGCCTCATTGCATCCAGGTTATCCAGCCTATGCTGTGGCCCTGTCAAACCCTGTCTTGGGAGTGAGGCAGAGAAGGAGAGCTTCCCAGTCACCAGTTTCCCGCTTCTGCTCTGCTCCCTGCTCCAGCCTTGCCCACCCCCAGGAAGTTCTTTACAACATCTGACCCATCGTTATTTATACCTCCAATCAATGAATGTAGAAAATAGCTCACTCTCATAGAATGGTCAAATCAATCGCTCTCTTCCCTCTTCCTCTTTCTGTTTTTTCTTTTCTTTTCTCTTCTCTTCTTTTTCTTTTCCTTTCCTTTCTTTTCTTTTCTTTCTTTTTGAGACAGTGTCTCACTCTCTCACCCAGGCTGGAGTGCAGTGGTGCGATCTCAGTTCACTGCAACCTCTGTCTCCAAGGTTCAAGTGATTCTCCTGCCTCAGCCTCCCAAGTAGCTGGGATTACAGGTGCCTGACACCACGCCAGCTAATTTTTTTTAGTATTTTTAGTAGAGACGGGGTTTCACCATGTTGGCCAGGTTGATCTTGAACTCCTCACCTAAAGTCATCTGCCTGCCTCAGCCTCCCAAAGTGCTGGGATAACAGGCATAAACCACTGTGCCCAGTCCTGTTTTATATTTTCTATGAAAGAAACTAAACCTCCCCTTGTTCCACTAGGGAAAACACCACCCAGTGTCACTCCCTTCCCCCATCCCATCTTGTCTTTCATCCACCCCCCTCCTGGAAAAGGAAATGGGAGCCAGAGGCCTAGGACAGCCTCATCTGGCCCCACAGGGAGGCAGGGAAAGGACCCCAGCTTCTTTGTGGCAGTCAGGTTTTCTAGCTGCCACCCCCAACCCAGGCTGGGCCTGACCACCCTTTCCCATCCTGTCTTTATCTGGGGCCCTGACCCATTGCGGGCAGTCCTGTTGCTGGCCCCTGCTGAGCTCCAGGGTGGGGTGCAGAAGGGGGTGGGTTGGCCATCCATTCCCCCCTCCAGGCCTCCCGCCTTGGCAGCTTCCCCTGAAGGGAGACAATGGGGCTGTGAGCAGAAAAGGGCAGGGGCAGAAGGAGGCTGGCCCAATCCAGGCCAGAGCATGCCCTGAGCCCACCAGAGTTCTGGCACTGAGACGTTTCCTGGGGGGTGCAGCCCCCTCCTGCCCTGTTCTCATCAGAAGCCAGGAGTTGGTGGGGAGAGGTTAGCAGGAGGTTTGCTCACCAGGCCCAGCAAGGCGGGGTTCCAGAATGTGCACTATGATGGAGAAATGCCACTGTGGAGGGGATGAGGCGAGGGCAGGGTTGTCAGGCTGGCGGAAGGGTGGCTGGAGGCACTCGGAACATAGACGCCTGTCCTTTGTGGGTCAGTGACAGCACCCCCAGCCTGCACCCTCCTTCCTGCCTAGGCCAGGCACTCCCTCGGGTGCTTCTCCAGAACTGCCAGAGGAGGAGCTGAGGGAGAGAAAGGCCTCTGGGAGGCTTCCACCTTGGCCTCTCTGGCTGGTTCCTCCAGCTCCGAGACCTCTGTTTAATCTAGAAAGTAGATCTAGAAAGCACTTAGAGACAATCAGGTCCAATATTTTCACTTACATGTGAAGGCGGCAAGGTCACGGACAGGCAGTGAAAAGATGACTTGCCCCTGGCCACCCAGAATCCAGGCAGCTCAGAGCTGGACTGAGTCCACCTCTGGCTCAGTATCTCATTCTTGTAAGGGGGTGGGAGATCAGGAAAGGGGCACAGGATCTTTCACAGGCCTCTCCTGCTCCCCCGTCCCACCCTCAGATAGGGCGAGTAGAGGGCCCAGGACAGTCTCCTGGGGCACCTTCGCCTGCTTCAGCCCTGACCAATAGGAAGCCCATTGCACAGCGAAGTCTGTCAGAGAAGGGAATGCCTCCACTTCTCCCAAGAGTGATGAAGACAGATGGGTGAGGAAGGGCAGAGGGAACCAAGTTGAGTTAGGAGTGGTGAGGGGGGAATGGGGTAGCTGGGGGGCAGTGGGGAGGCAGGGGTTAATGGAGCTGGGCATCACTGGCTTTGATGTGGTGGTTTGGGTGGGGGTAGGGGCTGGGGGAGGGGGAGCAGTAATTACCGAGTTAGACAGAGCAGGACAGGACAGGCGGGCGGGCACAGGCCCGGGCCCAGCCGCCTCAGCAGCCGTCAGGCAACATTTTTCTGCCCCTTCTCCACCACCAACCTCCCCCACCCCCACCCACAGCCCCAGGGCTCAGGGCTCCCTCTGCTGGCTTGTGGGAGGTGGGGTCAGTGTGGGGACCTTAGGAGCAGGGGCGGGGAAATAGAGGGAGGCTGACTTGGAGATCCTTCAGAGGGCATTGGGCAACCAGTGGGCTGTGATCCCTTTGGCCTCAGTGATCCACCCAGGAGGGCCTGCTGGGGAAGAGGAGGGTCCTAGAGGGTACATTTGGTCCAGGAGCAGGGCTGGATGGAGGAGGAGGAGACGCAGGGATCCAAGCTGAGAAGAAATAGCAGAGAGTTGGAGAAAAGGTTGTTCTTGGAAATCCACAATGCTGCCTGCACCCTACGGTTTGCCCTAAACTGGGCAGGCTCAAAAGATGAATAAGGGTGTGAGTGGGAAGACAAACACCAGTAGTTGGAGGAAGCCCACTCTCTGGACAGGTTCTCTGCATCTGTAATCCGGGAGGGAGGTGGATATTACTATTTTCATCATCCATCTAATGAAGACTAAGTGCCAACTTCACATGCTAGGGACTCACTCAACATCATAGAACAAGCAAATGGCAGAGCCCAGATCCAAACTCAAGTCTGGTGGATCCCAAAAAACCCTGAGTGTACTCCATGAATGCCCATGCATGAGCTTATTGTCTTTTGATGAGTTTTCTACCTAGTTGGAAAGATAAGACAAGCAAACATGAAAAATTAATTATACCACTGGCAGGATAACAGACACTCCCCTCCCCGCCACAAATGAGTGACACCTTGGGAGATGCATGGAGGAAGGTCGGTGGGGATTGGGGCCCAGGGAGGCTCCTTAGGGCAAGTGGGATCTGAGGTGAGTTTGGAGAGATGCTAAGATTTTGATGACTTAGGGTGGGTCTGAGTCCAGAAGTTTAGCGATGTTATCTGGAATATATTTGGAGTTAATCAACCCTGCTAGGAGTACGGGGCTGTGTGGAGGATGCTGTGGGAGGCCACCGGAAGTCTTCTGATATCTAACGTGCCCATTTCCCTACAGCACTGTTTGTGTTTGAAATATTCATCTACTGTGTCTTGCAATAGGGATCCCCCCACCAGTGGCCAGAGTCAGTTGTCTCCTGTCTTGCTCATCTGCATAACGAGGGTGACATGGGTGGGGCTGAACTGGGGGATCTCTGACATTGTTCTTGTCCCTCTGACTCAAGAGATGGAAAGGTAGGTTAGGCCAGAAATCTAGGACCTCCAGGGCTTAGGTCTACAGATGTTGCCAACAGGGACTGGCTGGCCCCTGATACCACATCCCTGGGCAATTGATCCTACCAACCATGGTCCTTAGTAGAGAGACCTTGGTGCAGGCCAAGCCGGTTAGAATGACCATCCATAGGCTTGCCCCTTCTTGTCCGCAACTTATTTCTTTCAGGGGTAGCCTCATTTTTTTCTATGCCCAGGAATGGCTGTTTGATGAGGATCCCAGATCCTATATATTGTGTATGACCACCACTGTGCGTCAGACCCAAAAACAGGCAAATTCTCCCAAAGGAGCACATCTTCTCTGGGCTGATCCCAGGCCAATGCTGACCCAAAGGCCTGAAAAGCAGAGTTCACTGTCTAAGGAAGCATAAAGGAAGGAAGGTGAAAGGTGAGTGGGGATGGGGGAGATATTACTTGATGTGGTGTCAAAAGCCAAAGTTATAGGGGGTATGTGAGTCTCTCATGCTAACTCCTCAGTTTTACTGAAGCCCACAAAAGGAACTGACTTGCTCAGAGTGGCTCAGCCCACACAGAGTTGACAGAAACCAGAGATCGGAAGCAAAGCTTGGTGTTTTGCCCAATGCCCCCTGCCACGCCCCTTCTGGAGTTTCATTTCCTATGTATTTAGGATGGGAGCAAGGACAGGAGGGCAGGGAACAAACTGGTCCCTTGGGATTCTAGCTGCTACTACTGCCCATCCCTCCCCCTGACCAGCTTGTAAACAAGTCTAGTTCCCAGGCAGCCAGCCAGCCTGGGGAGCCAGACCCAGACCAGGAACTGGCTCTGGGGCAGCCCCCCAGCCCCAGCCCCACCTCCTGAAAGTCCCTGGCCTCCATACTCCTCATGATTCTCCCTGTCTCTAGTCCCTGCGAAACAGAGAAGGTCAAGAGGTTTCTGTCTTTCTGTCTTGCTCATCTCCACTCCCTCCTGCCTTCTTAAGGGAGGAGGAGGGAGAGGAGAAGGATGGGGTAGAGTAACCTTGGGAAGATAAAGCCAGTCAACCCTGAGAAAGTAGGGAGTTAGCAGAGGGCAGGGTTGAGGAGGAGGGGCTGGGGAACTTAGAAGTAGGGGCAGCGGGGGTGGGGAAGATGAGCTTGCAGAGTCCCCGACTCACAGGTGGAGCCCCAGACATAAGGAGCTGGATGACTGCAGAGAGGACTCATTCCCTGCCTCTGACTCTCAGTGGGGGAAAAGAGCATGTTTGAGGAAATGAACTAGGAGTCATGAAATAAGATGTGGACAGGAGCCTGGGCTCAAGTGAGAACTTTCTCTTAGATGGCTTGTTTATTCATTCAAAACCACATATTAAATGATGTTTGTTGTATAATATACTACAGGTATTATTCACATATAGCACAGAATTCATACTATACAATTTCATTTGTAATACAAATTGGGGTTGGGGGAGGATATAAACTAAGTACCTAAGTCTTCCAGGAGATGCAAAGGAAAATAAGGCAGTCCTAATGCTCAAAAAGCTCATGGTCTTATCTCCTGACCCTGCACAGCCATGTTGGAAGCTGCCTCCAATCCTTCTTATAATGAGGTAGGATATATGGGCAGCGGAGGGACAGATAGATGGATGGATCCATAGAGACCAATCAACTCTCAAAAGTCACTGGGTCACTGGGGTGCCCTGACCCACCCTCCATTGCTTTACTTATCTAGGCTGGGAAAGGGTGGGGGCCAGTGCTGGGCTGGTCTTAAGTACACAGGAAGGAAGATGTGGACTGTAGCCTCTCCATTGAGAGACATCTGGTTCCTGAGCTACTTGGGTAAGGATGACAGCAGCAACCTGATTTTGTGTGTGTGTGTGAGTGTGTGCGCGCGCCATGAGAATGCATGCGCACACACACGTGTTTGTGTTGTAGACCGTAAAGGACTGAGCTTATTACACATCTTCCTGCACCACCTCTTCAAGCACTTCTGTCCTTAGTGTTGAGATTTCTACCTTAAGACCTAAATTCCTCTTGCTTCTATTTAAGACCATCACATTTCATTGTTGTGGAGCCAGAACATGCCTGGGCAGCCTGTACTTGTGGAGCAAATGGGGACAGTGGGGCGGATATGCACTAAAGCAACACTGAAAAGTAGGCCACCTTGACCTCTGGCACCACCTACCAGCATTCTCTATATTTTCTATCTCCTGGGACCCCTACCCCCACCCAGTTTTTTTTTTCTGCCCTCTGCTGAAGAACTTTTGGGTGGTCTCTAATTACCCTCTGTTCCCAAACGCTCTACTCATTCCTTTGAGATGGGGATCCCAGCTAAGTGTTCAAATAGGAGCAAGCTGATGAAAGTGGTTCCCCAGGTGTGAATCCCTACAGAATTAACCTTCAGGGGTCTGCTGTACAGAAACGAAATGTCAGCTCTCTCCTCAGGCAGAATGAATGTCAGGAGTGGAGGGATTTCTGGAAGTGCATGAAACTTCCCATGGAGTCTTCCCCTACCAAGCCAAACGTTGCCTGCCCCCCAGCAGTGATGTCACCCCAATAGGTAGGGCTTGGTTCACTGCCATTCTGCTCAGAGAAGGCAACAGATCCTTGGCCGTGTGTGGTGGCTCATGCCTGTAATCCCAGCACTTTGGGAGGGCAAAGCAGGCAGATCACCTGAAGTCAGGAGTTTGAGACTGGCCTGGCCAACATGGTGAAACCTTGTCTCTACTAAAAGTACAAAAAAATTAGCCAAGCACGGTGGTGCACGCCTCTAGTCCCAGCTATTTGGGAGGCTGAGACTTGAGAATTGCTTGAACCTGGGCAGTGCAGGTTGCAGCAAGATGAGATCGCGCCAGCGCACTCCAGCCTGGGTGACAGAGCGAGACTGTCTCAATTTAAAAAAAAAAAAAAAAAAAGCCACAGATCCTGGAGCAGGAGAAGGGTCAGTGTCACCTACTTTCCAACAATGCTTCAGAGACCTGGCCCCCAGCTCCTTCCTCCTGCTCTCCAGTTCAGGGACACAGAAGATATCAGGGTAGGAGGTCCCACCTTAGAGATGAAAGCCCAACACACCCATTTTACAGGAGAAACTTGGGCTACGGAGGGGGTGTGACTTTTCTCAGCAAGGCTCCATTCCGTACCCATTCTGACATCTTGTGGCATTCTCTCTTCCTGGGATTGTTCTTGCCTTTCATCCGGGCTGTTCAGCTGACACATATCCAGCTTGTGGTCCACTAGGACCATATCATTCCTTGATACTGCTTACTTTTCTTTGGTATCTCTTGATGACACATACTTTCTTTCCCTTGACAGCCTTCTTGATCTTTCTCCTGTGATTTATTTTCCTTGTCACCCTTTTGGGCTACACGTTTGAGTTTTAACTTTGGTTTACCTGGTGCCAGCTGCTTTCACCTTCAGTCAAGTTTCTATAAGGATTTATTTACAAAGATGTGCGCAGGAAGATAAGATTGAATCTTTGCTCTGTAGCAATTATCAGAATAGACTAGTTAAGAGGGGACGCAGACATGGAATAGTAGGAGAGCCAGGCAGGACAATCTCAAGTGCAGTTTGGGGGTAGGGTGGGAGGGCATGTCTCAGCTCCCGGCTGGGGGCTAAGTAGGGCTGGTCTCCCTCCCTTCCACCCCAAGCCCTTATAAGGGTTATACCCCTGACTTGCTATTATCTGCTTTCCAGGGCTGTGGGCAGCCCCTTGGTCATGGACCCTATCAGCATCTGCAGGAAGGCACGGCGGCTGGCCGGGAGGCAGGCCGAGTTGTGCCAGGCTGAGCCGGAAGTAGTGGCAGAGCTAGCCCGGGGCGCCCGGCTCGGGGTGCGAGAGTGCCAGTTCCAGTTCCGCTTCCGCCGCTGGAACTGCTCCAGCCACAGCAAGGCCTTTGGACGCATCCTGCAGCAGGGTCAGTGTGGGGAGGGGGCGGAAGTGGGGCTGCTTTCTCCAGGCTGGGGGACCCGAGGAGTGGGGAGCTGGTTCGCTGAAGTTGCCTGAGCCCCACTTCCCCGTCGCATGTATCTGGGCACTCTGCAAGGACCCTGCCTCCCAGGCCCCTGGTCCCAGGTTTCAGGTCCCAGGCCCCAGCTGACCGCCCCAACCCGTGCTGATTGCACCTCTGCATTCGCAGACATTCGAGAGACAGCCTTCGTGTTTGCCATCACCGCGGCGGGCGCCAGCCACGCCGTCACGCAGGCCTGTTCCATGGGCGAGCTGCTGCAGTGCGGCTGCCAGGCGCCCCGCGGGCGGGCCCCTCCCCGGCCCTCCGGCCTGCCCGGCACCCCCGGACCCCCTGGCCCCGCGGGCTCCCCGGAAGGCAGCTCCGCCTGGGAGTGGGGAGGCTGCGGCGACGACGTGGACTTCGGGGACGAGAAGTCGAGGCTCTTTATGGACGCGCGGCACAAGCGGGGACGCGGAGACATCCGCGCGTTGGTGCAACTGCACAACAACGAGGCGGGCCGGCTGGTGCGTAGGGGCACGACGGAGTGAGTGTGTGCGGAAATGTGAGTGTGCCCGCAGGAGCGTGCTTGAGAAAGTGTGGGCAGGAGTGAGGGCGTGTAGGTGGAGGGGGCGTTAATGTGTGGGGGAGTGGGCATGTGCGGAAAGACGGGCTGCAAGCATGGATGGACATGTGGGAGGAGGGGTGTCCAACCTCAAGAAGGAGTCACTTGGGGGTCTGAGAAGGCCAGATGCTGGGCGGTACAGTGGGCAGAATGGGGAAGGGATACTCAGGGAATAGGACTGAGGGTCTTTAGTGACCCCAGGTAGAGAGGGCACAGCTTCAAGACAGGACAGGTGAAGCAAAGCTTGCAGTGGGTAGGGGGTCTGGATGCCTGGGCAGGGGCAGAGGAATAAAACAAAGGTGGGGATGAAAGACAGGATAGAAGCTAGGGCAAGGTCTGGGGACTGGGTAGAGGGAAGTCAGGGAGAGTGAGAGAGGCCTAGAAAGAGTTTGAACATGTCTGAGGGGCAATGGAAAAGAGCGAAGGACAGGGAACCAATCCTGGTGGAGGTTGGAGGGAGTCAGGTGGAGGCCAGGACAGCTGTGACCAATTCTGGGCACTTGCCAACTGGCTGCCCAGCAACCCCAGCCCAGGTCTCACCTGCCCAGAGCTATGGCAGCCTCTCCTCTCCCCTCTGTATTGAGGAGAGCCCCAGGAGCTCTCCTTCAGGAGCAAGAAGGTTGTCTGGGTGTGATGGTTCCAGGAGGGAGCAGGGTAGACTCAGGCTGTGGACAAAAGGTCAGGTTAGCCCCTGGATTCTGAGCTTCCAAAAATGATTTTCTTGGGCCATCAATCCTTGGTGGGGTTGGAAAATCTTAGACCCTGCTTCAAACAGTGAATAGGGGAGAGGCCGCCTGGGTTCCACTCTCAGTACTGCATTCCCAGCCGGCCCTCCTGCACCCTATGCCTCAGTTCTAGGGTTCTCCAGGGACACCGCCATACATACCGTGTCCTCTAGGGTTCGGGCCTGAGGCATCGGGCAGGGAGAGGAGGGGGCCCGAAGAGGAATGTCCGGACAGGCCCAGAGGGCTGGGGCGGGATGGCGGAGACAGACGCCCAGGCGGCTGGCTCTGCATCTCTGTTCAGCCCCGCCTGGGGCTGTGAGGGGTAGGAATGAGGGGGCCAGGTTGGCAGGGGGCTAGGCCTCCACAGCTGCCACCTCCCCCCTCCTCCAGAGAGAATCTCATCCCTGCTGTCCATTCTGCTTTCTCCCCCACCCCCTGGCTTTGGACCCTGGAATCTCTGCGCTGCATATTGTCCCCCGTCTCCCTGCTTCGTCATCATCATACTACTCCATCCTCACCATTCCTCCTGCTCCTCCCTTCCGAGCTGTCCTTTCCTTGATTTCCTCCTCCTGAACTTGCGGTCTCCTTTTGTCTGCATTTTCCTCTTCCTTTCACTTCCCATTCCCAATCTTATTTTCTGTCCATCCACTGGGCCCTTCCCTGCACCCCCATCTGTCCACATGCGTCCGCCCCTCTGCTCCCCGCAGGCCGTACGGAGCCACACGCGCACCGAGTGCAAATGCCACGGGCTGTCGGGCTCGTGCGCGCTGCGAACCTGCTGGCAGAAGCTGCCTCCGTTTCGCGAAGTGGGCGCGCGGCTGCTGGAGCGCTTCCACGGCGCCTCACGCGTCATGGGCACTAACGACGGCAAGGCCCTACTGCCCGCCGTCCGCACGCTCAAGCCGCCGGGCCGAGCGGACCTCCTCTACGCCGCTGATTCGCCCGACTTCTGCGCCCCCAACCGACGCACCGGCTCCCCCGGCACGCGCGGCCGCGCCTGCAATAGCAGCGCCCCGGACCTCAGTGGCTGCGACCTGCTGTGCTGCGGCCGCGGGCACCGCCAGGAGAGCGTGCAGCTCGAAGAGAACTGCCTGTGCCGTTTCCACTGGTGCTGCGTAGTGCAGTGCCACCGCTGCCGTGTGCGCAAGGAGCTCAGCCTCTGCCTCTGACCCGCCGCCCGGCACCTAGACTGACTTCGCGCAGCGGTGGCTCGCACCTCCGGGACCTCAGGGCACCGGCACCGGGCGGCGCTCGAGCCCAGCCTCTCCCTGCCAAAGCCCAACTCCCATGCCTCAGGAAATGGTGAGGCGACGGACTTGAGAGAACACCCACCTACGAAGGCCCAGGGCGCCGGACGGCCCCGAAAAGGCGCTCCGGGAGCGTTTAAAGGACACTGTACAGGCCCTCTCTCCCCTTGGCCTCTAGGAGGAAACCAACAAGTCAGTCTAAAGGCCTCTGGATACTGGGCTCCCCAGAACTGCTGGCCACGGGATGGTGGGTGAGGTTAGTATCAATAAAGGTATTTAAACCACTAGGGCTGGACCCACAGTTTGCGGGGAGACCCATCTTCAGGCTGCCAGGCTCCAGAAGAAGGTAGTTTTGCTAGAACTAGCACCTTAGGGGCCATCACCTGGGTCCCTGTCTCCCGACCAGGTTGGCCTCTCCTGGAAACTCACTATCCCCCCTTGGTATTCTTCTTGTTCACTCCTGTCACACATCTAGGGCCTGGATCTGCAAGCCGGAGAAGAACTAGCAATTCCTTTTTAAAGGGACAGGGGCATCAGAAGCTTCCGATGGTATGCTCAGCTCTCAAACTCGTCCTTGTCTTAACTTTTAGGGGATTGTGTCTGTTTCTGTGACTCCTGGGGAATTTCTGGGTAAACTTTTGGGGATACCTAAGCCCATGGGATTAAAGCACTTTATAAACTGTAGAATGTGATGAACACATGTTATTAGCTCCACCAGGTTTTGTTACCATCAAAACTAACTTCACCCCCATTCACATTGAAAAGACTGCCCAGAACAGCATTTCTAATCACACTTAGAGGGAGAGGAAGCAAGTTTGTCCCAACATTTCTCTTGGCACCCAGTAATATTTCCTTCCTTCTGGTTCCTCTTGGGAAGCTGATGGTGAAAGTGAGGAGACAGAGAGCAGTTCTGGATTCTCCAGAGCTGAAGCTTGAGCTCTCATCTTCCTCCAGAGAGAAAGAGGGAGGGCATAGCCCAGCTTCCAGGACTCAGAGCCTCCAACTTTCCTCCAGTCCAAATACTGCAATGGGGAATGATTCCCCCATGAAGGTATGGAAGACAAAAAAAAAAAAAAATGAGCTTTGGGGTCAGACACTCTGGGTTTGCAGTTGGTGCTGCTGCTTAGAACTTTACAACATAGGCCAAGTTAGCCTCATTTTCTTTATACAAAGGGATTTCGCTCTGTTTCAGTTATCCATTGCTACATAACAAACAACCCCAAAGTAATTACTTCTCAGGATTTTTGAGGTCATGATTTGTCAGAACTCAGCTCGGTAAGTCCGCTCTATGCAGCAGAACCATTGGCCTGGGTTCACATGGCTGCATTCTGCTGCAGTATTGGCTGTGCTGTGCTGGACAGTCCAAGAAGCCCCCACTCACATGTCTAGGACACAGAGCTTCTCTTGTGCTCTCATTCTCTCCATGTGGCTAACTTGGGCTTCCTTGCTGCATGTTAGCCTTAGGATAGTCAGACTTCTTACATAAGACTGACTTTTTTTTTTTTTTTTGAGACGGAGTCTCACTCTATCCCCCAGGTTGGAGTGCAGTGGCAGGATCTCGGCTCATTGCAAGCTCCGCCTCCTGGATTCATGCCATTCTCCTGCCTCAGCCTCCCAAGTAGCTGGGACTACAGGCGCCTGCCACCACACCTGGCTAAGTTTTTTGTATTTTTAGTAGAGATGGGGTTTCACTGTGTTAGCCAAGATGGTCTTGATCTCCTGACCTTGTGATCTGCCCGCCTCAGCCTCTCAAAGTGCTGGGATTACAGACGTGAGCCACCGCGCCTGGCCAAGACTGGCTTTTAAAAGAGAGTGTACCAAACTTGAAGGCAGAAGCTGTAAGTCTCTTAAGTCCAGCTTTGGAAGTTACATAGCATCACTGTAACTCTGTATTGGTCAAAACAGGTCACAGAGCCAGGCAAAATTCAAAAGGAGGGAAAATTAATTCCACCTCTCAATGGGAGGAGTGGCAAAGAATTTGCAGCCATCATAATCTGTCCCACACCCTCGCAGGATTGTTGGGATAATTTTTTTTTTGAGATATGAAAGACTGTAGCATAGCTCATGATACATAATTTGTCAAACATATGTTTAATAAATGATAGTTACTGTGAGAATGGGGATAGACATATGATGCTTTGCAGATATTGGGCAGGCCCTGATTGCAAATGAAGGTACCTGACTTTTAGCTGAGGCCAAACAGAATTAATGAATGGCTCTTATACCAGGGAAGTCCAGAGGTTAGTTTGAATTCAGGTACAACTGAACCCAGGGGCTCACATGGTGTCACAAGCTTCTTTCTCATCTCCTTCCCTCTCCCTCACCTCTGCATCTATTGTTTCTGCTTATCTCTGCCTCTCTTGGCATACTGTCCTCATTGTCTCCTCCTGCAGACTTTCTCCATGACAGCTCTATATGCAGTCTTAGATCCAAAAAAAGGAAGAATGACCTTCCCAGTTGTCTCCAACAGAAGTCCCAAGGACTTCTGTTCAGCTTGGTCATTTGCCTATTCCTGAACCAATAATGGTGTCCAGGGAGATGATGTCTAGGGAGATGCCTGCAATTGACAGCCTCTCTAGAACCACAGGGGGGCGGGGTGGGCGCCGGGAGCAAAGCACAGTTCTTCAAATAAAACAGAAGGAAAGGGAGCTTATTCTGGATGTGACAGACTGTGGCTTCCAGGACCCCTGTCCTTCCCCCGCAGTGCCCCTGCATTCACTTGGTGACCTAGCCTGCTTCAACCCTCAAGGCTCATGGTGGGGAGGGGTGTCAGGCTGCAGTGGGAAGGTTGAGGCGCCAGGGTTTTCCTTTCTGCCTCTTCTTGGCTCCCTTGGGTCAAATGTCTGGGCTTCAGAGAAGTCATGGAGAATTTGGACTTAGAACTCCTTGACCAAAGGAAACTCTGTTAACTTACCAAAGGAGACAGTGGAAATACATTATGGTCCACATAGAGGATAAATGAAGCTCCCTGAGGGCAAGGTTTATAAGATCTGCCTTCCCCAAAGCTCTGCTCTTATCTTCAAACAAAAAAAACCCCCAAAACCCAAACTCCTGCACTTCTCTCAGAGACCACCAGGGGGCATGCGGAGCCCAGCTTCTCTATTAACACAGAGAGACAGGACCTGCAGGACATCTGGGAAACTCAAGGGAGTGGCGGGCAGGAGAGGATAGGACTGAAAGGAAGCAAGGACCTACAAACAGCTTGGGTCAAGCTTCTAGGGTTCCAGACTGTCTGAGACGTCTGGGCAGGCCCAGACCTAGGGCTGGGATGCCAGCCTTCCGGTCTCTACCACTGCTGGGTCCTGCAGGGGGTGAGATAGGGTGGATGATGCTGGACATCTTCCTCCACAATGCCAGAGAGGGAAGCTGGGAAAGTGGCATGAACTGGCACCACCCTAGGCAGGTTAAAAGGAATTCAGAGGAAGTAGTATGATACAATGAAAAATGCCTCGTTTGCTAGCTTGACCTTGGTCAATCAGTTAACCTTTCTGAGCACTTCCTATCACCTAATAGGGGTCCCTGATTGCTTTTTAGCACATTGGGAGAATGCACTTCCATCTTTAAACTGCTGGTCACATGTTACTAGTCCATCTTCTGTGACCAAGCCCTGAAGGCGTCTGGGCACTGCCTTCTATGAAGATTGGGAATGATGACCTGGGAGGCACCATTGGGACTTCTAGCCTCATCTTCTTTGAGCCCTGAGATAGATCTGTGCTCTGTCCTTGCTGCCTGGGAAGGGGCCGGAAGTAGAGCTCCCACCACCCCCCACCCCTGCTCATCCAGCTGCTCAGCCCCAGGCAGTCTGAGCCATCAAAGTCCCCTGCTGGCTGAGTGGCAGGGGACATGTGGAACTGGGGAGATGGGGGAAGTGCACAGAGGCACCCCAGATGTGCGTGTGACCACATCAGGAACAGGCAGAACACAGGCAGATGGGTGAGGAGGCCGAGTGGAAGGCCTAGGATCAGCCTGAGACCACGGGCTCGGGGAACATTTCCCTTCTCTTTCAATGACCAAATACATTAGGAGTTTGGGGAGACTGGAGCAACAAGCCATTCCCCCTTACCTTGCTGAGGGTTGGTGGCCCCTAAGGCCTGGACAACGGAATGAAGAGCCCCCCTATTGGTCTGTGGCTCCTTGGCTTTCTTCTACCCCAAGACAAACTTCTCCAGCTGGGCACCAGGACTGGGCTGGGGCTGGACTGGTCTAGGCTCGGGTTGTGAGGGTCCCACCTGTTCTCACTCCCATGCTTCCCCGGCCCTTCCTCCCTGTGACCTTCTCCAGAGCTGCCACAGCTGGAACCATTCTCCAAGCTGCCTTTCATCCCCAGTGCTCCCCCGCCCCCCAGTGGCCCCTGTAATTGTGGTCTTAGGCGGCGGCTGCGGGGGCTGGGGCTGGGCTGAGGGCCAGGGCCCAGGGCAGGGCCAGGGTGGGGACTAGGGGGTGCCGATAGGGGCTTGGCCATGGTGTGGGTCATATGGGGCTGGAACCCCAGCTGCAGACATTCTCTGGGCCTCACCTACATACTTGCCAAGGCTCTGGACTGACACAGACCCTCCCCTCCCTTCACTGAGAAGTGCTCTGACTTGGGTACTCCTAGACCCTCCTGACACCAGGGCAGAGCCACGCCTGAGTGCAAGCCTCAGGAATCACTGTTTGCCTCCTGAGTTGTTTTTTTTAAGAAAAGGTCTTCTCTGTCTCCTTTGCATCTCTGTATTTCACAGACAGTGGAGGTGGGGGAGCAAAGAGACCCCCCTCATCAGAGAGATGCCAAAGGAAACTAAATCAGCTCCTCAACCAGGTCAGCAGCATTTCCCAAAAGGAGTCCCCACCAGAATCACTGGGGATGCTAGCTAGAAAGACAGACCCCCAGGCCTTTCCCTGGAAAGGCTGATTCAACTGCATGGGGCCTGGAATCTGCATTCCCGCAATGGCCCACCCCAGGGGATACTTGTGCTGCATCAAGCGTGGGAAATGCTAGTGTGAGTGGAGGATGGAGAATAAGGACATCTGCAAGCTGATTAAGAATCCCTTCCCTGTGTCATGTTCTTAATTCTTTCTGGGCCTCAGTATCCCCAACAGCCAGTGAGAACATGACTCTCCAGCTTGCTGGTGTCTTCTCCCATCCTGAGCTGGTGCCTGCCTCCTGTGTTGAGTCTGGTCCCACCCCTACCCTTACCGCTTACCCTTCTCAAATGCTAGTCCCAAGCTGTCCCCGTTTCTGCAGCATGGTGGGGAGAGTGGGGAGGGCAGGGGGCAGTTGGGGTCAAATAAGGCTCTGGCTGACGCAGTCTGCTTGCTGCCCCTGGCTGTTTTCCTGCAGTCCAGCCAGACTGCTCCCCACCCCGCACTGCCCCACCCCCACCCCCAGCAGCCTCAAGCCCTTAATTCCTGACAGCTGCGGTGGCTGCCGGCAGAGATGAGGGGGAAAGGAGGGGGGAGTATGCCGTCAGCCTGCTGTTGCTCAGGCTGCCCCCACCACCTGACAGTCTGGGGACAAGGAGGGCCCCACCCCCCCCTTCAATTCCCCAGGGATGGGCAATTCCAGGAATGGGCACTTTTTTGTCTCTGAGCCCAGAGGCTCCCATAGTTTTGTCCCTAAGCCAGCAGGGGCTCTCTTCAGAGAGAGGGGCGTGTGTGTAAAGTGTGGGAGGCTTGTGCCCATTTTACAGAGGAGGATGCCGAGGGCACAGGGCAGGAGCAGGATCCACTATTAAGGCCCAGGCTAGCAGCAGAAACAGAAGGCAGAGCTGCCTTTCCCCTACCTTCTGGCTCTCAGGCCCTTGCTTGGGCCCAGCACACTTGCCCTATATCGAGGAGGGGCCCAGTGTTCAGTTGGGGTGGAGGGACAGGAAGATATCTCAGCGAGAAGTAGACCTGAGCCAGGAGGCTGGTATTAGGGAGCTCCTAGAGGACCATGTGCAGGTGGGGCCAGGGAGGGCCAGGACAAGACAGAGTATCTACGGGCGCAGGCAGGCAACACTCAGTGTTGGGGCGGCAGCTGCTGCGCTGGGAGTCAGGAGAGCTGCGTTCAGTGCTAGTTCTTCCGCTAATTTGCTGTGTGATCTCTTTGAGCCTCGATATTTTCTTGTGAAATAAAGGGGAGCTAAGTAAACTATCTCAAGGGCCACTTCTAGGGTTAAAAGGCTCTCCAACGCCTCCTCCCAGGGCGTGCCACCCAGGGCGCTCCTACGCAAGCATTTACTGGGGGCCTGACACTGCTGCCTCCCCGGGCTCACTGAGGAGACGAGGTGGTTCCTATGAGCCGCATTTCACAAAGGGGCAGGGGTGTCTCCGTGAGCAGGAGCAGGAGGCACCTGTTTAAGGTCACACAGCAAAGGAGAGTAGAAGCCAGAGGCTGCCAAACTCCTCTGCAGGAGCCCACACCTGCCTAACACCAGGCAGGCCTGGGGGAAGTCCCTCCTCTGGTCGGGGAGGCGAAACAGAGAGGCCGGCCCCTCTCCGCCAGCCCCTGCAGGTGTGTGTGTTGCCAGCAGCTGCGTCTCAGCCAGGCACACACACCTCGCGGTAACACGTATCCCCCACACAACCCAGCGCGCTCCACGCACAGGCTTCTTCCTGTGCACGCGCGCACAGACCCCAACACCTTTCCCTTTCCTGCCCTCAGCAGGGACGCTCCCACCCCCAGTCCCCAGCGGACGCAGTGGCCTCGGGAATCGTACACGCCTCCACGCCCCACCGCGTGACGTCACGTGGGGTAGAGCCCTGAGACACTAAATGGTGGGGTGGGGGGAGGAAAGGGAAGGCGGCAGAGCTCCCCGAGCCGGGACAGTCACTTACTCTCCAGGCAGTGGGGCCCGACACAGACCGCGCCGCCCCTGCCAGCCCGCCTCGCACGCCCTCGGAAGCGCAGGCTCCCGGCGCTGCGCTGGAGGGCTCCCCGGCACCCCAGCCTCCCGTCCCCAGCCCGCTGCACCTCCAGGCCCCCCTTACCCTTGAGAGGCACCAGGAGTTGTCGCGGGGGGGCCGCGGGAAATTCCCCGGACCCCTGTGCCAGGAGGTGCCCGGTTCGCCCGCTCTTCACCCCCCGCCCCCCCCGAGGGCGGTGCCCGGGGGTGCTGCCCCATGGAGCGGGGAGGCGGGCGCCGTCTGCTCCGGGAGCCCTGACCCGAGTCGGAGTTGTGTGTCGCAGCCGCCCCGACCCCCCGCCGATCATGCGCCGGCGCCCCTGGCTCTCCAGTCCCACCGGGCTGTGAGCCCCCCATTCCCAGCCCGTCAGGGCCTGCGCGCCATGGGCAGCGCCCACCCTCGCCCCTGGCTTCGGCTCCGACCCCAGCCCCAGCCGCGGCCAGCGCTCTGGGTGCTCCTGTTCTTCCTACTGCTGCTGGCTGCTGCCATGCCCAGGTGAGCCCTCACCTCATGCTCCGCCCTCCTAGAGAGTTGAGACCCCGGGCCCCCCACAGGGGCCTCTGATGCTCTTGCTGGGGTAGAGGACCCTGGAAGAAGGGAGGGACAGGGTCATAGGCAAGTGCTAGTGCCCAACCAAAGGCAGTGAGCTCCCTCATAGGAGGGGGTTGGACTGGTGACAGGATATGGGCAGTCCAGGGAGACAAGGCAGTGCCCAGGAGTATGATGGCAACTAGGAGGGGAGGTGTGTGTGGGGGGGAGCAAGTGCCAGTCTGGAGTTCCTGTCCTGTGGGGGGAATGCACCCCCACCCCAGGAGTAAGCCCAAGCTGCCTCACTCCTTCCTGCAGCTCAGCCCCAGGTAGCGGCAGGGGTTGGAAGGCTGGAAGAGGGTAGCCCAGGTGGGATCAGTGAGAGACTGCAGCTGCAAGAGCTCTGTGTGTGTGTGTGTGTGTGTGTGTGTGTGTGTGTGTGTGTGTGCGTTTTCAATCGAGCCCAGGATCCCAGCAAACTGTGTTGGTAAACAGCAGTTTCTGTATGTGCCCATGTGTGCATGTGAAAGCTCATGGGTCAATGTATGTTAAGATGAACACATGTGTAAATGGGAGTGTCTTTGTGTGTGTGTTTGTAACTATGATCAAGTGTGCATGTGTGTAAGTGTGCTGGGGTTGGGTTTGTGTGTCTACCACAATGTGTGCAGAGGTGTGTCTGTGTGAATGTGACTGAAACATATCTGTGGGAGTGGGCTCCTGGGGAACCCTGTGTGTATGGGCATCTATGCCTGGGAATGTGCATAGGAAATACTGTGGCCACAGCATGGTGGATGTGTGTGCATTTGCACGTTTACCTGTGTGGGTGTGCAGCTAGCTGAGTGAGTCGCATTGAGCAGGATGATTGTGAGGAGGTCAAGGAAACAGGAATGTGGAGGAGTGTACTGATGGGCCCAACCTTCAGAAGCAGAGGTTGGAAGAGGGAGTGATTATGGCCTTTGGGACAGAGTGTGTGTTGTTAGATGGGGCTCTCCTGGTCCCCCCAAAACACGTACCCACTCCACCCCACATGTCTGCAGGTCAGCACCCAATGACATTCTGGACCTCCGCCTCCCCCCGGAGCCTGTGCTCAATGCCAACACAGTGTGCCTAACATTGCCAGGCCTGAGTCGGCGGCAGATGGAGGTGTGTGTGCGTCACCCTGATGTGGCTGCCTCAGCCATACAGGGCATCCAGATCGCTATCCACGAATGCCAACACCAATTCAGGGACCAGCGCTGGAACTGCTCAAGCCTGGAGACTCGCAACAAGATCCCCTATGAAAGTCCCATCTTCAGCAGAGGTAGCTGCCCCTCACCCCTGCCCCTGCCCCTGCCCCTCACCCCTCACCCCTGCCCCTGCCTGCCCCATCCAGCATCTCCACCTCAGAATCTATTCCCAGCCTTTTCTAACCCACTGCCTCAAGCTGGCATCCTCCCATCCCCACATGCCCATCTGCTGGCCGTGCTGCTTTCCTTCCTCTTCCTGGTCTCAGGCCATGGGGACAGAGAAATGGGGCAAATTTGTCTCCAGACTGGGCTGTTTAGGCTGAGAGTGGCAGGTTCCATGCCTGAGAACTAGACTCCTGGGTCATCCTGCCCTATCACTGACACTGCATATCTCAAACCCGGGAAATATCTGTACTTGTCGCTTGCCTCTACTTACCCTCTACTTAGAAAACCACATTTAGGATGGGGAGCCCATGAGGAAGAACCCAGAATCAGCATGAGGAGGGGTTGAGGAATTTTTCCAATGGTGCAGGTGGAGGCAGCCTGGACAGGTAAAAAGTCTGCCCTACTGCAGAAGCTCTTCCCGGCGGGGGACACCACCAGCCTGTGTGTCATCCCTGCTGCCTCTGGAAAACCCTCTCTGAATCAGAGGTGCTGGGTGTGTGTGTGCCTGTGTGTAGTGGCTCCTGCCAGCAGGCCTGGTAGGCCTGTCAACTCCTCTTCCCCTCACAGCTCAGAGGAGCCGCAGCCCATTCCCTGTCCTCCCTCCCCGACTTCTGGGTGACCCACCCTGACAATACCAGAGTGGCTTGGGCTGGGGACGGCAGAAGGTTTTGTCACTCACTTCTGCCTCGCACCCACCTCCTGGCCTGGTATCTCAGGCCTTTACTCAGATCTTTTGGGAAGGATGGGGGCCCTGCCTCTGGGATGGGCCTAGCTGGGTATCTATCTCCCCTCTCAGTGGCTTGTGTGGGACATTGTGGGCACCCCTTAGCCCTAGCTTCTTAGGTCTTGTCCAATTTTCAGTGGAGGTGGAGTAGGAGAGGTACGCATACACCTTGTAGCCTTGGGTCTTGAGGCTTCTTGGGGAGTCAGGCTGTACCTCAAATTCGGAAAACTCAGAAAGCCGAGGCCCTTCCCTTTTCATCAGGGCCCCTGCTTGCATCCCCTGGGCCCCCAAGTCAGGGGCCACCCCAGCCTCCACCAGCCGAGCCCCAGGCCGCCCGCCCCGCCCCGCCCCGCCCCCGCGCGCTCCCTCCTCCCTCCCCCGCGCGCCCCGGGCGCTGTTTCTACCCGGCCGAGCCCAGCCCGACGCGTGTGGCGGCATGCAGCCGCGAACTAATCCCCGCGGGCCGCGGCAGACGGCTCCCGGCCCCAGCCGCGCCGCTCTCAGAGGGCGCCCCCCGCCCTGCCCCGCGCTCCCGCCCCCTCCCGCCCCTCCAGCCGTCCAGGAGCGGCTGCCCGGGACCCCCGGGTCCTGCCCAGCTCAGGCCGCACTCTCCTCCTGTCCCGCCGCCCGCGCGCCGACACGAAGTGACTGGCCTCGGCACCATTCATGCCCCGGCTGGGCTGGGCCGGCGCTCACCGCCGCCGCGCGCCCGTTCCTACCCTCTGGTTTCTAGGTCGCCCGCGCTCTCCGCAGCCGCGTTTCCCTCCGGGGCCCTCGGGTACCCCATGAGGACTCCGTAGCCCTGGCTTTGGTTTCTGCCCGCTGGGGACCGGGGTAGGCGCGGAGGTTCTAACTTCTGCAGCTTCGGGTGAGGCAAGGCAAGCTCTGCATCCCTCTCCTCGGCCTTGGTATCCCCTCTGTCCTCCTGTTCCCTCTAGACCCAGTGAACCCAGGTGCCCTGAGAGCCTCGCTGGGTCAGGCCCGCGCGGCCTGCTGGAGGACCTTGGGGTCTTTGAAGCCTGGGGGAGAGTTCAGAGCGGCAGAACAGCGCAGGGCTGGCTGGGTGCCAGGCGCTCCCGGGTTCACCTGCAGTTTAATAAGCGCGAGGTGAGCTGGGGGGACGGGTGGAGGGAGGAGGTTAGGGCTGGAGAGGGACGACTTGCCGGGGCTAGCCAGGGCAGGGAGGTGCTCAGCATGGGGAGGGAGTGGGACAGTGGCTGCCCGGCTCCAGCCGCAGTAGCGGGGCTGGGCACTTTCCGTGGGCCTCAGGACACTGGCCTACCTCTGTGGTTTCCGCTCCCCAGCTCCCCATCAACGCCCCTCATTGCTACACCTCACACCTCATTTCTACCTCTTGCTTCTCAGAAGGGACTCTGGGCTTCTGGAAATAAATCTGCCAATCCTCTCCTCCACTGGCCACCACTGCACCCCTGACTCCACCTGCAGGTTCATCCTCCTGGGGGCAGTCATTTCTCAGTCCATCTTGGCCCATCTTCTGGAGGACTAGCTAAATTGGAATCCCATGAAGCCACCCACGGTGTCAACCAGCCCCTGGTCTACTTCCTTCCACCAGGAATCTCCTTTCTTTCCAAGTTACACATTGCCCATTGTGTGGGTCAGGTGACCTCCGTTTCCTCCAAGTGGAATGTCTGGGTGCTGATGCCTTTTCTGACCCATGTTATCAATGGGTTAGGATCCTGTTAAATGTGGATTCTGCCATGTTTAAACTTCAGACACTGCTTGGGTTGGGGTCCTGGGTCCCTTGGGCCTTCTTTAATGCTGTTACTATCATTGAATTGTCCTGACATCTTCCCTGAGATGAGCTGGGCTGGAGGGATGGAGTTTTGATAGAGGGAGGGGGAAGAGGGCTTGAGCATGTGAAGTGGACAAACCTGGGAAGGCGAGGCATGCAATAGGGCTTTGCCCAGCCAAGCAGAGGGGATGAAGGTGTGCTGGAGCCTAGGCCACGGGGGACAGGGACAGGGGCCTCCGATAGGAAGAGAGAGGGTCAGAAAAAGCTGTGGGAGGGCCCCAAGTCCATGCTGGCTGCTTCACCTAGTTCAGGAGCAGCAATGACCTTAGTGCCAATGGCACTGGTAGCCCTAGCTTTTCGTGCTAAGAATCTAGATGGTTGGTTCCTGGGCTGGGTACTGGGCAGAACATCTGGTAGAGGGGAGTGGATCATTGTGAGGAACAGAGAACCCCTTCCCTCACTGTGGACACGAGGACTGGAGGAAATTTGAGGAGGGGGCAGCTGGGAGCTGGGCTCAGCACTGGAGGGAGAGGGGAGGAGAGGTCAGGGAGAGGTTTGATGGAGGGAAATGTGGTAGATTCACACAGCAGGCCCTGGGAGCTCTCACACAGTTTAGGTACTGTCTTCCCTAAGGCCCAGACCCCTTTGGAACGGATGGAAAGAGAGGGCATGAGGCCCTGAAGCCATGCTCCCAGCCCAGGGGAAGCCAGCAGCGTGGGTTTCCAGGCTCTGCTCTCCATGGCCCTGGCTCATTTTTCTCCCACCTCCTTTTTACATTTATCCTCTTGGTTTTATGCCTAGGCCTCCAGGGATTGGGGTGGTGCTCAGATGGGGAAACCAAGGCATGGGCACTCATATCGCAGGATCACTTAAGGTTCTATTATTCTAATGATACCCAATTAATTAGCCAACATATACTAAGCACCTGCTGTATGGGCACCGCTCAACCACATTTTATCCGTGCTTTAGGACCCCCAAACAGTCCCCATATTGTAGGTCCTATCATTAGTATCATTTTACAAATGAAGCTAAGAGAAGCTGGGTAACTTGCCGTTAGTCACACAGCTTGAAAGTGAGCCATAGAGCTAGGAGTCAAATGCAGGCCAGCTGACTTTAAAGTTTGCACCCAATCCCCTTTTATACTGTCTCCCAAGTTGCAAGGCCAACATGAAGTCCCACTGTGTACCCAGAGAGGTGAGCTGGTGCAATGGAAGAGCATGCCAAGAAATGAAACTGACATGCATATGTGCGTGCGCGCGCGCACACACACACACACACCAAACACCTACTCCTGTTTTTACATATGTGTGGCTCCATTCAGTGTCACGCCTAAGTGTTCCCACATGCACACTAGTCTCTCTCTCTCTGCCCAGGCACATGAGCAATGCGCACATTATTTGCATGGAGAGAATGGAGACCAGACCTCTCCCCTTCCCTCCCTCTTTGACTTGAATGGGTAGGGCTCAAGCTTCTCTAACCCCTTCTAGTTTCCATTGGCTCCTGAATCCTCTCTCCTCCACCCTCCCCTGCCCTCCAAACCTCCTCCCCCAGCCCCTTCCCAGCCGTTGGCTGCTGTGGCCTGTAGCAGCAGCTGACTCCACTTAGATGCTGGCAGTCCCTGTCCCAGATCAAAGGCAGGGCGGCTAATTGTGTGTCTTAACGAGCCCCCCTCTCCCTGCTCCGGGCAGCCCAGCTGGCCATGGCCCCACCCGCTCCCCCTCCAGCTGGCCAGATGGCACAGTGCCTGTGTCTGCCCCAGACAGTTGGGGCCAGAACCGAAACTGGGGCCCTGAACAGGAGCTGGGGGCAGACCCAGTGGGCTGGACTTCTATGAGGCCTGGATACTTGCAGCAGTGGGTGGCCACACAGGCCCTGCCTTGTCACCTCTGCACGTGGCTATGACAGCTGTCAGAGGCCACAGGGTGGTGTAGGGAAGGTGTCTTTAGCTGCACGGGGTAGGGGTGTACTCTGCAGCGGTGGGGTACATTTCTCCAGATTTCCCCAGGCTTACCCTTAAATGTGACAGGGCCTAGAAGATGGTGGTCGGCCCTGCACACCTCCCCGGACCAACCTCATCCTCTTTCCTGGTGCCATGCACAGACAAGGTGATAGGAACTAGAAACTGAGCTACCTGGGTTTCCTTCTCAGCAGCAGGACTCCCGTGGAGTCGCATGTCCTACAATAGAAAGATGCCAGACCTGGGAGCTGGGAGAGCTGGGTCTGGATGCAGCTCCATAGCCCCTGTGACCTGTGTTTTCTCCTTTTGCATAATGTGTGTGTGTTTGGTAGTGGTGGCAGTGTCTGTGTGGAGGTGATTTCTGAGGCCTGGGCTGCCTCTGGAGGTCTGAGTATTGCCATGCGTCCTAGGAGCAGGCTGATGACTCCCCAGCAATAAGAGAAGTGCTCAGAGTTCCACAGATTTAAGGCAAGGGATAAATGCAGGGTGTGCTTCCCAGGAGCTTGGTTCCATCCTCCTTCTCCTTAGGTTCCACTTTCCCAGGGCAGTTTCTACTCCTCTGCATCTCCTGCTAATTCCCAGTATCCCCATAGAAGGTTCCAGCCCCATCCCCAACCCCTCTTCTCTGCTCATAGCTGAATTCCTTATGGAAAAATGTACTGAGATACCATAAGCTGGAAAGAGAGAGAGGCAGTCTGCTTCACAGGCATCTGGTGGTCCAAGTGACCTGTTCTAAAATGGGTCATGAGCTGCTGGGCTTTGTCCCTGATCAGGGTGAAACAAAAAACAATGACCCAAAAAATGCAGCAGGATTGAGTGAGGTCAGATAGGAGAAAGAACTTCTCAGTAATAGCTAATGTTGGAGTAATACTTCCTCAATTAGTAAGGCACTATTCTAAGCACTTTAAATTTACCAATTCATTTAATTCTTGGAACAACAATGAGGCAGATAATAGCCCTATTTTACAGATAAGGAAACTGAGGCACAAGGAGGTTAAGTCACTTGGCCAAGGTCACATAGCTATTAGCAGCTAGTAAGTGGAAGAGCCAAGATTTGAAGCAAACTGGTTTCAGGAATCAGTTCTTAACTACTAAACAGCTTGTTCTGTTTCTTTCTGTTTTTTGTTTTGTTTTTCTGTTTGTTTTTTGTTGTTGTTTTTGTTTGTTTGTGTTTTTGGCAGGAAGGGGAGGACAGGGCTCTGTGATGCAGCAGGTGAGGATTAAGGTGGATTGGCCTAGGCCTCTGGCTTCTCTTGCTGCCTGCCCTCTCTCTGGTGTGCAGAGGCTGGTCGGAGACTTGTACCAGAACTTGTTCCTAGCTGGTCCATTCTCAGATGCAGAATAAGCAAAAGATAGCCTGCATGTCTGATAATGCGACCCTCCTTTGCAAGTAGGCCTCCCCCTGCCACAGGTCCAGGTGTTCCCAGAGAAAGGCTCAGGCTGGAGCACCAAGAAGGAAGGCATTGTGGACAAGCCAGTGGGCAGGCCGGCCCAACCGCAGCCCCCAAGAGTGGCTTGGTCAGGGAGAGTCTGTGCCTCCTGAACATCTGGTGGAAGGTATCTGCCTCAGCTTGCCCTTCCTTCTCCATGTTCAACACTGCTACATGCCAGACCCCATGCAGGACCCTGGGCTTCCCTCTAGCATCCCTCCAACAGCCTCTTCAGTTGACCTGGATGGATCACAGGCAAGGTGGCTGGGTAGTACCCATTTCTGAGTGGCTTTCAGGGATGTCCTGTGGACAAGGAAGGGGAAGCCCTGGTGACCCATTTCTTTGCCTCTGGAGTCTGGTCGTTAGGGAAGGTCCTATGCTGTGCCTAAGATGGGCATGCACCTATCAGGCTATCTTGGGGCAGGGAGCATTAGGAGCTGACCGTCTCTTCTGACTTACCCTGCTGCCCATTGACATCTCCTCAGGCCTGGAATTTCATCATCGACTATTTATTCTTTTTTTCCCCCAAAATTGTGTATATGAAATATCATTTTATTTATTTATTTATTTAAATAGGTTTTTGGGGAACAGGTTGTGTTTGGTTACATGAATAAGTTATTTAGTGGTGATTTCTGAGATTTTGGTGCACCCATCACCCGAGCAGTGTACACTGTACCTAATGTGTAGTCTTTGATCTCTCACCTCACACCCACCCTTTCCCCGAGTCCCCGAAGTCCATTGTGTCATTCTTATGCCTTTGCATCCTCATAGCTTAGTTTCCACTTATAAGTGAGAACATACGATATTTGGTTTTCCATTCCTGAGTTACTTCACTTAGAATAATAGTCTCAAATTCCATCTAGGTTGCTGTGAATGCCATTGTTTTGTTCCTTTTTATGGCTGAGGAGTATTCTGTGGCATATGTATACCGCAATTTCTTTATCTACTTGTTGGTTGATGGGCATTGGGGCTGGTACCATGTTTTTGTAATTACAAATTGTGCTGCTATAAACATGCGTGTGCAAGTATCTTTTTCTTTCTTTTTTTTTTTTTTTGAGGCGGAGTCTCGCTCTGTTGCCCGGGCTGGAGTGCAGTGGCCGGATCTCAGATCACTGCAAGCTCTGTCTCCCGGGTTTACGCCATTCTCCTGCCTCAGCCTCTCGAGTGGCTGGGACTACAGGTGCCCACCACCTCGCCCGGCTAGTTTTCTGTATTTCTTAGTAGAGACGGGGTTTCACCGGGTTAGCCAGGATGGTCTCGATCTCCTGACCTCGTGATCCGCCCGTCTCGGCCTCCCAAAGTGCTGGGATTACAGGCTTGAGCCACCGCGCCTGGCCGCAAGTATCTTTTTCATATAATGACTTCTTTTCTTCTGGGTAGATACCCAGTAGTGGGATTGCTGGATCAAATGGTAGTTCTACTTTTAGTTCTTTGAGGAATCTCCACACTGTTTTCCATAGTGGTTGTACTAGTTTACATTCCCACCAGCAACATCACTGGCAATGAATTCTTTAGGTTAAACATTGCCCTCATTCTGTGGGCTTATTTTAAAATTGCAGATACCACCGTGAAAGGTAATAGATTAAGTCCCTGATTGTAAAAAGAATGTGTTTAGCAGATACTTTCTGCCCTACAGTAGAGATGTAGACACACAAATTCTGAGTTTACTAAAGGTGATGTTAAAGAATAGGAGAAGGGCGTACAAAAAGCAGAGGGCTATTGGGAAGCTTCCCTCCCACCCCACCAGGTTCTGTGTGCAGAAGAACTGGCTTCTGGCATGATTGCTGCCCTTCTTTGACTCTGTGTCCTTGCATACTGGGCTTGCATACTGTCCTTTCATACTGAGCCCCATCTAACAACACACACTGTCTCCTACATACCGGGCTTCAGTTTCTCCTTGGGATGATGAGAAGGGTGGGCTGGAGAATGGGGTGTCGAGGCCCCTCCAGAGTCCATGTATTCTGGGTCTTTAACCACAGGTTTCCGAGAGAGCGCTTTTGCCTACGCCATCGCGGCAGCTGGTGTTGTACACGCCGTGTCCAATGCGTGTGCCCTGGGCAAACTAAAGGCCTGTGGCTGCGACGCGTCCCGGCGAGGGGATGAGGAGGCCTTCCGTAGGAAGCTGCACCGCCTACAACTGGACGCACTGCAGCGTGGTAAGGGCCTGAGCCATGGGGTCCCGGAACACCCGGCCCTGCCCACAGCCAGCCCAGGCCTGCAGGACTCCTGGGAGTGGGGCGGCTGCAGCCCCGACATGGGCTTCGGGGAGCGCTTCTCTAAGGACTTTCTGGACTCCCGGGAGCCTCACAGAGACATCCACGCAAGAATGAGGCTTCACAACAACCGAGTTGGGAGGCAGGTGAGAGCCCCACACCCAGGTCTGCTTCAAATCCCTTTGCCTAGGGCCTACCCCTTGCCCAGGCCTATCTCTCCTCTGAGGACCACATTGCTCCCGCACGTCACACCTTGGCAATCTTCTCATTGACCCTGTCTAACTCATTCAACAAGCATGCACTGAGTATGCCCTGTGCACCAGGCACTGGACTAGGCCTGGGGATACAAGGCTGAAACAAGCCCTGTTGCCCTGGATCAGCATACCACCTGCTGAGCAACCTGCTCCTCCTACTTCCTCGGGAGATCACCCAGGAGAAAGGACAGGGGTGCAGTCAGGACTGCAGGAGTCTAGGCCTGGCACTGCCATCTGACTCCTCCCCTGTGGAGTGAGAAGGTTGAACTAGATCATCCCTAAGGTTCCCCACAATGCTAATGTTCCATGATCCGGTGATCTCTCCCAGCCTTTCTGTGCAGTCTAGAATGAGGGATTCCTGCAAAGTAAGGGGTGTAAGTGAAGTTCCTAGGGTTCACTGGGGGAACTGTGTTACGGTGCCTTCCTCCTTTATCCGCTGTCCTCAAATGCTCCTACTACCTCAAAGGTCATTCATTAAAAACAAATACATACACACATACATAAAAAAGTAGAAGAAAGGAAAGGGGTAATAGGTTGCATTTATCGATTGCTTACTATGTGTTAGGCACTGTCTTGAGCACTTTCCTACATATTAACCTATTTAATCCTTACAACTACCTATGAGGTGGGCACTGTTATTAACCTTATGTTGAGATATGGAAACTGAGGCACGGATTGACCAAGAAGCTTACCCAAAATGATGCAACTAGTGAGAAGGTGGTCCAGGCAGCATTCATCCCCAGGAAGTTGACCTCTGAGCCTGTGCTCTTTTGTTCTACAGCGTTGAATCTGCACTCTGATGCTCTGTTGGCTCTCATGGTAGCTCAGCACTGTCCTTTCCTGAACATTCCACCTCCATCATCCCTTCTCTTGACTCTGCCCAGCCTGTTGAGGCCTTTTTCCTGGCTTCCTCTCACTCTGGCTGGCACCTTCTCCATCTCACCCTCCTTTCTCTTGGCCTCTTAGCCCACGATGGGTCATCTTCCTGCACAAAGACTCCAAGCTGATTCAGCAATTCCCATCCTCACTTAGAGGCGGGGTAAACTGAGGCACACTTACCCTTGGGTCATGTCCAGCTCCCACCCAGCCTGCCTTGTACAGCTCTTTTCCCAAGCTTCACCGCCATCCCAGCCCATACCAACGGTGCCTCCTCCTCGTTAAACTGGTTAATTAATGGCTGCTGCCCGTGGGAAGCAGATGTTCTGGAGCTGTTGGCCTGGGGAGGCACTGGGCTGGTTCCCACGTGGTGCTGACAGCACAGGCTGCACATGCACGCTGAGAAGCCCTTTCAGACCTCGAGGGGAAGGCACCCTCTCTTATGGCCCTGCCCTACTGCCCAAGTTTAAGGGCCCTGGATCATTGCTGTCCCTGTCTCAGAGTGTGTTTTCGGAGTAGACTGAGGGAAAGGAGGGGATGTGGCCAACTTCTTATGGGGTTTCTGGTGAAAATGTCAAAGGGTTCTTAGTGAGGAGACTCTAGATGAGGTTGTGAGCTGGGTTGGGGGTGGTTAGGTTTCATTCCCATAACCACCTCCCTTGGAGGCCTGAGGGCTTCTGCACTTTCACTGGGCTGTAGAGCCTGGCTCTCTCTGGTTCCTTTCTATATTCAGGTAGAGCTTTGGCCCCTGGTGGCGCTGGCTTTTCCTAGGAGGAACCATGGGTCTCAGCATAGTGCAGAATGAGTCCCAGGCAGCATAATCGGGGGGCAGTCTCCCCAGCACTTGTGCCCCTCCTTTGGCTCTCTACAAAGAGATGTAGGGGGAACGGGAAGGGGAAGCACTGAGAGGGGGACCAAGGCTTTCTCAAACTCACTGAACACCGCCCCCCACCCCAACACACACACACACACACACACACACACACACACACACACACACACAACCTGGAGCGAGATACAACGGGGCCAGCACCCTCCTGCTCCTGGCCCCTACCCCAGGGGTGGCAGGAGAGGGAATTTCCCTGCCGATTTGGGATCCCCCTTCAGGAAGCAAGAGCCTCCAGCCCCAAGGGCCCCCTGCAGCTGCTGGAAAGGCGGGCAGGAGAGGAGGGGAGCCGGAAGGTGGGAATTCCCCCGGGGCCTGGCCTGGTGGGAGGTGGGTAGGAGAGGCAGAGGCAGAAGAGCAGGTACAGAAGTTTTTCTGACTGTCTGGTTGTGGGACCCTCGCTCGGGGCCTCAGCGTTTGCCTCTGTATAATGGGAGTGGGTTTCAGAAGCAGGCCAGACTCAGCGCTGGGAGGAGGGCAGTGGGGCTGGGCGCCGATGTCACCCCTCACGGTGCCTCCCTCCGCAGGCAGTGATGGAGAACATGCGGCGGAAGTGCAAGTGCCACGGCACGTCAGGCAGCTGCCAGCTCAAGACGTGCTGGCAGGTGACGCCCGAGTTCCGCACCGTGGGGGCGCTGCTGCGCAGCCGCTTCCACCGCGCCACGCTCATCCGGCCGCACAACCGCAACGGCGGCCAGCTGGAGCCGGGCCCAGCGGGGGCACCCTCGCCGGCTCCCGGCGCTCCCGGGCCGCGCCGCCGGGCCAGCCCCGCCGACCTGGTCTACTTCGAAAAGTCACCCGACTTCTGCGAGCGCGAGCCGCGCTTGGACTCGGCCGGCACCGTGGGCCGCCTGTGCAACAAGAGCAGCGCGGGCTCGGATGGCTGCGGCAGCATGTGCTGCGGCCGCGGCCACAACATCCTGCGCCAGACGCGCAGCGAGCGCTGCCACTGCCGCTTCCACTGGTGCTGCTTCGTGGTCTGCGAAGAATGCCGCATCACCGAGTGGGTCAGCGTCTGCAAGTGAGCGGCCCGGGGTCCCCTGGGCCCTGAACGAGGTCCCCTCCTGGAGCCTGGCCCTCTGAGGCTTACGGCCTTGGCAAGGCAGCATCGCCTTGGCTCTTGGGAGAGGAGATTGGACCACATGATCTTACAGGAACCTCTCAGCTCTGAGGTCTGTGATCGCTGGACAGTCCAGGCCTGTCTGAACCCCACCACTCACTTCTGTGGGCTCTAGGACTTACTGGGTTCTTCCTGCCTCCCCTAAGCCCAGACAGTTCAGTTGGGCTGGGGTTTGCCCCATACACTAAAACAAGCGTCAGCCAGGCAACCCCTCAGTCTGTCTCCATCCTTTCACCCCTTCCCTGGAGATGGGAGGTAGGGAATGAATAGAAGCTGATGGGCAGAGAGAGGAGGATTAAAAAAAAGAAATAGACATAACTGAGCTGAAGTAATTCCATAAACGGCCCAGACACCCTCCCCTACCATTCCCCTCATCATTCATTTAACAAATATTTATTTTGCACTCTCTTTGCGGCACTCTGGGGGGCGTGGGGGTGGCAATGTGAGGCACTGGGGCCACAGATGTAAGTGAGACACAGCACTTGTCCTCTTGGAAGTTACATTCTTGCTGGGGGGAGGCATGGGCAATAAACAAGTAAATATACAAACAAGGTCATTTCAGACAATGCTGTGTGCAGGCTGCTGGGTGTAGGGGGATTTGTGGGGAGTGGGGCTCCTCAGACAAAGCCGCTGGTTCCTCAGGGAAGGCCTTTCTGAGTGGTGATACCCATGCTGGGACCTGCACCATAAGCCATGCAAAGAGTACGGGTAAGGGCATTCCAGGCAGAGGCCATATGAAGGCAGACAGTGTGAGCTGAGAAAGATCTCTGCCTGCTGGAGGAACAGCAGAGGGGCCATTGTGATTGCAGTGAAGAAATCAAGGGACAGACTAGCAAGGGAAGTATTCAGAGGGTGGGCAAAAGTCACATCGTGTGTCTTTCTAAGCCAAGGTAAGGAGTTGGGATTTTATTAAAGAGGAATGGGAACCTTGAGATTCTTAAGCAGGGGAGTGTCATGGTCCAAGTCTCACGTGGATCGCTGATGGGGAACAGGCTGAAGGGGGATGAGGTGACAGCTGGTAAGCCAGTGAGGAATAACAACTATCTTCTAAATCAGAGATGGGGCTTGGACTGGTTGGAAGCAGTGGGGATGTTGAGAAGGGCTCTGGTGCCAGAGCTCTAACCGCCCACCTTGTGCCTGAGCCCTCTGCCACAAGCCAGGACGAGTGGCCGTGCCCAGCAGCAACTGTCTGCAGAGACAGGAGGCACTCAGAGGAGTAATCCTGGGCAAGACCCAGCTCAGCCCAGCCCAGCGCCCCGGGGAGCAGGTGGGGCCAGGAGGCGCGGCTGGGAAAAGGGTGGCGGAGGAGGGCCCGGAGACTCACTGTCTGGATTCTGGTCTCTCTGAGTCCAGGCAGGGTATATAAGTAAGGTACAGGGGGCACATTCTTCCTGGGTCTCTTGTGCTCCCAGATCCCCACATCAGGGTGCTCCTTAGCAGGTCAGCAATCCCTCCCCACCCTCATGTCCCCATGAGGACACTGTTGAGCAGTTTGTGTCCAGTGTTGCACTCTCCTTGGTTCTTGGATCTGATGTTTTTCTGGAACAGACCCTCAAGAAGGAGGGCAGTGGAGAGGGGAGTGAGGTCAGGATCTCAGGGAAAGAACACAACCTACTGCATCCAGGCCTCATGCTGCTCACACTTGGGGATCCTGCTGGCTGCCTCAATTTACCCTAGAATAGCACCCCTCTTGATGAACCAGGCAAGGACGAAGACTTATTCCTTTCCCCAGTGACCAGCCTGCACAAATTCTCCATATTTTCCACCCCTGATCCATGTCTCCTTACCCCTGGGTAGGAATGAGAAGGAAAGGGGGGCCTCTTAGTGATACACCCCAGTAGGCCCACCAGCTGGGAGATTTGCCCCCATGAGCTTGCCCCTCATCTCCTTCCCCTTCAAATGCCAGCAGCTCGCAGGCATGCCTATGGTAGTGGGGCCTTCCAAATGCTCAGCTCTGCTGCTTCTCTGGAGGACAGGGTTTCTTTCCCCATCCCCCAAAAGACAGCCCCACAAGCAGGCGGGTGAGAGTCCCCCAGGAGGAGGGGTAGGCAGGAGCAACCAGACACACCTGCCTCATTCCTTTCCTCTTGATCACCTAGGAGAGCTGTGGGGGCTGGGTTTTCCACCCCCTTCCTCCCTCCCATCCCAGAAAGGAGGAGAGAAGAGGTGGGGTAAATGGAGGCCTGGGGTTGAGGGGGTGCTGCCATGCCCAGCAGTGTCCACTGCAACATTAGTCCTAGCCTAACCCTCCTCTGCCTTCGAGGCTTAAGGAGGACCGAGCTGGGGGAGGGGAGACTGAAGATGAGAGGTAGAGGATCAGGACTGGAATAAGGTAGGAGCAGCCATGCTGCAAAGCATGTGTTCAGTGCAGAGAGAGGGGTGGGTAGTTGGGTGGGGCAGGAGGCTGGACCCGGAGTTGTAGGGAGGGGACATGCTTTAATGACATAAGTCAAGGTGATCTGATATGTGTTAACCTAACTTGTGAAGCCCAGAAGCTGATGAGTTCTGGGATGAAAGCTGACACCCACAGTTGAAAAGGGGTGTATGGGACTTGATAAGGAACCTAAATTAGGAAAATGTGGAGGTGACGGAGGGTAGGAAAATGGGGCCCAAATGGCACTGAGCTTATGCATACTGGATGAAGGGTGTGGCAGGGATCAATAAACTGACGGGAAATAGGGGAAATGGGCTGGAATAAAGTGGGAGGGTGCAGTTTAGAAGGGAGGAAGAACTTGCCAACAGCCTGGGAAGGATCGGGGGTGAGATTTGGAAATGAGGACAGAAGGTGGGTAGAGATCATTCAGAGAAGGAGAGGACATCCCCTGCCACCAACACCTTTCACCTGATGGGCGCTAGGTTACCTCCTTGCAGGAGGAAAAAGGAGGAGGAGGAAGGGAAATAACAGAATGAGGGTGGTGGACAGATTAGAAGGTAGTGGTGGGGTTAAGGGTCAGGGAGAGGCAGCCAGGCTGGGATGAGATCAGAACGCAGGCATCCTGCTTTGCAGTCACCCAAGGTCCAGGGTAGAGGCACTCAAAGGTAGACTTGTAGTTGTAGGAGAGCCCCGGCGCGTGAGAAGCAAGTTCAGGGTCATCCCGGAGCTCCCTCTACTTCCCCTAAATTAATGTGCCCCTAGCTAGCCCCCGGCAGGGGGCCTTCCACTTTGGAGTGTGGCCAGGCTCTAGTCACAGCCCCCTTCTCTCCTCCTCCCCCCACTTCTCATGTGGTTGCCGGCAGCTGCCTGCGGTCGCCCCAGCCCCTGCGCTCAAGGCACGGGGACTTTCCAACAGGGGAAAAAATGACTTAATGAGAGTGGGAGCTGGGGGCGGGAGGGACAGGTCCCTGTAATCACCGTTCGGCTGTGGGGCCTGCGCTCCTCCGGGCCCTTCCCCAGCTTCCTGCTGCCAGCGCCTCCCTCGAGCTTTGGTGGGGGAGGAGGACAAGCTGGCGACTGGGGTATCCCTTTTCAGGTGCCAGGCTTTCAGGGGCCCCAGATGCCTTTGCTCCCTAGGCTTGCGGTGTACGGAAGCTGGGACACCCCATGATTCTTCTCTGGACCTTGTCCTGGAAGTTAGGGTTGGCGCGGAGGAGGTCTCTCCCTGGAGCCGCTAACCCCTGCTAGTGGGTTGGGGGGTATAGGATCGTGAGGAAGCCCTTTGCCACTTCGCGACTGCGCACTTTGGAATGCCCCCGGTTACTGTGGTAACCAGGGCAGCCGAGGTGTGTCCTCGGGGCTGGGAGGCGCCCGCCCCCCCCTCTTTTCTCGCCGCCCGCGGGGCCAGGCCCGGCTGCTGCGGTGCGCGGGGGTGGGGGTGTGCCGTTGCCATGGCAAGGGTGCGCAAGGAGGGCACATTCTTCCCCAGGGTGGGAGCGCCCTGGGGATACAAGAAGGGGGGTAACCGGGGCAGCAGAAAGGGGAGGGGGGTCAGAATGAGGGAGGAGTCTCGGACTAGACTAACCAGGGCTTCTGGGGTTTGGGTGGGGAGTTTGGAATCTGCCCCCACCACCCCCGCAGCTCTCCCGAGGCATCCCGCTCCTCCGCCTTTCACCCTCGCTGGGGTTCAACCTCCCCCCAACTCACGAAACCCCAGTTTCCGGGGAAGGGATCCCCGGCTACCTACCTAAAGGCCTTTGGCTTCCTCCAAAGCCAGGCCTGCGGAGCTAAGAGGCCCGCTCCCTTCCCCCCAGTGGAGTTGCAGCCTAGACTGCTGGCCAAAGCCCTGCAATTAAGCCCCTCGCCCGCCCCTGCGCCAGGCCGGGTCTGCGCTGCCAATTACAGCAACACGCAGCAGCTGATTACCCCTGCCGGAGCCTGGGGAGCGGCCAGGGGTGGGGACAGCGGGCAGGTCAAGGGGGCGGGGTCCCTGGGGTTGTCCCTGGCCCCGGGGTCCTTCACTTGAGCTTCGGACTCTAGCCCAGCTTCTCCGCCCCAGACAATATGGGGAGAAGAGGTCCGCTCAGTACTCCATCCCGCTGTGCCTCAGTTTCTCACTCCTCCAATGCACACAGCACTCAGAGCAGAAAGAGCTCAGAGACGGTCTGTGTGGATGTTAGAACATCTGGAGTCAAGGGCTGGATTCTCAATAAGTTCAAGGCCTTAAAGTCCAGCTCTCTTTCCCGCTGCAGACTGCCGCGTGGGTCTCTCCAGGCCCTGCACCCCGCCCTGTGGACCCCTCTGGGTTATGCTGAGCCAGCCCAGGGCCACGGGTAGCCCAGACTGCACTTTGGTGGGAATCAGAAAACGTCCCCCCCCTGGGTGGGAGGCGCCCCTCTTCTGCCCTACAGGAGAAGGCAGTCCAGGAGTCTGCAGAGCAAGACAGTTGGAGTGCTCTGCCACCACCCTTGCCCCCTGCCGTCCCTTCTTCTCCCCTCCCTCCTCCGCCTGCGGGTCTGCAGGGGCTCGGGTAGGGCTTCGCGCCTCCCGCGGTCCAGCTGCTTACATCTGGCCAGCAGCTGGGAGCCGCCCACCGCGAACTGCTGAGGACACAGCGCCCTCTGTTGGTCAGAGGCGGCGGCGCACCAGCTTTCGGGCCTTGGGGCGCGTAGCCCCAGTTAATTGGGTGGGTCTCAACTCAGCCGCTGCCCTTTGACTTTGGGAACCAACCGTCCTTCGCCTCGCGCGTCGCCCAAATCCCACTTCACCGGCCCATTGCTTTCCGCCGGCCGCGGGCTTGCTGGCCCTCTTTCCTCCGTCCCTGTGTGCTTAAAACCCAGCTCAGCTACCTACCTAGCTGTCCACCAACCTCCCATTTTCGACTTGTCTCGGCTTGGTCCGCAGGTTCTGCGGCACTATCTCTCCGCGCCCAACGTAAAAGTCCTTAAATAGGAACATGATTACATAAGTCACCGTCCATTTGCTCAATGGAATTCCTTGCCGCGTCCTTAAAAATGAGGCGTTTGAAGTATATTTAGTTCCTGAGACCGTGTTTGCTCTAAATGGATGGGGGGGGGGGGCGTGGAGGAGAAGATGCAAGATACAAAATAGCACAGGGCAGCGTCCCTCTTTAACTGCAAAAAATTATAGATGCGATTTGCATTTTGAAGTCTAAAATAGACATCAAAATGCTAACAAATTATTTTTGGATGGTGGGCGTATAGGTGGCTTAAAATTTGTTCTCTGTTTATCTGCATTTTCCATCTGTCTATAATGAACGTGTGTTACTTGGGCACATTAATAATTATATATACAGATTCTTTTCTCCCAAAATGTGAGCATCAAATTATATTATTAGATTACACTAAATTTTATTTAAATTAATTTCTGTAATTTTGTTTGGGACAGGGCCTCGCCCTGCCGCCTAGGTTGGAGGGCAGTGGTGCAAATCAAGGCTTGCTGCAGCCTGGACTCCCAGAGCTCAAGCGATTCTCCCACCTCAGCCTCCCGAGTAGTTGGGACTACAGGACTACAGGCGCATGCCACCACAATCGGTTTTTCGGGGGGGGTGTGTGTGTGTGTGTGTGTGTGTGTTTTAAGAGGCGGAGTCTCGCTTTGTTGTTCAGGCTGTTCTCTGAACTCCTGGGCTCAAGCGATCCTCCCGCCTCCGACTCCCAAAGTGTTGGGGTTACAGAGACTGAGTCACTGCCCCTGGCCAGAATACACTAAATTTTTAAAAAGATCCCGTTTAAAACTAGGAATTGGGGGACCTGGCCTCCTGACAAGAGCTAATATAATTATGTCATTGTGATTTTCTTTTTAAAACTTTAATGGTTTGTAGTAAGAACAGGCTTCCAATCTCTGAATCCCAGGGCCCAGGGAAGTTAAGAAGTTGTTAGTTGCTTCCATGTGGAAGTCAAATCCATATGCACATTCAGTATTGTCTGTGAATGGAATAATGGGTTTACTTTCCATTGCATTGCACATGTATGAAGATGCTGCCATGATTAATAATGTAGAAAATTTGTAAATAGGTATTAAACCTTTTTAAAAATTATCTTCTTTTTGCAACATTACACATTATTAGCTGCCCTCTCCTTATATATATGGAACCCTTTGGTGTCAGTGGTTAATATTGCACTGCCTCATCCTCCTCTCACTCTCCACTGCCTTAGGGATTTCATTCACTCTTTCCTTGTCTTTTTCTTTTGAAGTAATTTCAAAGGTATAGAAAAGTTACAATGATATACAAAGAACTTCCCCCTTTCCTGAACCACTTATGAGTAAGTTGCCTCCATGATGCCTCATTACTCCCTAATATTTTAATATATATTTCCTACAAATGAGGACATGCTCCTTCATAATCTAACACAATGCTCACAATCAGGAAATTAACATCGATACATTGGTTCTATATAACCCCCAGACCTTACTGCACTTTCATCAATTGGCCCAATGCTGTCCTTTATAACCAAAGGATCAGTCCAGGATTATTCATTGCATTTAGTTGCCGGTCTTTCCAGTCTCCCTCTGTCTGAAATGATTCCTAAGCCTTTCCTTTACTTTCATGACTGGGACAATTTAGAAGAACAGTACAGTGCTATTGTAGAAATGGCCCTTAATTTGGGCTTATTTGTTGTTTCCTCATGATTAGATGTAGGTTATGCAACTTTGACAGCAATATTACAGATGTTGAGTGTTTTCCTCATTACCTCATTATTTATTTTGATGCTTAAAATTTCCCAGATTTTGTCCAGTTGCCAAGCTGGTTTCTATTGCCATAATTCTTTGAGCACTTGCTTACTTTCTGTCACAGCAAGATGTTCCAGACTCATCTTGTACTTTCTCTGCCACAGCTCTGGAATCAGCCATTGCTCCAAGGGATGCTTCTTTCTTTTAATAGAGAATGATGTGTAGAAGCCAAGATCTGGGTGCTAGATGTGCTCATTGTTCTAGGAGTGTCATTGTTTCCAGACCTCTCAGTGGACAGTCCTAGAAAATATATGTATTATTATACACACATTTATGTCTTCTATCTATCTTCTATCTATCTATCTATCTATCTATCTATCTATCTATCTATCTATCTATCTATCTATCTATCTTCTATTGATCTTTCCATGTAAAAAACAATGAGTTCACCTTTGATTCCAATCCAACACCACAGGACTTATTTTTGTTTTCTCCTTTTCCATTTTTGTAACTTCTCTTTTTCTTATCAGATTAATCCTGTGTAAGTAACTGGTTCATCATCACTGCTACTGCTCCCTCCACTCCCCTTGCAGACACTGTCTTCTTCCATCTTGGGCTTTCACAACCTATGCCAGCCCAATGTCCCCTCTGCCCCTACATGGGTGCCTTGTCTTGCTTGGCTCTACATTATGGCTTTTGAGTGAAATTATTCAAAAAGAAAGACCAGCAGGCAGGCAGGAAGGCTGAAAATGGTTTCACTATTCTTGGGGCTTTTTAAATTTAATTTAATTTTATTTTATTTTATTTTATTTTATTTTATTTTTGAGATGGAATCTTGCTCTGTCCCCCAGGCTGGAGTGCAGCGGCGCAATGTCCGCTCACTGCAAGCTCTGCCTCCTGGCAGAGCTTCATGCCATTCTCCTGCCTCAGCCTCCCAAGTAGCTGGGACTATAGCCGCCCACCACCACGCCTGGCTAACTTTTTTGTATTTTTAGTAGAGACAGAGTTTCACCATGTTAGCCAGAATGGTCTCGATCTCCTGACCTCGTGATCCACCAACTTCAGCCTCCCAAAGTGCTGGGATTACAGGCGTGAGCCACCGTGCCCGGCCTCTATTTATTTAAGACAGGGTCTCACTTTTCGCCCAGCCTGGAGTGCAGTGTTGCAAATACAGCTCATTGCAGCCTTGACTTCCTAGGTTCAAGAAATTCTCCTGCCTTAGCCTCCCAAGTAGGTGAGACTACAGGTGTGCACTACCACCCTTGGCTAATTTTTGTATTTTTTGTAGAGCTAGGTGTTTCGCTACGTTGCCCAGGCTGGTCTTGAACTCCTGAGCTCTAGTGATCCACCCACCTCAGCCTTCCAATGTGCTAGGATTACAGGCATGAGCCACTGTGCCTGGCCATTCTTGGAGCTTTAGATGTACTTCTCAATCCTCTCTATTCAGTAAATGGCAAATGCTCTTCCAGTTATTCCCATTAAAAAATATCCTAGAGTCATCAAACTCATTGGCAGATCATGTTAGTTCCCCATAAATTTCTATCTAAAGTCTGATCACATGTCACTTCCTCCATCATTACCTTCCTGGTCCAAGCCATCATCATCTCTTGGCTTAATTGACTACAGCTGTCTCCTAGTTGCTCCCCTTGATTCTGCCATTACACAACCCCAGTCTATTCCATACCCAGCAGCCCAAGTGATCCTTCTAAAGTGTCAGTCATGCAATGTGCCTCCTCTGCTCAAAGGTCTCTAAAGTCTTCCTATCTTACGCAGCACAAGAGCCAAAGTACTTAGTACAATTAGCTGGGTGTGGTGATGTGCACCTGTAGTCCCAGCTACTCGGGAGGCTGAGGCAGGAGAATCTCTTGAACCCGGGAGGGGGAGGTTGCAGTGAGCTGAGACTTACAGGTCACCATGACTTACAAGGCTCAATAGGATTGGCTCCCTGCCACCTCTTTCACCTCATTTTCTCCTCCAACTCTCTCTCATCCACTTTACTTCAGCCACACTGGCCACCTGCAAATTCTTTGAACAATCCAAACACTGTCTTGCCTCAGGGCCTTTGCACCTCCTCCCTCTGCCTGAAATAGGTTTCCTCCAGATAACCACATGAATGCTGTTTTCCTTCATTTGGGACCTCACTGAAACATCTCCTTATGAGAGGGGCCTTGCATGGTACATCATGCCTGGAAACCCAGTGCTTTGAGAGGCTGAAGCGGGAGGATCACTTGATCCCAGGAGTTCAACTCTACAGTGAGCTATGATCAAGCCACTGTACTCCAGTCTGATTGACAGGGCAAGACCCTGTCTCAAAAAAGAAAAAAAAAAAACCCACAAAAAATAAACAGAAAAGAGGAGCCTTGGCAGAACATCCTGTATAACATAGCAAACTTCCTCTTACCTTTACCTTGCTTTATTTTTCTTCATAGTATAAATCACATATTTGACCGTATTTGTGTATTTGTTTACTCTCTGCCTCCATGCTTTACAATGGAAACCCTATGAGAGCTGAGACTCTCTTGTTTTTTGCTGTATTTCTAATGCCAAGAATGGTATTGAGTACATAGTAGGAACTCAATAAATATAAGTGAATAAATGAATAAATAAATAAATGTCTATGGAAATGACTACTAACTTCTGTCTTCAGGCCCAATATTCCTTCCTGTGATCTTTCTTGTTTTTTCTTTTGAGACAGAGTCTTGCTCTGTCACCCAAGCTGGAGTGCAGTGGTGTGATTTCAGCTTACTACAACCTCTGCCTCCTGGGTTCAAGTGATTCTCTTGTCTCGGCCTCCTGAGTAGCTGGTATTACAGGTGTGCACCACCATGCCGGGCTAATTTTTGTATTTTAGTAGAGACAGGGTTTCACCATGTTGACCAGCCTGGTCTTGAATTCCTGAACTCAGGCGATCCACCCATCTTGGCCTCCCAAAGTGCTGGGATTACAGGCGTGAGCCACCACACTCGGCCTCCTATGATCTTTCTTGAAGTTCCAGCTGCCAGCTATACATGTTTTGCTGTATGTGTGTGATACCACCAACTCAAGTTTTATTTTATTTTATTTTATTTTTGAGACAGAGTCTTGCTCTGTTGCCCAGGCTGGAGTGCAATGGCGCCATCTCGGCTCACTGCAACCTCTGACTCCTCTGCCTCCCGGGTTCAAGCTATTCTCCTGCCTCAGCCTCCTGAGTGGCTGGGATCACAGGCACCTGCCACCACGCCCAGCTCATTTTTTTGTATTTTTAGTAGAGATGGGGTTTCACCATGTTGGCCAGGCTGGTCTCGAATTTCTGACCCCAAGTGATCCGCCCACTTCAGCCTCTCAAAGTGCTGGGATTACAGGCGTGAGCCACCACGCCCAGCTCAAGCTTTATTAATGCAGATTCATTATCTTATGCATGTATTTGCTAAGGGCTGAGACTTTGTTTTGTTTACTGCTCTTTTCTCAATGCCTAGCACAGCACTTGGCATAGACCAGGCATTTAATATTTGTTGAATAAATGAATGAATGACTTTCCCCTCCAAACCAGTTCTCCTTAACTTGCTTGTTCCTCTTTGTCACGTCATCACTTTCTTAGTCACTGAGCCTCAAAAGTGCTGTAAACTTGGACTCTCACCTTCTCTGCTCTTTTCTATATTCAATCAGTGACCAAGATCTGCTTATTCTTCTACTTCATTCACACAGTCAATATCCTAGTTCACCACACACCTCAAACATCACAACGGCCTTCCTACTAGCCTCTCTCATTCCTCTTTCTTCCTCTTCAATCCATCCCTATCTTATTGTTCTGTTTTTCTCTCCCACAAAGTGCTCTGATCATGTCATTTCCTCTGACTAAAGCTCTCAATGGATCTTTGTACCAATTTGGGTTCTTAATTGCAAACAACAGAAACAGACCCTGGTTCACTTAGTAGAAGAGGAATTTACTGGGATGACATCAGGGAACTCACAGAATTGACGGGAAGCCTCAAGACCAGGCTCAGGAAGCAAGCAGGAGCCAAGAGAAGCTAGGCAGCTAGAACTTTAGCTAAATCCTGTCCCAAGTGCAGCCTGATTAAGGGGCTACAGCCCCTGGGCTTGGGGGCTGCTTCCCACATGGCTACCACCACCCTGAGCACTGGCTGCTGCCGCCTCTGGGGTGAATTATAAACAGTCCTGTTCCTCCTTGGGTCACTTACTGAAGATTTAGAGTCCTGATTGGGAGCATTGATTTGGCTGTGATCTTCCTGCCAGGGGCCAGGGGAGCAAGTATCTGACTTCTCACTAAGACTCATATTAGAGAGACTCCACCAGCATATGAAGGGGGCTCAGATGCTGGGCAGCTAAAGACTCCAGTGTGTATCCATATGCAGGTTCCTCAGCACTGAAGCCCTCCACCATCTGCCATAAACGGCCATCTCCAGTTTTTTCTCACTTGCGTACCATGTTCCACTGAAGCATGACTGTGCAGTTCCCTGATCTGTCCCTTCCTGCCTCGGCCCCTGTAATAGCTGGGCCCCAGAGATGGTCCCCTGTGAATCATGCTTCACACTTGTGTATTGTCCCCTCCCCTTGAAAGGGTCGGTCCATGCTTCCTTTTCACTGAGCATGCTGTGGAAGCGAAGCTGCATGACTGCCGAAGAGAGGGAAGAGGAAACTTTGCAGTTTTTGCCTCAGTCTCTCGGAATGTTCCCTCTGGGGCAAGTCAGCCACTGTGTATGAGGTCTGTCTACCCTGAGACCACCATGCTATGAGGAACCCGAAACAAGCCACGTGGGTAGGCTGTATGGAGAGAGAGTAATGCCTGGGCAGGCCCTACCAGTTCCAGATGAGGTGCTAGACATGTGACTTTAAAAAGTCATTTTGGGGCTGGGCTCAGTGGTTCACGCCTATAATCTCAGTGCTTTGGGAGGCCGAGGCAGGCAGATAACTTGAGGCCAGGAGTTCAAGACCATCCTGGCCAACATGGTGAAACCCCATCTCTATCCAAAATACAAAAAATTAGCCAGACATGGTGGCACATGCCTGTAGTCCCAGCTACTCAGGAGGCTGAGGCATGAGAATCACTGGAACCTTGGAGGTGGGAGTTGCAGTGACTGAGATTGCGCCAATGCACTCCAGCCTGGGTGACAAAGTGAGGCTCTGTCTCAAAAAAAAAAAAAAAAAAAAAAAAAAAAAAAAAAAAGTCATCTTGGATATCCAGCCGAGTTGAGCCTTCATTCAGATGACTCCAGTCTTAGCCACCATCTGACTGAACTGCTTGAGAGACCCCACGTGAGAACTGCCCAGTTGATTGCAGTCAACCCACAGGACTGTGGGATGTAAATGGTTATTTTAAGCCACTGAATTTTGGAGTGGTTTGTTACTCAGTAATAGGAAATGGAAACAGCCCCTCTGTGGTCCATGTGTCCCTCTCTCTGGAATGTACCCTAACTGTCCTGTCTTAGCTCCACGTCCACTCACATCTGCTCTTGTCAAAATCCTTCCAGGGAGCGTGGCACAGTGCAGAGGAAAGAGCCAGGCTTTGGGGTCAGCCTGTGCGGCGGGAGGGGTTGAATCCTAGTTTAGTCTCTCACTATCCCTGTGACCTAAAGCAAAGTCATTAAGTTCTCTGGACCTCAGTCTCTGTATGTGCTATATTGAAATAAAAACACCGATCTGCTGAAGTTGTTTTGAGGACTAGATGTAATACATGTAAAGTACTGGACATCTCACCCATTTTAGTCTTACCGAATGGTGGTCCTTAGCAGACACTTAGCCTTCTAGCCTTGCAACAAATGGCACTTCTGAGGTCTAATTCTCATCACTTATAAATTATATGGTTTTGGAAAATTCCTTAAATTTCTCTGAGCCTTACTCTCCTCATGTGTAACACACCTAGACCCTTAAGCCATGTCCCTTAACCAGCATGGCATCAGAAATCCTTGGAAAAGGAAGTAAACCATGGCCACAGTTGGGGTTCCCCGGTATCTGGTGGGCTGGGGGACTGTAGTGGATGGCAGACTGCAGGGGAGGAATAGCAGAGGCCTGAGAGCTCATCACCCTGAGTGAGAAAAAAGTTTCACTGGATGGGGAAGGGGTCCGCCAAACAGGGCAGAGGGAGGAGTGCTATTTGGAATGCTGTGAGGCTGGGCATGACCATTGGGGCTCAGTGTACCTCCACCCTCACTCCCTAAGGCCTCAGGCCTGGTGGAAAGGGAAAGATTTGGGGTATATGGCAAGAACAGGCTCACCAGGACACAGACATCTCTGCTGTGGGAACTCCTTATGAAAGAGCTGAGAATGAGAAACAGAATATGCTTTCCCACCTCAGTGAGAGAGAGATGTCAGAGAACCATGGGCCACGGGGCAGGCAGAGAGGCAGCAGGTGACGGTGAGATGAGCGGCATTTGGCAGCACCCTCGACCATGTAGGGAGCAACCCCACCTGGCTTCTTCTCAGACTGTCACTGAAGGTGAGGGCACATGGAGATCTGGGAAGTTCCAGAAAAGCGCACACTGTATGATCCCAGTGGCATCTGCAAAAACAGGCAAAGTTAACTTATGCAGTTGGAAGGCAGGATAGTGGCCCGGTGCAGTGGCCTGTAATTCCAGCCCAGGAGGTCGAAGCTACAGTGAGCTATGATCATGCCACTGCACTTCAGCTTGGGTGACAAAGCAAGACCCCATCTCCAAAAAATAACATAACATAACATAACATAACATAACATAACATAACATAACATAACATAACATAACATAACATTAGAAAGGCATGATAGTGGTTATCCCTGCAGGGGATGCAGTGAATAGAGGGAAACAGGAGAAGGGTTTAGGGAGCTGATAATGATTTGTTTCTTCCTCAAGGACCTGATTACACTACTTTGTTCATTGTGTTAAAAGTTAAGTGCACGTAGGATTTGTGTATTTTTCTGTATGTTACTTCAATAACAAGTCAAGGCCGGGTGCAGTGGCTCACGCCTGTAATCCCAGCTCTTTGGGAGGCTGAGGCAGGCGGATCACAAGGTCAGGAGATCAAGACCATCCTGGCTAACACGATGAAACCCCATCTCTACTAAAAATACAAAAAATTAGCCGGGTGTGGTGGTGGGTGCCTGTAGTCCCAGCTACTTGGGAGGCTGAGGCAGGAGAATGGCGTAAACCCAGGAGGCAGAGCTTGCAGTGAGCCGAGATTGCGCCACTGCACTCCAGCCTGGGTGACAGAGCAAGACTCTGCCTCAAAAACAAAAACAAAAGCAAGTTAAAATACACGCACATGCACACACACACAGCTGTTTTGGGAAGAAGAGGAACAGTCATTCCCCAGTTCAAGCCCTTTGAAGTGGCACCACATAGTGAAGTGGGTAAGAGATTAGGGGGCTGGCTAGGAGCAATGGCTAATGCCTGTAATCCCAGCACTTTTTGGGAGGCCGAGGCGGGCGGATCACCTGAGGTCAGGAGTTAGAGACCAGCCTGGCCAACATGGTGAAACCCCACCTCTACTAAAAAACACAAAAAAATTAGCTGGGCATGGTGGTGAGTGCCTGTAATCCCAGCTACCCGGGAGACTGGGGCAGGAGAATCGCCTGAACCCGGCAGGCAAAGATTGCAGTAAGCCGGGATCACGCCACTGCGCTCCAGCCTGGGCAACAAAAGCGAAAACTCCGTCTCAAAAATAAATAAATAAGATTAGGGAACTGGAGGCAAGGACCACACGGTGTCTGGCCAGACTCTACATTTCTTCCTCCATTCATTCACCATTCACTCTGGTTTATTAAGCACCTCCTGCTCCTTGAACACTGTACAACACGTGAGAGGATAAAAGATTATCAATAGCAGCAATTTCCATTTATTGAGAGCTTACTATGGAGTAGGCACTGAACCCTCACGATAATCCTGTGAAGTATTATTATTAACCCCATCAGTTGAAGAAAAATGAGCCCCAGAAAGGTTAAGCAAGTCGTTTAAGGTCACAGAACAAAGAAGGTGCCTGGATTTTCCTATGCACCTGTATCTGTGTGGACCCAAAGCCCCGGCACTTCACAATGAGCTCCAGCGTCCCCTAGAAATCTAGGGACCGAAGGACCTGTTGACAAACTGCTCTACGATAGTAATGGGGCCTTAGAGCTGCAGCCAGACTGACTTCGAGTTTTGGCCGCATCCTTTTCTGTGATCCTCGGCAGGTTCCTTCACTCTTTTGAGCCTCACTTTCCCCATTTGTATAAAGAGGGTAAAAAACCACGCCTTTCTCTCGGGGTTATTGTGGGTATCCATTGAGAAGACGTGTGTGGAGCCAGGTGTCCGGCACCCAGTGAGAGCCCAGAACGGTCATTACGACGTCTGAGTCTTTTATCACTCGTGCGCAGCACAGCACGACCCTGAGCACAGGGTTGAAGGCGGTTCCCGGCGCCTAGCCTCTCGATAGGAACCTTTAGGGACGGGTGGACTTAAAGGAGCCGGTAGGCCTTAACAGTCCAGCCGATGCTGCCACATAACGGGCCTGGGGAAAAGCCCAGATCCCAAGTGCCAACACAGCAGCCGACCTCAGCCGACCTGAACCAAACCGCGTGTGAGGCTGCTCAGGGTCAGCGCCAGCGCCAGCGATGAGAAGACGCGCTATCGCGAGATCTGTGGGACCCACGCGTTTACAAGCCGGAAGTGAGGGGCGGGCCTAATGCGGCGCGCTCCTTTTGAAACCTGAGACTGAGACCTGCGGAGGGCGAGGGCGGGTTGGAGGTCGCTGTCCTTTCTGGGAACCGAGCAGGGGTCGCAGGAGGGCGGGGATGGGTCAGCGGTCCCCTCTGAGTGGGGTTTGGTTGGGAGAGGCCACAGCTTCATCTTTGGGAAGCTACCCTGGGCCGGCCACACGCCGCGAGCCAGACTGGCAAGGCCCCTCCGCCTCCACTGAGAAACTCAGCTTAGCCCTAGCCTCCCGGCAACCTCCCTTTGGCTCCGCCTTTTAAAGGGCCTTTACGGTAAATAACCCCGACGCTTAGCGGGGCTGCTGCTTCTGGGCCCTCAAACTTACCCAGGCCCCTTCCATGGCCATGCAAGAGGGAGGTCTTAACAACGTGTTCACACGATCATGGTTTAAAAAATATATGTAAGTAGCAAAACTAAGATATTTTAAACCAAATCTGTTCTTAACAGATTTAATGATTTTAACTTAACAGGTTTAAAGAGACCACTGTCTTTTTCCACTGTGACTGCCTATCTGAAGGCATTGGAGTGGCTGTGGCCAGTTTTAGGCATTTTGGAGTAGGGAATACACTGAGTTTGAGTTTATGTGGCTCCTGTGTATGCTTACGTTTTTGCTAGGCTTCCAGGAATACCCCTAAGTCCCTACTGTGCTGAATTACAAGCACAGTGACCTGAGTGTTTCAGAAGTCTTGGTCATAGATGTCCAGCATCAAAAAAATGGGGAGATATATTGGTCACAGTATAAGGTAATGTGAAGTTCCTTGATCGCTTATGGCGCATAACAAAAGGCTTGGTAGTTTCCCAAGTTTGACAACCATCCTAAAATAAGGAGTTGGAAAACTGGATCTTTTCTAAGCTAGCAGCGATAGCAAATTTTGATCCACCATTAGGGAGAGGAATGACTCAATTATCTTCCTTTTCTCTTCATAGAATGACAAAAATGTTGTTAAAGAAGCCATGAAAGAATACACAGCCAAAAAATGTGGTGAGAAAGTGCTTAGTGATATGCCAGGCAGTTAATTTAACAAATAGTGTTATTTTCAATTTTTTGTGTGTGATGTTTTTGGCATGAGCTTTTTCAATTTTGTAGAATGATGTAATTTCTTTTCTCGTTTTAAATATTTATATTTGTACCTACTTTTGTATTTTAAATTTTCTATTCTTTTTCTTAACGAATACCATGAGATTATATAAGCTCAGGCCCCCAAATCTACATCTGCCCTTGCATGGTTGTTATCCCCTGGTAACCACTCTGCTCAGGGCAGGGCATGTGTTTATTGTCCTAATTTTTGAGATGAGGAGATGGAAGCCCAGAGAGGTCAAGTCTCTTACCCAAGGCTTTGCTGCTGAGACCAGCAGAACTAGAACTAGAACCCAGATCTTTTGGTTCAGTTCAGACGTCTGGTCACACCAGAGAAGTGTCCTAATCTAAAACATTTCGCCATCTTCAGGGAGTGGAGTTGAAGTGTGTCTGCTTGGCCTGCCTTTGGGTTCTGGATTGTACCTAGCCCACTGAAGCTAAAAGGGAACGAATTATGTTTCTGAAGTGCCTCCCAAATCTCAGATGATGGCAGCCTACTCTGTGTTCTCCCACCCACCTCTCCCCCAGCAATGAAAGAAGGCTAGCATCTGGTAGGAGACAACCACTGATGAACTTCAGCCATGGGACCTCGCTCTGTGTCAGGGTGGGAAGTATGGAATCCTTGAACAGAAACAGAATCCGCTGGTGAACCGGCTGTGTGTGAATATGCATGGGAACATGTCTTTGTTATTTCTCAAGCCAAATGTATTTTTGGTCTGTTTCCCTGGAGACTTATAGGGAATAGGGAGAGGCCTTATCAAGTGTAGTATAATTTTGCCAGTCCCACTTCCTTTCCAATTCCCCAAATTAGTCACCCCATCTCTCCACCTGGACTGATTTTTCCAAGGTCACTAACAACTTTTTTTTTTTTTAATCCAACTTTTCAGTCTTTATCTTTAATCAAGTCTCCCTGCTGCCTGTGTTCTGCACCCAGGCTGGAGTGCAGTGGCACGATCTCAGTTCACTGCAACCTCTGCCTCCCAGGCTCAAGCGATCCTTCCACTTCTGCCTTCCTAGTAGCTGGAACTGCAGGCTCGTGCCACCATGCCCGGCTAAGTTTTTGTATTTTTTGTAGAGATGGGGGTTTCACTATGTTGCCCTGGCTGGTCTTGAACTCCTGAGCTCAAGTGATCCTCCCACCTTAGCCTCCCAAAGTACTGGTATTACAAGTAAGCCACCGTACCTGGCCTCCCAGTGGTTTTTTCAAATGTAAATCTGATCCACCTCCACTTAAAAGTTCATCATTGCTCCTCATTGCTTTTAGGGTAAAGACTCAGTTGAGCCCAGTCATCTCCAGTGTAGTCCCAGTCACTCATATTGATCTTTCCTTTCTCCCACGGGCCATCCACCTCCCTGACACAAGACTTTTGCACATGGTCCTTTTATTTATACCTACTATTTCCAGACATTGTTTTGGTGCTGGGGATACGATGGTGAACAAAGCAGGCAAAAATTCCTGCCATTCTAGAGTTCACTTTCTCGTGGTTGCTTTTTGGTTGGAATGTTCTTGACCTTTTTGTTTTGTTTTGTTTTTGTGTTTTTTTGTTTGCTTTTTCGTAGGAGGGAGTTTAGGATTTATTTATTTTAGAATAACAGCTTTATTGAGATATAATGCACACACCTTAAAACTCATAAAATTCACCCATTTAAAATGTGCAGTTCAATTTAGGATATTCAGAGTTGTAGACCAGGCATGGTGGCTCACATCTGTAATTCTAGCTCTTTGGGAGGCCGAGGTGGGTGGATCACTTGAGGTCAGGAGTTTGAAACCAGCCTGGCCAACATGGCGAATCCCCGTCTCTACTACAAAAACAAAAAAATTAGCCAGGTGTGGTGGCGGGCATCTATAATCCCAGCTACTTTTGGAGGCTAAGGCAGGAGAATTGCTTGGACCCAGGAGTCGAAGGTTGCAGTGAGCCGAGATCGCACCACTGCACTCCAGCCTGGGTGACAAAGCAAGACTTGGTCTCAAAAAAAACCCCCAAAACAAAAGAATATTCAGAGTTGTGAATATTGATCCTACCATCACCACAATCAATTTTGAATTTTTTTTCATCACCCCAGAAAGAAACCTTAAACCCCTTAGTAGTCACTGCCCCCAACTCCCCCAGCCTAGACAGCCAGTCTACTTTCTATCTCTTTGGATTTGCCAGTTGTGTACATTTCATATAAATAGAATCATGTGGTCTTTCGTGACTAGCTTCTTTCACTTGGCATAATGTTTTCACGCTTCTTCCATGCTGCCATGCCGTAGCATGTATCAGTACTTCAATTTTATTGCCAGGTAATATTCCATGGTGTGATAGACCACATTTTGTTTATCTGTTCATTTGTGGAAGGACATTTGGGTTATTTCCACCCTTTGGCTATTATTAATAATGCTGTTCTGAACATTTATGTACAATTTTTTGAATGAACATACATCTTCATTTTCTTGGGCATAAACCTAGGATTGGAATTGCTGGATCATATGATAGCTTTATGTTCAACTTTTTGAGAAACTGCGAGATTTTTACAAAGTGGCCGTACCATTTTACCTTCCCAACAGTATATGAGAATTCCAGTTTCTCTACATCCTTGCTATTATAGGTTGCATTGTGGCTCCTCAAAATTGATGTGTTGAAACCCTAATCCCCTGTACCTCATAATGTGAACTTATTTGGAAACAGAGTCATTATAGATGTAATTAGTGAGGCTAAGATGAGGTCATATTGGAGTAGGTTGGGCCCCTTATCCAACATTACTGGTGTCTTTTATAAAAATGGGAAATGTGGACACAGACACGCACCCAGGGAGAACGGCACATTAAGACTGGAATTATACTGCCATAGCCAAGGACCTACCAGAAGCTAGGAGAGAAACCTGGAACAGATCCTTCCTTGGGGCCTTCAGAGGGAGCATGGCCCTGTTGATAACTTGATCTTGGACTTCTTGCCTCCAGAGCATGAGACAACAAATTTATGTTGTTTAAGTCACTCCGTCTGTGGTACTTTGTTATGGCAGCTTTAGCAAACTGATACACTCTCTGACACTTGTTGTTTTCCATTTTTGTAATTATAACCATTCTACTGGGTGTGAAGTGGTATCTCATTTGATTTTGATTGGCACTTCCCTATGCAAATGATGTTGAGCATGCTTTCATGTGCTTATTAACCATTTGTATATCTTCTGATAAATGTCTATTCAAATCCTTTGCTTCTTTAAAAAAATTGGGTTGTCTTTTTTATTACTGATTTTTAGGAGTTCTTGATGTAGTCTAGATAGAAGCCCCTTATTACATATATGTTTTGCAAACATTTTCTCCTATGCTCAGGTATCTTTTCGCTTTCTTTTTTTGTTTTAGAGACAGGGTCTTCCTCTGTCACCCAGGGTGGAGTGCAGTAGTACTATTATGGCTCACTGAGCTCACTGAGGTTGCAAACTCCTGGGCTCAGAAATCCTCCTACCTCAGCCTCCTGAGTAGCTAGGACTACAGGGGTGTGCCACCAGGCCTAGCTAATTTTTTTTCTTTTTTCTTTTTTTTTAAGAGATGGAGTCTCATTATGTTATCCAGCCTGGTCTTGAACTCCTCGCTTCAAGCAATCCTCCCACCTCAGCCTCCCAAATTATTAGGATTATAGGCTTGAACCAGTGAGCCCAGCCCTGTTTTCACTTTCCTGATGGTGTCCTTTGAAGCACAAAAGTTTTTAATTTTGATGAAGTCCAATTTATCTATTTTATAACTTTATTGTTTGTTTTGGTGTTGTATCTAGTCCCCTTCTGTCCTGGTCTACCTCAAATGCCACTTCCTCAGGGAATATTGCATTTCTTTAATATATGCAAACTATCTTTGCAATTACAAATTTTTTTTGAGTGAGATTTGTTTGGTTGTCCTCCCATCTGGACTGTAAATTCCAAGAGAGTAGGGTCCAAGTTAGGTTTCTGTCTTCCCATTCTCTCCCTATGCCCCAGCACAGTGCCTGCTGGGTAGCAGGTGCTCAGAGTTGCTGAATGAATAAATGCTGAGTTGACTCTGGACCATTCCCTCCATGAAACGCTCTTTTTTTTTTTTTTTTTTCCCTGAGATAGGTCTCACTGTGTTGCCCAGGCTGGAGTGCAGTGACACGATCTCAGCTCACTGCAACCTCTGCCTCCTGTGTTCAAATGATTCTTCTGCCTCAGCTTCCCGAGTAGCTGGGATTACAGGCACCCACCACCACATCTGGCTAATTTTTTGTATTTTTAGTAGAGATGGGATTTCACCATGTTGGCCAGGATGATCTCAAACTCCTGACCTCAGGTGATCCGCCTGCCTCGGCCTCCCAAAGTGCTGGGATTACAGGTGTGAGCCACCGTGCCCAGCCAACACACTCTTTATTTGGCCTTGAGAATACCCACCTCCTGCTTTTCCTCCTACTTCTCCAACTGCTCCTCAGTCTGTCTGCTGATTCGTCTTCATTTATCCATCCAGCAGATTGAGACAGAAGGTTAAGTAGGATTGGGATTGGGGGCACAGGCCCTAGCCCTCCTCTCCTCTCACCCTTCACACTCTGCCTCCACTACCAGGGCTTTAATGACCATTTTTAGACTAACGACTCTCAAATCTGTTAACTACCTAGATGGCTTTCCTAAGCTGCATATCCAACTGCCTACTGGATGCCTCTAGTGGAATGTCATATAGATTGCTAAAATGCAACATGGTCACAGCCTTTATCTTTCCTTACTCCCAGTCCCAATCCTGCTTAACTTTCTATCTCAACCTGTTGCCCCAAACCTGAAATCCAGGCGTTGTCTGTCTTAGGTCAGTTTCCCCAGAAATAGACCCTGAGATGAAGATTAGTATGCAAGTGATTCATCAAGGGAGTACTCCCAGGAGGATGTGGAGAAAGCAGAACAAAACATGGGGGTAAAAGTCAAGCAAGAGTACAGTTTTAGGCCAAGCCCCACAGAGGTACTTGGCCTGATGCCACAGGGGAACACTTGGAACTTGCCCTGACTCCATTCCAATTGTCTGGAAGAGTTTGTATAGAATTGGTATTATTTCTTCCTTAAATGTTTAGTAGAATTCACCAGGGAAGCCAACTGGGCCTGAAGTGTCCTTCGTGGGAAGGTTTTTAGCTACACATTCAATTTCTTTGATAGCTATCCAGTTACTTTGATTCTCTGTTTCTTAAGATTTTTGGTAAATGAACACAAAGAATGTGTGGCAATGTCTAGATTTCAGGGGTTAACAGGTTGAGATCGAAGGTTAACCAGGATTGGCTGGTTATTAATATAGTCACTATGAATTTCTTTTAGTATTGGCATCGTATGTATTTTAACCTATTTGTTTCCTTATATTTAAAGTGTGTTTCTTTTAGGCAGCATGTAGTTGGGTCTTTTTTTTTTTTTTTTTTTTTTTTTTTTAATCCAAACTGACAATCTGTGCCATTTAATTAATGAAATTACATTTAATGTGATTTTTAAAATATGATTAGGTTTGTCAGCACCTTGCTATTTGTTTTCTATTTGTCCTATCCATTCTTTGTTTCCTTTTCCACCTGCTTTTGAGTTGACTATTTTTGTGTTTTTTTAAAATTCTGCTTTATTTTCTTAATTGGCTTTTTGCTATAACTCTTTTTTTTTTTTTTTTTTTTTGACAGGGTCTCACTCTGTTGCCCGGACTGTAGTGTAGTGGTGTGATCACATTTCACTGCAGCCTCCGACTCCTGGGCTCAAGCAGTCCTCCCTCCTCAACCTCCCCAGTAGCTGGGATTACAAGTATGCTCCACCATACCTGGCTAATTTTTAAATTACTTCAGAGACAGTGTCTAGCTCTGTTGCCCAGGCTAGTCTTGAACTCTTGGCTTCCAGTGATCCTCCTGCCTTGGCTTCCCAAAGTGCTGGGATTATAGGAGTGAGCTACCACATCTGGCCTGTAATTATTTATTTTAGTGGTTGCCATATGGTTTATAACATATATCTTAAATTTATCATAGTCTATGTATTCAGGTTCACTAATCTTTTCCTCTTTTACATTTAATCTGCCAATCCTTTTCAGTGTATAATTCATCTCACACATTGTAGCTTTCATCTCTGGATGATCAGTTTAGGTCTTTAATTTTAGGCATCTTCTTTTTTTTTTTTTTTTGAGACGGAGTCTCGCTCTGTCGCCCAGGCTGGAGTGCAGTGGCGCGATCTCGGCTCACTGCAAGCTCCGCCTCCCGGGTTCACGCCATTCTCCTGCCTCAGCCTCCCGAGTAGCTGGGACTACAGGCGCCCACAACCACGCCCGGCTAATTTTTTGTATTTTTAGTAGAGACAGGGTTTCACCGTGGTCTCGATCTCCTGACCTTGTGATCCGCCCGCCTCGGCCTCCCAAAGTGCTGGGATTACAGGCGTGAGCCACCGCGCCCGGCCAATTTTAGGCATCTTCTAAGTGTCTGCTTAACTTTTGTATGTACAAAATACAGTTGTAACAATTGTTTTACTGTCCTTGTCTGATAATCCTAACACCTATGTCAGTTCTAGGTTGGCTTCCATTGATTTATTTTTCTCCTCCGTATAGGTGATATTTTTCTGCTTCTTTGTAAGCCAGGTAATCTTTGATCAGGTGCCAAACATTGTAAAGTTTACTTTGTTGGGTGCTAGATTATTTTGTATTCCTTTAATTATGTTTGAACTTTGTTCTGGGATGCAGTCATTTGGAAATGGTTTGATCCTTTTGAGTTTTGTTTTAAGCTGGGCCATAAAGGAAATCTCAGGAAATTTTATAGGATTGAAATCTCTGACAAATTAAGCTAGAAATCAATAACAAAAAACAACTAGAAGATTACAAAATATTTGGAAGTTAAGCAGCACACTTGCTAAAAATGTTCTCATGGGCCAAAGAAATCACAGTGGAGATAAGACAATGTTTAAAACTAAATGATAACAGAGAAATGGCGTATCAAAATTGTGAGTTCATTGAAAGTGCTTACAAGGAAAAGAAAAAAAACCTGTGGGGGTATTTTGATAATTGTTCAATGTATATTGGAAAAGATGGCATTCTGCAGCTATTGGGTATGATACTTATATGTCATCTAGATCAGTTTGTGAATCATGTTATTCAAAATCTCCTATATCCTAATGATGATTTCTTGTCTACTTATTCTACCAGTTACTGAGAGTGATGTGCTAAAAAAATCTCCAACTATTATTATGGATTTCTGTCTTTCTCCTTTTAGACCTGTCAGTTACTACTTTATGTTTTGAGGCTGTTTTTAATTGAATATGTAGTTAGGATTTTATATTTTCCTATTAAAATTTCCCTTTCATTATTATGAAATGTCTCTTATTATCTCTAGCAATACTTTTTTCCTTATGTTTATGATACCAGTACAGATACACCAGCTTTGTTCTGGTGTTTTCATGACTTACTTTTTTTTTCTTTTTAAAAAAAAATCTTTTTTCTTTCTTTCTTTCTTTCTTTCTTTCTCTTTCTTTCCTTCCTTCCTTCCTTTCTCTTTCTCTCTCTCTTTCTTTCCCCTCCCTTCTTTTCTTTTCCTTTCTTTTCTTTTCTTTTCCTTTCTTTTCCCTTTCTTTTTCTTTTCTTTTCTTTTTTTCTTTCTGGAGTCTCACTCTGTTGCCCAGGCTGGAGTGCAGTGGCACAATCTCAGCTCACTGCAACCTCCACCTCCTGAGTTCAAGTGATTCTCATGCCTCAGCCTCCCAAGTGGCTAGGATAACAGGCGTGCACCACACCCGGCTAATTTTTGTATACTTAGTAGGAACGGGGTTTCACCATGTTGGCCAGGCTGTTCTCGAACTCTCAACCTCAGGTGATCCACCCACCTTAGCCTCCCAAAGTGCTAGAATTGCAGGCATGAGCCACCACACCCAGCCAAAAATCCCTTTATTTTCAACCTTTATGCATCCTTATGTTTAAGGTGTGTCTTCTATAACAGCATATAGTTGTTTTTTTCTTGTCCAGTCTGAAAATCTTTGCCTTTAATTGATTTATATTGTGGTAATTACTGATACTCTAGGGTTTAAAGTATACCATTTTACCATTTTTTTCCATTTTTCACATCTGTGTTTTATTATTAAAACAGATGTTTTATTATTAAATAAAAAAATCTGTTATTTATTTTTTACCTCTTGCCTTCTTTGGATCAATCAATATTTTTCTAATTATTTCATTTTCCTGCTCTGTAAATTAGTAGTCACATGTTTGCTCTTATTGTTATTTTATTACCCTAGATATTATAGCATGCATCCTTGACTTAATTAAGTCACCCTTGAATTAGTACTTTCACCCTTTTCTAAATAACTCTAGGGACCTTATGATACTTTAATTCAGTTTAGCATTAGCCTGGCTTTCATGTTATTGTTGTCATGTTTTTTTTTTTGTTTTTTTTTTTTTTTTTTGAGACAGAGTCTTGCTGTGTTGCCCAGGCTGGCCTTGAACTCCAGGGACAAGTGATCTGCCCTCCTTAGCCTCCCGAGTAGCTGAGATTACAGGAATGTGCCACCACACCTGGCTACAGCAAGGCTTTTGACAGAAATGGTTAAAAGAATTCAAAACTGAGGATCCTAGTGCTGAGGGTGTGATATTTTGTGTAATTGGTCAGTAAGAATGTCTCTTACTTGATATATGAGTCCTGAAGATGGTAAGAGTTGATTTATTTAGACAGAGTTAATTTTAATTAGTGAAAACTAAAGAACTGACTTTTACTTTGGTCTGATGTATGATTGTTTCACTTTTGCGGCAGTAGCACCTACAAGAGGACCAACATTCCCCAGGAAATTCTGTCCTTTAAAACCATGAGATTAATAACCTTGGTCTGGAAGGTATTCATAGAAAGAAGCTTAGAATGTTTGATTTTTGAGCATGAATTAACTGTACAGTCATCAATTAAATAAGCTGATTCACTGAGTAATTGTTGAGATTATCTTTCTGGACACTGAATAATGCTAGCCCAAAATGGGGATTTGACATTGATATATTCTTTCCTATTAACAAATCCAGTTTTCTTTCTTCCTCCTATCCTCCCTCCCTCTTTCTTTCTTCCTTTCTTTTCCTTTCATTTGCCTTTCTTTCCTTCCTTCCCTTCTCTTTCACAATATTTTACTTTTAAAAAATTATGAAATCCATCATGCACACTTCAATGTGTTAAATGAATATGTACATTTTAAAGATTAATAGTCCAGTGAACATCTATGTACCCACTACTCAGGGTGAGAAACAAATATAACGATTGTCTCGTGTGTTCCCTATGGGCCCTTCCCCAATTCTTCCTTCTCCACAGAGACCACTTCCACCTGCCTTCTGTGGTAGTTATCTTATAGTCCTCTTCATAATTTCTAACACCTCTGAATTCTTCATATATATATAAAATATATATTCTTTATATATATAAATTTTATATATATATAAGTTCTTTAGTTTTCGCTAATTAAAATTAACTCTGTCTAAATAAATTAACTCTTACCAACTTCAGGACTCATGTCTTAAGTAAGAGACATTCTTACTGACCAATAACACAAAATATCACACCCCCAGCACTAGGATCCTCAGTTTTGAATTCTTTTAACCATTTCTGTCAAATGCCTTGCTGTAGCCAGGTGTGGTGGCACATTCCTGTAATCTCAGCTGCTTGGGAGGCTGAGGAGGGCAGATCACTTGTCCCTAGGAGTTCTATATATATGAATAATTTACTCTCTATATAATGATTTTTGTGTATACACACACACACACACACACACACACAAACTGGATCAGTAAGGAATTTACACTTACTACTTTAGATGAAGAACCCCAGGAGAAGGTAAGATAACAGAGTCTCTGGGACAGAAGTGACCTCATTTTCCCTGAAAGTTTACAGGGCAAAGTCACAAGTGAGTCTGTTATGTTTGGGGTGTTTGTCCTCTTCAAATCTCATGTTGAAATGTAACCTTCAGTGTTAGAGGTGGGACCTGGTGGGAGGTGATTCGATCATGGGGGTGGATCTTTCACGAATGACTTAGCACCATTTTTTGGTGATGTTCTCTCCCAGTTAGTTCACATGAGATCTGGTTGTTAAAAAGAATCTGAGACCTCCCCCTTCTCTCTTTTGCTCCATCTCTTCACCATGTGATGTGCTGTCTGCCCTTCACTTTGTGCCATGATTGAAAGCTTCCTGAGGCCTTCACAAGAAGCTGATGCTGGCACCACGCTTCCTGTACAGCCTGCAGAAACATGAGCCAAATCAAAACTTGTTTTCTTTATAAATTACCTAGTCTCAGGTGTTTCTTTATAGCAGCACAAGAATGAACTAACACAGAGTCTATGGGAAATAGGACTCAAAAAATTGGTGGCAGGGTGAAGTGTCACCCAAATACTGGTCATCGGGCAGGAATATGGTCAGGGGAGTAGGCTGCTCTTATTTTCTCACTCAGAGTTCCCACAGCCTACTTTCAGCTCTAGGGAATGGGTCAGAACAAAACATTTTTGTGGGAGTGAAATAAATATCTTTAGATAATCCACATAGGAGGGTAAGGAGGGAAGAACAGGAACTTCATCAACACATGATATATTAATCCATTTTAACTACAAAGAACTACCTGAGACTGGGTAATTTATGAAGCAAAGAGGTTTAATTTACTCACAGTTCCACAGGCTTAACAGGAAGCATGGCTGGGAGGCCTCAGGTAACTTACAATTGTGGTGGAAGGGTTAGGGGAATCAAGCATGTCTTACCATGGTGGAGCAGGAAAGAGCGAGAGTGAAGGGGGAAGTGCCACACACTTTCAAATAACCAGATCTTCTGAGAACTCATTGACTCTCACAAGAACAGCAAAGGGGAACTCCACCCCCATGATTCAGTCACCTCCCACCAAGCCCCTCCCTGACATGGGGATTACAATTCGAGATGAGATTTGGGTGAGGACAGAGCCAAACCATATCGTTCCACCCCTGGCCCCACCGAAATCTCATGTCCTCACATTTCAAAGCCAAGTATGCCTTCCCAACAGTCCCCCAAAGTCTTAACTCATTCCAGCATTAACTCAAAAGTCTAAGTCCAAAGTCTCATTTGAGATAAGGCGAGCCCTTTCTGCCTATGAGCCTGTAAAGTAAAAAACAAGTTAGTAACTTCCAAGATACAATGGAAATACAGGAATTAGGTAAATGCTGCCATTGCAAAAGGGATAAATTGGCCAAAACCAAGGAACTACAGGTCCTATGCAAGTTCAAAACCTGGCAAGGAAATCATTAAAATATATATATATTTTTTTTTTTTGGAGATGGAGTCTTGCTGTCGCCCAGGGTGGAGTGCAGTGGCATGATCCTGGCTCACTGCAACCTCCGCCTCCCGGGTTCAAGCAATTCTCCTGCCTCAGCCTCCCAAGTAGCTGGGACTACAGGCACACGCCGCCACACCTAGCTAATTTTTTTTTTTTTTTTTTTTTGAGACAGAGTCTCACTTTGTCACCCAGGCTAGAGTACAGTGGCGCGATGTCTGCTCACTGCAAGCTCTGTCCCCCTGGGTTCATGCCGTTCTCCTGCCTCAGCCTCCCGAATAGCTGGGACTACAGGTGCCCGCCACCACGCCCGGCTAATTTTCTTTTGTATTTTTAGTGGAGACGGGGTTTCACCGTGTTTGCCAGGATGGTCTCAATCTCCTGACCTAGTGATCCGCCTGCCTTGGCCTCCCAAAGTGCTGGGATTACAGGCGTGAGCCACCGCACCTGGCCATTTTTTGTTGTATTTTGTTAGAGACAGGATTTCACTGTGTTGCCCAGTCTGTTCTCGAACTCCTGAACTCAGGCAGTCCACCTGCCTCAGCCTCACAAAGTGCTAGGATTACAGGCGTGAGCCACTGCACCTGGCCAGAAGTCATTAAATCTTAAAGCTCCAAAATAATCTCCTTTGACTGCATGTCTCACATCTAGGTCATGCTGATGCAAGAGGTGGGCTCCCAAGGCCTGACCCTGTGGCTCTGCAGGGTACAGCCCCCACAGCTGCTTTCACGGGCTGATATTGAGTGCCTGTGGCTTTTCTGGGCACATGGTGCAGGCTGTCAGTGGATGTACCATTCTGGGGTTTGGAGGACGGTGGCCCTTTTCTCATGTTTCCACTAGGCAGTGCCCCGGTGGGGACTCTGTGTCAGGGCTCCAATCCTGCATTTCTCCACTGCACTGCCCATGAGGGCTCTGCCCCTGCAGCTGATTTCTGTCTGGACATCCAGGCATTTCCATACATCCTCTGAAATCTAGGTGGAGATTACAAAACCTCAACTCTTGCCATCTGCACACCCGCAGGCCCAACATCACATGGAAGCTGCCAAGTCTTGGGGCTTGCAACCTCTGAAGCAATGGCCAGAGCTGTACCTTGGCCCCTTTTAGCCATGGCTAGAGCTGGAGTGGCTGGGATCCAGGGCATCATGTCCCAAGGCTGCACAGCGCAGCTGGAGCCTGGGCCTGGACCATGAAACCATTTTTTCCTTCTAGGTCTCTGGGCCTGTGATGGGAGGGACTGCCTCAGCGGTCTCTGAAATGCCAGGAGACATTTCCCCCATTGTCTTGGCTATTTAACTCTTCTTTACTTATGCAAACTTCTGCAGCAGGCTTGAATTTCTCCCCAGAAAATGGAGTTTTCTTTTCTACCACATGTCCAGGCTGCAAATTTTCTAAACTTGTATGCTCTGCTTCCCTTTTAAATATAAGTTCTAGTTTCAGATCATCTCTTTGTTCATACATATGAGCATACACTTTTAGAAATACCCAGGTTACCTCCTGAATGCTTTGCTGCTTAGAAATTTCTTCCAGCAGATACCCTAAATCATCTCTCTCAAGTTCAAAGTTCCACAGATCTCTAGGACGGGGAAAAAATGCCACCAGTATCTTTGCTAAAGCATAGCAAGAGTGACCTTTACTCTAGTTCCCAACAAGTTCCTCATCTGCATCTGAGACCACTGCAGTCTGGACTTCATTGTCCATATCACTATCAACATTTTGGTCAAAACAATTCAACAAGTCTTTACGAAGTTCCAAGCTTTCCCACATCTTCCTGTCTTTTGAACTTTCCAAACTGTTCCAACCTCTGCCTGTTACCCAGTTCCAAAGTTGCTTCCACATTTCCAGGTGTCTTTATAGCTGTTATAAATAATTTTCTGTATAGTCCGTTTTCACACTGCTATAAAGAGCTACCTGAGACTGAGTAATTTGTGAAGAAAAGAGGTTTAATTCACTCACAGTTCTTCAGGCTTAACAGGAAGCATGACTGGAAAGCCTCAGAAAACTTAGAATCATGGCAGAAGGTAAAGGGGAAGCAAGCATGTCTTACCGTGGCAGAGCAGGAGAGAGAAAGAGTGACGGGGAAGTGCCACACACTTTCAAACAACCAGATTGCATGAGAATTCACTCAGTGTCAGGAACAGCAAGGGGGAAGTCCATGCCCATGATTCAGTCACCTCTCACCAGACCCCTCCCCTGACATGTGGGGATTAAAATTCAAGATGAGATTTGGGTGGGGATGCAGAGCCAAACCATATCACATGGTCAACACAAGCTTCTTGGTGATGCCCCAAACTTCAGAACCAGCTAAAGGTTTACCATCAGCCAGAAGAGCTGTGGGAATGAGCCTCCCAGAAAGAAGACATGAAAGGCGTTTGGCATCTGCAATGATGATGATGATGATCATGATGATGATCATGATCATGATGCTGGCTAAATGCTGACTCTGAGCCCTGCATGATGGTAAGCAGTGTCTATGGACTGGCTCATTTAATCCTCATAACAATGTCTATCTAATATCTATCTAGAGGTAGATATTAAGATAACGCCTATTTTCCAAATGAAGAAACTGAGCCTCCAAGAGATGAAGTAACTGGCCCAAGGTCACACAGTTGGTAAATTGAAACCTGAGTGCTTACATGGATGTTTTCCAGGTTGAGGCCACATTAACTGGTGGGGAGAGAAATGAAGAGCCCAGCACAAGGGGTGGACTGATGGGAGCATGTTCGGGCTAGTGGGAATAATAATAAAAAATAACAGTCAGCATTTATTGAATGCTTACTAAGTGGCTGGCACTGTTCTAAGCACTTTTACATGCATTAACTTGAGGTGAAATAAAACCCAAATACACAGAACTGGCAAATGAGGGTCCATGCTTGAAGGTTTGGAAAGACTTGGAAATACCCTTTGGGCACATCAAGCAGGCAAAAAAAAAAAAAAAAAAATTCGGCTGCATTTTGGAAGCTTCCTCTGATCAAAGATACCCATTCATCCAATATTTATTTATGAAATGCCTATTGTTTCCCAGGCAGTGTTCTAGGCACTGAGAACAGGACAGATTCCAGGAGAAGGAGAAGTCCAGGAACACAAAAAGATATAAAGAAATATTCAGAAGTGCCATATTTTTGACCTTTTCATCGACACTACCAGAAAAGGGAAAACATAAATACTGTTTGATTTTGCCACCAGGCACCACAAAACTGCGCCCTTGCCTGATTTCATTTCAGCAAGCTTTACTGTGAAGTGTTTATGTGCCAGGCACCATGTATAGAAGCGCTGGCCCAAAGATGAAGATGAAGTTTCTATCCTTAAGGCATGCGGTGTGGGAGATGAACAGGTAAGTGGATAATTACATTACAAGTGATTTGTGCCATGATTGAGGTGTGAGCAAAGTTCCATGGGAGCAAAGAAGAGTGACTAATTCTGCTTGGGGGTGTCAGATAATGTTTAATGGAGGAGGGGGGGCATCTCAACTGGGCCTGAGGGAGGACGAGGAGATTGCCAGGTGGAGATGGGGAGAAAAGACCTCTAGAGAGGAGTAGTTTGTGGACAGAATGATCAAATTGCAGATACTAAGTTCTGAAATACGGACTGTGCATGGACATCCTAGTACCCTCACAATTGTGAGGGCAGGGGAGTCCACAGAGATTACTAATTTATTGAAAAAGAGCACTGAGGCTTATGTTGGTGCCAGCTAAAATGACTGGGTTGATAAACAACCCACCTTTGTTTCTCTATGCAGAAATCACCTAGGCACCTGCCATATTTTTTCTAGCCTAGGTTTAAGTTAAGGTGTCAAAAAGACTTGAAATGCTCCTTTACACATTTGGGGAGGGGAGTATGTTGGTACAACCCCTGCAGAAGGCAGATTGGCAACATCTGCCAGAATTACAAAGGCATATAGCTTGTGACCCAGCAAGCTCACTTCTAGGAATTTATCCTTGGATGCACTCAGTCACATGTGAAATAACTTATGTACGAGTATTCATCACATCATTGTAACAGCAAAAGATTGGAAACAAAGTAAGTGCTCATTACAAGGGAATTGGTTAAGTAAATTATGATATGTCTTTAAAATGGAACACTATTCAGTCTGAAAACAATAAGGTAGCTCTTTTCGTCCTGTTGGAAATGATTTCAAGGATATATTGTCAAATGAAAAAAGCAAGGGCAGAACCACACATATAAAATAAGGATGGAAAGAATTCAAGTCCTCCATGGAGTATGCAAACTGCTCAGTTAAAAGTCCCTGGGTTGCCCTACCTCCAGCCTCCTTGTGATGTGTGATGCAAAACTCACTGTTTAAGTCAGTTGAGAAGGAGTTTTCTGGTTTTGTAGCCAAAAGCATCCAGACACAGAACTCTAAGGTCAGGAGAGGCCTTTGTGTTTGGACCCAGAAAAATGCAGAAGCAGGAGGTAAATCTTTGACTTAACAGAAATTCCCCAGTGTACTCCATATTAACTCCAGTGGGCACTCTCAAGTGCTTTCCCCTCTAGAAATTCCAAGCCCTGAACCGCAGAGCAGCCAGGCATTCACATGATGCAGCCATGGGGCTTTCTATGTAGAGATGCAATTTGGCAGGATTCAACCTGCCTGGCTTCTTTTTTTGTAAATACAACCTCATCAGAGCAACAAGCTAAAAGCCTGGCAGAATCTATTTGCAGTCAGGGAGCAAGAGTGCAATGCAATGAATATTAGAACCAAGCCTTATGAGGTGGAACTTGAACAACTCGCTCTATCCACAGGAGGCCCTAGATAGCCCAGACTCTCTATAGAGACTAAAAAACAGATCTCTGGGTCAAGCCATGTAGTCTGAGACCTTGTCTACATAACTGAAATTGTCCTGTTAGTATCATCCAGACAATTTTAAGGAGTCTTTGTCCACTTATTCAAGAAAAACAAATATTTGTCTCTGGCACTCTGCTAGGTGCTAGGGATACAACAATGAGCAAAACCAAGATGATCTGTCCTTTATTGACTTACTGTCTAGAGAAAGAGATGGTAATTAGTTAAATGGTTATTAAACAGGTGTACAATTATAACTGAGGTGAATGTTATAGAGGAAAGATTCATGGCAGATCAGAGGCTAAAAAAAACACGTACATTAGAATGGAATCAGAGAAGCCCTGCCTGAGAAAATGACAGCTGAGACATCTGAAGAATGAGTAGGAGTTAACTAGGTGATACAGGAGAAGAGCATTCCAGGCAGAAGGAATGTTTCATGCAAAGGCCCTGGGGTGGGAGGGAGCATGGAACACTCAAGGAACTGAAAGGTCACCGTGTGGTTAGAGGGCAGAGAGTTCGGGGGAGTGTGCGGTTAGAGGGCAGAGAGTTCAGGGGCGTGTGCTGGGAGGGGAGGCTGGAGCAGCAAGCAGGCGCCAGGCAGGGCAAAGCCACGGAGGAGATAGAAAGTATTTTTGTAAAAGCAACAGAAAATCATTTGTGGTACAGAGTGTCAGTTATCCCCCAATATTCATTTCCCCCCTTTAATATTCCCTTCCAATATTCCTTTAATATTGGAACCCCTAAGTTTAGGCTCAGCATGCAGCTATCCAATTAAAAATCACTTCCCAGACTCCTTTGCATATAAGCTTTTCCATGTGACCAAAACAACCTGGCCAATTGCTCTGGCCAATGGGCTGTGAGAAGTAAGTGCAGGCTTCCATTTCCTACCATTCTCTCACTGGCTCCAATGCAGACATGATGGTGGGACTGGAGGAGCCATCCTAGGCCAGGAGATGGAAGCCATATGTTGAGGATGGCAGGGCAACAAAATAGAGGGTAACTGGATCCCCTCACCATGGAACAGTCATTGCAGCCCTGGACTATTAAACTCAGACAACATGTGACAGACTGATACACTTCTAGCTGCTGTATGGAGGGTAAAAGCAGTGGGCTCAATCTGGAGCTATTGCAGCCACCCGTTGAGGAGGATGGTGTCTTGAACCTACCTGCAAAGTAGCCATGAAGATAGGACCGGACCCCATTAGAACATCTTTTGCCTCATATAGTGGAAACAGCACAAACTCTGGCCTCAGTGAGAGCCAAGTTCTGCTCTTGGGTTCATTACCTTTTAGCTGAGTGAGCTTGAACAAGTTACTAAGCATCTCTAAGTCTCATTTATAAACCCAAAGTAAGGTTCTTTTTTGGGGGTGTGATGACTAATTTTGAGATGGCCTTCAGACAGACTCCAACACTGGCTTTTTTGTGGGTCCTCAGGCTGATGATCTACTCTGGAGATTGTGGACTTGCCAGCCTCTATAGTTACATAAGCCAATGCCTTAAAATCTCTTTCCAAATATGGTACATACACACACACATCCTATTGATTCTGTTTCTGGAGAATCCTGACTAACATGGGGGTTAACTTCCTATTTATATATGTAGAACAAACTGCACACACATGAAGGGCACAGATCAGTGAACTTTTACAAAGTGAACACAACCACCATTTACAAGAATATCTAGAATATTAGAATTCTGTGAAGAAAGCTATAGCAGTGGTGTAATGTGTTACTCTAAATCCCTACATTGGCTGGGTGCAGTGGCTTACGCCTGTAATCCCAGCACTTTGGCAGGCAGAGGCGGGCGGATCACCTGAGGTCAGGAGTTCAAGACCAGCCTAGGCAACATAGCGAGATTCCATTTCTGGAAAAAATTACCCAGGCATGGTGGCACGTGCCTGTGGTCTCACCTACTTGGGAGCTTGAGGTGGGAGGATTGCTTGAGCCCAGGAGATCAAGCCTTCAGTGAGTTATGATGGCACACCTGCACTCCAGCCTGGGCAACAGAGAGAGACCCAGTCTCAAAAAAAGAAAAACAAAAAACCCCTGGAACCATAACTATTTAAAAAGATAGCAGGTGTGGTGACTCATGCCTGTAATTCCAGCACTTTGGGAAGCCCAGGCGGGTGGATCACGAGGTCAAGAGATTGAGACCATCGTGGCCAACATGGTGAAACCCTGTCGCTACTAAAAATACAAAAATTAGCTGGGCGTGGTGGTGGGCGCCTGTAGTCCCAGCTATTCGGGAGGTTGAGGCAGGAGAATCGCTTGAACCTGGGAGGCGGAGGTTGCAGTGAGCCGAGGTCACGCCACTGCACTCCAGCCTGGTGACAGGGCGAGACTCCATCTCAAAAAAAAAAAAAAAAAAGAAGATGAAACACATCTAAGAATAATGCAAGACATGGAAGAACAATAAATCAGAGTTATAAAAACTCTGAAATGTGATTTGACAGGAGTCAGAAAAAAATTAGAAATGAAAGAAAAAGTAATTTCAAAAAGGAAGACTAAATTAAAAGAACACTGGAGTGACTTAGCAGATGCCTTAAGAGAAATAGAAGGTGAAAAGGAGGAAATTATGAAAAATTGAAATTTTAAAAGAGATGAAAAAAATTCAAAGAAATAGAAAATTACAAATATTTGTAATTTTATGAAGATAGGCAATGTATTAGGGTTCTCCAGAGGGACATAACTAATAGGACATATGTATATATGAAAGGGAGTTTACTAGGGAGAATTGACATACACCATCACACGGGGAAGTCCCACTTTAGGCCGTCTGCATGCTGGGGGATAAAGAAGCCAGTAGTGGCTCAGTCTGAGTCCAAAAGCCTCAAAAGCAGGGAAGCTGACAGTGCAGCCTTCAGTCTGTGGCCAAAGGCCCTAGAGCTCCCAGCAAACCATTGGTGTAAATCCAAGAGTTTAAAGGCCGAAAAACCTGGAGTCCGATGTCCAAGGGCAGGAGGAATGAACAGACGCATCCAGCACAGGAGAAAGATGAAAGCCAGAAGACTCAGCAAGCCAGCTCATCCCACCTTCTTCCCCCTGCTTTGTTCTAGCCGCCTGGCAGCGGATTGGATGGTGCCCACCCACATTGAGGGTGGGTCTTTCTCTCCCAGTCCGCTGACTCAAATGTCAGTCTCCTCTGGCAACACCTTCACAGACACACTCAGAAACAATACTTTACCAGCTATCTAGGCATCAGTCTCATCAAGTTGACACCTAATATTAACCAGGAAAGTAAGACCCAGCACACGGTAAATAGAAATCCCTGAAGGGGAAAATCAAAACAAGGGAACAGCCTGAATACCATGGGAAGGCCTGTGTGGTGAGGCACTGAGTCCCCAGACCCTCGGATTAGTAGGGAACTAAGGCCTCCTGCCAACAGCCCCCCAGAGGACGTCTGCCTGTGGGTATGCCAGTCCCAGCCAGGTATTTAAATGACTGTGATCCCTTCATTGTAGCCCCTTTGTAACCTCATGAAGGTCCCTGAGCCAGAGCCATTCAACTACACTACTCCCAAATTCCTGATTTCAGAGGCTATCAGATTAATAATGTTTAGCATTTGAAGTCACTACGTTTTGGAGTGATTTTTTTTTTTTAACACAGCAATAGATAAATAATAAAATTAGCATTAGGGAAACTTCCAGTATGAGACCTTTTCAAATATCCCTGCTAACCACATCCTAATATGTGTCTTATGGTGGATATGTGTGCATTTCTGTTGGGTATAACCCTAGGAGTGAAAATGCTGGATCGCAGGATATATACATGTTTGGCTTTAGTAGACGCTGCAAAAGAGTCTTTTCCAAAGGGCTGATATCAATTCCACCCTCACTAGCAGAGTATAAGATTGCTCATACTCTCACCAACACTTGATATTTTCTCTTTTTTGTTTTGGCCATTTTGATGGGTTGTAGTGGAATTGCATCATGGATTAATTTACATTTCTCCTGAGCTTTAATGAGGTTTAGTACCTTTTCAAAAGCTCAATGGCCATTTAGACATCTCCATTTATAAAACATTTGTTAAAGCCCTTTACCCATTTAAAAAAATTGAGTTATCTGTCTTTTTCTAATGGATCTATTCTTTTTATAATTCTGGAAATATTTTTATATTCTGAGCCTGTCCTTCAGTATATATATTTCTTTTTCTTTTCCTTTTTTTTTTTTTTTTGGTTGTTGTTGAGACAGAGTCTTGCTCTGTCACGCAGGCTGGAGTGCAGTGGTGTGATCTTGGCTCACCGCAACCTCCATCTCCCAGCTCAAGCGATTCTCCTGCTTCAGCCTCCCAAGTAGCTGGGCTTACAGGCATGCACCACCACACCCAGCTAATTTATGTATTTTTAAGTAGAGACAGGGCTTCACTATGTTGGCCAGGTTGGTCTTGAGCTCCTGACCTCAAGTGATCTGCCCACCTTGGCCTCCCAAAGTGCTGGGATTACAGGCGTGAGCCACCACACTCAGCCTATATATAATATTTCTTCTCCCACTCTTTGGGTTTCCTTTTTACTCTCTAAATTGTGGCTTTTGGTAAACAGTTCATCATTTTAATTTAGTCTAGTTTATCAATTGTTTTTTGGTTTTCTTTTTTTCTTTTTCTTTTTCTTGAGATAGAGTTTCACTCTTGTCGCCCAGGCTGAAGTGCAGTGGTACGATCTCAGCTTGATGCAACCTCTGCCCCTTGGGTTCAAGTGATTCTCCTGCCTCAGCCTCCCAAGTACCTGGGATTACAGGCACCCACCACCACGCCCCACTAAATTTTGCATTTTTAGTAGAGATGGGGTTTTGCCATGCTGGTCAGGCTGGTCTCGAACTCCTGACCTCAGGTGATCTGCCTGCCTTGACCTCCCAAAATGTTGGGATTACAGGCACGAGCCACAGCACCTGGCCTAGTTTATCAGTTGTTTTTGAGATGGCTAGTGATTTATGATCTGTTTAAGAAATTTTTGCCTACCCCAAGTGATGAAAATACTTTCCTAGGGTATCCTCAAGAAGCTTTATTAGATCTATGATCCATACAAAATTGATTTTGTGTATGGAATGAGCTAGAGATGACAATTTACAATTACTCCAACACCTTTTTTTTTTGTTTGTTTAGACAGAGTTTCATTCTTGTTGCCTGGGCTGGAGTGCAATGGTGCGATCTCAGCTCACTGCAGCCTTCGCCTCAGCCTCCCAAGTAGCTGAGATTACAGGTACCTGCCACCATGCCTGGCTAATTTTGTATGTTTAGTAGAGACCGGGTTTCACCATGTTGGCCAGGCTGGTCTCGAACTCCTGGCCTCAGGTGATCCGCCTGTCTCAGCCTCCCAAAGTGCTGGGATTACAGGTGTGAGCCACTGCGCCTGGCCACTCCAGCACTATTTATTGAAAAAGAAGAAAATCATCCTTTCCTGGGGGCATTGGAACATACCTTTATTATAAATCAAGTGCCCATAAATTTGGAGATCTATTCATAGACTCTCTCTTCTGCTCTACTTGTCTATCCTTGGACCAATACCACATTGTTTTAATTATAATATATTTATAGTTAGTCTTGATATCTAGTAAATAAGGCTTCCAGATGCTTTTTCTTCAAGATTGTCTTTGTTATTGTGACTCTTTGATTTCCACATAATTTTTTTTTATTTCCACATAATTTGTTTTTCTTTTCTTTTCTTTTCCTTTCTTGAGATAGGGTCTTGATCTGTCGCCTAGGCTGGAGTGCAGTGGCATCATCTTGGCTCACTGCAGCCTCCACCTCCCAAGTTCAAGCAGGTCTCGTGCTTCAGCCTCCCTAGTAGCTGGAATTACAGGCGTGCACCACCATGCCTGGTTAATTTTTGTGTTTTTAGTAGAGATAGGGTTTTACCATGTTGGCTAAGCTGGTCTCAAACTCCTGGACTTAAGTGATCTGCCTGCCTCGGCTTCCCAAAATGCTGGGATTACCTCCCAAAGTGCTGGCATGAGCCACTGTGCCCAGCCCCATATAAATTTTAGAATTAGTCTGTCAATTTCCATTGGAATACCTACTAAGATTTTGGTTAGGATTGCATTTAATGTATTAATAAATTAGGGGAAAATTAACACTCGAATTTTACAATTCACTAGCATGATTTTTTCTCCATTTATTCAGATTTTCTTTAATTTTTCTCAGTAATGTTTGCTAGTTTCATGTGTAGAATCTTGAATATCTTTCACTGGATTTATTTCTGGGTATTTAATTTTTTTGATGTTATATCAATAATACTTTAAAATTTCAATTCCAATTGTTATTGCTCATATATAGAATACAATTAATCATTAAAATACCCTTGTATCTAGTGACCTTGCTAAACTCATTTGTTCATTCTGTCCAGTACTTTTTACTTTCTGCATGCAGAGTCATGTAGTCTCTTAATAATGAACAATTTCATTTTCTCCCTTCCACACTTATGCCTTTTATTTCTTTTCAGTTCAGATTCCAGTATAACATCAAACAGAAGTAATGATAGTGATATTCTTGACTTGGTCCTCATATCAGGGGGATATCTTACAACATTTTATTACTATTATGATGCTTGATGTGGAGGATGTCCAAGCCTGAATAGGGGTGGGAAGAGCATCTGCATAGGATGTAGGGGCCTGAATGGGGTGAGGAGGTCATCTCCATGGAAGGGCGATCCAGGACAGGGTGTCAGAGCCCAGAAAGATGGACAAGGACATCTACATGTTAGGTGGTCTGGGGTGGTATGTTGGTGCACCAAGAGGGAAAGAAAATGTTCATATGTGACACAGGTGTCAGGCCCCAAAGGAGTGAGTAGAGCTTTGACATCAGGGGTGACCTGGCAGAGGGTGTCAGAACCCAAGTGGAGTTAGAAGAACATTTATAGAAATTTTGGGAAGGAGGGAATGTGGTAGTGACAGAATATCGGTAACATGCAAAGGGATTTATATAGTAAGGAAACGGATTGAAGAAAATGGAAACCAAGTTTCTCACTATTGGAGAAAGAAGTTAAAAATATGGGCTAGTCACAGTGGCTCACACCTTAATCCCCATAATCCCAGCACTGTGAGAGGCTGAGGTAGGAGGATCACTTGAGCCCAGGAGTTCGAGAACAGCCTGGGCAACATGGTAAAACCCCATTTTTACAAAAAATAAAAACAAGCTGGGTGGGATGGCAGATGCCTGTAGTTGCAGCTACCTGGGAGGCTGAGGTGGGAAGATGACTTAAGTCCAGGATATCAAGGCTGCAGTGAGCCATGTTCATGCCACTGCACTCCAGCTTGAATAACAGAGAGAACCCCTGTTTCAAAAAAACAAAAAATCCACCCCCACCCACCACCAAAATGGAAAGAGATGAAACTAGAATGAATGCTGGAGTACTGGATTAGAATTAGAGGTATTAGTGTGAACTTAAAGTTTTCAGTATACATAGATGGATATAGAAGTGTGTGTGTCTGTGTGCGTGTGGAGTATATTTCTTAGGTCTGTCCACTGAGAGGGGCTAGGAACAGCAACACCCCAATAGCAATGAGCATATCTAGCATTGAGATCTTAGTTTCTAAATACCTTTCTTTCCTAACAGGAACCAGGGCTTCTTGGAGAAATGGTTGGTTCTAGGCCTGAAGGAAGGAAAAATTTAAGATAAACCTAGAATACTTTACTGTGCCAGAAAATGAAGAAATGCTGAAAGAATAATATCTATTCTGTCAAAAAGACATAGAAACTAGCTTGAAGGAGCTCCCATTGGCCAAATCTGGGACAATTTGAGCATTGAAATAAAGATAGTAACAGATTATAACACATTAAATAAAATGGGAATCCATGAATCCATTTGATAAAAATAAATTAATTAATTCAAAATTTTATGAGTAATGGGATATTTATTTAGTTTCAAAGCATCTTGCCAAGGGAAAAAGTGTAACTTTACAGTGGAGAAGCTAGCACATACCATCTTCATCAAGTGATCAAGGTTAAAATCACCAATGAAGAGACCTAACAGCTAAGTGCAATGTGGGATCCTGGATTGGTTCAAGGAACTGAAAAATAGCATTAGTGGGACAACTGGTGAAATTGAATAAGATGTGTAGATGATTTAGCCTCCATATTTCAAAGTCAATTTCTTGTTTTGATCATTAATTACATTGCGGTTGGTAGGAGAAAGTCCTTGCAATGCACTGAATGTTTATGTTCCCAAATTCATTTGTTGAAATCCTAACCCCCAAATTGATGATACTAGAAAATGGGGCCCTTGGGAGGTGAGTAAGCTTACAATGAGAAAACAGCTGACTATGAGGAATGGGGCCCTCAGGAGACAAGAAAGCTGCCAGGACCTTGACTTTGGACTTCCCAGCCTCCAGAATTTTGAGAAACAAATTTCTGTTATTTATAAGCCACCCAGTTTATGCTATTATGTTATAGCAGCTTGAATGAACTAAGACATTCTTTGTGGTAGGAAATGCATCTAAAATATTCTTGAATAATGAGGCACCATGTTGGCAACTTATCCTCAAACAGGTTAAGCAAAAATGTTCTTTTTACTGTTTAAAAAAAAAAAAAAAGGAAAGATATAATTATTCTGGACTTGGGAGAGTGTTTATCTGATGTGCTGGTGCATGAAGCAGAGAGGGCAGCATTACTTCCTGAAGGAATGAAGTCTTACCCAGAATGATGCTTTTACTGTAATCTGTGCAGGCTCCAACTGTGAATTCCTTGAGGGTGGGGCCTATGTTATTTGAAGGTGAAAGAATAGGCTTTGTGGGGACTGAAGGTTGTACATTCAAGAGGGCTCTTCTTAAGAAAGATATTATAAAATTACGAGTATAATATTAGGCAGTAAAATGAATATTTATTTAGGACAAGAAAAGAAATCATGTCAAATTATAAATTCTATAAAGCTCACAAATATTGCAAACATCACAAAATCCAGAAGAAAACCTCTTTTATTGGTTAACTGCTTAGCGTATCCCTCTATAATATTTTTTGGGTTTTCATTTTTTTTGAAGCAGGATCTTGCTCTTTGGCCCAGCCTGGAATGCAGTGTTGCGATAACAGATGACTCCAGCCTCGACCTTCTGGGCTAATGCAATCCTCCTATCTGAGCCTCCTGAGTAGCTAGGGCTGCAGGTGTGCACCACCATACCTGGATAATTAAAAAATTTTTTTGTAGAGACAGGGCCTCACTGTGTTGCTCAGGCTGGGGACTCATGTGATCCTCCTGCCTTGGCCTCCCAAAGTATTGGAATTACAGGCATGAGCCACTGTACCTGGTCTATAACACTTTTTTTTAAAAACACATTTCTTGGCTTCATACTCTGTGATTACGTCTTCATATGATATCAGTTTGATAATATCAGAATCTTGAACTAGAAATACAATTCAGTCTTTCCTCTAGCATGGGCGATCAAAATTTGTTTTTAAAAAATTATTATTCATAGCTTTAAAAAATTTGTTTTGGTTTCAAAAACTCGTTGATAATGTTACATAAATGTTTAAGATTGTTATCTAGCTTGGGAAACCACTACCAAGTTTCTTCCATATATGAGCTGTATGACTTAAAGACATAACTGAATATATTCCTGACAAGTAAGAAGTTCCATTTTTGTGTATGAGAACTGAATTCTCCATATACAATTTTACACACCCAATAATTAAAAGACCCTTCTACAGATAAGTGTCTGGCTCCACACGTTTCAAACCTTGTTTGCCTTTCTTACGCAGACACTTCTGGTGCTGGGCATTGTAGGACATATCCATTTTGCAACACAACCTCTTATCCTACATTGCCTCATGATGCTGGGTCAGGTGGCAAAGCGAGTAGGCACTGGTCATATCCCTAGAAGACACTCTCATACCAGTATATCAAGCAATAATTAACTACACATAGGAACATTTGCAGAATATACAACTAGAGCTCACTGTATAGGTTGAATGGTGGCCTCCCAAAAAGATACATTTGTGTCCTAACCTGTAGAACGTGCAAATGTGACCTTACCTGGTAAAATATTTTTGTCAATTTAATTATCTTGAGATATGATCATCCTGGATTTAGAGTGGGACCCTGAATCTAGTGACAGTTGTCTTTAAAAATATTTTTTTAGGCTGGGCGCAGTGGCTCAAGCCTGTAATCCCAGCACTTTGGGAGGCTGAGACGGGTGGATACGAGGTCAGGAGATCGAGACCACCCTGACTAACATGGTGAAACCCCGTCTCTACTAAAAAATACAAAAAATTAGCTAGGCGTGGTGGCGGGCGCCTGTAGTCCCAGCTACTCGGGAGACTGAGGCAGGAGAATGGCGTGAACCTGAGAGGCGGAGCTTGCAGTGAGCTGAGATCTGGCCACTGCACTCCAGCCTGGGCAACAGAGCAAGACTTTGTCTCAAAAAAAAAATATATATATATATATATTTTTAATAAAAAAAAAATTCTTTTTTAGAGACAGACAAGAAAGCCACAGAGGAGAAGGTGATGTGAAGACAGAAGCAGGGATTGGAGTGATCCATCTACAAGCCAAGAAATACCAATGGTTGCTGCCAACCACCAGGGTCTAGGAGAGTGGCATGGAACAGATTTTCCCTCAGAGCTTCCAGAAAGAACTAACCCTGTCAACACTGTGATTCTGGACTGTGAGAGAGAAATTTCTGTTGTTTTAAGCCGTCAAGTTTGTGGTAATTTGTTATGGCAGCCATAGGAAACTCATCACCTAGTAAATCCAAATTAAATATTATCCCAATTTTTGCTTGATTCCAGAAATGGCTGTAGTGTTTCAACACCCTCTAGCATAAGAGAATTGTAACAGGGGAAGCTGGTGTGGAAACAGACAGTAGTCTGAACCAGTTTGGACAAAAATACTGGTCTTGCGAATTTTAGAAAAAGCACACAACCTCTGAACACATGACTAGGGCCCCTTCCAGGACCTTAGGAGGGGCCCGGCCAAGGGAGAGTCCCTGAAGCTTATGCTTAATACATTTTACAGAAGAGCTGCCTCGGTGTAGGAAGCAGTGTAGTGTTACGAAGACAGCCTCTAGAGCCAGACACCCTGGGTTCAAATCCCAATTTTGCAACTATCTAGCTGTTGACTTGAGAGAAGTTACTTAGCCTTTCTGTGCCCCAATTTCTTCCTCCATAAAATATAAATGGCAGTAGCACTATCTGCCTCATAGGGTTGTTTACCCACTGAAGTAGCATGATACACATAAGGCACATTCTATATATAGATATATCTCCATCTCTATCTATCTATCTCACGCACAAAGAACAGTATATGCCCCATGGTATGCACTCAAGATACCTTAACCACTTTATTATTTACTCAACAAGTGTCTTGTTCTCTTCTTTGTGTCCACATGTATTCAGTGTTTAGCTCCCACTTTATTATTATTATTACTATTTGAGACAGAGTCTGGCTCTGCGGCCCAGGCCGGAGTGCAGTGGTGCGCAATCTCGGCTCACTGCAAGCTCTGCCTCCCGGGTTCACACTTTTCTCCTGCCTCAGCCTCCCGAGTAGCTGGGACTACAGGTGCCTGCCACCACACCTGGCTAATTTTTTGTAATTTTAGTAGGCATGGGGTTTCACTGTGTTAGCCAGGATGGTCTCGATCTCCTGACCTCGTGATCCACCTGCCTTGGCCTCCCAAAGTGCTGGGATTACAGGCGTGAGCCACTGCACCCAGCCTGGCTCCCACTTATAAGTGAGAATATGTGGCATTTAGCTTTCTATTTCTGTGTATATTCACTTGGGATAATGCTTCCAGCTCCATCCATGTTGCTGCAAAGGACACGATCCCATTCTTTTTATAGCTGCATAGTATTCCATGGTGTATGTGTACTACATTTTCTTTATCCAGTCCTCTTTTGATGGGCCTTTAGGTTGATTCCATGTCTTCGATATTGTGAATAGTGCTGCAATGAACATATGCATGTATGTGTCTTTATAGCAGAACAACTTATATCCTTTGGGTATATGCCCAGTAATGAAATTGCTAGGTCCAATGGTAGCTCTGTTTTAAGTTCTTTGAGAAATCTCTGAACTGCTTTTCAACAGTGGCTGAATTAGTTTACATTCCCACCAGTGTATAAACATTTTCTTTTCTCCACAACATCATCAGCATACGTTATTTTTTTACTTTTAAAAAATTTTTTTTTTGAGATAGAGTCTCACCGTCTCCCAGGCTGGAGTCCAATGGCATGATCGCGGCTCACTGCAACCTCTGCCTCCCAGGTTCAAGTGATCCTCCCACCTCAGCCTCCCAAGTAGTTGGGACCACAGGCACGTGGCACCACACCTAGCTAAGTTAAAAAAAATTTTTTTTTTTACAGAGATGGGGTCTCACTGTGTTGCCTAGTCTGGTCTTGAACTCCTCCCACCTCAACCCCCAAAGTGCTGGTATTACAGGCATGAGCCACTGTACCCAGCGACTTTTTAATAGCCATTCTGATGGATGTGAGATGATATTTCATTATGATTTTGATTTGCATTTCTCTAGTGATTAATGATGTTGAACATTTTTTCATATGGTTTTTCCACATGTATGTCTTCTTTTAAGAAGTGTCTGTTCATGTCCTTTGTCCATTTTTAATGGTGTTGTTTGTTTTTGCTTATTGATTTAAGCTCCTTATAGATTCTGGATATTATACTTTTGTGGATATTTCTCCCATTCTCTAGGTCATCTGTTTACTCTGTTGATAGTTTTTTTTGCTATACAGAAGCTCTTTAGTTTAATTAGGTCCCATTTATCAATTTTTGATGTTGTTACAATTGTTTCTGGTGTCTTCTCATGAAATCTTTTCCAGGGCCTATGTTCAGAGTGGTATTTCCTATGTTTTCTTCTAGAGTTTTTATAGTTTTAGGTTTTACATTTAAGTCTTTAATCCATCTTGAGTTGATGTTTGTATATAGTGAAAGGAAGGGATCCAGTTTCGATTGTGGCTAGTCAGTTATCTCAGCAACATTTATTGATTAGGGAGTCCTTTCCCCATTGCTTTTGTTGACTTTGTTGAAGATTAGACAGTTGTAGGTGTGTGGCTTTATTTTTGGGTTCTTAAGCCTGTTCCATTGGTCTATGTGTCTGTTTTTGTTACCATGCTATTTTGGTTACTGTAACCCTATAGTATAGTTAGAAGTCAGGTAGTATGATGCCTTCAGCTTTGTTCTTTTTATGTAGGATTGCATTGGCTATTTGGTCTCTTTTGGTTCCATATGAATTTTAGAATAATTTTTTTCTAATTCTGTGAAAATGTCCTTGGTAGTTTGATAGGAATAGCATTGAATCTGCAAATTGCTTTGGGCAATATGAGCATTTTAACACTATTGATTCTTCCTGTCCATGAGCATGGAATATTTTTCCATTTGTTTGTGTCATCTCTGATTTCTTTCAGCAGTGTTTTATAACTCTTGTTGGACAGATTTTTCACCTCCTTGGTTAGCTGTATTAATAGGTATTTTTTTGTGGTTATTATGAATAGGATTGCATTCATGATTTGGCTCTTAGCTTGACTGTTGTTGGTGTATAGAAATGCTACCGATTTTTGTACATTGACTTTGTATGCTGAAACTTTGCTGAAGATGTTTATAGATCTAGGAGCTTTTGGGCAGAGACTATGGGGTTTTCTGGGTATAAAATCATCTGCAAAGAGAGATAGCTTGACTTCCTCTCCTCCTATTTGGATACCTTTTTCCCTTTCTCTTGACTGATTACTGGGGCTAGGACTTCCAGTACTATGTTGAATAAGATGAAATGTATTTTAAAGAGCAAGTTGGATAGAGGAATAGATATGTGATAAAGCAAATATAGGAAAAGGTTGACTATAGACTTGAGGCGGCAAATAGATGTGTTTTCACTGTACAAATCTCTCAATTTTTCTGTATGTTTGAAAGTTTTCATAATTAAATGTTGGTAAAACAAATATCCACACAAATGAACACTGTGCATCCACTAAAAAATGTTTTAGGCCACATACAGTGGCTCACAACTATAATTCCAGCACTTTGGGAGGCTAAGGTGGGAGGATCGCTTGAGCCCAGAAGTTTGAGACCAGCCTGGGCAACATAGTGAGACCCTGTGTCTACAAAAAAATTTTAAAAATTCACTGGACGTGGTGATGTGCCCCAGTAGTTCCAGTTACTCAGGAGGCTAAAGAGGGAGGATTGTTTGAACTCAGGAGGTGAGGTTGCAGTGAGCCATGATTGTGTCACTGTACTCCAGCCTGGGCAACAGAGTGAGACACTGTCTCAAAAAAAAAAAAAAAAAAAAAGGTTTTAGTAGACTATTCCAAGAGAAAGATTTATTATAAACTGAAAAAAGTAGGATTCAAAACAGTATTACAGTTTAACACTCCTTTATTTATGTGCAGGTGGAAGAATGTACACTGGGAACAGCACATGCAAAAGTCCTGGGCAGAAGCTGGTCTGGAGGATTTGAGGAACTGCAAGGAAGCAGTGATGACTAGAGAGGCGTGAGGGAAGAAAAAGGCAGTAAATGAGGTCATGAAGATGATGGAAGGGGGCAAGGTTGGATTAGCTAGTTTGGTTCTCTATCTCTGCATAAGAAACTATCTCAAGTTTTGTGGTTTAAAACAACCACCTTTTTGTATCTCACAATTGGTGGATCAGGAATTTGGACAAAATTCAACTGGGCATTCTTTTCTGCTCTACTAGCATCAAATAAGGTCACTCTGATGTTCACTGGCAGATGGGTTGGTCTGTAGGATTCCATGTGGTTTCACTCTCATTTTTAGCGCCTGGGGGAGATAGCTGGAAGGCTAGCCCTCTTCCTCTCCATGTAGTCTCAGGGCCCCGCCGTGTGGTCTGTATTAGAGTAGCTAGGTTTCTTACATGGTGTCTCAAGGTTCCAAGAGCAAGTGATTCGAGAGACAGGAATAGAAGATGCCAGTCCTAAGGCCTGGGCACAAAAACAGACATAGTGGCACTTCTGCCATATTTCTAGTAGAGACGGAGTTTCGCCACATTGGCCAGGCTGGTCTTGAACTCCTGACCTCAGGTGAACCACCTGCCTTGGCCTCCCAAAATGCTGGGATTACAGATGTGAGCCACTGTGACTGGCCACTTCTGCCATATTTCATTGGTCAAAGAAGTCATGGAAGGGGAGATAGCAATATACCTTTCAATGGGAAAAGTGTCAAATAATTTGTGACTATCTTTAATCCGCCAATAGGCCCTTGTAGGTCATAGTAAAAACTTAGGCTTTTCCTCTACCAGGGATGGGAGCCATTGGAGGGTGTTAAACAGAGGAGTGACATGATCTGACTTTCATTTTAACAGGACCACTCTACAATTTTGAAAAGGCACTGCAGGTAGGAACGAAATAGGAGGAAGACCCATTAGGGGGCTATTGCAATAAACCAAGCAAGAGATAATGGTGGCTTGGGCCAGGATGGAGGCAGAGGGGGTAGTGAGCAGTGGTTGAATTCTGGATATATTTTGCAGGCAGAACCATCCAGATTTGCTGATGCATTAAATATGGGTGTGAAATAAAAAGAGGAGTCAAAGATAACTCCAAAACATTCATCTGAGATTTAGTAAACTAGAATTACTGTTAACGGAGATGGGAGCAGCAGCAGGAGCAGTTGGGCAGGGAGTATCAGGAATGGTTTTGGCCATATTGAGATGCCTATAATACATCCAAGTGGAGGTCTCAAGTAGGTCTGATGTTTAAAGGAGAGATCCAGGTTGGAGATGTAAATTTGAATGTTATCAACATATGGGTGAATTTCACCTAGAGAGTAGATATAGAGAGAAGGGCTCCAAGGACTGAGCCTGGAGCCTCCAACTCCATCTTTTCCTCTTGCCAATCCCCCTTGGTGTCTCTGGTCTCAAAAAAGTTGATATTTCAGATGTTGCTTCCAGGCCACTGCTCTTCCAGTCTTTTGTGAAAAACTAAACTAATTAAGAAGTCATGCTGTGGAAGTGAAAGCTACAGAGGTTTTTGGGAAGAGAGAGGCAGGAGCTGTGACAGGTGAGGGGTGATATCACCATGCCTAGGAGGGGCCAGAGGCTGGCTTGCTAACGAGCATGAGGAGAGTGGCTCTAAATTAGCTGGGCGTGGTGGTGTGTGCCTGTGGTCCCAGCTGTACAGGAGGCTGAGGTGGGAGGATCACTTGAACCCAGGAGGTTGAGAATGTAGTGAGCCATGATCACCCCACTGCATTCCAGCCTGAGCAAGACTCTGTCTCAAAAAAAAAAAAAAAAAAAAAAAAGAGAGAGAGAGAGAGAGTGTGGCTCTGATTTAGGAAGAAGGCTACACAAAGAGTGACCCAGGCCAGACTTGACCCCTTGGGGTTCCCAGCCTTAGTAAAAAGTTCTGTACCGATTAGATAAATAGACAAGTCTAAGAGAAAAGAGCTCGGAAACAGACCCACACAAATATGGACAATGTATTCATGACAGAGGTGGCACTGAAAATCAGTGGGAAAAAGGGCTAATCCACAAATGGTGCTGGGAAAAGAGGCTTTCCATTGTTTAAGAAGGAAAAAAATCCCTACTTCACACCCAAATAAAAACACATAGTTTCAAGAAACAAATGTAACCCTTAAAATTTTTTTTTTTTTTTTTTTTTGAGACGGAGTCTCGCTCTGTCGCCCAGGCTGGAGTGCAGTGGCTGGATCTCAGCTCACTGCAAGCTCCGCCTCCCGGGTTTACGCCATTCTCCCGCCTCAGCCTCTGAGTAGCTGGGACTATAGGTGCCCGCCACCTCGCCCGGCTAGTTTTTTGTATTTTTAGTAGAGATGGGGTTTCACCGTGTTAGCCAGGATGGTCTCGATCTCCTGACCTCGTGATCCGCCCATCTCGGCCTCCCAAAGTGCTGGGATTACAGGCTTGAGCCACCGCACCCGGCCTTAAAACTTTTAAAGACCTTTGAAGTGCTAGGTTTAGGAGAATATCGATTTTAAGTGAGGGAGTGACTTCTAAAATTAGATGCACAAGCCTTAAAGGAAAAGATACATTAAAAAACTTCCACTCATCTAAAGACACTTTTTATTTTATTTTATTTTATTTTTTAAGACAGAATTTTGCTCTTGTTGCCCAGGCTGTAGTGCAATGGCGTGATCTCAGCTTGCAGCAACCTCCACCTCCCAGGTTCAAGCAATTCTCCTGCCTCAGCCTCCTGAGTAGCTGGGATTACAGGCATGCGCCACCATGCCCAGCTAATTTTGTATTTTTAATAGAGATGGGGTTTCTCCGTGTTGGTCAGGCTGGTCTCGAACTCCCAACCTCAAGTGATCCTCCCGTCTTGGCCTCCCAAAGTGCTGGGATTGCAGGCCAAAAGACACCATTTTTTAAAAAAGTAACGTGGCCGGGCGCGGTAGCTCAAGCCTGTAATCCCAGCACTTTGGGAGGCCGAGACGGGCGGATCACGAGGTCAGGAGATCGAGAGCATCCTGGCTAGCACGGTGAAACCCCGTCTCTACTAAAAAAATACAAAAAACTAGCCGGGCAAGGTGGCAGGCGCCTGTAGTCCCAGCTACTCGGGAGGCTGAGGCAGGAGAATGGCGTAGGCCCGGGAGGCGGAGCTTGCAGTGAGCCAAGATCCGGCCACTGCACTCCAGCCTGGGCAACAGAGCGAGACTGTCTCAAAAAAAAAAAAAAAAAAAAAAGTAACGTGTGGCCTAGGAGAAGATATAAACTACATGTAATTAACAAGGGACTGGCATCCAAGATTTATATTAAAAAATCTACAAATAAAAAGAGAAGATAAACCAATCAATAGAAAATAAGCAAAAGAGATGAACAGGTAGTTAATAAAAGAGAAAATCCCAGATGGTCACAGAAGGAAGAAATATCACAAAAAGATGCTCAATACCAGCCGGGCACGGTGGTTCATGCCTGTAATCCCAGCACTTTAGGTGGCCGAGGTAGGTAGATCACCTGAGGTCTGGAGTTTGAGACCAGCCTGACGAACATGGAGAAACCCCATCTCTACTAAAAATATAAAATTAGCCAGGCATGGTGGTGCATGCCTTTAATCCCATCTACTCGGGAGGCTGAGGCAGGAGAATCGCTTGAACCCAAGAGGCGGAGGTTGTGGTGAACTGAGATTGTGCCATTGCACTCCAGCCTGGGCAACAAGAGTGAAACTCCATAAAAAAAAAAAAAAAAAAAAGCTCAATTCAATTCCAGTAATAGTTGGGAAATGTCTACCTTATCAAAGAGGCCTTCCCAGATACTTTATGAAATAGAATGCTGCCTCTTCTACAGCATTTATTCCTTCAACAAGTATTCACTGAGTTCTAGGCACTTAGCATACATTCATGAACAAAAAAGACAAATATTCTGGATCTCATATTCTAGTATGTATGTGGTCAAACAACAAACATAGTAAATGAATAAAATTATCTAGTAAGTTAGTAGATCACAAATTCCAGAGGAAAAAATGGAGCAGGGGACAGAAGATTGAGATAAGAGACTGGCGGGGCCAGGGGCAGGATGCAATTTTAAATAGTCTGTGTCTTAGTCAGCTCAGGCTGCCACAACAAAATACTATAGACTGGGTAGCTGAAACGACATACATTTATTTCTGACAGTTGTGGAGGCTGGAAGTCTGAGGTCAGGATGCCATCATGGTGGGATTCTGGTGGGGGATCTCTTACAGCCTGCTTTGTGTGTAGTCACCTGGCAGACAGACAGCAAGCTCTCTTGAGACACCAAACCCATCAGAGGGCCCCACCCTCAGGACCTCATCTAAACCTAATTACCCCCTAAAGGCCTCATCTTCAAATATCATCACATTGGGTGTTAGGCCTCAACAAATGAATTCTGGGGGCCAAGAATAGTCCACAGCAGACTGATTAGGGTATACCTCATTAAGACGATGGCGTTTGATTAAAGAGTTGAATGAGATGACGAAGTAAGCCTTACCTGTAACTGGTAGAGAGTGCTCCAAGAAGAGAAAGACAGCCAAAATGCCAAAGCCAAAATGGAAGGCCAGTGTGGTGGGGACAGAGTAAGGGGTGGGGTTGAAGCGGTAAGGGCAGAGGGAAGATCATTCTGGGCCTTGTAAGCCAGTGGAAAAGCCACATGCGATTAATATATATAATATGTTAATTATAATATTAATCATTGTTTTATATAATACTTACATCAATATATAAAAATATATATTTGTTGGCCTTTCCAGCTCTACAGGACAGGGACTTTGTCTGTTTTGTTCACTGCCTGGCATGTAGTGGCACTTGATAAATATTTATTTGTTGAATAAGTAAAATTTATATATCACTACAGCAGGTTATTGCCCATATATCAGAATGACCAAAATTTGAAACCTGACAATGTCACAAGTTGGTGGAGATACAGAGCCATAGAAACTTGCATGCACAAGCCGGGTGCGGTGGCTCACCCCTGTATTTCTAGCACTTTGGGAGACTGAGGCGGGTGGATTAACTGAGGTCAGGAGTTCCAGACCAGCCTGGCCAACATGGTGAAACCCCATCTCTACTAAAAATATAAAAAAATTAGCTGGATGTAGTGGCATGTGCTTGTAATCCCAGCTACTCCAGAGGCTGAGGCCAGAGAATCTTTTGAACCCAGGAGGTGGAGGTTGCAGCGAGCCGAGATCGCACCATTGCACTCCAGCCTGGGTGACAAGAGCAAAACTCCATCTCAAAAAAAAAAAAAAAAAAAAAGAAAGAAAGAAAGGAAGAAAGGAAAAAAGAAAGAAAGAAAAAGAAGGAAAGAAAGAAAGAAACTTGTATGCATTGCAGGGTGTAAGTTGGCACAACACCTTAGGAGAACAATTTAACAAGATCTAGTAAAGTTGGATATGTATACCCAATAACCCAGCAACTCCACTACTGGGTATATTCCTAGAGAAATGGTTGTAAATGTGCACCAGAGACATGTAAAATAATATTTATAACACAATTGTTTTTGATCATAAAAAATTGAAAGCAACCTAATTATCAGTCACCAAGAGAACAAATAAGTAAAACTTACTACACTGATACAATGAAATGTGCAGCAAGAAAAATCAACATCAACAAGGTTATCAACAAAAATAAATCTTATAAACTTAATGTAAAGCAAAAAAAAAAAAAAAAAAGCACGTATTAGATTAACATAGTATGGTCTCACTTATATAAAGTATGAACAACTGGCCAGGTGGGGTGGCTCATGCTTGTAATCCCAGCACTTTGGGAGGCCAAGGTGGGAGGATAACCTGAGCCCAGAAATTCAAGACCATGCTGCACAACATAGAGACACCATCTCCACAAAAATTTTAAAAATTAGCCAAGCATGGTGGCACACACATCTGTGGTCCCAGCAACTTGGAGGCTGAGGCAGGAGGATTGCTCGAGTCCTGGAGATCAAGGCTGCAATGAGCCATGATTGCACCACTGCACTACAGCCTGGGCAACAGAGTGAGACCCTGCCTCAAAAACAACAACAGGCCAGTCGCAGTGGCTCACACCTGTAATCCCAGAACTTTGGGAAGCCAAGGTGGGTGGATCACCTGAGGTCAGGAGTTTGAGACCAACCTGGACAAAATGGTGAAATCCCGTCTCTACTAAAAATACAAAAATTAGCTGGGTGTGGTGGCGAGCTACTGTCATCTCAGCTACTTGGGAAGCTGAGGCAGGATAATCGGTTGAACCCGGGAGGCAGAGGTTGCAGTGAGCTGACATCATGCCACCGCACTTCAGCCTGGGTGACAGAGCAAGACTTCATCTAAAAACAAACAAACAAAAAGAACAAAATGAAAAATTGTCTCCTAATTGATAGGTAAAGCAATAGACACAGTGATAGCCAGAATTCTAAGATGACCTCCATGGTTTTTTTGCCCCACAATACTCCCATAATTATGTTACATTATATGGTAAAAGAGATTGTTGCAGATGTAATTAAAGTTATTAATCAGTTGGGCTTAAAATAGGATATTTTCTGGAAATATCCATTTTCTGGAAATGTATAGTCTTTGGAGGGAGAACAAAGTCTCCATACCAACTAAGACTGCATATCCCTCCACCTGCAATAGGATTTGTCTAAAAGTCAGATTTAATTAAAAAAAAAGTTAAAAGACAGTTCCTCATACAAAATTTGCATGAGTAAATGAATGAGTAGAAAAATGAAAAGATGAATTATGACTGGATGTTCAACTACCCATTGAATACCACCAAGCAGGATAGAAAAATATTGTGCCATTGCAGAATAATCCACAAACTACTTGAAAATAGCCTTGGAGTTTCTTTAAAAGGCAGGTGTGAACCATGTTGTAACCAGGTAATTGTGGTTTGATCAGAACCCCAACCGTTCCTTTGAGAAAGCCTCCCAAAGGCAATCCAGACAAGAGGTCCTGTAGTCTTAGCCAACAGGAACTCAGGCAGCTTAAAGCTCAAACCCACCTCTGCCCCCATTTCCCCAGAGACACTGTGCTAATAGCCCTGATGATAACAAGCGGCTCTGTGTGGCTACAGCTGCCTATTACACTGGTTGTGGACAAGTGTGATTCAGAAGCATGATGGATCAAATTTCTTATTTGAGCAGGAAGTTGATACCTAAGGAATGTAGCCTTGCAGCAGCCCCGAAAGACTTGACAATTGTGCAGGCCTCAGGGAAATGACTTTTCCTTTAAGAAAGCGTCCTTGGAACCTGATGAACTCCAAACACCAGCTATGGTTTGGACTGGGAGGTTTGAGATTCCAGCAGAAAATAGGCTATAGGATCAGAACCCAGGTTGTGGTCCACAGTGCCTCTTCCAGATTTTGTCATTAACTGACAACCAGATATCAGGGACTGCCTTCCTCATTTATTCGGACCAAACATACATCCCTGAAGTTACAAATTTCCACAGGGAGAATCTCCAGGCAGGAAGTTCCATTCATCAGGATATTTTTGCTTGCAAGAATTAGATTCGCGGCCGGGCGCGGTGGCTCAAGCCTGTAATCCCAGCACTTTGGGAGGCCGAGACGGGCGGATCACGAGGTCAGGAGATCGAGACCATCCTGGCTAACACGGTGAAACCCCGTCTCTACTAAAAATACAAAAAACTAGCCGGGCGAGGTGGCGGGCGCCTGTAGTCCCAGCTATTTGGGAGGCTGAGGCAGGAGAATGGCGTAAACCCGGGAGGCGGAGCTTGCAGTGAGCTGAGATCCGGCCACTGCACTCCAGCCCAGGCTACAGAGCAAGACTCCGTCTCAAAAAAAAAAAAAAAAAAAAGAATTAGATTCGCAACTCAAATTACCTTAAGATTAGAAAAAAAGGTTAGGGAGTGGGGACAGTGTGGATTTATGGGATCATACAACTGTATCAGGTTTAGCTGGATCTAGGGGCTAAAATTATGTCAGGGATCTGTCCCCCCATCTGTTGACTCTGCTTTCCTCTGCATTACTTCAGGTGGCTTTTCTCCATGTGGGGACAAGAGAGTCACCAGCAGCTCAAGGCTTTCATTCCAACAGCTTGACAACCTCAGAGGAAGGAAAGCCTTTCTTTCCCAACAGTTCCTCTAAAACTCCAAGAATTGAGTCTCATTGGCCTGGTTTGGACTAGCCCCTCCCTGAACCATTGTCACTAGGATGGGAGCTGGCTAAGTCTATGTCTTTAATCTATGTCTTGTGGTTTAGGGAGGGCTTAGCCCCATGTAAGCCACATGGATTGAGAATGTGGGAGCAGTGGTTTCCCAGGAGGAAGTTAGGGTATTCCTACCATGGAGTGGTGGGGCTGGCGGCTTGGCCAGAGAGACAACAGTGGTGCTCTCCAGAAAGAACAGGTGGGACCCAGCCATTTCCTAGGGTTTTCTCCTCCCTTTTAATTTTTTTCTTACAGGGATTTCATCTTGAGCCCACCCAAAGAAATTATGATTTCAGGCCGGTGCAGTGGCTCATGCCTGTAATCCCAGCACTTTGGGAGGCCGAGGCGGGTGGATCACGAGGTCAGGAGTTCAAGACCAGCCTGAGCAAAATGGAGAAACCCTCTCTACTAAAAATACAAAATAAGCTAGGCATGGTGGCCTGCGCCAGTAATCCCAGCTACTCGGGAGGCTGAGGCAGGAGAATCGCTTGAACCCGGGAGACAGAGGTTGTGGTGAGCCGAGATCGTGCCATTGCACTCCAGCCTGGGGAACAAGAGTGAAACTCCACCTCAAAAAAAAAAAAAAAAAGAAAAAGAAATTATGATTCCATAGGTCTGAGGTAGAGCCCAGAAATTATATGTTTACAAAATTCCCCTAGGTGGTTCTGCTAGGCAGAGTAGTTTAGGACCCATTAATCTAGTGGACGACCTTACTTGCCTCTGCTCCCTACTCAAAATCAAAAGCAAGTATATGTGGGGCTCTAGCTTATAAATTAGGAATGCCTTTTTACTCAAAGGAGGTCAACATAAAGAATTGTCTTTAGGAACCAGACAGAGGCAAGTGTAAATTAATGAACCTGCTTTGAAGCCCATCCCCCACTTGCCCCCAATTCTGGACAAATAGGAAGTCTACAAAAGGCCCCTGTCTAAGACATTGGAGCAGTAGGCAGACCTACCACGCTCTTCACACAGGAGTTACTCATTAAGCCTCATCATGCACAGGGGGTAGGACCCATTGTCACTGTGAGCAGGGGATTGCTGTGGCCTGGTTCTACCTTGGGACCAGTGCTTACCATCACAGCCTGGGGTTGGACAAGGAAGGCCATTCACTAGAGCAAACACAGTTAAAAATGGATTCTGGCTGGGCGCAGTGGCTCATGCCTGTAATCCCAACACTTTGGGAGGCCAAGGCAGGCGGATCACCTGAGGTAGGGAGATCGAGACCATCCTGGCTAACACGGTGAAACCCCATCTCTACTAAACATACAGAAAGTTAGCCGGGTGTTGTGGGACATGCCTGTAATCCCAGCTACTCAGGAGACCAAGGCAGGAGAATTGCTTGAACCTGGGAGGCAGAGGTTGCGGTGAGCCGAGATCGCACCATGGCATTCCAACCTGGCCAACAAGAAAGAAACTATGTCACAAAAAAAAAATAAATAAATAAAATAAAATAAAAAAAAAGAATTCTAACTCTGTGTGCATATGAATTTAGGACAAGCTGGAGAAGGATTAGCTGTGATGGTGGAAGGTGGAGGGGGTGGGCAGGATTGGATTAGCCAAGTCATTAAATCCCATTATCTGTAACTGGCCATAGGACACATCATTTCACTGCTATTTCTCACTATTTTTCATATCTCTGCCACCTATGTTGTACATTCTTTGAAGGCTGGAGCCCTACCTCACACCTTTTTGTGTTCCCACCACCTAGCCCAGTACCATGTAGGCTACAGTTTCTCAAGTAGTATCTGCTCATGTGGTTTAATAATCTTATTGAACATTTTCCTCAAAGCCCTTGAAAAGCAGAACTGACTGTAGAGCCTCTGGAGCTTTGGAGAGACCATGGAGTGTGGTATGAGTAGCCAGAGTACAGCTCCCAGAAAGCACAGTCAGGACTTGGGGCCAGCGTGGAACCTGGCCTAGAATAGACACTCAGAGCTTCAGAAAAGTAATGTGGCCTGCAGCAAGACCAGAAAAGGGGACCAGTGCCTCATATGCTGTCAGGTCTTCATGACCCTAGGAAGCAAATCAAACCACCCCCAGAAACGGTCTGAGTAGCCGTGGGTATGAGCACAGTATCTGAGAGCAAAGCACAGACACAAATTCAGGCTTCAGAAGCCAAACAAAAAGAAATGATAGTACCACCCTGGCCCTTTAATGATAAATGTTCTAATGAGAAAAAAAATGCTAATGGCACAGGTCAAACGAAGCTTTCCTGCTCTGTAAAAATAATGATGACAGTATAATTTGTTAACAATTAACATTTATGAACACCATGCACATGTGATATACAAGCATTGTTGAGCATCACATGATTAAAATCTTACAACCTTATGATGATGGTCCACTTTTTTTTTTTTTTTTTTTTTTTAACAGTTGGTAGAGCTAGCTGAAGTTTTATTTTGGGGGAAAAAAAAAAAAGACTGAATTATTTTGTAACTGGAGATATGGGCAAAGAGGGTGCCCCAGGCAGTAAACTCCCCTGCGGGTGGGCTGAGGGCTAGGGCTGAGCCTCAGGTGGGTCTCCCATTCCCTGTGTTCCCCTGCACAGTGGCCTCCCTCTTGGGCTCTGGGGCAGCCGCAGGAGGGGCAAGCTGGGAGGGGCTGCCGCAGCTGTTCACTTGGGCAGGATGTCAGAGGACTCAGACACTAGCTTCCCATTGTGGGTCTTGATCTTCTTCACAACCACGGCCCTGGTGGAGCTAGTGTGGCTGAAGGAGCTGGAGCCCAGGCTGTAGCTGAGGCCAAGGGCTTGTAAGGTCCCCATAGGCCAAGCTCAGACCACCTGCATAGCCACTGGTGGTCTTCGTATGGATACTCATTTCTGCATCCCAGACTCCAGCCGGCTCTCCTCGCCCTCCAGCAGCTTCCTGTAGGTGGTGATCTCGGTGTCCAGGGCCAGCCTGACATTCATCAGCTCCTGGTACTCATCCAGCTGTGCGCTATGTCCTGCTTGGCCCGCTGCAGGGCGGCCTCCAGCTCAGGCAGCTTGGTGTTGGCATCCTTAATGGCTAGCTCCCCACACTGCTCGGCATCTGCAATGGCAGCCTCCAGGGAAGCCCTCTGTCCTTTGAGGCCCTCAATCTCAGCCTGGAGTTGGCTGATGTTCCGGTTCATCTCGGAGATCTCAGTCTTTGTACAACGCAGGTCATCTCCTGCAGCGTCTGCAGCTCCTCATACTTGATCTGGTACATGCTCTCAGCCTCAGCCCGGCTGCGGTTGGTGATCTCCTACTGCGCCTTGGATGGTCCACTTTTATAGACCTCACAAGAATTAAGAAACTTGCCCCAAGGGCCCCAGGTCATAAGTGGAGGGGCTGGATTTGAACATAGACCGAATGACCTCAGAACCCACATAGGAGACCTTCCACTGTCTATCCCTCTTAAGGTGACAAACTTTTTTGTGTGTGATTTGTGAATGAGTGAGACTTCTTCTTTGCCTCTGCCTCTGCTGATAAAGACATTTGAGAGGGCCGGGCGTGGTGGCTCATGCCTGTAATCCTAGCACTTTGAGGCTGAGGTGGGCAGATTGCTTGAGCCCAAGAATTAGAGACCAGCCTGGGCAGCATGGTGAAACTCCGTCTCTACAAAAAGTACAAAAATTAGCCAGGCCTGGTGATGCATGCCTGTGGTCCCAACTACTTGGGATGCTGAGGTGGGAGGATCCCTTGAGCCCAGGAATGAGTGAAGATCACACCACTGCACTCTAGCCTGGGCAAAAGAGTGAGAATTTGTCTCAAATAAAAAGGTAGGGGGAGGGATCTGAGTGAGTGAGCCCCTTGTTCTGGCCCAAAGGAGGCCTGGACCCCAGGGTTCAGCTGCTTTCAGGAGGCAGCTTCTGAAACTCTAGGGCCCCTGAGTGACTCCTATAAATCAAGATAAGAAAGGCCTTCATGGTGGTGGCTAGAGTCTGGGGACTGAGTATCATGCAGGGGTTGTTGGGGGCAGATGAAAGAAGAGGGCCTTGGGGCAGAGAGAAGAGGGCTGTGTGCAGCTCTAGGGAGCATCTGAGCTAGAGTTCTCCAAGGCTCTTCTTTCTCCCCAGAGCCTCCAGTGAGGTTTGCACACCTTCCTGGCACTACGCCTGATAGGCAGAGGAAACCTTCCACCCAGGGCACAAGGGTGGGAAGGCTGGACTCTCAGAGGGTCTGTGTTCATAGATGAAATCAAGACAGAGGAGGAAGGGACAGGGTAAGGGATGTGGAACTAGATGAAGACCCAGTCACAGTGGCAGTTTCTGGCAGCCACCTGCCTGGTTGAGATGGAAACGCTGATTCCAGCTCCAGCCCCCAGACAGGCTAAGAATATCCCAGAAAAGCAACAGCTACCACCCCCGCCCTTCTTGATCTGCTCCTACATCTGTAGTGCTATGCTGGGCGCCAGCAGGGTCTGGGAGGAGAAGGAGTTGGGGACGAAAGGGAGGAGGCAAAAAGGGGGCTTGGTGGAGGCAGAAGGTGAACCAAGACTTAAAGCTTCTGGTGAGTGCTGGGAGAACTGGACAGTGAGAGCTGTTCTCAGGGGACAGTAAAGGAGGTGAAGGCAGGATCCAGGGAGTTGAAGGGAGATCAGGACTGAGGATGGGAGAGGCAGAAATGGCCCCCCTTCCATCAAGGAAAGCAGCAGAGCTTATGGCAGGGAAAAGGAGTCACCAGTTCACCCCTGTCCTCTCTATCCCCTTCACCCTGGGCCCTCCAGCATCTCAGCACTGGTCCCTTCTCTCCCCACCCCAGAGCATCACATTCCTCATCTGTGCTCCCAACCCTATTCACTGTTCAAAAGAAACTATATTTGGGCTCCTTAATTAAGTCCTTCTAGCAAAGAGCCTGTGAAATGGGAAAGACATGAGAATTTAGGTCTCCCTCTTGACAGCTAGCAGCCTCTCCTCTGTCAATTCCTCTCTTCTCTCTGCTCACCCTCTCCCCCCTCCACTGTTATCTGTAGAGGAGTTCTGCTCCCCTCGTTTGTTTTAGTCACCCACTTCTCCCCTGGGGTAAGGTCCTCAGGAGAGGGAGGGAAGGCTGGGCTGGTGCATACCCACCCCCTCTGCACACCTCAGGAGCTGAGACTGATGGGCAAGGGAGTTGGGGGTGCCAGGGCGGGGGGCAGCAAGATCCAGGCATTCAGATGCCCAGGCTGGGTCTCCATCCTGGATGTTTTAAGAACCTATGTCATCATTAGCCTCTTTGTAGGGGCCCCTTGGAGACAGGGAGGTGCAATGACCTTGGTTTCTGGGGCCTTGATGTTTACTGGGGATATCCTGGGCCTCAGCCATCTTGCCTTCCTCTTCTTTGCCTTCTCACCTTTCACGGGCCCCTCTAAAGCTTGGAGGGACCTAGGAAGATTTACATTGCTGAGAGCCTAAGCTCCCCTCCCCTTCATCTCCTGGGCTGAACTGCAGAAATGCAGGCCTCACACGGATGCTGTGCACACAAAGACTGAGCCCATCAGACAGAAACAGATTAGGGAGAAGCAGACAGGGCTGGAGCTGGAGAGTGAAACAGATTCACAGGACAATTTTGTTTAGAATCAGAACTGTGGAGTTGAAGGAGGCTTTAGGAATCCTCTTCTAGTCCAATTCCTAAAATGTTATCTTATTCTTTTAATATTCATTTTCTTATCTTATAATAAGCATCAAATCTATAGAATCCCTGCATTTTAATATGATGAAACCAAGTCCCAGAGAGCTGAAATTACTTCCCCAAGGTCATACAACCAGCAGTCATAGACTAGGACTCCTATCTCCTGCCTCCCTTCTCAGAAGGGAGATAAGAAGAGCCAAAGAGAGGCAAAGTGTGAGCAGCATTGTCTGGAGATGTTCTCTTAAAAGATGGGGCCCACCTGCCCAGGTGGGGTGAGTGACGGGAGCATCTATGGTGAATTTGATGGTGATGCACTCACCAATAAGGCCAGATCCTACCCAGGCTAAAACCTCAGTCTAGGCGCTCCAGTTCTTGGTCTGGGCCTAGAGTATTTGCTTTAAAGAGCCTTCAGGAATAACCAGTTATCTGAATAGGCACTGTTCTAGGTAATCTACAGAGAGATATAGACATACAAGGAGCCTGGCCTCAGGGGCTGTCCCATCTAAGGGAGTCTGATACAACCAGCACTGCCCCAGAGGAACATAAGGGAGATGGGCAGACAAGAAGCAACATAGAGATACTATTATAATGAAGATACATGAATCTTAGAATATGAACCCAAACATAACTTAACCAGAAGAGTACACTTGCAAATGTGGGAAAGCCATCACCCTTCTACGAAGCCCACCTCCTCCATGAAGTCTTTCTGGTTTCACTAGGCTTATTCCCCTTGTTCTCCCCCTGCAGAAACATAATAACCCTTCCTCTCAGCTCTCAATGCCACTGGCTTATATACAACAGCAATGTTGTTACTCTTTCTGGATCTCTTTGATTAGCTTGTCTGCTTGTCTTTAAAATTCCATCCATATCCATCTTACACATCTTAGACCCAGAGCCCAGCCCTTAACCAAGTTGTTATGCAGCCACTGTTGCTGAGGGGAAGAGGCTGGAAAGGCTGAAGTCAGAAAGAGTATTAGGTCCCTTCCAATCAATCAAAAAAAGGCTTCTTGGAGGAGGTGAGATTTCAAGAGCTTGACAGTCTGAGAGAGGGTTCTGGCCCAGTGGAAGGAGCTCAGAGATTCCGGAGGGATAACCATAGCAGGAGAGTGGGGAGCATGTGAGCCAGAAAAAGGGTTAGAGGCAGAGCAAGGTGGAAAATTAGGAGGGGGAGTAGGACCCTCTGAGGCACCTGGTTTGGGGTTCCTGAAGCCGAGGAGGAAATTCTTGGTTCTGACCAAGAGGACAGTAGGAGGTCAGAGCTGGGCCGGAAGTAGGGTACCACAGTGATGACACTCTGTGGGTGCTGCTTAGAAGACATGGTCCTAAATGACCTTAATGATAGGCCTTATGCCAGTGAGGGACTACTGGGAGCAGAGCTGGAAGGACTCACGTGCCATTTAGATCCACATGCCCAGTGTTTCCACCAGAGCAACTCAGTCCCTACAGGGCTTGTCCTTAACTACTGGTGAACTGACTATTCCTTGGTGGCAGATAAAGAGTGACTCAGAACACCTTGTAGGAGGAAGTGGGGCCAATTACAGCAGCTGAAAAGAGGGAACACTTTCCCACAACTATGGGGAGAATGAGAGTTTGGGCAGGTCAGCTTGGGCTGCAAGAAAATAAAGATCAGATCCTAGGGAGCAGAGATACCCCACTGAGAAAGTGCATATTGAGTGCTGAGTTAGGGAGGAGGTACAAGGCTGCATGTGCATGGCGGCACAGAGAAGTGGAATGGAGACAGGCAGACCACAGGCCTCCAGGAGGGTATGAGTGAGCAGGGGCTGTGGAATGGCTGGGAAATGCTGGTACCTCTGGTAGCTAGAACTGCAGCCCATATGGATTCTAGAACAGCCTATCTGCAGTGACACACACACATATATGTGCACAAATCAACCCTGACAGCAGTGGATCCTTGGAGCTATGTTGGTGGTCTGTGAGGAGCATGGAGGTGATTCCGAGGGCAATCTTGAGAATTTACTGAAATACATAGGCAGGGGTTTTTCTCCACATCGAACCCATGTGCACCTACAAGGTCCACTTACTTAAGAAGCCAGAAGACCCTTGTGCTGGGGGAGGCACACAGAGCAGGTTCCAAGAAGGGTGGACATGATCTAACAAGGCAGATAGAATAGGTCCAGAACCAGTTGTGCTCAAGACCTGCAGGTAAGGCCTGAGGAGTCCAAAACCCAGGGCAAAGGGCTGATGGGTACTGAGGAGGGAACAGACAGACCCAGAGAGAAGTGGGCAGGACCCAGCCTAACAGGTTGCTCCTGGGAGTGGGGACAGCTGGGACCTGACCTGCAGGAAGCATTTAATGATGAAACCCACCTCAACCTGGACCCAGGGTTGGGCAGGAGGTTGGTCCAACCTTCTTGGGCTTCCATCCACACAGGAGGCTCTGTTCACTATCCAAAACCGGGTAAACCAAGTGATCCAAGTTCCAGCGTTTCCCCAGGGACCAACCTTATCCATCACCCACCCAAGTGTGAGATCTGTGTATGTTAGTGGAGCTGCACAGGGACCAGAGCCAAGGGTCTGCCCCACAGGCTCAGTGCAGAGAATCAGGACGGCAAGCAGAGGCCTCAGGGGCATATTTGAGACCCTGCTGCTCCCCCTCTCCCCCTCAAGCTGGAACCCCCAAGGAGGCGGGTTGTGACCTGCAAGAAGGCTCTTCCAGGACTCCCAAACAGGCAGGGCAGAAATGTGCCTGCTGCAGCCCCTCTAGCGACCTGGGGGGTAGTGGGCGAGGTGGGGTGGCGAAGAGGAAACAGACCTGACAGTCACATTGGAGGAGCCACTGCAACGCGACCCAGCTGGGACCTGTGCATCCGGTGAGGGCACTCACTACTCACACTGGCCCCCCACACAAATTCAAAGGCAGAGGGAAGGAGGGCTGTTCCCATGGTTTATCTGCTACCGCGACCCAGTGCATCAGAACAAGCTGACCCATGCTCTAGGATCCGGAGGAGGTAGGAGCAGCCACCACCCCTCCTCAACTCTGACCCTGAGGAGACCACTCGAACGACGACCACCGCCTTCCCCTTCCCCTTCCCCTTCCCCGGAACGGGGGGAGGGAAAAGACTCAGGACAGAGGGTGGGGATTGGGGCGGGACTTGAAATTGACATGTGAGAGTCTATTGGTCACGGGAGCTGCCCATCAGGAGTGCAACTCGGGAGCGGATTGGCCGCGTGAGGCGGGGCACAGCGCGGCGAAAAAAGGGGCCCAAGGGGTGGGGCTGACGCTGCAGCTGGCGCAGCTCAGGCTCAGAGCAGCGGAACCGCCTAGCAGCCACCTTCCCCCGCCAGTCCGCGCGCCCGGGCCGGGGCTAGGCCCCCCACCGCCGGGTCCCCCGGGGCTGCAGTAGCAGCGGCGCCGCCCGCGGCTCCCGCTGGGGCCCGGGCGCCGGCCCCGCTCTGCAGGATGGGCACGGTGTTGTCTCTTTCCCCTGCCTCCTCGGCCAAGGGCCGGAGGCCCGGCGGGCTGCCCGAAGAGAAGAAGAAGGCGCCGCCCGCGGGGGACGAGGCGCTGGGGGGCTACGGGGCGCCGCCAGTGGGCAAGGGCGGCAAAGGCGAGAGCCGACTCAAGCGGCCGTCCGTGCTCATCTCGGCGCTCACCTGGAAGCGCCTGGTGGCCGCGTCCGCCAAGAAGAAGAAAGGCAGCAAGAAGGTGACACCCAAGCCGGCATCCACGGGCCCCGACCCCCTGGTCCAGCAACGCAACCGCGAGAACCTTCTCCGCAAGGGCCGGGATCCCCCCGACGGCGGTGGCACCGCCAAGCCCCTGGCGGTGCCAGTGCCCACCGTGCCCGCGGCTGCCGCCACCTGCGAGCCACCGTCGGGGGGCAGCGCGGCCGCTCAGCCGCCGGGCTCGGGAGGGGGAAAGCCTCCGCCGCCGCCTCCCCCAGCCCCGCAGGCGGCGCCGCCGGTGCCTGGCGGCTCGCCGCGGCGGGTCATCGTGCAGGCGTCCACCGGCGAGCTGCTGCGCTGTCTGGGCGACTTCGTGTGCCGACGCTGCTACCGCCTCAAGGAGCTGAGCCCCGGCGAGCTGGTAGGCTGGTTCCGCGGTGTGGACCGCTCGCTGCTGCTGCAGGGCTGGCAAGACCAGGCCTTCATTACGCCCGCCAACCTGGTGTTCGTGTACCTGCTGTGCCGCGAGTCGCTGCGTGGGGACGAGCTGGCGTCGGCCGCCGAGCTGCAGGCCGCCTTCCTCACCTGCCTCTACCTCGCCTACTCCTACATGGGCAACGAGATCTCCTACCCACTCAAGCCCTTCCTCGTGGAGCCCGACAAGGAGCGCTTCTGGCAGCGCTGCCTGCGCCTCATCCAGCGGCTCAGCCCGCAGATGCTGCGGCTCAACGCCGACCCCCACTTCTTCACGCAGGTCTTTCAAGACCTCAAGAACGAGGGCGAGGCCGCCGCCAGCGGCGGGGGCCCACCGAACGGGGGCGCGTCCGCCGCCTCCTCGGCCGCCAGGGACAGCTGCGCGGCCGGAGCCAAGCACTGGACTATGAACCTGGACCGCTAGGGATACGCAGGGGCCGCGCCCATCCCCCGCCCCAGCCCCCGACACACACTCGGACCCCCCGGGACCACCAAGCCACCGCCGCTGTTACCGCCGCTCAGCGCCCCGGCTGGGCGGAGGAGGAGCCGCCCATGCCCCTCAGGGGAAAGTGGAGGCCGGGACACCAGAGGCCGCGGTGTTTGGATTTGCTGGGCGTGAAGTGGGGACGAAAGATGAGCGCGGGAAGGGCACTCCAACCTCACTCTTCCCGTCTGTCTGCGCCCCCATTTCTTCATTTCTGCCCGGGTCTTCCCCTTCCCTTCAGTCCATTCCCCCTCGGTTTTGTCCATTTCCTTGCCTCCTTTTTGTGTCTTCATTTTTCCTCCTGTCTGCATTCCTCTCTCTCTCTGTCCCTCTCTCTCTCCTGTTCCTCTCTTTCTTCCTCCCTCTCCCTGCCTTTCCATTTTCTGTTCCTTGGGCGTGTGTGTCCGCATCTCCATCTTACCCCTTGCTTGACTGTACCCCATGGCCCCCCCGTTTCTCCTCCTGCACCTGTGTCCCCATCTCCTCTTCTTGTTGCTCCTGTCATGTGTCACCATCTTCCCTCCTGTCTGCCTTCTTCCTCCACTTGTGTCAGCTTGCATTTTTTATTCCTGACTGAGTTCCCACACCCCCCTCCCCAGATCAAAGGGAATATTAGTTTTTAATTTGAATCGACTGAGGTGCCAGGAGAAACTGCAGCCCCAGGCACCCAGACAGGACCAGGATGGCCCCTCGCCCCACCCCCACTGCCTCTCCCCACCTTTTCCAACGTGTTGCATGCTGGGAGCTGGGGGGGTGGAGGAAGGGGCTGACGGCTTCTTTCAGGAGGCTGAGGTTTGGAGGCAAAATCAACCTGGGAGACCACCCCGGCCGCGGCGCCTCAGTGGACAGGTGGGAGGAGAAGAAAACTTCTTACCTTGGGGGAGGAACATCCCGCTTCCTTATCCTTAGCTTTTTTGTTTCCCCTCCCCACTGCCCCTTTTAATTTATTTGGTTGTTTGCGGAGGGAGGGGGGAGGGGGGAGGCTGGGCTGGGAACTGTCCGAGGTGCTGAGCTGAGGCGGGACAGGAATCCTCCCGGTAGAGTACCAGGGACGGGGTTGGGCCTGGGGCCGTGTCCAAGGTGCCAATGATGCGGGCCGACAGAGCGGGCCGCACTGTCTGTCTGTCCGTCTGTCCCGGAAAGAACTATAAAGCGCTGGAAGCGCCTGCAGATGGTTTTGCGCCGGTCTTTCTTTGGGCCCCGGGAGGGAGGGAGTGGGAGTGGTAGTGGAACTGTCACGGCCAGGGCAGGAAGGCAAGAGATGGGGCTCTAGTAGGGAAGATCAAGTCCCTGAGAACTTCTCCTCTTCCCCATCCCCACCCCCGCCATCGGCTTCCATTTTACAGAGGGTAAAGAGTAAAGTGAGGTAGCTGAGGGTGAGGCCTGGTGATAAAGCTGAATCCATCCCCCCACTTCCGCCTCCATCTTGTCTGATCTAGCTCCTCATTAGTGCCTGGGCCACTTAGAGACCGAATGACGGGGACAGCGGGAATTGTGCCCTTTCTGTGATGTGACCCATTGAGGCAGAACTAGCTAGTCCTTATTGCTATTTTCCCCTTCCTCCCCATCTCTCCCCACCATATATTGGTCAAGAGCATAGTCGGGCCTACCTAAGTCTGTATTCACCACTCCCAAGTGGGGCCTGTCTGCCACACTTCTCTCCTTATCTCCCAACCACCACGGGGCTGCTTCGACGCTGCCCCGGTCGCACGCCCACTCAGGAGTCTTGGGAGGCCCATCCCTGCTTGAGATTCAGACCTTTGCCCTTTATCCCCAAGAAGGGGCAAACACGGGCAGCTGGGGAGAAGGAAGGCATTCTCCGGTATTGAAACAAGAGGGAAAATGCGCTATTTAGCCTGAGATCCCTGCTCTGTCCCCATTGCCTTCTTAGCCACGTGGCTAAGCGCCCAGTTCACTGTTTCATTGGCCCAAAGAGGCCTGGCTTCAAAAGAGTGCCGGCAGCTCCGACCCTAGTCCGGCCATGGCGGAGAAGATTCGGAAAGAACCGGGCGGGACCGGCCAAGACGAGGCTCGGGATCGCTGTCCGTGGTGCTGAAGGGCGCACTCGGGTGGGGTCGGGGCTTGTAGGGGCAGGAAGAGTTGCAGACTCTGCCTCAACTAGATCTTCCGGATAATTTGGGAATAGGGTGTCATCTATTCTGGCGGCGAGTTATAGAAGTCTGGCTCCAGAACCCAAGAATGTCGGTTCCCACTTGCCCTCCCAGGACTACAGGACTCGACTCCCCTGGCCTCAGCCCAGGGCCCTTGTAACCTGCCTGGAGCCGGAAATCCCCAGTCCAGATTTGTGAATCGAGTTCCTGGAGGGAGGGGGAGAGCTGGCGGAAGGGAAGGCGGGAGCAGCCGCCCATTGGCTGGAATTTGGCGCAGTCAGCGCGGTGCCGTCATCTCTCTTGGTTTGGGAGGAGGGAGGGAGGATCACTTGGGTCACCCCGCGGCTGTCGCCATAGTAACCAGACTAAGCGGGCGGGGCAGCCGCTCTACTCTCCCACCTCTGGCTGGGGAAACAATCCTGGTCCACCTTATTTGGAACTAGCTAGTGAGACTAGCTATTTGATTAGAATTTCTGAATTAGAGGAGCCTAAAGGGGATGGGAAAGAGAGCAGAGACCCTACACAGACGCCCCCCTCAACCTCCAACAAACATCATGCGTTTGGATACTGCCCCTGAACGCTTAGCCACAGCACCCACCCTTTGCTGCACACACACTCCCCTCCAGGAACTTGTGATCTGGCACTTGGAGACATAGAATGAGAAAAAAGCCACAGTGAGTAACATGCAGTTAAATCTCACTTTTGACATGCCCCAAGGCATGAGACACTGCCATAATCCGATTAGGAGGGGAGGGACTGGAGAAGGATCAACGCGAATACATGGAAGAATTAGCCTCCTGGGTCAGACTTGTCAGAGTCCTGTTTTCTCAGGGATTAAGTGGGAGAAGTCGTAAGGAGAAGGACCCCTTCTTCTGAGAAGGCAAGGGGTGGAGGCAGTAAGTGCAGAAACAGAATAAGGTACCTTCTTTCCTGAACTGGAGTTAACCTGGGGAAAGCGAGTCCAAGCTGCTGATAAGGTGGTGAAGGGGGACCAGAGTTTTAGAAACCAGAAGCAAAGAGGGGTGGACTAAGGAAAGATGGAGGTGGAGGAAAGGAGACAGAAACCCAGCTGGAGCAATGACTCAGCACTTCCCCTAGGCAAAGGGCTGGAGTGACTCTCCCAGCACAGGGGCAGCTGTGAGGGCAGGAAAGCAAATGAACAGACAGAAGGGATAATTCACCCCTTCACCCGACACATGTTGATACATACATTGATGCATAACCAAAGGCACACATTTTAACCCAGAAGTGGAGACAAATGCATTTATACTGGTGAATCATAACATATACACACCTCCACTCCTTTCCTCCCTGTCCCCCTTCCTGGAACAGAAGACTTTCTGTTTTGGAGCCATGCTCCCCTGTCCCTGGAATACCTTGCTACTTATTAGAAAAGCAGAAATGCAAAAAATCACAGACATGTAGGGGAGTTGTCATGGTAACTGCTTTGCTTGCCAGGAGGGGTGCCCAGCAACCAGAGCATCTAACAGTATTCAAAAGGACATTCTATGGTCTCCACTTACTGGGATCCACCCCAGGCAACCAGATGGGCACCTTTGGAAGATGTCTGCAACAGAGGCTGCTGAAGAAGCCCCTCCAGTCACATCATCATGATCAGGGACAGCTGGAAGCCAGGTGTATGGGCCTGATCTTCTTTAGGTACCCCACTTTAAGTAGCACTTCTGGCCTCTTTAAATATAGGCATTTGCTGTGAGGGGCTTCAAGACAGCAGGTTTAACACTTTGAAGACCTTTATTTAAGAGCATGACCTGGCTGGGAGTGGTGGTTCACGCCTGTAATCCCAGCATTTTGGGAGGCCAAGGCGGGTGAATCACTTGAAGCCAGGAGTTTGGGACTAGAATGGCCAACATGGTGAAACCCTGTCTCTACTAAAAATACAAAAATCAGCCGGCTGTGGTGTTGTGTGCCTGTACTACCAGCTACTCGGGACTTGGGAGGTTGAGGCAGGAGAGTCTCTTAAACCCGAGAGGTGGAGGTTGTGGTGAGCTGGGATCATGCCACTGCACTCCAGCCTGAGAAACAGAGTGAGACCCTGTCAAAAAAAAAAAAAAGTATGACCTTCCCTCTCAGCATCTTGCCACAAACCCTACAAAGAAGGTCATATCTACACACTCAGGATAGGAGTGTAGATGAGGGGTAGAAAAGTTGCTTAGTTGGCCGGGCGTGGTGGCTCACCCCTGTAATCCCAGCACTTTGGTATGCCAAGGTGGGCAGATCACTTGAAGTCAGGAGTTCGAGACCAGCTTGGCCAACATGGTAAAACCCTATCACTACTAAAAATATGAAAATTAGCCAGGTGTGGTGGCGCATGCCTGTAATCCCAGCTACTTGGGAGGCTGAGGCAGGAGAATCACTTGAACCTGGGAGGCGGAGGTCACAGTGAGCCGAGATCACGCCACTGCACTCCAGCCTGGGCAACAGAGCAAGACTCAATCTCAAAACAATAAATAAATAAATGCAAAAAAATAATAATAATTAGCTAAGCATGGTGGCACACAACTGTAGTCTTAACTACTTGGGAGGCTGAGGTGGGAGGATCACTTGAGCCCAGGAATTTGAGGCTGTAGTTAGCTATGATCACACAACTGCACTCCAAGCTTGGTGACTGAGTGAGACCCTAACTCCAAAAAAGGAAACAAAACACCTGGAGAAAATATGGATTATTTATTGTTATTATTATTATATTGCATCTTGGCGTGGGTGGAGAATGTCTTTTTAGCAGTAAAAAGACCTTAAAGGAACAGATTGATTCATCTGAGACTCCATTCAGCTTTTGAATGTCAGAGACATAGAGAAGAAAAAAGAAAAAAGTTCATCACAGCCGGGCGCGGTGGCTCAAGCCTGTAATCCCAGCACTTTGGGAGGCTGAGACGGGCGGATCACGAGGTCAGGAGATCGAGACCATCCTGGCTAACACGGTGAAACCCCGTCTCTACTAAGAAATACAAAAAACTAGCCGGGCGAGGTGGCGGGCGTCTGTAGTCCCAGCTACTTGGGAGGCTGAGGCAGGAGAATGGCGTGAACCCGGGAGGCGGAGCTTGCAGTGAGCCGAGATCCGGCCACTGCACTCCAGCCTGGGCAACAGAGCAAGACTCTATCTCAAAAAAAAAAAAAAAAAAAAGTTCATCACATAACCCAATTTATTTTCTTCATAACATTTGTTCCCACCTGATAATTTTTTTGTTACTGACTTATTTTGTATCCTTTCAATAAAAATAAGGTTGAAACACCAGTGACAAATGGAGAGAATGTATTTGCAACACAATATATTTTTCAATAGAAAAATAGCTAAAACTGGAAACAGCCAATTCATAAAAGGAAATGTAAGCAGGCTGAATGTGGTGGCTCAAATCCCAGCACTTTGAGAGGCCAAGGTAGGCGGATCAAAAGGTCAGGAGTTCAAGACCAGCCTGACCAATATAGTGAAACCCTGTCTTTACTAAAAATATAAAAAATTGGCTGGGCTTCGTGGAGTGTGCCTGTAATCCCAGATACTTGGGAGGCTGAGGCAGGAGAACTGCTTGAATCTGGGAGGCTGAGGTAGCAGTGAGCTGAGATTGTGCCACTGCACTCCAGCCTGGGTAACAGAGCAAGACTCCGTCTTGGGAAAAAAAAAAAAAAAAAGAAAAGAAAAGAAAGAAATGTAAGCAAATGATAAACAAATAAAAAGATACTTATCTTTACTATTGGCAAAGAAATTCAAGTGAAAACAGCAATGAGATATTACATCTCCATCTCTTACACTGATACAGATTATCAAAATGGAAAATTCCAACCATAGGGAAAGCATGGGAAAATGAACATGTTAGTTCAGTCTTTTGGGGAGATTGTCTGGATCAAAATGTGAAAGGCAGCATGCTCTTTGATCTAGCTACCACATTTCCAAAAATTCGCCCAAAGGAGATAAGTGGGAAAAGATCTGATGCATAGATGCCTATCATACTTTTGTTTATCATAATGAAAAATTGGATACAACCTGAATGAACATTAGAAGGCGATTAAGTAAATTGTGGTAAATTGATATTCACTGGGATATTATGGACCATTAAAAATTGTACATCAGGCCAGGCGTGGTGGCTCACACCTGTAATCCCAGCACTTTGGGAGGCCGAGGCGGGCGGATCACGAGGTCAGGAGATCAAGGTCATCCTGGCCAACATGGTGAAACCCCGTCTCTACTAAAATACAAAAAATTAGCCGGGCATGGGGGTGCGCCCCTGTAGTCCCAGCTACTCGGGAGGCTGAGGCAGAGGAATCGCTTGAACCTGGAAAGCAGAGGTTGCAGTGAGCCAAGATCGCGCCATTGCACTCCAGCCTGGCCACAAAGCAAGACTCCGTCTCAAAAAAAAAAAAAAAAGAAGAAATTTGTACATCAGTCTGGGCACGGTGGCTCACGCCTGCAATCCCAGCACTTTGTGAGGCCAAGGTAGGTGTATCACCTGAGCTCAGGAGTTTCCTCTTTCTACTAAAAATACAAAAATTAGTTGAGCATGGTGGCTGTGCCTGTAGTCCCAGCTACTGGGGGGCCGAGGCAGGAGGATCGCTTGAGCCCGGGGAAGTGAAGGTTGCAGTGAGCTAAGATCGAGCCATTACACTCCAGCCTGGGCAGCAGAGTGAGACTCTGTTTCAAAAAAAAAAATTGTACATCAATATATATTTATTGACATGAAAAAATGGCACGATGAAGTGGAAATAGGAGATTGAAAACATTGTCATGTCATCCCATTTCTGAGAGAGATTTAAACAGCTGTCTCCTTCTTGTCACTTAGATCTTGACTTAATAGCCTCCTCCTTCTCATCATCTCCTGAATTCATCTCAGTCTGTCCCACAGTTACCCTCAATCACATGCCCCTAATTTATTTTCTTCATAGCATTTATCTTCCTGAAAATATATTATTATGACCTAAAAAAGAAGAAAATTATAAGGAAAGAAAGAAAAAGAGAAAAATAGAGAGGGAGGGAGAGAGAGAGATAGAGAAAAGGAAGAGATAAAGAGAAAGAGAGAAGGAAGGAGGAACAGAAAAAAAGTGATGCTGGACAGTGTCTGGAAAAGGAGAAACACATTTCTGCAGCCATGTCCTGCACTCCCCTATCACACATCTCCAAAGCCCCTTTGCTCCTTCCCCCAAACTCAAGCTGTTTCCAAATCCCTAGGGTTTAACAATGTCCCTTGCTGGATAAAGGGAGTTAAGCACCTATCCAGCCTGGCAGCCACGTCTATTACACAAAAAGCACATATAAGGTGCATGTCCACACACAGAGCATGGACACACATATGTGCACACTCTTACAAGGATCCATCCAAGAGCATTTAAAAAACACTTCTCTATCTTTTTCGTAAGTGCCATAGAAAATCCACTGTCCTTTATTCAAATAATAAAGCTAGGGGAAATTTTTCTCTTCACATTAACTTGTTCATATCTTTGAATAACGAGAATTAGCACAGTGCCTGGCATGTAGTAGGCTCTTGATAAATAAGAGCTGATGTTTATTCAGGTAATAGCCATTTTTTGTTACGATAAATGTTATGATAAGCATTTGTGTGTCAGGTCTTTGCCCATTTATCTCCTTAGAACAAAGAATAAATGGACTAAAAAGGGTGACAGTCTGCATGTTTACCTTTGGTTGCCAATAAGCGTGCCACCAAATATACATTTTTAGAACACAACTATGGTAACTAACTTCTCCTAAGATGTTTTATCCTTTCTTTTCTTTTTTTCTTTTCTTTTCTTTTCTTTTTTTTTTTTTTTTTTTTTTTTTGAGACCAAGTCTTGCTCTGTCACCCAGGCTGGAGTGCAATGGTGTGATCTTGACTCACGGCAACCTCCACCTCCTGGGTTCAAGCAATTCTCCCTGCTTCAGCCTCCCAAGTAGCTGGGATTACAGGTGCCTGCCACCTGTAATGTCCCTCTAATTTTTGTATTTTTAGTAGAGATGGGATTTTACCATGTTGGCCAGGCTGGTCTCGAACTCCTGACCTCAGGTGATCCGCCCGCCTCTGCCTCCCAAAGTGCTGGGATTACAGGCGTGAGCCACCTTTCTTGGCCTCTCTTCTCTTTTCAATTGTTCTTGATTTATGCTAGGTTTCTGGTTGACTTTACTTTGCATTTTAAAACACTTTGAATTTTATTCTGGTGCTTTTATAGTGTCTTTATTTCATTCTTTAATCTATTCTGGAATTCAACTTTATATGTGGTGAGAGGTAGAGATATAATTATTTTCCCCAGATGACTACTAAGTTGTGCCAATCTTTGAACAGTCTTCCTTTACCCCCAGTAAATACCATCTTATTATTTATGAAATTCCCACACATATGAATCTATTTCAAGGCTCTACTCTGTTTCATTGGTCTACTTAACTATTGCTGTACCAAACCACACCTTTAATAACTAGTTTTGCAGTATTATTCTTTTGCTAAAATTGTCTTTTTTTTTTTTTAAGATGGAGTCTCACTTTGTCACCCAGGCTGGAGTGCAGTGATACAATCTTGGCTCACTGCAACTTCCGCCTCCTGGGTACAAGTGATTGTCCTGCCTCAGCCTCCGAGTACTGGAACTACAGGCATGCACCACTGTGCCTAGTTAATTTTTGTATTTTTAGTAAAGACGGGGTTTCACTATGTTGGTCAGGCTGGTCTCGAACTCCTGACCTCAAGTGATCCACCCGCCTCAGCCTCCCGAATGCTGGGATTACAGGCATGAGCCACAATACCCAGTCATGTCTTTCTATTCTTAATCATAGTACAGAAGAACTTGAGAACCAAGCCTGTCAAGTTCCATAAAATCCCTCTGTGACTTGAACTGGGACTGCATCACTTTTATAGATTAATTTGGAGATTTGGCAATTTTGCAATATTGAGTCATTCCATCCAGGAACATGTTCAGCCTCTTCATTTACTCAGGTCTTCTTTTTTGTTCCTTAGTGAATATTTATAGTTTTCTTTATTTAGATGTTTCTCATGTTTTCATTAGGTTGATGTGGGAGCACATTTGTATTGCTGTTGTAAGCCTGTAATTCCCAATTCCTTTTCTTCTTTTCACAGGGTTATAGGGGAGCCATATATATATATGTATATTTTGTTGTTGTTGTTGTTGTTGTTTTTTGGTGTGTTGATCTTATTATACCTTACTGGAATTTCATTAGTTCTAATTGTGTCCTAGTTGAATCTCTTGGGTTTTATAGGTAGGCAGTCATACCATCTACAAACAAGGACATTTTAATATCTTCCTTCTCAATATTTACACACAGTGTGTATCTTTTCCTGTCTTATTGCATTGTCTAGGCTCTCCAGTACAATGTTCAGTGGTAGCGGTGATGACAATATTAAAAGGGATAAAAAAGACATCCTTCCTTTTCCCTAACTTTTATAAGAATGCTTCTCATATTTTACCAATGGCTTTTAAATTAGTCTTTTAAATTTGAATATCTTCTTTTATGTACGTTGGGATAAAGTGAGTCATGTAAAATCATTTTCTGGAAGTTTATACAATTTTAATCAAAATAATTATTCAAATTACCTGTCCTGTATAGATACAGCACCAACTGAATCGTGCTAGACTACATGGCTCTGGGCGTTTGCAATTTGGGAATATAGGAGGGGGGTGGCGGAATGTTCCCCTGGGGATCCTTTCTCCTCCGTGACATTTGAAGTTAGCGTGATATGAGGCACAGAACAAAATACTATGAGTCAGAGGTTTGAGTCTCTCCTCTACCATATATTAGCTACTAATCTAAGACAGTGATTCAACCTCTTTGAATTTCAGTTTTCTTGTCTATCAGATCGGAACAAAGATCTTGGGTTAGTGTCTATCAGGTGCCTACGATAGGAATGACATATTACTGTTGTTAGGGTAGCAACTATTGCTATACTAGTCAGCACTATTAATAACTATTAACAGGGACTAAATAATGACCAGGACAGAGACAGAGTCCAGAATGGGGCCCTGGGGTGCCCTAACCATCTTTGCTGGTCCCTGAGGTAGTGGGGAGCCCTGAAGGCCTGGGCCTCCCATGAGCTATCCTGTGACCTGGATGACTGTGTTTACTCCTTGCTGCCAAGCCTTGGTCCCGGTGTGACCCACTTGCCTCTCTCTGGAATGCCAGCCAGGGGACTTGCTTCTGCTGTCAGTATGTAGATACTTTTGCCAGCCTGGCCTAGCATAGGAGCATTCTTGAGTCTAGGTCTTTGGGCCAGCAGGCCAGGCCCCTTTTGGAACTCCCCACTCCAGGGATCCCCCCAGGCTGGTTGGAACCAACAGGGAAGAATAGCTGAGTCTTTCCTTCACAATTCACCCGCTGATCAGGGATGAGAGGAGATGCATCTCGGGAGACTAGGCCCTAAGAATGGCATGCACACATGTTGCTAATGCCTGCACTAAAGTCCATGCATCAGGGTGTAGTAGAACTATCCTGAGATTTGCAGCAAATCTGGACCCTGCTATTTCCTCACTGTGGGATCTTGGGACTTTGTTTTCCTCGTCTGTTATATAGGAATCATGATCATCTTCCCACTATATCTATATCTATATCTATATCTATATCTATCTATCTATATCTATATCTGTATATCTATATCTATCTATATCTATCTCTCTCTATATATATATTTATATATATATTTATATATTTTGAGATGGAGTCTTGCTCTATTGTCCAGGCTGGAGTGTAGTAGCATGATCTGGGCTCACTGCATCCTCTACCTCGTGGGTTCAAGTGATTCCCCTGCCTCAGCCTCCCAAGTAACTGGGATTACAGGCATCCGCCACCATGCCCAGCTAATTTTTATATTTTTAGTAGAGACAGGGTCTTGCCATGTTGGCCAGGCTAGTCCCGAACTTCTGACCTCGGTTATCTGCCCACCTTGGCCTCCCAAAGTGCTGGGATTACAGGCATGAACCATGTGCCTGGCCTTTTCCCACTATTAATGAAACTGCTGCAAGTATCATTTGAAATTGTGTCTATGATGTGATCTGTAAGTTGTAAAGCATAGAATAAATACAAGGTGGTCCTGTGTCTGGCCCTCATGTTCATGGTCATAAACGTGGCCGTTGCACAAATGTGTGTGCAAGATGCCCTAGAACTGTGTGTCAAAAGTAGAAAACCAAGCGGAATTTTTGGGGATTGGGAAGGTGATCATAGGAAAGGAGGCTTAACCCAAGAGGTTATCACTGGAGCCTGGGATCTTTCATCACTTTTCCCATCCATCTCCCCATCTCATGTTGCTCCAGATCTCTCCATGCTGCAGGATAAAAATGGACAGTGCTGCCTGAAGCCTCCCTGACAACCTCCCACTGTGTTGCTAAGCAACTTGACCTCCTCTGCCGAAAAAGGAACCTAATGCTCAAAGTCTGGCCTTCTGGCCTCCTTTAGTTACTTCCTTCTCCTCTGACCTCAGGGAAGGAAGGAATCTCAAGGAAAGAGCATCTCTGCCTCATGGAGGGAGAACTGGGTATAGAATTGGAGGATTAGACTGGTGGGAAATGGGATGAACTTGCAAGGCAGGTCTTTGCTTCTGGGCTAATTAGCGTGGGGGCATGACAGTTATAGAGCAGCTCCCTGTGCTGGACTCTGTAGGCACAGGCTCTGTCCTTGTGGCAAACCAATAAAGCAGGTATGATCAGTGTTTCCATTTTATGAGTTCACTGAGCCTCACGGAGAGTAAGCAGCCTTCTCAGTCTCACAGGGAATAGGCAGAGGATGAGTCTGAAACCACGCCCATCTGGGTTCCTTCTACTCCACCTTGCTGTTTGAGATATTTGCAAGGGTCACGGTAGAACACGAGACTTCTAAAATGCATTTCTCACTTTGCTATTTGTCTGGAACCCCTGGTGAATGCTGGAATAGAGTACCTGGCTTGAGGTTGAGCTGAGGTTTGGGCATATAGTTCTGCTACTTCCTTGGCCTCTCAGAATCTCAGAATCTGCTCATTCTTCCAGTAGTGAAGATCGGTGAATAAGGGGTGGGAATAGAGTGAAAACTGGGCTGCTAGAGTTTGAAAGGCATATTTACCCTTGGCAGCTCTGTGATCCCATGCAAGTTTTTTGACATTTTGTGCCTCAGTTTTCCTCATTTATAGAATGGAAATAACACTAGAGCCAACTCCAGAGGGCTGTAAGAATTAAATGAATGTAAAGCTCTTGAACCTGGCACCTAAAGGTTCAATAAGTACCCACACTTATTATTATCACTTCTAGGAGGCTTTAGCATATAAACCTCTTTCACATCCTTAGTGGTTAAGAGAATTCACTGCCACTGAAATCAAACTAGGTCCACATCCTGCACTGCTCTTTCTCACTGCGTGACTTTAGACAAGTTTCTTAATCCCTCTGTGGCTCAGTTTTCTAATCTATAAAATGAAGAAAATAATAATGTGTACTTCAGGGTATTATTGTAAAGATCAAATGTAATATGGGTATTAGTTATGGTAATGTTAGTTGCTGTAACAAGAAAACTTCCCACTTCCAAATTTCATGTAATAGTCTACACAAGAATCATGGGAAGTAAGCATTACTATTATCTTCATTTTAGAGGAGAAAATTAAGTGTCAGAATGGTGTAGACATTCCTAAAGTCACATAGCTAGTAGCTAGCTGAGATCTTATAATTTGAAATTCAATACATTCTTTTGTTACTTCATAAGGAAATGGAGGATGTTCTGAGAACAGGAGGCCAACCCATGTGTTAGTGGTTGCGGAGCCATAGCCAGTCAAGAGGCTTGTTCTTGGTGAAGTTCACCATGTGGGCCCAGGACAAGGAGTGGGCTGCCGTGGAAAAGTAAGCCCAGATTCCTTTCCAGGGCATGTGGAGGGCATCTGATGGGGATGAGAGGGAGAGGAGGCAGGTGCTTGCTTTGTTTTGAATTGTTTTGTCTGCTTGTTTAATAATAGAAAGCACTGATATGTGTAGCAAGGTACTTAAATCATTATGTAATCTTTATAGCAACTCTATGAGGTAGGTTTAATGGATATTATAATTTTACAGATGAGGTAATTGAAGCACAAAGAAGTAACTTGAATAACGTTACATAGCTTGCAAGTAACAGAGCTTTCAAACCTTGGAAGTCCAGCCCAAAGCCCCAAACCACTAAGCTATGTTGCCTTTTGTTTTCAAAGAAGTGTATGCTAGGAAAGAAACAGCAAACAGGATCCAGAGGGAGAGAATTCTCAGAAAGAGAAAAAGTCAACTGGGGCCAGGTGCAGTGGCTCATGCCTGTAATGCCAGCACTTTGGGAGGCCAAGGTGGGAGGATCACTTGAAGTCAGGAGTTCAAGACAAGCCTGGCCAACATGGTGAAAACCCATCTCTACTAAAAATACAAAAATTAACCGGGCATGGTGGTGGGTGCCTGTAATCCCAGCTACGTGGGAGGCTGAGGCAGGAGAATCACTTGAACCCAGCAGGTGGAGGTTGCAGTGAGCCAAGATTGCACCACAGCACTAGCCTGGACAACAGAGCAAGGCTCTGTCTCAAAAAAAAAAAAAATTATCCAGGCACAGTGTCTCATGCCTGTAATCCAAGCACTTTGGGAAGCCAAGGTGGGAGAATCATTTGCGGCCAGGAGTTTGAGACCAGCCTGGGCAACACAGTGAGACCCCTATCTCTACAAAAGCAAAATAAGATTAAAACAAGCTGGGCATGATGGTACATGCTTATAGTCTCAGCTACTTGGGAGGCTGAGATGGGAAGATCTCTTGAGCCCAGGAGTTCAAGGCTGCAGTGAGCTATGATCATGTCACTGGCCTCCAGCCTGGGCAACAGCGTGAGATTCTATCTCTAAACAAAGAAAAGAAAAGAAATAAGAAACATCAGTCAATGGGACATTGAACCATTCACCTCTAGACATGACATGCGTCATCCTAAGATGGAGAAGTGTCATAGAGAAATCCTGCTGACCAAACCAAAGTAGGAAATACCATTCAGGTCAATATATAATCAGAGCCCCACTCCACCTCAGAGTACAGTGATCTTCTCCAAGCCTGTAGCGCCTCAGTTAGGAAAGTGAAAGCCTGCAAAAGGCATTGGGGCAACAAAACAGTCTCTATTTCTTATCAGGGACAAAATGTACTTTCTTATCAAACAGAGGCCTAACCAAGGACACTCATAAGGCAAGCTGTCAGTTTGTCCTTTATAACCAATTGTAGGTGGTGTGCATCTGTACTGGGTAAGAAGCAGGTCATGTTTACATGAGGAAGAAGCTGTCCAGGAAGGCCAGCAAGAAGAGATCTAGTGGGGTGGTAAGGATTTCAGTTGTCAGGTCATGGGCTGGCCCAGCCATTTCATTTCTCCAAGCCTTGGTTCCCTCATTTGAAAATAGAGGTTACCATCCCCATCTGGCAAGGTTGTAGCCAGGTCAAAGGAAACACCACCTGAAAAGCATTAGCATAGGGTGGAGCCTGGCAGAGTCATGTTCAGTGAGTGGTAAAGCATACTTTTATCATCAGCAGATCCACTTGACATGGATTATAAATAGCTCAAGAAACAAGTTCATTTTGGTGCATTTCAAAGACACATTAGAGGAAAGGTGAAGGCCAGAAGAGCAGAAGGCTCTGAGAAAAGTGCATCACAGTGGCCCATTACGATGCCTGTCTATGGTCACATGAGCTGTCGTATGAGAGAGTGCTCTGTGAGCCTCAGTGCCTTCAGTGGCATCATTGCACTGTGACTGTGCAGGTCCCAAACAGTTTGGACATGAATGTCCTCAAGCTGCATGTTAGCAGGGCTTCTAATTCCATCTGCAAGGGATAAAGCGTGGAGCTTAGTCGCACAGAGTGCCTGTTACTGGAGGAGATATGAGTCTGTGTCATCCTGCATGGGAAAGATTCTAAAAACAAAGTGATCAGTGACTGCTCAGGAGTGTGAAAGGTCACCGGGAGCAGTGGGAAAGGGTCTGGCAGAGGAATAAGAAGATACAGGTCTTACAACAAGCCCTGAGACTTCAACCAAGTCATTTAACATCTGGGGCCTTGGTTTATTTATCCTCCCAGCAGATAAAGCAATACTTGCCCTGTCTTCCTAATCTTGAAGAGGTCAATCAAATGATGGGTGTGAAAGCATTTTGTAAACTGTAGTGCAAGCATACGGCAGAGGAGTGAACCATACTTTCACTAGCGACTTGAACGAGGTGATAGAGAAAAGGCTCAGAACTTCAGAAAATGCAAGAGGGGCTTGACCCTGGATTGGGAGAGGAAAGCAATGGTGGGATCAATACCTTGGAGGGCCAAGGACCATGGGGTTAAGAGTCCATGAAAACAGGCCTGGATCATCAGGAAGCTGAGTGTGGTAAGAGTATGACTTCTTCAGGGATTGGGTGGAGTACAGTCCTGCCAAGACCACAGTAACTCAGAGCTTGGAGACATCACAGAGGCAGGGGCTCCCAGAGCTGAGATAATCTGGAGAAGAGGATTCCCATCTACTGTATTCTGAGGCTGGGTTTGACCTTGTAGGTCATCTTTGATAGACGTTTTCCAGCTCTTTCTTTCTTTTTTTTTTTTTTTTTTTTTTTTTTGAACAGAGAGAACCTAGGTGACCCTTAAAGTTCCACAGAGCAGAGTTTGCAAATCTCTGGTTCAGCCTTATTATTTTAATGAGATGAGAATGGAACCCCAGAAAAGAGAAGTGATTATCTGAAGGTCACACAGCAGGTTCGTTACCAAGCTGCAAATGGAACTCAGAATTTCTGGTTCCCAGTTCTATATCTTAGCCTCCCAAACTGGCTATGTGGACAGGAAAGAACAGAGGCATGGGGTGAGCTTTAAGGATGCAATTTCATAGGTAAGAAGATCCCTTAATCTAACAATATCTCAGCCAGCCAGCTGCCCAACAATGACTAAAATCCCCCCTTTATTGACTCCTTCACAGGATTCCAAGAGTCTCAAGGTTAGAGAGGTCGCCTAGTCCACCTCCCTTCTCTGCTTCTCACAGAAGGGTCTGCTAAACACTCTGGTGACAGTGAACTCACCCAACGTGTTCCATGGCAGAGGCTCTTCATTAGATCACGAGACATCTGTTTTACTGGAGCTTCCAACCACGTGTCCCAGTACTGCCCTTAGTCACATGCATCCAGTCCTTTCTCTCAGGACAGAGTTTTGAATAAATGATGACAGCTCCCATCCCCCTTTCTCCCAGTTGACTTTCCAGATACATCTCACATTGTTGTTGGCTTTCCACCGTTTTTCCTCTTCACTTCCTGGGTCTACTACACTGTGTGTCCTCCACTTGGTCTCCTCCTGAAAACAACACTGTGCACAATGTTCCTGGCGGCAGACTTATGAAACCAAGTGGACCACTTCCTTCATCTTAGGTGTCGTAGCTCCATCAATTCATCCTCAGATTACAGTGATTTTTCTGCACTTCACTCTACAGGTTCCCATTTAGCGTTGCATTGGCTAGGACATTACTCATTTACACACAGGCTCTGCTGAGCCCCACCTTTGCCAAGACTCTGACTTCTGTTGTTTCATTTAAAGGTGTAAGACCAGGGCCTCACAGTCCTTCCTAAGGAATTTTACTTTGTGGCTGGACACAGTGGCTCACACCTGTAATTCCAGCACTTTGGGAGGCCAAGGCAGGTGGATGACTTGAGGTCAGGAGTTCGAGACCAGCCTGGCCAACATGACAAAACCCCTTCTGTACTAAAAATACAAAAATTAGCTGAGTGTGGTGGCAAGCGCCTATAATCCCAGTTTCTCAGGAGGCTGAGGCAGGAGAATCGCTTGAGACCAGGAGGCAGAGGTTGCAGTGAGCCGAGATCACTGCACTCCAGCCTGGGCAACAGAGTGAGACTCCATCTCAAAAAAACAAAAGTAGCAACAACAACAACAACAAACACAGAAATTTTACTTTGTTACATTCAGCCCACAATGTTCAGCAGCCCAGATCTTTCTGGATCCTGGCTGTATCTCCTCAGCATGTTTCTTCTTCCTCCCAGCTTCCTGACCCCTGCAAATAGGGCTGTAAAGAGACTCTCTGATGCTGCACCCCTCCCCCACTGCCACCATGCACGTCACAGAAGACCTCACCAGGTCAGACTGGCTCACCTGCTTGATGAATGCACCAGCCCACTCTCCCACCCCGTGAGGCGTATCAGGCATAATGACCTGGAACATACTTTTTTTCTATTCAGCTACGAAAGCAGGGTGTTATCAAATTTTAAAAGGCATTGGCCAGGCACCGTGGCGCATGCCTGTAATCCCAGGCACTTTGGGAGGCCGAAGTGGGTGGATCGCTTGAGCCCAGGAGTTCAAGACCAGCCTGGGCAACATGGCAAAACCCTGTCTCTATAAAACACACAAAAATTAGCCGGGCATGGTGGTACATGCCTGTAGTCTCAGTTTCTCAGGAAGTTGAAGTGGAAGGATCACTTAAGCCCGGGAGGTGGAGGTTGCAGTGAGCTGAAATCCCACCACTGCACTCCAGCCTGGCAGCCTGGGCAACAGAGAGAGACCATGCCTCAATCAATCAATCAATCAATCAATGGCATTGAGAAAAGAAAGGGAGGGTTTTGACCAACAAATTATCAATAGTAACAGTGGCGTCCGTGTAACAGGACTATAGTTTTGGCTTTTTTTTTTTTTTTTTTTTTTTTTAAATGAAGCCTTGCTCTGTCGCCCAGGCAGGAGTGTAGTGGTGCCATCTCGGCTCACTGCAACTTCTGCCTCCCGGGTTCAAGCGATTCTCCTGCCTCAGCCTCCCGAGTAGCTGGGACTACAGGCATGTGCTACCACGCTCGGCTAATTTTTTGTATTTTTAGTAGAGACGAGTTTTCACCGTGTTAGCCAGGATGGTCTCGATCTCCTGACCTCGTGATCCGCCTGCCTTGGCCTCCCAAAGTGCTGGGATTACAGGCGTGAGCCACCGCGCCCGGCCCCTTCACGCTTCTTTACATGCTTCATCCAACCGATAGTTCATGGAGGAGGCCTCGGGTGTGTGTTTCCAAATTTTCTATGCTGAGTGTGTGTTCTTTGGAAAACTAGAAAAAAATTAAGCGAAAAATAAAATGAAATGAATAAAGACTCTTTCCCTGGCTAAATCCTTTGGGAAGGGGCATCAGGCCCACCCCACACCTCCAACTGCCCAGCCTCCCGCCTGCATTGCCCCTTCCTGTGCTCAAGAAGAGCACTTCCTGTGCGCGTGGAAAAGAACAGCCAGGGCAGCGGGGGAAAGGGGAGCCAGGGGCTTGCCTTGAGGAGCAGTTGCCTTGAGGTTGGGATTGTCCCTTTAGGCACCTTCCACAGTGCTGTTTTCCTCTAAGCGAAGGCGTTTAAGGCAGCTTTCCTGCCAACAGGTTTTGGAAAAGGTAGGAGTTAAGGGGCAGTGGCCTTGGTGGGCGGGTGCAGTATTCAGAAGGGCCTCTGGGGTGAGGAAAGGGGCCCAGCCAGGAGAATAATCCACTCGACCCACTTTCCGGGCTTCCAGAGGTCAGACCTGGGATGCAGAGTTCCCCCTTTCACCCTCCTCTCTGAAGGCCAAAGGAGATCTGGAGACTACTGGGTCCTGCAGTCCTCAGTGTGGCCAGGCACATGGGTTTGCACCGCGTGGCACAGAAAATCCCCCCCGGTTTAGGTACAAAGCCCTCGGCGTACCCTCCTCCGACCAGCAGAGGGCGCGCACCGCCCGCAAGAAGGAGGTGCAGCCACGAGCCTTGGCGTGGAGGCTGCGAGCCGCGAGCGCAGGAGCCGGGTGGGAGACACCCCTTCTTCTGCAAATGAGGAGGCCGAGCCAGAAGAAAGACGGCGACAGATGTTGGGGGGAGGGGGCGATTTGTGAGGGATAGGGCGAGAAAGTCTAAGTGAGAGTAGGATGAGGAGGGGAGGATGGTTGGGGAAGGGGATGAAATAAAGTGGCTGAGGGAAGGCTGAGGTGGGGTGAAGCTCAGCCAGAAGGGATGAAGGTTGGGATGAGGTGAGGGGCGGGTGAAAGGATGGGTGAGGGGGGAAGATGTGATGTGGGTGCCTGTTAGGATGGGATGGGGTGAAGGGCGGGTGGAAGGGTGGGTGAGATGGGGAGGTGGGGTGGGGTGGGAGTGCCTATTGGGATGGGGTGGGGTGAGGGGTGGGTGGAAGGGTGAGTGAAATGGGGAGGGGGGGGTGGGGGTGCTTGTTGGGATGGGGTGGAGTGAGGGGCAGGTGGAAGGATGGGTGAGATGTGGTGGTGGGATGTGGGTGCCTATTGGGATGGGGTGGAGTGAGGGGCGGGTGTAAGGATGGGTGAGAGGGGGAAGATGTGATGTGGGTGCCTGTCAGGATGGGGTGGGGTGAGGGGCGGGTGGAAGGATGGGTGAGATGGGTGGTGGCGTGGAGGTGGGGTGCCTATTGGGATGGGATGGAGTGAGGGGCGGGTGGACGGGTGGGTGAGATGGGGAAGCTTGAGTGGGGTGGGGGTGGGGTGCCTATTGGGATGGGGCGGGTGAGGGGTGGGTGAAAGGATGAGTGAGATGGGGAGGGTGGGGTGCAGGTGTCTGCTAGGACGGAAGTATGGATAGGGTGGGGTGAAGGGCAAATGGAAGACCGAGTGAGGTGAGCTGGGGTCGCCTGGCAGGGTGGGTGTGAGGCAAGGCGGCTCCTTGGGCTCAGCCCATTCTCCAGGCCCCTCGCTCCCTGCAGCGACGCCCAAGCCCGCGCCACCCTCCTTCTTGGGACCTCTTCCTTGGCAGTTCTTTGCTGTGGCCCGAGATGAACCTCTCCCTACTTTCCCCTAACCACGGGTTCTGGTGCAGCAAAGAACAGAGAGAGGAGGCAGCGTAGAGCTCAGGAGCTTTAATGGGGCTAAAAGGGTCAGAAACACACTGGGCCCTCCTGTGAGTGTTAGTACAGGAGGAAGAGGGCCATGTGTCATGGGGCAGGGTGGCTTTCACCAAATCTGCTCAGGTCCCAGGAAGGAGGACCGTGAGAGGCCTCCACGTGCTGAGGTGGGAGCAGTTCCTTGGGGAAGAGCAAAAGTGGGAAGAGATGTGATATTGAATGGGGCTTCTAGGAGCCAGGCGGAAATGCACCGGAGTGGTTAGGAGACAGCAGAGGTCCACAAATCCCCTCCGGGACCTGGAGACCCAGAAGAAAAAAAGTCAAAGAGGGCGCATATCGCTCTCCTCAGGGGACTGCGGGGTGGGACGGGGACAAATCTAGTATCAGACACGGATTGAGGGAGCTCCGGTCCGTCCCCCGGGGCTAAGTGCGGCAGGTGGAGTAAACTCTTGGTTAGAGGACGATTGGGAGGCTCCCGGGCCCCTCCCCGGGATGTAGATGGGATCGGGTGAGACTCTGGGCGTGCGGGCGAGGCCGCAGGCACGCGACCGCCCCGTCTAGTGGTAATGGCCCCCCAAGTGCGAGGCTGCGGCCACTGCCCCGAAGGGCCCGGGCGGGGGCTGCAAGCTGGGACTGGGGTAGAGCGCGGCGGTGGCGGCGGCAGCCGTGGCGGCGGGGCCCGGGCCTGGCCAGTAGGAGAAGCCGGAGGGCGCGACGCCGGCCGAGGCGGCCATGAGATTGAGTTTGGAGAGGCCAGGGAAGGGCAGCGGGGCGAGGCCGGCGGGCAGCTTGTAGAGCGCGCCGTCTTGGGCGGCGGCGGCGGCGGCAGCAGCGGCGGCGGCGGCATGGGCGTGCGCGGGCGGTGGCTGGCAGGCCTGCGCCAGCCCCTGGAAGTCGAAGCGGTAGGCGTAGCGCTTGCCGTGCACCTTACTCATGATGTTCTTGTCGTAGTAGTAGCGAAGGGCGCGGCTCAGCTTGTCGTAGTTCATGTTGGGCTTGCTCTTGCGCTCGCCCCACCGCCGCGCCACCTCGTCCGGGTCCGTGAGCTTGAACTCGCCGTGACCACCCTCCCACGCGATGCAACCGGCGTTCGCGCGGTCAGCCAGCAGCTCCAGCAGAAACTGCCACAGCTGGATCTGTCCGCTGCCTGTGGGGAGGGGGGTAGTCAGCCACAGGTGGGAGCGGGGAGGCGGGAACTGGGAAAGAGTGCAGACGGGAAACCGACCCACCCCGGCAGGAACCGGCACTGGGGGAGGAAAAGCGCAAGTCAAATTGTGCAGCTGAGTTCCCCAGGAACAGCCGGCCGGGGAGGGGTTGATCAGCAGAGTGGTCTCTAGCCTTTACCACGCTTTTGCACAATGGAAATGCGGCTTCCATTGAAGAGCAAGTAGCTTGCCGGATGCACGGTTTTGTGAAACTTGGGGGGGAAAGGGGAAGCGTCGCCTACTCCACGTGAGCACAGCGGCGCCCCAAGGCATTCGGCTTTCCAAGGCGAGCAAGGACAGATACCCGCCGCCACTCGCCATCTCAGCCCGGCGCTCTTATTTAGGGAGAAGCCGCACAACCGTACAGGGCGTCATTGGGCAGAATGATTGGACTGCTCCATCCCAGCGGGACCACATCCAGAGATGGGAAGGGACAGGCGTGCAGCGGGGCGACCCAACCACTGCTGGACAAGGCCCAGCCAGTCCCCAAAGACGTAGTTGGACAGGCTACACCTGAGGTGGAGTGGTGGCTGGCTTCCTTGTAACCACATCCGACAGGAGTAGGAACAGTGGCCCCCTATACGTGACAGGAGGGGCAAGCTCTCAGGGGCTCCCCATCCTAGCCACCTTTGGGTGCGCAGGCCTCTGCGCTGATCCTAAGAGTTTGGTCTCTTGTTTTCGGAACAGGCGGGATTTCCTGCCTACGAAGGTGCCATAGTTCTCGGGGCCTGAAGAACAATTCTGAGGAGGGGAACGGACCGAGCAGCTGTTGTGCTTGGCTACCAACCTCCTCCTGTCTTTGTGTGATATGCCTCCGAATTCGCGGTTGCTGGAGGCAGCAAGGAGGTTTTTCCAGGATATGCCAGTGGTGAGTGGAGTCCCAGAATTCCTGCTCCCCTGTCTTGTAGCCTCAAGCAGACAGGCAGAGAAAACTCCTGATACAATCACCCCCACTCCTTTTTAGAATAAAACGGATTTTCCTCGAATTGGTCTGCTTACTGTCTCAAATAGAGTCTGGTGAACCCCTCTTCCTTTTTCAGCCACTGGCTTATAATCCAGATGCTACCCTCTCCCATGATTTCAATCCCAATCCCTTCAAGCCAGCCCAGCAAAGAGCTTCCTGGTTCCTAGTCCCCAGCGTTAAGTTTTAGGGTGAGAAGCAAGGGAAGATTTGGGTACAAAGGTGCACCTGGCACCAAAGGTGGAGCAACCTCAGCGGTTTGGATGCCCGTTCCTGTTAGGCATAGTTTCCTTCTGAATAAAACAGTCGCAAACCTCGTTTTTGTGGGTTCTGTCTCTTGGTGAGATCTAGGGTAACGACTGAGATGGGGACTGTGGGGAGACGCTGCTTGAAGAGCCAGCCAACAAAAGGGTAATTTATCGTCTATCCGTGGAGCGCTGGTGGTGAACCTGGGAATCAATTGCAATCGTCTGGCAGACTTGGCCGGCAGAGATCAGCCAGCGTAGGTCAGCGCGGGAGGGTAAGCAGGTGGCAGTGACCAGGGTCTAGTGATTGGGAAGCCCACTGTGTTTGGGGAATAATTCCCCCGGTTCCATTGCCAGCTGGTGCTGCGGCCTTGAACTCCTACTACCAGCAGGGAAAGGACGCTAAGTGTCCCAGCCCCTGCCCCAAAGCCTGGAAAACCATACTCAGCAGCAAAAGGGCCTGGGGCTGGGATCCTCTCCACCTGCCTTGGCCTGCAAGTCTTTTCCTGGTGCTCAGAAGATGCAGGAGCCAAAAACCAAGTGAATGTCTTCCCAAGGCCTCCCCACAACCAGGCCAGGACTCCGGGCTTCAGTGTGAACCCTGAGTCCACACTGCTCCCGCCTTCTGTCCGCCTGTGCCCTGACCCCAACCAACCTCGCCTCCGCCGCCCAGCGCGCCACCCAGCTCACCTTTCTGAACCGCCGGGCTCAGCGGGCCCCAGCTCGGGTTCTTCCCTTCCTTGAAGAGACCGTCTCCGACGGGATCTGCAAGCAGCAGACGAAAAGAATCAGGCGAACCCCAGGCGGAAGTTGTGGGCTTGACAAAAGGGCCCCGGGCCAAGGCTCAAGGGGGGTGCTGTGGTCCCAAGGCGCGAGGCTGGGGGCCCGGGCCACCCGGCTCCTCCTCCCGGAGCCTGGTTCAGGCGCGCTGCGCGGAGCCCCTCCGTAGAGCCCAAGTCAGGAAACGCGTCCAGGAAAAAGGAAATCCGCTTTCCGAAGGGGCCGGCTGGAGCCTTATAAAGCCGAGCGGGGAACTGCGCCAGCCGAGCTGGAGCGCGGGGAGAGAAGAGGAGGGCGCCTGGAGGGCCGGCCCGAAGCTAGTAGCAGGAAGGTGAGGAGCCGAGAGAGCGCAGGGGCGACGCCCGCGGACCACAGCCTTCTGGTACGGCTCGGCCACAGAGTCCTCCACCACGCCAGAGACCCCTGCTTCCCCTCTCAGGCTCTTTCGGGTCCCTGAGTCCTGGCTTTTGGCCCCCAGGCTCCCAATCTGCTCATTTCAACTCCTCTAGACCCTGCACTGAACCCAGAGCTCTCTATCTGTCTTTAGGTCTCCCCAATGCCCTAAATTACAATCGGCCCTACATGCAACCCGAATCTCCGGACACTTCTCCTTCCCCTGGACCCCAGCACTCTCTTCCTATGTCTGAGCCTAGACTTCCCGCCCCAGGTTCCGGTGCCACCAGCGCCCGGCTGGTCCCTGGTACCTGGCAGGTACATGTTGATCAGCAGGGGCTGGGAGGCGCCGCTCTGTCTCATCGCTGCCGGGGACTGGGCGGTGGGAGATGGGGGGGACGGGGAAGGGGGGCGAGGCAGGCTTTGCGCTCCGTGGCACCGATCCCCGCCCGAAGAGACCGCGGGTGACAAGGAGGAGAAGACGCGCCAGGTCCAGCAGGGCCTGGCGGGAGGGGGCAGTCCGGGCGTGGCGGGGTTGCGCGGGGCGGGGGGTCCTGGAGCAACGCTTCCAGCTAAGGGGCCGCTTGGAACCCTCTGGTCCCCGCGCGGCCAGGGGCCGCAATTTCCGTTTTAATTAAAGCGCTGCCGCTTCGGCCCCCAGGACCCCGCCCCCGCCCCTCTTATCGTCCCATCGCAATAAAGTCTCCAACGCGCCGCGCCACAGCCAAGCGCACCCGGCAGCCCCCCGCGCCCCGCAGCCGGGGAGACGCGCGGGGGATGGGCCCGGGCCATGCGCCCTGATGGGGGCCGGGAGCGCGTCTTTTCCGCCTCCCTGATTCTCTGCAAACAGTGATGGGGCTGGTGTACCTGGCCCCACCTCGGACCCCAGCAGCCACAGCCCCCTCCCTAGTGCCCTTCTTCCAGTCTGCTCCCGCTCCACTCGCCGCTCACTCTCCTCCCCCTCCCTCCCTCTATCCCCACCCGGGTTCCCGTCTCCAGGCTGCGTTATCTGCATCTTCACTTTTAAATTTCCGCTTCCCTCCCTCTCGCCTGTCGCTGCGCTCCCGGCCCTGCAGCCGTTGCTCCCTTTATCTCTGCCCGCACCCCCGCTCCCTCCTCCTCTTCTCCCACTCTCTGCTCTTCCCTAGAGACCTGAACCCCTTCCCTGTCTCCTTCTTGCTTTGGCCCATTTCCTGCCTTTCTAGGGCCCCCAAGCCTCAGGCCCTGGTGCTGGGCCATCTCTCCTGGCAACTTATGGTGGGTGACCCCCTCCTCCGTCCTCTCCCCCCCTTCTAGGTCTCTCTTTACCATCTATTCTAGGCTTTTCTCTCTGACTCCCATCTCCCCTCCAGCCTTCTCTCTCCCTCTCATCCTTCTCCCTCCCTTCCTTTTCTCATTCATTCAGTCCCCACAAATTAGTAGTGGCCTGGACTGCTGAAGGCCTCTAAAGATGTTGAGAATCTGTCCTGGCTTTCCCTGATGGGTTTCTGAGCCCCCTGCTACTTCCCTGTACAACTATTCCTCTCCCATCCTTCCCTATCCCCTGTCCTCCCAGTCTGCCACCCACCCTCACCACTATTCCCATTCTGGCTGTCCCTGAACCAGGCTGGAGAGGTGGAGGGGTTAAGACAGGGTTGTGCACTGTGCAAGGCTGAAATCCACTCCAAAAAAGTATTCCTATTTCTAACTCATGCAAAGATATTGATGTGGTTCCTAAGTGTCCTAGAGCCTCTCTGGGTACCGGTGGGACTTCTTGGCTCTGGAGAGGCAGGCTAAGGAGGATGCTGACTGAAGATGAGGCTCCAGCCCAGAAGCCCACCTTCTGCAGCCTTGCAGTATGGAATGGGTACTGTCAAAACTGGTATTCTCCAAGTCCTCTCTCACTGCTTGAGCCCAGGGGTGGAGGAGGCCTGGGGATTGGCAAATCTCCTGCTAAGTGCCTGGTCCTGGGGTGCCCGATTGAGGATGGCTAGAAAGTCCTACTTCTGGGGTTCTACAGGGCCCCTGTTCATCCTCATTTGCTGCACCTGCTGGGGTATTCATCTTTGCTTGTAGAGGGTGCGAGGGAGCCAGGGAGAAGTGTGGGAGGCAGAATGTGGAGGGAAAAATGAGGGATCCCAGGTCCTGGGAGAATCCTAGTGGGACAAGGATGAAGCCTTTGGGATGTGGACCTGGAATCCGGTGGGAGCAGACTAGAGGTTGGAATGTTCCCTGTGGACCAAACTCGGACTCCACAGAAGGGAAGGGTCTTGAAGGTGGGGTCAAGATCCCAATCCCTCTACCGTCTCATTCCTCTTACTGTTTCCCCCACCCACTATGGACAGAAAACAAGGAGAAGGAGGTAAGAACAGAAAATAGCAAGGGGCAGGAGGTAAGAGCTGGGAGAGCTGGGAGGCATCAAAATTCGCCCACTTAATGCTCTCAGTGGGAGGCTGAGGTGTAAAGGAGAGGGTCCTAGAGAGGAGGTCTACCCAAATATCCCAGCTCTGAGCTGGGCAGGGATCGACAGTACAGGCTTTATGCCTCAGTCTTACCAAGAAATCAGTTGCTGAGCGGGTGGGGCACCAGGTAATGTGTGCATGGGGGGCAGTCATCTCCACCCACCTGGGTCTTGATCTTCACCATCCCCTTCTGCTGCAAGTACAGCTAGGGAAGCCAACAGGAGAGTCCTTGGCAGTTTCCCCTTCATCCCTTTCCTACCCTGCTGGGCGCTGGTCCCATGTGGTTCTGCAGATGGTCAGCTTGCCCAGAACGAACAGAGGACCAGAAGGTGAAAGCATTCAAGTTTAGACTGGCCTCTGTGACCCCCACTCCTTAGCTGTAGACAGATGTAGGAAGCAAAACATGACCCCTAGGTCCAGAAAAACCTAGAAGGTCCATGCTGGCAAAGGCTGCAGCAAATATTAACTCCCCTGACTTCTGTGTTGCACAGATGGGGAAACAAGACCCAGAGACCCGAGCCCAGTTCAGAGTCACACTTCTAGTTCCTGAAGCCGTCTTGCTGATTCTTCCAAGCAACCACAGATCCCCCTGTAGGGAGGGCAGCTCAGTCAAGGGCGGATTCCATATCTCCCTTTGCTCATTGCCTGCTCCCCAAAGCAAGCAGTGGGGAAGTGGCCTGCTGGGCTCTGAAGCCAGTTTGTCTGGGTTCTAGTTTCAACTCCTGACTCTCCCACTTTTTGGTTATGTGACTTTGGGGGAAGTAACATAACCTCTGTACTGTACTTGCGTTTCCTCATTTATAAAATGGGTATGGGCCAGCGCAGTGGCTCATGCCTGTAATCCCAGCACTTTGGGAGGCCAAGGCGGGCAGATCACCTGAGGTCAGGAGTTCAAGACCAGCCTGGCCAACATAGTGAAACCCCGTATCTACAAAAATACCAAAATTAGCCTGGCATGATGGCAGGTGCCTGTAATCCCAGCTACTCAGAGGCTGAGGCGGAAGAATTGCTTGAACTCAGGAGGCAGAGTTTGCAATGAGCTGAGATCATGCCACTGCACTCCAGCTTGGGCAACAGAGCAAAACCCTGTCTCAAAATAAAAATAAAAGTAAGTAAAAATAAAATGGGTATGATAGTACCTGTCATACAGAATGATGAGGTTTATATGAGATAACACATGTGAAGGGTTTAGAACAGATTCTATACATGTAGCTATTGTAAATATTGCCATTCCACAAGGGGATGGGGAGGAGCCCGTGACCAGCCAGGAACCACAGGTTCCTCTGGGGCCCATAGAAGTTTGGGGCTCTGCTGAGGCCTGAGGCTTTTAGCCAAAGCTCAGTTCAGCCTCCACCTAACAGCCTGGATTTAGGGCCAGGAACTCTGTGTTCAAATCCTGGTTTTGTCACCAATTAAGTGGGTGATGTCATCAAAGCTTCTCCTTGGACTCTCAGTTTGGTAAAGTAGATGAAATTGGAGAGTATTAGGAGGACTGAATGCAACAAGGGCCATGGACTCTAGAGCCCATTCGAGTGTAAAGCAAAATTTATACCCCACCCAGAGCTCGTTCCCTTGGTCCCCTGACCCAACCCTAGGATCCATGTGGGGGAGGTAGGGGAAGGATGTCCCTACATTGACTGACTACGGAAAAGGGGTTTCTCATGGAATCCTCCTAACAGGCCCTGTGAGACAGGCAGGACAGCAGTCAATAGCCCCAGATTACAAGGTGAGGGAATTGGGTCCCAGGTGTTCTGACTTATGGTCCAGAGCGCTTCTCAAAGGAGCAGCTGCCTGACTTTTGCACAGCTGAACCTCTGGGGACTTCAGGTCCAAGTCTAACTGCTCCCTGGCATTGCCCTGCCCTGCCTGACCTGGGGCAATAATCAGAGCCACCCTTCGCCACTGATAGGTCCACTGGGGACTTGAAAACACAAGAATCCCTGAAGGACAGGATGAGGGGAGTCCTAAGACTCTTGAGAGGCTCTGTCTGTGTAGGGGTCGGGGGGCATCACCAACTGGATTGAAGAGGGAACTGGGAAAAACCCATACTAGTGCCAGGGGCTCTAATGGCTGCAGCCATACTCAGCCCTGCCATGCCTGTGGGCACCTGCCACTTGCCCAGAACACAGGCCTCCTCTGAGCAACTGAGGGGTGGCTGCTACAGCTCACCAGTCTTCTGATGGGTAGGGAGGGAAAGGAAGAGTGAAGAGCGGGTGGTATGGAGTAGCTGAGGGCAGGAGGTATGAAGATGCTTTCTAAATGCTGGAGTTCAACACCACTGCAAGGGATTGTCATTGCTCAAAGGGTCTGGGGGCTGGGCTCACAGGGTGAAAGTCTCCCCTTCGAAGGCCTTGGGAAGCAGTGGGATTTCCCACTAATTTCCCTCCTGCAAATGGAGCAAAGGGGACAACTGTAGGAGGCTCAGGCTTCCCTGACTCGGCAGGGAACTGGGTGAAGATAAAGGTTGAAAATACTCTGGGATTACAGAGGAAGCTCAGACCTTCAGTGTACAGTAAGGAAGTTCTGCCCTGCATGATGGTACCTGGGCCAGGGGATGTGTGGAAGCTGCAATCCAGCTATGAGCCCTGCTGTGGGGGTGTGTCCACCCCACCCACAGGATGGCAAAGGTGCCATCTGAGCTAGGAGTACCCCTGGCCCGTAGTGGTGAACCTTACCAAGTAGAGGTTTGGGACGGGTGCCATTTAACAGAATTGCCAAGGTGTTTTTTTTTTTGTTTGTTGTTGTTGTTGTTGTTTTTTGTTTTTGTTTTTGTTTTTGTTTTTGTTTTTTTTTTGACAGAGTCTTGCTTTGTCGCCAGGCTGGAGTGCAGTGGCACCGTCTCCAGCCTCCGCCTCCCAGGTTCAAGCGATTCTCCTGCCTCAGCCTCCCGAGTAGCTGGGATTACAGGCACGAACCACCACACCCAGCTAATTTTTGTATTTTTAGTAGAGATGGGGTTTCACCATGTTGACCAGGATGGTCTCAATCTCTTGACTTTGTGATCCACCTGCCTTGGCCTCCCAAAGTGCTGGGATTACAGGAATGAGCCACTGCACCCAGCCAGAATGTCTAAGATTTCTACCAGCACTTTGCTGTCAGCCCCACCACAGCCTATCCACACACAACCTCAGCCATCTTACGCTTGGTAGCCAAGGATTCTGGAGCCTGTGGGGAGGATCAGCTTGGCAGGGAGGGACTCTCGCAAAGATGAGGATGGACATCACAAAGCAAGACACCAAGGAGGCAAGAGGGGCAGGAAGATTCAGGAACCTTTATTGATGGTCTTCAGGGAAGGTGTCTGGGGCCATGGATCCTAGTGCTGGACTCTCCGGATGGACTGAAGCTGCCCAGTGTGGGCCTGTGTGCCGAACTCACTGTAGGTACGGAACTCTCCGCTGTGCCGGTCTCGCTCCAACACATACTGGTAGCCTCGGTAGCCTGGGTACTGGTAGGCCACCCACCTAGGCCAGTGAGGGCACAGGGCAGGGAGTAAGCTCTGCCCCCACCCCTACTCTATGTTCTCCACTAGCAGCCCCCCTTTTTGTAGCTCCCAACCCCCAGCTCCAAAATCATCGCTTCAACTTTCCCTACGTGGCTCTCTCCCTCCCCTGGCTACTGCTCCCAGTCTTCCTATCACGGTTCTCATCCTGTCTCCTGTACCGACCCTCCATTGCCTCCATCCCCTCATGTTCTCCAGCCCTTCTTCTGTGCCTATATTTTCCTCTGCCCCCCATTCTCCTAGGACCTCCTCATTTCCTCCCTCCCAGTCTGTCTCCATCCTTGCCTCCAAGTCCCCAATATCTCTCTTAGCACCCTCCCCACATCGCTTTTCTCCACCCTCTCCCTTGGTCCCCATTGCTTTCCTGCTCTTCTCTCTGCCCAGTTCTGGTTCCAGGACTCACGCTCCGGAGCTGACTTTGAGGGAACCCACATCCTTGCTGGCCCAGCCCATGGAGGGCAGGGATGGGTAGTCATCAATAAGGTCAAACTTGCAACCTTGGAAGTTGTCCCCCTCAAACAGTGTCACACGGCTGTCACTGTGGTTCTGAGGCACAGGAAGGTTGGGACAGAAAGGTCAGGGCTTCCAAAGGGTTGTTAACAGATACATCCTCAGCCTCACTTCCCTTACCCATTGCCCCACACAAGCTGCGCAGCTGTCTAGGACCCACAGGCACTCCCAGAGCTCAACCCATCAGCTCCCTGGCAGGCTGGGAAATGGATCGCTCAGAGGCTCCCCCAAACCTGGCCTCTCCCATGGCTTTGGGCTAAGGAGGTGACTGGGGAGATAGGGTTTCCAGAGACCCTTTCAGGTCAGGACTAGAGAGCACCTTGTGACATGGGCCTGTTTTGCAGGAGCAAAGCCAGAGGTCCTTAAAGAAATCTGTCCCGTTCACCAAGAAATCTGTCCCGTCCCCCTGAGGGCTTCATTGACTAAATGTGCAATCCCCTGCCCAGCCCCTCAGCACAGCCAGCCTCTCACAGATTAGTGCCCAGCTAAGGGGTACTGGATGGCAGAATCAGAACAGACATGTCAGGGCATCAATACTGATTGCATCTTGGCTCTGGCCTTCCCACTGCAGGGTTCTTCAGCCTCTTGGAACAGAGGAAGTGGGCTGGCCTGGGCTGGGTCCTCTGCTCTCCACTCCCCAGCCCTACTAGCAACCAGGTCGGCACAAATGGAAAATGAGATCCTCTCTTCTGGTGTATTTGATTCATTACCAACACCCTCACACATACAATAACACATACACAAACACACACTGAGACTGACTCTTTTCAGTGACCCTGGGCAAGCCACTTTGTCCCTTTGAGCCCCATTTCCACACCTGTGTATGGGGCTAACAGCAGCCACCCTGACCTCACAGGGCTGTGTGACGCCAGAGGCACTCACTCACACGTGTGGACTATTGGATGTGAGGGAACGCTAGACGCTCAGGAATGGGATGGCCTCAGTGCTGTCCATGGTGATGATTTCTGGATTCCAGGCCTACGCCCACAATCCCAACTTTCTTGGGGACACCCTTCTGATTCTGAGAAATAATGCTACTACCACCCATCTCAGAGTTTGTTTACATATCCCCCCTGCAGGGCTTGAACAGCCTTTCCAGGCGCCATGGTGAGGCCAGGGCCTGAAGTTAGGAGGCAGAGGAGGAGAAGTGGGCTGTGCTCACCGCGCAGAGCACTGGCCTGAAGGACAGCAGCTGGTTGCTGTTGTGGCTGCTGCTGCCACTCCAGGCGCTCCAGCGAGGATAGTCTCCCTTCTCCAGAATGAACTGCTGTCCCTGGAAGTCAGGATACTCAAAGGCCACCCAACTGTTAAAGGAGAAGAGCTGGGAGGTATCTGCCTGAGCCGCACCCCCACTGCCTCCTCCTTGCTTGCCATGATTGAAAAGACTGAGAAGCACAGTATTTTTCTCCAACCCCCAACCCTTCCCCTGACACACCCATTGTATGGCAATCCAGCCCCTCTCGAGACTAAAGGTCCCAAACCTGCTGCTCTCTGGGGTTTGAGGAGCCCAGGCTTCCCGCTCAAGGACCCCAGGTTGGGAAGGAGTTTTCCTGCCTATGAAGATCTCCCGACCAAGAGCTCCTGCCCCAAAGGTTTAGGCCTTTGCACAGGGACACATTGGAGGACCCCTCCCGAGTATCATAGCAGGAACTGGGACCTCAGTTGGGGCAGGGGTAGGGGGCGGGAGGGTGGGAAAAGCTGGACTCTAAGACCAGGGTGGGGCCAGGGAAAAGGATTGGGTTTCTTTTGTTAAGCCAAGCGCAGAGCCTTCTACTTTTGCACAGAGAAAAACTCTGGGAAGGATGTAAGTACGTTAGAAACTCCTTCACGGCGGGGTACTTCTCGCCTGTGTCTCTTTACCACAAAAATACACACTTTCCCATGATTTATCTTGGGATGGGTGGGGAATTTTGGGGAGGCTATGGGGTTTCCCAAGTTGGCAGGTCTCTCCAGGGTTCACGGGACAGGGTGCTGAGGCTCTGAGCCTGCGCCAGTGGAGCCCAGTGCCCCTCAACCTAGCCCAGCCGCGGCCAGGCAATCACTCACACGCCGTTTTCCACCTTGACCGAGCGCACCCTGTGCAGGCCTCGGCGCTCGCAGACGTTCGCACAGTCGCTCAGCAGCCGACAGCGACGGCCCTGGAAGTCCTCCTCATCCCAGAGCGTGAGGCTGGCGGGCGCTGGGCCCGTTGCGGGGGCGCTGCTCATGCTGCTGCGGACAGGAAGGGTGGAACCACGCGCTCAGCGTCTCAAGAGCCCCGTTTCGAGCCACAGCCTGCCCAGTCTGGTTAGGAGGTGAAGAACCCGGGGACTGGACCAGGCCTTAGCTTCTGGACCCAGCTGCCAGAGGCTCGCCCTCTTCTCGCTCTCCCCGCCCTTTCCTACTCCAGCAGCGGGCATTCACCGGGTGGGTGAGCGCCGCACGCGAGAGAAATGGACGGGCTGCGAGGCTGCGCGCGGCCAGGCGGGCCGGGCTTTATACCCTGGCCTTGTCCCCCTGCCCGTACCCTTTCCTTCGGGGGTGGGGGAGCTGAGTCAGCAGGCAGGCTGCGGTCGGCTCTGGTCTCCGCTGGGGAGCCGAGGCCTCTCCCGCAGCCGCCGCTGTGGCCCCAAACCCCGGGGAAGACAACAGAAAGTGCTGAGGCGCGCACCCCGCGCCCGCCGCAGCCCAGGCTGACTCGGCGCTTTCTTTCTTTCCAGCCTGAGCCAGGCAGGGCGTGCCAGGCCTCGGGGCAGAACTCACCCTCCCTGGCCCGGCCCTCGGGACGAAGGGACCTGACCTTCCCGGGGCCTCGGGCTAAGACCGCGCTGCTGACTCGCGGAGCGGAAGTTCTTCCCAGAGTCTAATCGCCAGCCTTCCTCGGCCCTAGTCCAGGCCTCTCTTTTGGGCGATGCTAGGGCGGAGGTAGAGAAGGCTCTGCCCAAAGGATTCGCTTCACGTGCTCAGTCCTCTTTTTCCTGGAGGATCGGTCCACCGCGGCCCCTTTCCTCCCAAGTGTGCGTTCCCAGATCCTGCGCCGCGTCCTCGGGGTGTCCTCGGGTCCGGGAAGGAGAGGAGGAGGTGATCAGGACCCGCCACGCGGCGGCGCCGGGCGCTGGAAACGACCGCCCGAGGGCCGCACGGTTTACTCAGAGTTTAGGCATAATAGCCACCCAGGGAGTGGCTTGCCGCGGGAGGCAGGAAGAATGTTGGGCCTCAGCTCGGCCCAACCCGTGCCGCTTCGGGTCTCCCACAAAGTTCCAGGCTCTAAGGATTCCGGCCCCCAACGTCTGCCTGAGAGTTAGCAGCTGGGGATGAAGCGCTTAGTTCAGGCGGAGCTCTCTGTTCAGGCTTTCCGGTGCGTGAACTCCATCAATTCTAAAACTGACCTGTGAGGAAGATGCTGTTGTTGTTCTGCATTTCCCAGATGTAGAAGTGGAGGCCCAGAGGGCTTTGGAATGTGGTGGAGAGGTCACAGCTAAGAAATCTTGCAGGGCCGGCGCAGTGGCTCACGCCTGTGATCCCAGCACTTTGGAAGACCCAGGTGGGAGGATCTCTTGAACCCAGGAATTTGAGACCAGCCTGGGCAACACAGTGAAACCCCGTCTCTACAAAAACAAACAAAAATTAGCCGGTCGTGTTGGCATGCGCCTGTAGTCCCAGCTACTTGGGCGCCTGAGATGGGAGAATTGCTTGAGCCCAGGAGGTGGAGGTTGCAGTGAGTGAGGCGAAATCAAGCCATTGCACTCCAGCCTGGGCGATAGAGTAAGCTGGGGAAAGGCAGCGGTGGGGGGGGGGGGGGGGGGGGCGGCATGGGTGTAGAGAAAGGGGGAGGGAGAGGAGGAAGAGGAAAAGGTTGGGAGCCACAAAAAGGTTAGGAGCCCCAAGGGGTAGCTCCAGGTAGGAAATTTTCTCACCACTTACAGTGGAATTTTCTAACCACAGCAGCTGTTAATGAGACACAAAGGCTTCTTGCAAAATTGTGAGTTTTCCTTAATGGTGGTGGGTGTGGGTGGGCATATTCCAGCAGAGGTAAGAGGGGCTAGTGAGAAGGGAGCTAATATTTTGTTGCTCCCACGAGTCACATGCTTCCCTTATGGGTCCTCAGGACAGTCCAGTGAGTTAGGTTTACCTGCACCGATATGAAAACGGAGGGTCAAAGAGGTGCAGGGCCTTGTCCAAACTCATATGGCTAGCCAGTTTCAGAGCAAGAATCGAGCTCGGACCTTTGGAAGCCAAAACCTGTGCTCCACCACTGTCCATCGGAGCTCCTGTGCCAAAAAGTGCTCACAGGCCAGCTGTAGCCACCCCAACTCCCAGAAGCCTTGCCATACCAGCCTGCCTTCTAAGCCTTCTTCCCAGTGTTCCATGCTCAGCCCATCTCAGAGCCTTTGCATTTGCTGTTTGCTACCTGGAGTGTCTTGGTCACAAGATGGTGGCAGAGCTGGCTCCTGTGTCACCTCCTTGGTGATGCTGTTCCAGGCACCCTTCTGTCCATCACATCAGCCTTTTTTCTTTGTAGCATTTATCGTGCTGTAAAGTAATCTTTTTCATCTTATGTTTATGGGTGTACCAGCATCTGCCTTACCAGAGTGTAAGCTCCATTTAAAGGGGCAGGGACTGTGTCTTGTTCTCAGTTGTTATCCTCAAACTTAGCACAGTGCTGGATGCATAGTAGGCACTCAATAAAACTTCTTGAACGAGTGAGCGAACAAGGTGGTCAGGCATGGGCAAAATGTCCACGGAAAATGGGTGTAGAGAAAATTCTCCAGTGGAAGTGGGGGGGGGGTGGCTTGCTCTCCCACCCTTGAAGTTCTGGGTTGCTGAGAGCGGGCCCTGGGGCCAAAGGCTCCCTTGGGCCTCTATTTTCCCTGGAGGAGTTACTGTTGGAGCTCGCAGTGTGTATGAAAATGGGTGCCAAGAGTACAGGGCCCTAGAACTGGGCATGGAGGTAGAGTCCGAGTGAGGAGGATATGGGTCAGAGATGGGACAATCTCAGGCAGGTTTGATTGGGGGTGAGGTCAGAACCGTGTCCTGATTCCCTACCCTAGCTGGGGTTTGAACAAATACAAACCGCAAGGAGGGAATACAAACTACAGAGTGCGCACGAGCCAGTTCTGGACCCTTGGTGTCCCAGTCTTTGCCTTCAGTGTCACCAGCCGGGGCAGCGGGGAGGGGTGAAGAATCAGATCTCTCCTTACCTCCTTCCCCCACCTCTATCCGACAATTCTGAATTCGGCCACCAGAGGGCGCGAGCAGGCCGCGCTGGCCCGAAAGCTGGCGCGGAGGGCGGGGTGGAAGGGAAGGTCCAGGTCGGCAGGGACGGCGGGCGCCGGTGGCTAGTGCGTCAGGCTGTGCGTCTGCGCTGTCCCTGACGCGGGCGTCAAGTATTGGTCAGAGGGTGTGGGGGTGTCTGTCGGAGACTGGACACTGTGCACCGACCGGGGCTAGGGGCTGGGCGTACTCCTGAGGGCCGGGCTCCACGTGTGGGTCCGACGGCGGCGGCATTCTGCAGGAGGGGTGCGTCGCGCCTTTTCCAGGGTTAGGGGAGGAGGAAAAGTGGGGAGGTCGTCCAGCCGAGATCCAGGTTAGAATTAAGAGTCCCGCTTGGAGTTGGGGAGGGGACCCCGTGTGTGAGAAGGGCCCCTTCTCCTCCTCCAGTGTGAAGCTCTGGTCTTGGCGGCAGCCAGCCTTTTCCCTTTTCTACCTCTTCCCTCCTCTCGGAAATGGTATAGAGGTACCCCCACCTTCTCACCCCTTCACCCATGGCTTTTAGTTCTAGTAACTGCGACCAGCTCTCTCAGAAACGGGTATGCCTACCAACACCACCCATAGTCACTGGCCCAGAAGACCTCTAAACATCTCAGGGTTCCCCAACACCCTCAGGCCCCTCCTGACTTTGGGCCTCACAGTCATCGCCAAAGAGAACAACCACTGAGGGGAAGGGGCTTCCAGACAGCCCTGCCTACTGTGCCAGCGGAGGACGCTGGGATCGATACCCCTTGGGTACCACGGACCCCCTCCCTGTCTCCTCCTTTCCCCACCAGGCTGGTCCAGCTCTGCCCCTCTCCCCAGCTGCCGTGCCCCCCCACCCCTAACAGCTGTTCCTGTTTGTTTTCCCAGATCAGTGGCGCCCAGAGCTTCCTGAAGGATGGGTGCCCAGGTGGCTTTGTTTGCCAGCTCAGTACAGTCACCCCTACCCCCTCCACATCCACAGGCTGGCCTTGGGGCATGGAACGGGAGTTACGTAGACAAAAAACAGCAACCCCAGTCGACACCTCACAGAGCCCTCAAAATCTCGCAGAGATCTTATCACCCTCAGACACCCCCACCCTGGCCTCATTCAGTTCTCCATCTCACACTGGGACTTCTGGGCCCCACAGGGAAATCCTCAGGCCCTCACCCCACCCCTAGCCACCGTCTCCTGCCCTCTGATTTCACCGAAACCCACATCCCATACAGACCCATAAGATCCCACAGATAATCCTTTGAGCCTGAGTCCCCTCCATGAGGCCCTCAGATCCCACCCAGACCCACATGCCATGTGGGGACACATAGATCCTGCAAGGAAGCCTCAAACCCACTCCTAAGCTCCTGCCCAGATCTCCATCCTCAGCAAAGGCCCTGAGAATCCCAAAGAAGTGGCACCTCTCTCACCTAGAGCCCCAACCCAGGAACGGCCTGACTGCTCAGTACTGCTGGGCAGCGGAGAGGGGCTGGTGGCTCATGTCCTCTCCTCCAGCCGGTTGCCTCCCAGCCCTCCCCCTTCATTTTACTGGGAAATCATCCAGGGTTTGGGTACTGAAGATGCAAATTCAGGGAAGGGTGCCTTCCCCCACCCTGCCACCATCACCAGCCCCTCCTTTCCACCCCTGCTTCTCTGGCCCCCGCCCCCACCCCCAGTCTGGAGCCCAGAACCAGCAGATGAGCACCTTCCCTGAGGCTGTGCAGGACTGGTCTCCTGGGAGACAGAGATAACGGGTACAGAGACCAGTCTAGTTTAGGCCATTTAGGAGCCCCACCCCCACAGAGTCATTGTTCTATCCCACTAGAAACAGAGCCCCTCTCCTCTGCCTCTCAGTGGGGTTAGAGAACTGGCCACCATCCAGGGAGCTAGCAGGCAGCTTTCACCGTTGCTCACACACCTGGACACAAAGCCACAGGGCTGGCACAGGGTGACAGGAGGAGGGCACAAACAGACACATGTTCAATCAGATGGAGACAGAGTCATCCACAGTTCCAGGCACATAGATGTGATGCCACAAGCTTCACATGCAAATAGTCTCGTTCTAGGATTCAATAGAAACCTCAATGTCATATTCATGTATGGGCAGACTTATTCCTCAAAGATTTAATATGATGTACTATGTGCCACGGGCTGTGCTGGGTACTGGACTCACAGGCGAATACGCCCCATCACTTTCACACGTGCACATACCCACTCCACGGTCACCCAGGGAGGCATCAGCTCAGCCACCCACCCAGGGTCATACAGACACTGAAGGGTGAAGATAGTGGGTTAAGAGGCTGTTGTGATGATTTAAATGCATGTAAAACAGAACTGGCCTGCAATGTCCACTCAATAAATGTCCGCTGCTGCTGCTGCTGTGGTTGTGGTTATAACTGGCTCTGATGCATGTACTTCCCATCACCCCTGGGGCTGGCCAAGCTGGGGTAGTGGTCAGGCTGCAAGCATGGCTCTGGGAGCCGTATCCTCCTTCTCACCCTGGTCCCTGGCAGAAGCCAGCCTAGTGCTCAGGATGGAGCACCTTCCTGCCTCACCGTATTTGAACCACTCCTTAGTTCATGACCTCAGTTTGGGAAGATTGGGAGGGTCAGAGGGCAGGGTGCCAATTTCCTTTGTTCTTGCTCAGGCCTCTGCTGTCTAGGAAAAAATGCTTGGGAACCGAGCCGAGGACCTGTCTTCTGGTGTCAGTGCTTGTCCTAGCGCCATTTGGGGCGTTTGGTCAGTCACTCCTCTCTTGAGGCCTCTGTTTTTTACCTGTAAACGAATCTGGCTGTCGTTCCTGGGGGGGCCTCCCAGCCTTGACTCCTGTGATGCCTCTGGAAGGTTCCTTCCCCTCCCTATCCAGCCTCTGCCTGCCCCACCCACCCACCCGCCTGGCCTAGCCAGAATGAGGGGGCGAGTTGCCACGGTCTCCATGGGGACTAATCTCCAAGAAGGTCAGTGAGGCTCTGGTACTGCCTTGGCCGGATGGGGATTAGCACCTGGGTATGAGTCTCCCCCCTGCCACCCAGTGCCTCCACTCCCGGGTCCCCCCACTCTCACACAGACCCTAGGCGGCCTCTAGGCCCAGAAATTCCAAGGCTAGGCCAGAATCATTGGGGCGAGTGGGGGCAGAGCAGCTGCTATAGCTGTTGGCTTGTCCATCTGTGGCCAAGAGGGAAACTGAGAGAGATGGAGTCAGATCTGTGCCCCTCACTGGCCCCCGGTGTCCAGCCACAGCCTGGGCCTTGCCCCTCCCTCACGTTCTGTCCTTTATTGGGAGGAGATGGGCTTCCAAGATAAGGGTATCACCCTCCCCCCACCTCCAAACCTGGCTCCCACCTAGAAACCACCTGTTTATCCTCTGCTGGGGCTAATTCCCACCCCAGTTTGGGGTGGGATGGGGCTGTTTCGCAGCTTCCCCCTTTCTCCATACACACAGTGCCTCCTGCCTCTGGTCCCCTGAGCCCTAACCCCATGTCTCCACATCCCCCATCCCTCTCAGTGTACATCTCTTGTTATCTTGAATTGTCTCCATGTGTCTCTCTCTGTTCCTCTTCCCTGGTTTCTCTCTGGTCGTCTCTGTCTCTGGTCTCGCTCTCACAGTCTGGGGTCTGCAGCCTCTGCGGCCCCTGGGATCTCCCCTGTGTTCTCACGCCCCTCTGTCCTTCTGTCTATGCTCTTGGTCTCTCTCTCATCCTTCTCCATTTCTCTTCTGCTGTTTCTCGGCTGCTGCACTCCAACTGCTCAGTTCCTTTTCCACTTCCCCCACTACCTGTTCCCTCCCCCACCCAGGGTGCTGACAGGGACGACAGGAAGCAGGCCCCAGCTTTGAACGGAGGGGGAGGGGGCCTGCCTCGCACACCAGCTGCTCAGTGCCCCCCTCCCCATGCAGCCCCGCACCTGCAGGCCTGCCCAGCACCGGGAGACTCCGCCCCCAGCCTGGCAGCTGAGGAGGGACCTGGATGAGAGGCCAGATCCCTGGTAATGGCCAGCAAACGCAGTCTTAGGGATGGATGGGGGGCGGGGGGCTGGGGAAATTAGGCCCCGGGGTGAAGGGGTAGTAATTCTCAGTCACCAGGAAAGATCCCAGCCCAATGGGTGGCAGCCTCCTTCTCACCACCCTCCCCTCAAGGCCGTGTGTGTGTGTGTGTGTGTGTGTGTGTGTGTGTGTGTGTGTGTGTGTTTGGGAGGGGGTCGTTCCAGGCGGAGACCTCTTTGTTGTGCAGACCCAGGATGTGGAATCCTGGCCCCTGCCATGGTTGGGGAGGGAAGAGGAAGCCCTGGAAGACACAGGGAAGGTGCGCTGGGACCATGCCAGGCCCCTGACAGGCAAATCTTCCAATGCCAGGCAAAGAGCAAAGGGCTGGCCCAGGACAGAGCCAGGTCAAGGGGGCCAGAAGAGGGCTGCACACACCCTAGCCCAGGACCCAAGGACCTTCCCCCGCCCCTGGGGCTGCTCCATGAAGAGCCCTCCTGTAGTCCACCCTCTCCTCAGACCTGCCAGGGATCTGTCCAACACCATCTCGCCCCCTCCCCCTCCTCTCTCTGTGCCACGGTCTCAGGCTCAGCAGATCCTTTGGGGCCTCTGGGTAGTTGGGTGACATAGGGGCACTAGAGCCGGTGGTGGTGGAGGGGACAAGCCAGCACCTCTAGGAACATGCAATTTGGAGGGACTTCTGACCCATCTCCCAGGGCTGCCTCTGCCTGAGCTGAGGGCTGCCTACCTACCCCACCCCAGCTGATGGAAGCGAGGACGTGGGATTCTGAGGTTTGAGGAAGGTGGTGAACGGCTGTGCCTGGGGGCTTGTCCTTTTCAGTCAGTCTGACTGTCACAGACGTGGTTAGACTGAAAGAGGGACCAAGGAGGTGTCAGGGAGTGACATCTCAGGATGTCAGCAGCACCAAAGAGATCCTAGGAGTGGATTTGAGGTTCCATGAAGGCCCTCAGCTTCCCCCGCCCAGATTTTCCACGCATCAGCCTTGGCTCCAACTCCGTGAGGGCCTCCATCTTCCCCAGCATGGCCAGGAGCCCAAGAACTTGGACAGGAGGCTGGGGAAGCCCTAGCCCTTGCGGGAGGCCAGACCAATCGTTCACTGAGCAAATGGGAAAACCAAGAGGCCGGGAAATGACTTGCCCAAGGCCACAGAAGTCGCGGGGACAGAGGCGGACTAGAATCCGGGTTTCCACCTCCAGAAGGGTTTCTGTTCTGGGCCACGGCCCCCTTCGCCACCCGCTGGAGCCGGCTCAGCCCGTATTACGACGCAGAATGGAGCCTGGCAGCCCAGAAGCTGCGGGCAGGGCAAGGCAGGGCGGGTGGGGCCGGATGGGAGCCGGATCTCCACTTGAGCGGCGCACAGCCTCTCCCACCCGTATGGTGGCGATGGCGGTGGCGGTGGCGGCGGCAGGTGCCTGCGTGGCGATCAGGCCGGGCCCCCGGGCTGGTGCTGAGAGGCCGCCCCTGCCTCACGCGAGCCGAACGAACAAAACGCTCAGGTCCGGTTTGTGCGAGGGGCTCGTCGCGGGGCGGGAGCGGAGGGCCCGGGGCCTGGCGGTCGCCCTCGGTGATCTCCTGGTCCTGGTCTTCCGCGAGCGCAGTGCTGCACAGCGCCCCGCTAGCCTCCGCCCTCACCTGAGCGCATCTGCGGCTGACACGTCGGCGGCCGCGGCGGCCACCGCAGGTGCGCACCTGGCCCGCCCCTCCCCTCCCAGCCATCCTCCGCTTGGCTTTCCTGGCCCCTCTGCCTGGCCCAGCCTAGCTTGGCTTCGTCCCCAGCCCACGCCTTGGAGCTTGTCCCGGAGCCCGGGCTCAGTATGCTCTTATACTGCCTGTTCAGTCCCCGCCCCCAGACACACACACTCACACCTGTCCAGGCGCCCGTTTGCTCGGGGCAAATATTGACTCATGGAGGCGGAGCCCCCCCGTCCCTCCCCCGCTCCGGCTCTGAGACCGGAGCTTCTCCGAGGCCTTGGTGGCGGGGGCGGAGGGGAGGGTGCTGGGGACCTGGGCGCCTCTGGAACAACACCAGATGTCACTTTTCCACCCACCTGCCTCTGGGAGGGAGGAGCCGAGAAGCAGAGGACAGAAGCTCCCAGGCGGGGGTTAGGAGGAACCGAGAGTTGGGTATCCATCCTCGTCTGAGGACTGATTCACAGTGGGAGTCGCTTAGCAGGGTCTGTGGCCCGAAATCCAGTGGTGGCCTCGACCCGCCCCAGCCTAATTCCTGGCCCTCCGCGGCGTGCCTCTGTTCTCCTTCCTCCCCAGCCTCTTGGGCTCTTGGAGCTCGCCAAATGCTAAGGGGTTGGCCCTGGGGGTGCCGAGTCTCAGAGCAGGCGCGGCGCGGAAACGCGAGGGGTGGCCCTGCCCCGTGGACACCTGCTTCGCTGGCCAGGCCTGGCACTCAGTTACTGTGCACCAAGCTACGCTGGGGCAAAGGCCAGCCAGGCCCCGCCCGGAGCGCCCTCCACTGGCCAGACCCGGTCCAGCGGCCGGCAGCTAGCGGCAAGGTCTCAGTCCAGCTGCAGTGCGGGCGGTGAGTGCAACCTCCCGGGCCCTAAGTTCCCGCCGCACCTCTGCAGTCAACCCAGGCTGCTCCCTGCCATCCTTCCCTCTCAGAGCGTGCGCGCACGTTTCCCCCTCGTCGGGGAAATAAAGTCAAGGTAGATATAGAAAAAAGACTAGATGCTTTTACTGGCGGGGTGGCGGAGAGGGGGCCAGGCATGACCTAAGGCGGCATGTCGGAGAGGCTGGGCGCGGGCATCTACAGAAGGTCGGTAGGAAGTGGCATCACCGGGTGGAGTACCTCTGCTTGCTGCGTCGGCAGCAGCGTGTCCGGGGTCAGAATCCTGGAAGACAAAAAGTCCCAAGTAGGGGTGGGGACAAGGCTTAGGGAAGAGCCTGCCTGCCCCCCTCGCCCCTCCGGCGCGGTCTGCACGGCCGCTGGCCCCGGCGCCCCTACCTGGGCACACAGAGCGGTGGCAGGGCGATGACGCGTGGCCGCGAGGTGAGCACCACCTCCCCGCGGCTCGCTTCCACCAGGATGTTCTGGATCATGTTCTCCAGCAGCGCCTCCTGCAGGTTGGTGAAGGCCGGGAGCCTGCGACGGGGCGGGGGCTAGCATGAGCGTGGCCGCAGTGACCGCGCGCCTCCTCGCTCGCCTGTCCGTGCGGTACAGTGTGCCGCGAGCTCTACAGAGATTGCCATTCGACTCCCTTCATCCACTACAGTATGGGCCATCCTTGTTTCAATGTTACAGACGTTCCAAGTGTGGCTAAAAGATTCCAAGTTGCCAAGTATGCTGCTGGTTTAAGGGGTGGGATTCAAACCCAGGCAATGTAGTAGGCATCTCAGGGTCAAGTTTGGAGAAAGGTAGGGAAGTGATGAGAGGGCGCAGAAGGGACTGGGTGGGGCCTAGGGAATCCCTACAAGGACATAAATCATCTGTAGGGCAGCCCCAGTGGGAAGTCCCACCTGCAAGACAGGTGGTCCTTTTCTGGCTCTAGAAGCCCATTTACAAGACTTTGCAGACTATAACAATTCTCCTGGTAGTCATGCCTTGGTAAATGTCAACAACCAGTTCTCAGAGAAAAAAGAATGAAGTTCAGTGTTGGTGCTCAGCTGATACTCCCGCAGAGGCCTTAAGCTACCAACATGACCTCACTAAGCACTGAGTGAGGATGAAATGTGCATACAGGCAGCGACTGTCCTTGGCATCCCATTGCCTCCTAGGAGCCTTCTGCACTTCGACTCCTCCCATCCTCACTGGGGCCTGGCTGCTCACCTTCTGATGGCCTCCTTCTCGTCCTGTTCTTGCTCCTCCTTCACCATGACTTTCAGCTGCTGTTGCCACTGCCATCGAATGGACTCCTGGGACTCAGGCTGTGGTGTGGGCCTCATCCCTGCCCAGCTCACTTTCTCTTCCTTCTCATCCCTCTCCTCCTCCTTCTCTATCTCTTCCTTGCCCAACTCCTCCTCCTCTTCTGTCTCCTCTTCTTCCTCCTCTTCCTCCTCCAACTCCTCTTCTTCCTCTTCACCCTTCTCCTCCTCCTCCCCTTCTTCTTTCTTCCCCAACCCTGGATCGTGCTCTGGTCTGTCTTCCTTCGGCTGCTTGCCCTTCCCATCCTCCCAGCTGCTGGAGGGTAGAGGCAGGATTGGCATTAAGTACAGGCTGTTTTTCTGGTCCCTGAACTTAGCTGACGGCTCATTCCAGAACTGGCAGAAGTACGGCACCTGCTCCACCAGGCTTTGGTCCACAGCCTCATGGAAGTTCTTGTCTTCCAGCAGGCCCCTAGGTGGCAAGGAGAAGGACAAGGCCCTTGCTAAGGGGCCCTGAAGCCCCTGGGGAGGCCTGGCTTAAGAGCTAGGTGCTAGGTGGGAAAGGGGCTGCTAGGTGGGGAGAGGGGAGCCCTCGGTCAGTTGTTCCTCCTGTCCCTTCTTTCAAGGAAGACATCTTTGAGCCTCATGAACTTTTAGAAGCAAGCATAGTATGGTGGAGGCAGGGCAGGTCAGATTCACACACATACTGGGCAGGAACCCTGGGGAGACAGTGAACTGGCTCCAGACTCATCTGCCAACCCTGGAAAGGGGCAGAACTCAGGACACAGACCTGAGAATCCCTCCAGCCAGCTCCATCAGAGCCCCACTGTCCTGAGGTGGGTGGGTCGGGGGGACAGTGGCAGGATCTTGCAAAGAAGTTCTGTTTCTTTTTTTTTTTTTTTTTTTTTTTTTTGAGACGGAGTCTCACGCTGTTGCCCAGGCTGGAGTGCAGTGGCGCGATCTCGGCTCACTGCAAGCTCCGCCTCCCGGGTTCCCGCCATTCTCCTGCCTCAGCCTCCTGAGTAGCTGGGACTACAGGCGCCCGCCACCGCGCCCGGCTAATTTTTTGTATTTTTAGTAGAGACGGGGTTTCACTGTGGTCTCGATCTCCTGACCTTGTGATCCGCCCGCCTCGGCCTCCCAAAGTGCTGGGATTACAGGCTTGAGCCACCGCGCCTGGCCGAAGTTCTGTTTCTTTTTTTCTTCTCTCTCTCTTTCATTTTTTCTCTTTCTCTTTCTCTCCTCTCTTTCTCTCTTTCTTTCTCTCTCTCTTTTCTTTCTCTCTCTCTTTCTTTCTTTCTTTCTTTGTTTTTCTTTTCTTTTTTTGAGACAAGGTCTTGCTGTCTCCCAGGCTGGAGTAGAGTGGTGTGATCATGGCTCACTGCAGCCTCAACATCCCAGTTAATCAAGCTAATTAATGGTCTCAAGCTATCCTTGCACCTCAGCCTCCCAAGTAGCTGGGACTACAGGCATGCACCACCATGTCCAGCTAATTTTTGTATTTTTTGTAGAGATGGGGTCTTGCTATGTTGCCCAGGCTGGTCTCAAACTCTTGGGCTCAAGCCATCCTCCCACTTCTGCCTCCCAAAGTGTTGGAATTACAGGCAAGAACCTCCGTGCCCCACCAAGTTCTATTTCTCAAGAAAGGAAGAGTGCTGGAATGTAAGGGGCTCTGGCTGAATGAGCTGAAGGGATGAGAAAGTGGCAGTGAGGGCCCAGGGTGTAAGCTGGTACCTGATGATGGTGGTGAGAATGTCAACCAGGAGCTGCTTCTTCTGCTTGGAGACAGGGCCCCACTTGTTAGGGGATTTTCCCTCGGAAGTCTCTGACTCTTCCCTGGGGGCCTTCCTCTTTGGCAGCTCCCTGTGGCAGCCATGACATTCTGAGTGGCCTGGGCAAGCCACCATGCTGGGGTTGGGGGCACAAGCTGTGGTGGTAGCTGCCCAGTGATGAGGACACAGATGAGTTTGAGGCACTCCCAGCCTTAATCCAAATGTAGTGCTACTGGGCTCAGAGAACCAAGCTCAAACCCTCAGAGTAGCACAGGAGCTAGAGAGACTCCCAGTTGGAAAAAGAAGGAACAAAGAGGGGCAGGGGGTGCCTAGGTGTGTTCTCCAGGGGGGCTCTGGCTGTTTCGTCCCCCTTTCAAAAGGGCCTAAGTGGTAATGGGGCATCCTGGGCCCAGAGGCACTCAGTGAGTCCCACTGCCACTGCCCATGCTCCACCCCTCACCATGGGTTGGGTCTGGGCAGCCCCTGCTCTGGAGTGGAAGAGGAGACAGAGAGAAGAGGAAGGTGACTGCTGCCTTTCCATGAGCTTACCGGTGCAAAAAGTGGCAGGGAAACTCTGAGAAGAAGTTAGCCAGAAAATAGTCGGTGGCATGGGCTCGGGCGGTAAGGCCCAGGCAGAGCATGCCTGGAGAGGGTGGCTGGGGGCAGGGCCAGGACATCTCCTCCTTTGGGGTCTGCAGTTTCCAGCTGGCGGGCCGGCTGACAGACTGCTGGTTCTTGATGGGAGGCAGCGTCTTTGGGAAGGGAGGGACATGGATGACAAGGTTTTGGGCACTGTACCCACATCACCAATGGGGTCCTTGACCTAGTTCCCCATCACATAAGCGTGTGGCCCCACTCATTGGCACTTTCATCCCTCCTTTCTGGGAGGCTGGTCCAGGGGTCGGAGGTCTCTCTGGGAGAAAGCAAGGACCCTCCCAAGTTGTTCCGAGAAGATGGGCCTGGGGCTCGCTGCCTCACCTTGTACTTCCTCACAGGTTCACAGGCTGTGCAGCATGTTCTCTTCTGTGGAAGAAGAGAGATCCTTGCTTAAGATGCAAGAGGCCCAGCCGGAGGCAGTGCCTCATGCCTGTAATTCCAGCACTTTGGGAGGCCAAGGCGGTCGGATCACCTGAGGTCCGAAGTTCCAGACCCGCCTGGCCAACATGGAGAAAGCCCGTCTCTACTAAAAATACAAAAATTAGCCAGATGCAGTGGCACGTGCCCGTAGTCTCAGCTACTCAGGAGGCTGAGGCTGGAGAATCGCTTGAACCTGGGAGGCGGAGGCTGCAGTGAGCCAAGATGGCGCCACTGCACTCCAGCCTGGGCAACACAACGAGACTCTGTCTCAGAAAAAAAAAAAAAAAAAAAAGAAGATGTGAGAGGCCTAAAGAGACTCCCCCACTTTGATCCTCTCGCTGCCCTCTTGGTCCTGCCCAATTCCCTGTCACATTTTCCTCTAGAACCTTCCCTAGAGAAGTGCTGCCTGTAGACCAGGAAATTCCGGTTTCCTGAGTGAAGTGAATGCCATCAAATGTAGGTGGGCAGCTCCAAGGGTGCTTGCCCTGGTGCCCTGGAGCTCTGTGGTTCGGTGAGATGAGAAATCAGTCTCCCTCATTAAGATTTAATTCAGAAATTCTTTCTCTCATGCCCCCAAGGAGAGTTGTTTTTTTCTTTTTGTTTTTTTTTTTTTTAAAGACAGGGTCTCACTCTGTCACCCAGGTTGGAGTTCAGTGGCCCCATCATAGCTCACTGCAACCTCGAACTCCTGCATTCAAGAGATTCTCCCAACTCAGCCTCCCAAGTAGCTGGGACTACAGGTGTGAGCCACCACACCAGCTAATTTTTAAAAATGTATTTCTGTAGATGCAGGGTCTCACTATGTTGTCCAAGGCTGGTCTTGATCTCCTAGGCTCAAGCAATCCTCATGCCTTGGCCACCCAAAGCACTAGGATTACAGGTATGAGCCACGGCGCCTGGCCTTAGGAAGTAATTTGTATCCACAGTGGGGCCACAGCTTCAGAGGGGAGCAGTGACTCCCTGTGGGTTCAATGTGGCAGACACCAAGGTGACCGAGGAGCAAGAATACCAGAGGTCATTCTTGAAAGAGGTCATTCTTGAAAGAGGTCATTCAAGAAAGGCTGTGAAATTAGGGGAGGAACCAAGACAAAGTGCTGTCTCGTGTTTATTGTCGGACCCTCCCCCTCCCAAAATACATACTAATAGCTCCCATTCAGTGAGCACTTCCTGGGTGCCAGGCACTGTTCTAGGCACTTTACTGGTATTAACTTATTTAATCCTCACAACAATGTTACAAACCAGATATCTCACTCACATTAAAAAATATTTTTAGACTTTTATCTTTTTTTTTTGAGACAGAGTCTCACTCTGTCTCCCAGGCTGGAGTGCAGTGGTATGATCTCTGCTCACTGCAACCTCCGCCTCCCGGATTCAAGCGATTCTTGTGCCTCAGCCTCCCAAACAGCTGGGATTACAGGAAACTGCCACCACTGCCAGCTAATTTTTGTATTTTTAGTAGAGACAGGGTTTCACCATGTTGGTCAGGCTGGTCTCGAACTCCTGACCTCAAGTGATCTACCTGCTTTGGCCTCCCAAAGTGCTGGGATTACAGGTGTGAGCCACCATGTCCAGCCTAGGCTTTTATCTTCAACCTTTTTAATATGGAAAATTTCAAATGTATACAAAAGTGGAGGGGATGCTACAAAGAACTCTCCATTGCCCATTGCCCAGCTTCAACAACTAGCACCTCATAGCCACTCTGGTCCAAGCTGTGCCCCACCTCTGGATTATATTGAAGCAAATCCCAGATGTAATAGTACCCACCCCTACTTCTTACAGCTGAAGGTACTGAGACATTACATAGGTTGGCTGAGATCACAAAGCTAGAAATCATTAACTCCAGGAATGAAACCTGGGCAATCTGTTTCCAGAGCCTGCCCTTGAAGCCACAGTGTCTTCCATCAGAAGGTGAACTCTAGGCTGGACACAGTGGCTCATGCCTGTAATCTCAGCACTTTGGGAGGCCGAGGTGATCAGATCACCTAAGGTCAGGAGTTCGAGACCAGCCTGGCCAACATGGTGAAACCCCATCTCTATTAAAAATACAAAAATTAGTTTCTAGTGGTGGGCGCCTGTAGTCCCAGCTACTCGGGAGGCTGAGGCAGGAAAATTGCTTGAACCTGGGAGATGGAGGTTGCAGTGAGCCACTGCACTCTAGCCTGGGTGACAGAGTGAGACTCTGTCTCAAAAGAAAAAAAAGAAGAAGGTGAGCTCTGCTTGTCTCCCCTGAATCCCCAGCGTGCAGCACACAGTAGCCACTCATTAAATGCTGGCTACATGAGGCAGGGAATGGACAGCCAGCCTACTCTATCCAGAGAGCCTCTCCGGATGGCTGTGGAGATGCTAAGCTGAGTCTAGTGAATGGAATCTAATCTCTTAGGGAAGGCTGGCTGGTTTGGCCTGGAAGGCCACCTTGGCCCACTACCTCTGCCCCCTCTGGTAAGGCCAGTCAGAAAGATCTGGGTGTTTGAGATCTACTCAGCCCTTCTCACCTTCACTTTCCTGTCGGTGATGGTAAACTCCACTTCCTGCCGCACCTTCTCATCCTTCCACTCCTGCAGCTCCTCGTGATACTGCCTCATGAGCTGCTGTGGGTACAGCTATGGCCCAGGACAGAGAAAGAGAAGGCCAAGGTCTGGAGCTTGCCCTGGGCCTTTGCTGTAGGCCCTCTCCCTTCCAAGGGCTGACTTCCGCCTTTTGCTGGGGTCTGGGGATCTCACAGTCCATCTCACCCCACCCCAGCATTGGAAGCCATGCCTCCATCCCACCTTACCCCTGGGGCTGGTTCCTACCTTGCAAATCAGGTCTACACTGTAGAAGCTGGCATGCACAGAGGCCCTCAAGGTCACCACAAATGGGACCGTCTCTTCAGGAGCCACCACCCCTATCATGGGACTCACGGACACCTGTTGATTTGGGGAAGGAGTCTCTGGAGATTCACAGGGTTGCAATTGGATAGGATGGCATGGAATAGGATGGGATGAGATGGGACAGGGTAAGACGAGATGGGACAAGATGGGATGGGATGGGATGGGACAAGATGGAATGGGATGGGATGAGATGGAGTTGGGTGGGATGGAGTGGGATGGGATGGGGTGGGATGGGATGGGATGGGATGAGGTGGGATGTACTAGGATGGAGTGGGGTGGGATGGGTTGGGATGGGATGGGATGGTGTGGTGTGAGATGAGGTGGGATGGAGTGGGGTGGGGTGGGATGGAGTGGGGTGGGATAGGATGGGATGGGATGGTGTGGGGTGGGATGAGGTGGGATGGATTGGGGTGGGATGAGGTGGGATGGAGTAGAGTGGGGTGGGGTGGGATGGAGTGGGATGGAGTGGAGTGGGATGGGATGGGATGGGATGGAGTGGGGTGGGATGAGGTGGGATGGAGTGGGGTGGGATGAGGTGGGATGGAGTGGGGTGGGATGGGATGGGATGGGATGGAGTGGGGTGGGATGGGATGGGGTTGTATGGGATGGGGTCAGGTGGGGTTGCATGTGTCCAGAGTTCTGATGGAGGTTCAAGGGCTCAGGGGACTCTCACCTCCCCAAAATCTAGAGGACTTGGCTGCCAGGAGAAGGCAATTTCCTCGTTCTTGGAGATGTTGTTGAGGAAGAGCAGGCGGCTGCACTTGCTCTGCACAGGGATGTTTCCCAGGGAAATATGGGACTGGGACAGGAAGACATTCTGTGGGTGGAGAGTAGAGGTAAAGAAATAAGAACTGGCCAGGTGCGGTGGCTCATGCCTGTAAGCCCAGCACTTTAGGAGGCCAAGGCGGGCAGATCACGAGGTCAGAAAATCAAGACCACTGGGCCTGGCCCTCTTGACACTGTTCAACACCCCCACTCCTGTGCCATCTTTTAACATCCTCATCCCAGATAAGAGGGTGGGATGCAGGGCCCTGTGGCAGGTGGAGCGGCTTGAGCAGAAACACCTGTGGGCACTAGGTGGCAGGGTAGGCCTCTCATGGAGCCGGTGCCACCTCCTGAATCTGGAGGAGGGTGAGTTCCAAGGCCTCATCTCAGACTCTGTCCTTCCTCAACTACATCTCATGTCCCTCCCAGCCTCCCCATTGTTCTGTCCTGGCCATCCTGGGCTCTGAGGCTCTTCCCCAAGGCCTCAGGCCTTCCCAGTTCCCCTTTCCCCACCTGTCCAGGCACCACCAGCCTAGAGTGTATGGAACTGTTGTCCCACGAGGAGATGTTGTGGAATGGGGCTGTGTCCCCCATCATATGGGGGTCGTAGCCCACTCCCTGGAAGTGGATGAGGGCCGAGTTCCATCCCAGGATGTGTATGGGCACGTCCACCTGGGGAGTTAGGAGGGTTGGAGTAGGGACTGGTCAGAGGGAGGCCTGCTGAGGAAGCCAGCACCACCCCACCTCCCACATCATCCAGGCTGCTGCTCACCATGTAGGTCTTGGCCTCGATAGGTGAGAAGATCCACAAGACCCGTGCAGTGGTACCTGGCTGGATCTCCCCTTTGGGGTTGAGGCAGCAGAAGATGGGGTGATCGAAATTTTTTTCCTGAACCTGTGACAGGACATCGGTCTGGACCTCATATGTCACAGGCACTGAGCTACCATTATACAGCTCATAAATCTGCAGGGGGCAGGAATAGGAAAATTGCCACATCAGTTCAGGACTGCAAACCAGAAAGCCTGTGCCCACTGTGGGAGCACAGGCTGATCTCCATGATGTCACCCTTTGAGTCTGTGAGCTCCTCTAAAGATCTCTGATTTCTCATGTGGCTTGATTACCCAAGAAGTATTTAACTGTATGTTCAGCTGGTGACATTTTAGGATAATCTGTAATCTTATTTGTAAAGGAGCAGCTTATTTTATTTGTCTTCAATTTAACTTCATCAAGTTTTTTTTGTTTGTTTGTTTTTGTTTTTGTTTTTGTTTTTTTTGAGACAAGGTCTCACTTTGTCACCCAGGCTGGAATGCAGTGGCATAATCATGGCTCACTGCTGCCTCGACCTCCTGGGCTCAAGCAATCTTTCTACCTCAGCCTGCCAAGTAGTTAGGACCACAGGCGTGCACCACCACACACAGCTGCTTCAAAAAAATATATTTTTTTTAGAGATGGGGTCTCACTATGTTGGTTAGGCTGGTCTTGAACTCGTGGCCTCAAGCAATCCTCCCACCTCTGCCTCCCACACTGCTGGGATTACAGGATGAGCCACTGCGCCTGGCCGAGGGAGTTCTGCTTAAAGGCAAGTAAGGGGGCGGAAAGGTCTGAAGGACCAAAGACCAACTCCAAAGGTTGAGAATCATAGAATGTCCTAGAAGAAACCAGATATCTTCTGGTCCAATCCTTCCTTTTAGAGATGAGAAAATTGAAGCCAGAGAGAATAGAGTCCATCTGGATTCAGTCCTGGCCCCTTTTCCCCTTTCTGAGCACTCACTCCTGAACGTGCTGACTCTATTTCTGTAGCCTGGACCACCCTTTGAGCTCCAGACCTGGTACTATGGGTTGAATGCTTGTGTCCCCACAAAATCCATATGTTGAAACCTAATCCTCCATAGAGTAGTATTAAGAGATGATCAGGAGATGATTCAGCCACAGGGGCAGAGCCCTCATGAGTGGAATTAGTGCCCTTATAAAAGAGGCCTGTGGAAGCTCGTTTGCCCCCTCCACCATGTGAGGACACAGCAAGAAGCCACCGAACCAGGAAGTGGGCCCCCACCAGACACTAGATCTGCCCATGCCTTGATCTTGGGCTTCCCAGCCTTTTTAATTACGATAAATTATAATAAATTAAATTACAATAAATTATAATAAATTTTCTGGTCTTTATAAGCCACCCAATCTATGGTAACTTGTTTTAGCAGCCAGAATGGACTAAGACACTTGGTGTCCACCTTCTACCTGACAAGCCCTCTTGGTTGTCTCATTAGCATCTCAAACTTGGCCAGAACCAAACTCTTCATTCTAAAGCCTATTCCTGCTCCCAGTTTATCTCCTTTTAGCAAATGGCACTACATATTCCCAGTAGCTCAAACCAGCTTCACTGTCACAGCTCCTGCTGGGAAGCCAGAGGGTTAGTGGGTGTCCACAGAAGTGAACAGAGTTGGGGATAGGAAACTCCCCTCTAGATCCAGGAAGCCCATTCCTTGGCCTCTAGGCTGAATGGCTGGAGGCCCCTGCTCAGAAACACTTGGGCTTCTAAATGATTAGAAATTGCACAGCTGTGAAATGTTTGGGAAAATATTATGTCCACCTCTTGGAGATGACCAATGTACATTTCCAGAGCAAGGAAACTGTATTGCCGTCAATCAGTAAAGAAAGAAAGGTCTAAACGTTCCCAAGTTCTTCACATTCCAGAAGGACATCCTTTTTGGAGCAATGATTTTCACGCTATGGCTAAGCCCTACTGGTGAGCACATCTAAATCAATGTTGTGGGTCATGTCCAGCATTTTAAAAACTGGACAGAATAGAATAAAAAAGAAAATATCAGTATACTTTGCATGTAGTAGTATAATTATCAATTTGTGATACTTCCACTTTGGTTGTATGTTTACATATATACTGGGGTATAAGCATATATAACATCAAATATATTAGTATGGTTCATGGTCAAAGAAGTTTGAAGAACATTTTGCTAAAGGAAAAAAAATTCCTCATCTTTTAATTGGAACTGGACCTGGCAAAGGGCTTAGCACCAGGCACCAGGACACTGCAGCCTCTCCCCTCAAGTCTCTCCCAGTTGCCCAGTCTGGGGGTTCAACCTGCTGGCCCAGCCCCTCAAGTGCTTCCAGACAGCCATGTCTTTGTTACTCTTTCAAGGGCTGACACTCATACCTAGAGACCAACACCTAGGCCTTCTTGGTCAACAGGACAACGTGGACCACTGACCTGCCGTGGGGGTAGTGTGTCACCAATGGGAACAGGAATGAACTGGTGGGTAGTAGAGGTGAAGTGCACATACTTCTGCTCCGGCTTCACTGTCACACCTATGAAATTTAGCTGGAAATAAAAGTTCCCCAGGAGGAACTGACACAGCCAGCGGAGATTTGGACCCCAGCTCCCCAGGAGAACACAGCTCCCTGCTCCTGTCCAGCCAGCCCCGTCCTCCAGCCTGAAACCAGGGCAGGGCCAGGGTTCTGGGGCCTCACCAGGATCTCCCGGCCATGGGACACCTTGAAGAGCACTGGGAGGTGATCAGTACCGATGAACAGGTGGCTAGAAAGAAAAGTCTGGGAGTGAGTTCTGGAGCCCTGGTACAAGAAAGAGAGCAAATGGACATGACATTTCTGTGGCTTTGAGCTGGCCAGCCCCTGGGAGCAACTCGCCCTTGAGTTGGGATGGGGCAAGAAGGAAACTAGACCTCCCCTGCAGGTGAGAAGGTGGTCCTCCCAGGGAATGGCCATTTGGGGTGCCCTGGAGTCACACAATGAAAGGCCAGGGGTAGGGGTCTCTATGACTGGAAGTGCAAGGGACTTGGGAGGTGGGGAACACCTGTATTTTAACTCCACCATCTGCTCCTGCCCAGGACTCAGGCTCCCAGCCTTGGGGCTGATGGAGAAGATGCAATTGTCCTGCACGCGCATCTGGTGGAGCTCAGTGGAATTCAACTCTGCTTGCTCTGCCCAGAGCTCCACGTCAATCCGCTGGTCACTTGGAAAGAGGAAGGCCCTGGGAGACGGATGCAAAGCCATACAAAGAACTGGTCAGGCAGAACAGAGAGGCAGGGGCTCTGAGACCCCGACGGGCAGGTGGAGGCTTCTTCCATGACTCCCACACTTCATGCTCCATTTGGCAAACTGTCCCATGTGTGTCTGAGCAAATGTGGCTGTTGTGGATTCTCATTTAATAATGGCCCCAAAACCCAGGAACAGACACAGGGCCATGGCAACTCAAGAAGTGAAGAGTGGGGCTCCCACTGTGGGTGCCAGGAGTCAAGGTGTTGCTTGAATATGGGGGCCACTTTGAGCTGGCCATGAACCCTTCTGTGACAAAGCTCTTGGGAAAGGGCCATTTGGGACACCTAGGAAGGCTGGCACCACCAACTAGCAGGCCCAGGGAGTGGGGTGTCCAGGTCAACTTGGGCACAGGGTGGAGAACAGATGCCCCAGCAGGGCTGGCACTCTTGAAACAGAAGCAAGTCTGTGCACAGAGTTAATGTCCCTGACATGCCTAGGACTGCAGTAAAGTAGATAATGCACCTTAAGTAGCTGACAAAACTAGTGACAAAGGGGTCCTGAGGTCACAATCTGAAAGGAGAACCCATTTCACTCTTGGAGATGGTACAGAACTGGTTCCAGCTACAAACCGGGTGGAGGATACGACAGGGAGCATCCAGAAAACGAAAAGAAAGTGCACAACACACACCTGAGAGAAAGTGCGCAATGCACACCTGAGAGAAAGCACACAACGCACACCTGAGAGGAAGCGCAACACACACCTGAGCGGAAGCGTGCAACGCACACCTGAGAGGAAGCGCGCAATGCACCCCTGAGGAGAATGTGCACACACACACCTGAGGAGAATGTGCGCAACACACACCTGAGAAGAAGCGCGCAACACACACCTGAGAGAAAGCATGCAACACACACCTGAGGAGAATGCACACAACACACACCTGAGAGAGCACGCCACACACACTTGAGGAGAATGCACGCAACACACACCTAGGAGGATGTGCACAACACACGCCTGAGGAGAATGTGCACAACACACGCCTGAGGAGAATGTGCAAAACACACGCCTGAGGAGAATGCGTGCAATATACACCTGAGAGAAAGCACACAACACACACCTGAGAGGAAGTGCGCAACACACACCTGAGAGAAAGTGCGCAACACATACCTGAGGAGAATGCGTGCAACACACACCTGAGGAGAATGCGTGCAACACACACCTGAGAGGAAGTGCGCAACACATACCTGAGAGAAAGCGCGCAACACACACCTGAGGAGAATGCGCGCAACACACACCTGAGGAGAATGCGCGCAACACACACCTGAGGAGAATGTGTGCAACACACACCTGAGGAGAATGTGTGCAACACACACCTGAGGAGAATGCGTGCAATATACACCTGAGAGAAAGCACACAACACACACCTGAGAGGAAGTGTGCAACACACACCTGAGAGAAAGTGCACAGCACACAAGTGACAAGAATGCGCACAACACACACCTGAGAGAAAGTACGCAACACACATCTGAGAGAAAGCACGCAACACACATCTGAGCAGAAGCGCACACCGCACACCTGAGAGGACGTGCACAACGCACACCTGAGGAGGATGTGCACAACACACACTTGAGAGAAAGCGCACAATGCACACCTGAGAGAAAGTGCACAACACACACCTGAGGAGAATGCGTGCAATATACACCTGAGAGCACGCAGCACATATCTGAGAGAAAGCACGCAACACACACCTGAGAGAAAGTGCACAGCACACAAGTGACAAGAATGTGCACAACACACACCTGAGAGGAAGCGCACAATGCACACCTGAGAGAAAGCACTCAATGCACACCTGAGAGAAAGTACGCAACACACATCTGAGAGAAAGCACGCAACACACATCTGAGAGAAAGCACGCAACACACATCTGAGAGAAAGCACGCAACACACATCTGAGCAGAAGCGCACACCGCACACCTGAGAGGACGTGCGCAACACACACCTGAGGAGAATGTGCACAACACACACCTGAGGAGAATGTGCACAACACACACCTGAGAGAAAGCGCACAACACACACCTGAGGAGAATGCATGCAACGCACACCTGAGAGAAAGCGCACAACACACACCTGAGGAGAATGCGCACAACACACCTGAGAGAAAGCACACAACACACACTTGAGGAGAATGAGCACAACACACACCCGAGGAGAATGCGCGCAACACACACCTGAGAGGAAGTGCACAACACACACCTGAAAGAAGGCATGCAACACACACCTGAGAGAAAGCACACAACGCACACCTGAGAGAAAAAGCTCACAACATACACCTGAGAGAAAACACGCAACACGCACCTGAAACAAAGCATGTAATGCACACCTGAGAGAAAGCGTGCAACATGCACCTGGAAGCCTCAGTAAGAGTCAGGGAGGCCTAAGTCCAAACCCTCAGAAGGAACCAGTCTTAAATTTTTTCACATCTGAAGCATGAAGAATAGTAACATTCAACACTGGTAAGTTTAGAAAGAACAGACTCAAACACAGGTGGATGGAGAGGGAACTGCTCAGCCTCTTGGATGGAATTTTAGCAGCATATGCCCTTTGACCCAGAAGTCTCTGTTTGGGAAACCAATTCGTAGGAACAAAAGCACATATGTGTGCATGCACATATATACACGGATGCCTATCACCACTTTCTTTGTAGTGGTCATGAAAAAAAAGCAGCTGGGAACAATTAGAGTTTCCAATAAAGGAGTGATTTAACGATTTAAAGTCCACCCATATTATGGCATATTATACAGCTATTTAAAAGAATGCGTTAGATATATGTATTGATCTAAAGGAGATGTTACTGATATAATGCTGAATGAAAGCATCACTATTCCTGAAAGTAACAGGTATAGTATTGGGCTATGACTGTAAAAATAAGAAAGAGAACCACTCTGTAAATGTGTGCATGTCTGTGTGTTGTGCAAATGCTGAGTGTGAAAGGCACATTCCGAATCCGCATCACCCTAGCAGCTGGTCTTGGAGAGGGGACTGCGGAGCTTCTTACTTTTTTCCCATAGCTCCTATGTTGTCTGACTTGTTACAAGTGAGTAAACCACTATTGTCATTTTACTGGGGATATTGAGCAGTGGTAAAATTGGAAACCTTGCTAGTTTGGGGTCCTTTAATATTTCAGCCTCTCCTTTGTCCTCACTGCCTTCTGCCCTGGTCCATTCTTTTTTTTTTTTTTTTTTTTTTTGAGACAGTCTCACTCTGTCACCCAGGCTAGAGTGCAGTGGTGTGATCTCGGCTCACTGCAACCTCCACCTCTCAGGTTTCAGCAGTTCTCCTGCCTCAGCCTCCTGAGTAGCTGGGATTACAGGTGTGCACCAGCACATCTGGCTAATTTTTGTATTTTTAGTAGAAACAGAGTTTCACCATGTTGGCCAGGCTGGTCTCAAACTCCCGACCTCAAGTGATCTTCCCACCTTGGCCACCCAAAGTGCTGGGATTACAGGCATGAGCCACCGTGCCTGGCCCAGCCTCCCTCCTAAATAATTCCAACCCCTTTCCCTTCCAGCCCTCTAGTGTGGGCTTCTACGCCATCTTGCATCCCTCTATCTGGAGGACCACAACAGCCTCCCAACCTGTCCCCTTGCCTCAAGCTGCTAATCCATTCTCCTCCAGTGTGACAGGTCTTGAAAGCTGATCCTGTCTTTGCTCCTAACTTCCCGATGCCCATCCCACGATGTCCTCAGGAAGAAGTCCAAACTCTCTGAAGGAGGATTCCAAGGCCCTGCACATCCTGGCCCCTGCCTGCCTCCCCAGTCTCATTTGAGACTCTCCACTTTCTCCCACTCGCTGCTCCAGCCACGCATTGTACACACCAGGCCCTCTGTCTGGAAGGCGCTTCACAGCCTTTCTGCCTTTTGCGCCAGGCTGTAGGTCTAGCTTAGTTGTAGCTTTCCGTAGGAAGCCCTTCTGAAATGCTGCACCTCCTTCACAGCGCATATGAGCCTGCAACAGGAGGCTAGTCTGCCGCACCTGGAAGGAAGGGACTAGGCCCATCCCCATTTCTATCCTGAAGACCAGCCCAGAGCCTGCATCTAGGAAGCTCGCAGTGAAGGTGTGGCCAATGAATTAAAGACTGCATGAGTGAACAAATGCCGTTAACCAGCATATTTGACATCTGAAAAGAATCTCCCCTTAAATGCAAGACCCTACAAAGGCCAGGGCCAGATAAAGCAGAGGCGCGAAGGGGAGAAGGTGTGGAGGGAGTGGGGCGGCTGCATGGTTCCCTGCTTCCCCTGGAGCTCCCCCTCCCACGTGGGGTTCCTGCCTGCTGCTGCCTCCTGGCTCTCTCTGACAGGCCTTGGCAGGAATAAAACTCTCCATCTGTTCTTTATGAGCTCAGAAGAGACGGACTAGAATTTTCAGAAATAGCCTTCTAAGAAATTGAAAGGAAATACAACAACACAAAAAGCATAGGAGAGTCAATCTACTTAGAATCCTGGAAGAGGCACGGACTGCCTTCCTGCACCTCAGATGATCTCCTGATGGATGGGCCCCGCTGGCTGGGCATGCTGCCTGGGTTTCCCCCGCCTCTGTTTCCAGCAGCCTGGACCCTCTCCACAAAGAGCGTGAGTTGGTTGCTCCTACACAAACACCGGCGTGCGGTCCCCTCCAGGACACAGGCCAACATTGCTTTTTCTGCCCCACCCCTCTCCCTGGAGCCCTGTAGGGCCTGGCTCCGGGCCCATTCAAAGAGCCCAGTGAATGGCAGGTCTGGAGCTCAAGGCAGTCCCTGGCCTTCCCCACCAGGCTGGCAGCTGTGCCAAGCTTCCCAGTCATTCAGGGCTGGGAGCCCTCAGTTACTCACAGTTCTGGCCCTTCTCAGACAGGAGCCCCCTAAAGAGCCAGTTTCCCCATCTTCCTCCACCATGGAGGAGAAAGGGGACAGAGAGTGAGGGGCCGCTAGTGCCCCCCCGATGATGCAGACCCCACCCCTTTCACCCCACATTCCCCAAGGCTCTCTCTGCTCAGGCCAGCGAGTTCCTGATCACAGAAGCCCCACCTACATATTTTCATTCTCCCCCACTCACTGCCACGCCCTGGCCAGACCCCTGGATCTGTCTCCCAAGTCTGACCCAGATGGAGACACTTTTTTTCACCTCTCTTTAGCCAAGCAAAGTTGGAAGTCATCAAAAGGGAGTTTACTAGGAAACCAAGGCACATGGTGGAGGGAGGAAAAGTCCAGGCACGGAAGCAGGATGTTTGTTGGGCACGAGTTCTGAGCCCCTGGGGGAGAAAAGCCCCTCAGACAGGACCCTCAGGGGCAGCTCTGTCCCCGGCAGCAGATCTCTGTCCTTCCCCATCAGAGACCCTCAACTTGCTCCCATTCAGGCCCAGCCTGCACGAAGCTGGGGCTGTGTCAGGTGGGCCCCAGCACCGAGCCAGTGCATACTATGTAGAAGCAACTCAGCCTTCTTGCTGACTAACTGGGGTAGGCAAGGGCTCTGGACCGGACAAATCCAGCTTTGAACCTGGCTCTGTCCATTCACGGCTGAATGGTCTTTGCTGAGTCCTTAACCTTGCTGACCCTCAGCCTCTCTGTCTATGAAAGAGTCTAGAGAAGAGGAGTTTCCCACAGGACTGGAGGAGAAAAGGCTTGTAAAGCGCAGGTGCTGGTGTGCAGCAGATACCCAGCAAATGCATCTCATTTGTTACGCTATTAAGGCCACTATGCCCAGGCTCCATCAGGGCAGTCCCACCACTTCTGAGCCTATCACCACGTCTCAGCTGGTGACAGGTCCCAGGTCCTGCTGGCAACCCCAGTCACACCCTGGCCTCCACAGCCGTCAGTGAGGGACCCACTCTTCACTGAGAGCAAGCAGCCAGGCCACCACTGGCAAGAGAGTGCAGCTCTTGTTCTCCTTCAGCCTCTAGGCACTTGTCTCCCAGGCCCCCCAGTGGCCCCCTTCAAACCATACCAGTCCAGGGGCACCACTCCGTTGTTCTTCAGGGCCAGGAATACCACGGAAGGTGGGGCCTTGAATGGTGCGGCCCCGAAATTGAAGTCAAGCCTTAAAGGGGTGAGGATGCGGGGGATCTGGCTCATGCTGTGTGGAACAGAGAAAGGAGCTCAGAGATGGGGATGGGGCCAGGGCAGGGCCCTCCCAGGGATGGCTGGCTTGGGCTCTCCCCTCCCTCCAGGTGGGAACTGGAGAATCTGGGACTCAGGGACAAGGATGGGCTGGCTCTTCAGACCTCAAGCCAATTCCTCCCTTCCCTGGGCCCCTCCAGGGATGGGCAAGAACTGGAGAGCTCTTCCCTCAAAGAGATGGGAAACAGCTTCCTTGTTCTGGAGGTCTGGGCAGAAAGTTCCATGAACAACCCTAGATAGGTCCTGCCCCCAGCCCCCACCCGCACCCCAGGCTCAGCTCACCTGTGCCGGGTGGGCACCTTGTAGGTGAGCTCACAGGGGGTGGGGTCACGCTCCAAGTAACTGTTAAGTAGGTCCAGAGAGAAGAGGCGCCACAGGTGCTTCCGGGTGATACCCTCGGCACTGCCCATGGAGCTGACATCCAGGATGGAAAGCAAGGGGTACACGGCCACCAGGGAGACACAACACAGCTCCTGCTTCTCCCCAGCCTTGTTATCTGGGGAGAGGGGTGAGGAAGAGAGAAGTGGGCTTGCCTCCCACCCTCCCTGGAGGGGGCATGCAGGCCAAAGGGGCAGGAGTCCTGGGCAGTTGGCAGGACCCTCATCAGGAGCAGTGGACCCCTCTTGGGCTCTAGGGCATTTCCAACAACAGCCAGCCCTTGTCTGACACTTTCTGGGTACTGGGCATTGTCCTCGGTGCCTTATACACATGCCTGCACTTAATGTGCGCCGTGATTTGTTTTCAAACTATTTTGTTTAATAACAGCTTTATTTAGACACCATTATATACTGGGTAACTTACCCTTTTAACACATATGATTCAGTGTTTTTGTTTGTTTGTTTGTTTTGTATATTCACAGAGTTGTGCAACCATCACCACTATCTAATTTTAGAAATTTTTTGTCATCCCAAAAAGAAGCCTAGTACCAATTAGCCATCCCTCCCCATTCACCCTCCCCAGGCAACTGCTAATCTACTTTCTGTCTCCCTCTATCTATTCTGGACATTTCATATAAATGAAATTATTCAATATGTGGCTTTTTGTGACTGGCTTCTTTCACTTAGCTTAATGTTTTCAAAGTTCATGCAAGCGGTGGCAGGTATTGTGACTTCGCTTCCCTTTTCTGGCCTGTGTGACATTATTATCCCCATTTTTATTTATTTATTTCATTTCATTTCATTTTTGAGATAGGGTCTCACTGTGTTGCCAGGCTGGAGAGCAGTGGCACAATCACAGCTTACTCACTGCAACCTTTACCTCCTGGGCTCAAGCAATCCTCCTGCCTCAGCCTCCCAAGTAGCTAGGACTACAGGTGCATGCTACCACACCCAGCTAATACTTTTATTTTTGTAGAGATGGGGGTCTTGCTATGTTGCCCAGGCTGGTCTCGAACTCCTGGCCTCAACCAATCCTCCCACCTGGGCTTCCCAAAGTGCTGGGATTACAGGTGTGAGCCACCATGCCCAGCTTATTATCCCCATTTGAGACATTGAAACTGAGCACAGGGAGGTGAAGCAACTTGTTAAGATTACAAGTGCTGGAGCCAGGATCCAGGTCCAGAGCCTCTGGCCCCAGTCCACACTCTTAATTTCCTTTCTATGCTGCCCTAGGCTCCTTCCAACCTGCCTAGGGCAGGCTAGTAAGAACTCCATTTTACAGAGAAGGAAGATGACGTCCAGGGAGGCTTGGGAGCTAAGATTCCACAGTAAGTCAGCACAGCTCCTAACTGCATTGGGCATACGCACATATGGACACTCATCTGGACAGACACATCTGGTGTGTGGCATTTATGCCAGATGCCAAAGGCACACTCCAGCACACCCCACTCACCCTGCCAGCTCTGCCTGACGCTTGGCATCCACTGCCTCACACAGCCCTCCCCCTTCATCCTGCACTTCCCTGGCCCTGACTCTCTATGCTAGGCGGTCTAGGTACCTCTGTGGGAAAGGAGAGAGTAGCTGATGGTCCAGGAGTACTGGGACTGGTGCTTGGGACAGGCAGTCAGGCAGATGGTGTCCTGGGACCGGGGTGGCATGCTCCCCTCTGTTCGGTCCAGCTGCAGAGCTGCTCAGGGATGATGCCACTGGGTCAGTGGGTAGAGGAGGCCCAGCCTCTCCTCCTGCTCCTTTGCAGATACCCTCCCCTGGGCACCAGGGGAGGACAGCAGGCCCTGAGGCTGGAAACAGGGACTGGAGCCCCTCCTCCCAGCCTGGGTCAGAGGGACCACACCCAACTTTGTGTCACTGGCACCTGCTAAGCACTTTTCCCCACCTAGCAGCCCTGTGAGGTAGGCGCCTCCTGTGGCCCCTTTTAACCGATGAGGAAGCTGAGGCTCAGAGGTGGGGTCTCGCTATGTTGCCCAGGCTAGAGGGCAGTGGCTCTTCACAGTTGTGATCATAGTGCACTGTAGCATGGAACTCCTGGGCTCAAGCAATACTCCCATCTCAGCTTCTTGAACAGCTGGGACTACAGTCACATGCCAATGTGCCCAGCAGGTTAACTGATCTTAACCAGTACCTCCTCTCACCTCCCCTGGCCCCAGTCCCAGCTCAGGCCCAAGTACCGAGTGGGTGGTTGTCAACGGCCTCAGGGCTGCCCTGCTCCAGGTAGAGGCGGTAATAGAGGGTGCAGTTGCCATCATTCAGGAGGACAAGGAACCTGGACTGCTTGCTGTTCACCAGCACATTCCCAAAGGCCAGCTGCTTTTCCTTTGCCTGGAGGCCACAGTCAGCCAGCCACGAGTGGGGGCTCCTCTAGGCCCACAGCCCCACCCTCCCAGCCCCATTTTCAGAGCATCCCTCAAGGAAGAGCAAGTTTGGGGTGTCCAGGGCAGAGGGCTCCTATCCCCTGCCCTCTTGAGGTGAGGTTCCCTGGGGCCTTCCCTCCCACATGTCTGGGCCCCTCCCCCAGCCCCCTCCTGCCAGAGCCCTCCCACTCACTGAGAGGCTGCTGGTGAGCCCCACGCCCACCAGCCGGAGCATGTAGTGGGTGGTGGCAGCGGGGTTGGCATTTGGCGACAGGCCAGCTTCCCAGACCCACATCCCCACTTGGAACAGGTACTTGGTCTCCTCCAAAGGGCTGAAGGTCCACGTCAGCGTCTGGGGTCACAGAAATGATCCCTGCAGTGGCCTGCAGAAGCCCCTCCATGGGTACCCGGCCATCCAAGGCCCCACTGCAGGGCATCATGCTATTGGCAGCCCTTTCTCAGAATCTACTGTGTGCCAGGCATTGTACACGGCACATGCATGGAGTCTCCTCAAGCCCCTCGATCCTATATCCCCACGGGGTCAGTAGCATTATTTCCATGCCTCATTTTCTGATGAGAAACTGGAGGTTCAGCGAAGTGGGGTCCCTTGCCCAGGGTCAGACAGTAGTGAGGGTGGGAGCAGGATGTCAACACTCCAGGCCAACTCCACAGGCTATGAGGCCTCTTGTCCCCCCAAGGGACTGTCCCCCGGGCTCTTACAGATGCCTCTGCTGGTGCTTCTTGTCCCAAGTTTGGCCTCCCCAGCCCGTCTGTAAGGCTCTAGACTAGGGACAGGAATCTGCTATTTTGAATCCCAGCCAGCACCCCCGCTATGACTACAGTCCCCTTCCTCACCCTCACTGGTGGCTGGCCATTTGGGCCCAAATCCAGCTGCTGCAACCCACCCTCCCAGTGACCTCCCAGCTTTGGGGACCATGGATGGGGAGGTGACATGCCCCTCGGCCCTGGCATCAGAAACACTGGTTCTAGTCCCAGCCCTGCACGGCCTAACTTATGCTCTTAGTAAATGGCTGCCCCACCAAGCCTCAATTATTTGTAAAATGGTAGGGGGATGGTGAGAGTAATATTAACATCTTATCACCAGGTGGGGGAGGTTACTGTGGATGGAATAGGGGGTGCACTTGGCAAGTCTGGGCTGTGATAGGCACAAGTAAGAGATGACAGAGGTGAAGGCTGCCGTCACTTGGCAGGAGGGGAGTCACTCACAAGTCTCTCGTTGGGCTGGATTAGCCCCCTGGAGGGCTGGACAGCCAGCAGCTTTCGGTGCTGCTCAGAGACCTTCCACTCGAACTGCAGGGGCAGACGCGAGGGGTTGCGGAAGGTGAAGGGGCTGGTGGAGGAGCAGCCCACCCAGGTGGGCTTGAAGTAGAGGCTTTTGTGGGTGTCCAGCTTCAGCTGCAGCGGCTCCTCCCGGCTGTACATGCTCACCTCCTAGAGCCAGAGGAAGGAGGGCAGTGCCCTGACCTCACTCTGCAGTCCCAGCTCCACCCACATGTCCAGGAAGCCATGGCTAGGCAACTTTCCCCCCTTGAAGCGGGCAGTGAAAGGCCCTCTGCCAGCCTGTATACTGGCAGTTTCTGTCAAAAGCAGAGTCAATGGTGACTGGCCCAGGAGATAATTCTTGAAAAGAACTCAGGGACTGAGAGAGGATCTATAGACCATTTCATGGGGCCAGACATGGACCCACTACCCCAGAACCTTTTGCTGGCCTGGCCCCAAATATCCCTCTACCACCTGCAGGTGTCTTGCCTCCCCCAGATCCTTCCTCTGGGTTCTCTGCACCCTCTTTCTTGGCCTCAGACCCCATGGGGTGGACAGGCAAGGTCCTGAGGGGTGGGAAAGTTGTTCACAGTGTGGTCAAGGGGGTTCCTTCCCTACTATGCTACTTCCTGGAGGGGAAGTGGCTCCCTGGAAATCTTAGGGGCCAACCCCAGAATGTGGCCTTGAAAAGGGTGGTTCAAGATTATGGCCCATTCCCAAGGACCCAGGTCCCCTACCTCTGCCTCCTACCTTGAGATACTGGGGGGAAGCATTGCACTGCAGGTAGAAAGTGTGCTGCTTCCAGGAGCTGCCCTTGGGGTAGGTGCAGATGAGGAAGATCTGGTGGGCCCCGGGTGCCACAAGGCCCGAGGTGGGCCGAAGGATGACGTCTGAGCCTCTCTGGGGGGCCAGGCTGAAGGTCAGCAGCATGCAGTCTTTGTTGACCAGGAGCAGGCTGCGGTAGGTGGGCTCACCGGAGGACACTGCTGGAAACAGCTGGGGGTGGGAGAGGAGGAAAGTGGCCCTCGCTCAGAGTTCCATCCTGGGACACAGGGCCGAATGGGGGCTTGGGAGGAGTTGTCTCCAAGGAAATCCGAGGTGCTGCCCTGCAGCCCAGTCAACGCCCTGGGAACAGGGAATTGAAGGAGGCCATGAGCTGACACCAAAGAATGCTTTTGTTCTCCAGAGACCTCCAGACAGGGAGACAGGGGGCCACAGGCCCCTGGGAAACTCAGGCCTCCAAGGCCGCTCCTCAAGGATAAAGTAGAAATTGTTTCATTTTAGGGTGTCTTTGCATCACCCTTTGGATAACTCATTTTCAGAGAGCCTGGTCCAGAAGCTCTTGGGCTGCAGTAACTAATCCCTTCGGGCCAGGTGCGGTGGCTCATGCCTGTAATCCCTGCACTTTAGGAGGCTGAGGCGGGTGGATCACTTGAAGCAGGAGTTCAAGACCAGCCTGGTCAATATGGTGAGCCCCATCTCTACTAAAATTACAAAAATTAGCCAGTTGTAGTAGCATGCATCTGTAATCTCAGCTACATGGGAAGCTGAGGCTACAGAATCGCTCAAACCCAGGAGGCAGAGGTTGCAGTGAGCCAAGATCGAACCACTGCACTCCAGCCTGGGTGACAGAGCAAAATTCTATATCAGCAAACACAAAATAAAAAAGCAAGTGACCCCTTCTAGGTGATTCTCATGCAGGTAACTGATGGAAACCAGCCCGGACAATCTCAGCTCCCAACACTCTTCAGGCATCCAGGCTGTGGCCAGCACCAGCTGAGAGCTGAGCAGGCTGCAAAACACAAAACCTGCAATCCCTGACCAGAGGTCCCCATCCAGCTGGGGTGACAGTGCCTGTGTGTGAGCCAGTGAGGGAGTGACACCAGATCTGCTGGGCTGCATAAAGTCCACAACCCACCAGGAGGAACTGCCAAGGGAAGGGGGCTGAGGGAGGTGTTGAGGGGGACTCTGTGAGGCAGGAAGGCCTTTGGGAAGCAGCAGCCTCCAAGCTGAATCCTGGGGTGGCATAGGTTCGGGATAGGAGGGCAGAAGTGTAGGTGGTGAGGGGAGCAGAATCAACCCAAAGCACATTGTCCCAAAGTGGTGCTTTTCCAGCAACCAGAAGTCTAATGCAAAACCTCCAGGTGATGGAGACTGGAGGAGACATCGAAGGCGAAACTGGATTGGAAGCCGGAGGTCTGGCCCCAGGCTCTGTGCTTTTCAGCCCTATGTCCTCTTGCTTGTCAGGTCAGGGCTTCTAAGGGCCTTGGGGTGGCCTGGGAATTATGATCTCCTGAGGATGGGGCTGGCTGTCACTCTCATAGGGCAGGGTGCTTCCCAAAGGCAGGGGCTGCTGGTGTGGCTGTCACATCCCTGGGCCCACACCCAGGACTTGGGGTAAACAGGACACAAACAAATGCAGTAAACAGGACACAAACAAATGCAGGAGGTGGAGGGTTTTGAACCTGAGAGTCACAGGAGCCAGTGAGTATTTCCAATGGAGCAGCAAGGGGCCAGCTGTCCAGGCCCCAGACTCCCCCCAGTCCCAGTGTCAGGGCCCAGAAGCAAGTCTTCAACTGGCCCAGATCCCCAGAATGGGCACGGCGGAGGTGGGAACAGCCAGGGAGGGTGCAAAGATGTGTTTCTGAGGCCATCAGAGAAGGCGAGAGGGATCTGCAGGCCAAGGCAGAATCTAGGGCTCTTCTGTCTCCCTCCCACTGTTGCTGGGACCACACTCACCTTGGGGACATCTAGGGAATACTGGGGGATGTGGTGCTCAAAGCCAGAGAAATAGCTGTGGCCTTGCGCCCGCACCGTCAGGCACCAGGATGGGCACATGGTACAGTCCTCCTCAATATTACTGTAGTTCTGCAGGACCTGCAGGGGGGCCAGACCCACGGAAAAGCTCAGAGTCCTGTGTCTGCCCTGTGGGGTGCCCCACCTTGCCCCTCCCTACCCTTGTGCTGCAGGAGTCCTACACTGGACACAGACAGGAGGGCCTCCCTGGGAAGACAGTGCAGAGAACAAGCATCCCAACCAAGTCCCTCCCGCGGGGAGCTAGGCCCTGCGTCCATACAGCAACGCTCTCTTTAGTCCTCACAACCCAGGAGGAGGGTGGGGCTGGGATGTGAAAGCACCATTCATTCTGTAGGAATGAGCCTAGAGAAGCGCTGGCCAATAGAAATATCATGTGAGCCACAAATGCCAGCCGCAAATGTCATTTTAAATGTTCCAGTAGCCACATTAAAAAAGTAAAACACGTGAAGTTAATGTTAATAGTATATTTTATTTAACCCAATAGATCTAAAATCTTATCACTTTAACATATAACCAATATAAAATTAGTAATGAGATATTTTACATTCTTTTCATACTAAGTCTTTGAAATCCAGTGTGCATTTTACACTCACAGCACTTCTCAATTGGGACCAGCCACATATTAAGAGCTCAGTAGCTACGTGTGGCTGACAGTGGCTGTACTGGACTGTGCAGGTCTACAGCCTGTAACCTAAATATCTGACAGGCTCAGCCTCAGCAGAGCCAGGCGTCTACAACCTTGTTCCTACAAACCTCCACGTCACCCCACTGCCAAGGCATTAGGATGGAGGCAACTAAAGCCTCCACTTCGGAAAGCCTCCTCAAAAAATCGGATGTGGTCTTAAGTTTAGAGATGACAAGATCAGGACTCAGAGACATTAAGGAACTTGCCCAAGGTCACACAGCTGGTAAGTGACCCTGATCTTGACTGCACAGCCCTACTCTTCTCTGGGCCCCAACACATTGGCCACTGGGCAAGGGCAGTGGGGTGGGCAGAGCCAATAAGAAAGGGACAGGCAGTACTAACGGATGAGGAGAGAGCACCATGCATCTGGGGCCAGAACAGCAGGGCTGGGGACAGCCAGCACTCAGAGTTCCCTGACCCAGGGAAGCTGAGCTAGAAGCCCCTCCCATCACAATCACCTGGTGCTGCTGACTTTGTCTCCAGGCCCAGGTTCCTGCCCACTCGAAGCTCCTTTAGAGGGACCACTTCTTAATTCAAGTACTAGTAGAGAAGCCAGGAGGCCTCCTAGCCAGGAACCCCAGGGAGTGTCCCCCTGTGCACCCAGTTTTCCCAAACAGCTCGATCTCAGCTGAATCCTCCCTTGGAGGGGAGGGGAAACTTACATAAGAATGAGAAAATCAGATGGACCTAGCTGGGCCAGGAGCTTTGGAGGAGACAAACCCATAGGGGCTGCTGTCCAGCCAACAGAAAGCCTGGCACGCAGAGGATGGAGCCCGAAGCCGCCCTCGGTCACCCCCTGCTACCCCACCCAGCCGTTCAGGCTCCCAGCAGAGACCCCGCATTCCTCCCTCTCATTGTGTGCACACACCTTATAGATGGCAAAGGCTTCGAGCTCCACCGTATAAAGGCAGTTGGGGTAAGGCGGCTGGAAGTGCAGGCGCATGGCCATGGACTTGAGAGGGGGCACGTCACAGGTCTCTGGGGTCACCCAGAAGGGGCAGTCAGACCTCCGTGTCCAGACCACCATGATCTTGCCCTTGGTGTGGTTCATCAGGCACAGGGGTATAGGGTTGGGGGCCTCAGGCCCTGGGCAGGCACCAAAGTCTACCTCGACAGGCTCTATACTGACGGGTGGGGGGAAGATGGTCATGTCGCTGGTGCCGTCGAAGAAGAACTCGGTCATGGGGGGGATATAAGGGTACTGCGGGGCCGGCATGTCCTCCAGATCCTGCATGGGGAAAGAGGTGGACAGGGCCCAACTGCCATTCCTCTTGCTGTGGCCCCTCCTGGACACACTCCTGTCTAGGAAAGCCTGCACCAGTCACGCCAACTACTAATGGTGCCCATGGGACCCTGGGGGCACGGGATTGCCCAAGAATCACTAGGGAAGGGATATGCAGCTGGGGAGGGCATGTACCTGGATGGGAATCATGAGGGCCCCGTTCTGGTCCTGCACCAGCTTCTTCTCCTTCAGCATGGCATCCAGGATGTCAGGGGGGTAGAGCGTCAGGCCCCGGGCCAGGTGTATACGGTACCAGGTGAGGTGCTGAGGCTTCAGGATGGCTGGCTTGGTGCTGTCCGAGTGGCAGGTCCCCATCAGGTCCAGGAACAGTGGGTCCTGTGACATTTGTCTGTGCGTGATGGGGCATGGGAGGGGTGGTGGGGCAAGGGGGTTGCTGGGGGGTTGAACTGAGGACAGAAGCTGGGCAGACAGGGTAACAGGCAGTGGGGCAGAAGCTCCAGGTGGCCAGTGAGCGAGCACTCAGCAGTGGTCTGGCTCAGCCAGGGCACAGCAGGAGTCCAGGGAAGGTCAGGAGAGAGCACCCCTGTCCTTAGGGCACTCAGCCATTGCCCACCCTCCCCCTCTGCCATGGCCCCTGGGCATTCTCCCACCCACCCTACTGCCAGCCCAGAGGCCTGCCAAACTAGAATTCCGGCCCTCCCAAGGGAGGAGAATATGCGGCCTGATCAGGCTTCCCTCTGGGCTTCTGTTCTTTCCTCCATTCCCAAGGCCTCCCCTAGCCCATACTAAACTGTCACGAGAATTAGAGAAAGGCACCCATTCCTCCAGATACACAGACACAGCCTGAGCCTGGGCACTAGCTCAGGGAGGGATTATGGGTTACATTTCAGCCCTGTTTGCCATCTGGGCCAGGCCCCGCTGGTCAGGGCACAGTGTGTCTGATCATGCCCAGGGGCCTAGGGTTGGGGTCTAACTTGAAAGCTCTCTGCCCTATGCATGCTATGTGGGGTGGCTCCAGGGAAGAATTAGTCTGTGAAGTCATGGAAGGCCAAGAAAAGGCAAAGCCTGCAGGGCTCGGCGGGAGAGTGGGGGGCCGCGGGTCCAAACCGCCCTCTCCCAGCCCATGAGCACAGCAGCAGCAAAGCGCCTGGCCTGGTAGCAGGGCAAGCTAGCACAGAGTGATCTCCCCTGTGCCCAGGCCGCACACTGGCTCCAAAAGCTAGGGCTGGGACCCAGGAGTGGGAGACGACCAGGCAGACAGCTCTAGAAGTTCCAGAATACAGGGGAGTGCCCACCAAGCTTTGTCACCATGACTGGGCCCCAGGGGAGCCCCTCCTCCCTCAGCCTCATGCCCTCCCCACGACTCACCTGGTGGTGGATGAGACAGGCCACACGCCGAAAGCAGATGATGGGGTGAGTGGGCTGGAAGGCACAGTGCAGGGTCATGCGGGCCTTGCCCATCAGGGTCCCGAAGGCAGGCCTGATGCTAAAGACACTCTCCAGGCAGTCCATGGCAAACTGGAAGTAGGCCGTGCAGTCTGACTGGTTCTCAATCCACAGGGGCTGCTCAGAGCGCTCCCCAAGGTTGACCCAGCTGAAGTTGACAGAGTAGTGCTGCAGGGACACAGCAGGGCCTGGACACAGGAGATGGGGTATTAGCTTCCCCAAGAATGTCTTAGACAAGGTCCCACTGAAGGGAGGTGGAACTCTCAGGGCCAGGCTACAGAGGCCCAGAGCCCTGGCAGCCTGAGCAGCCTGCTCAGCCTGAGCACATGCCGGATGCACTCCAGCATCACTGGGTGCCCGTGGGACTGGAATCTCCAGGTAGTCACAAATGATTCCCCACGGGGCCACCAGAGGGCAGCAGACACCCAGGCTGAGGCAAGGTAGCCCTGGCTCTTAGGAGCAGGGAAGGAGCGCTTCAGAATCCTCAGCATGGGCTGCTCCTGTCCCCAGGGGAGACCGCTGGGGTCACCAGTACCTCTACAGAAACCAACGACTTTGAGCAGGGTCTTGGAGGCACAGCCAGAAGGCATGATGGAGAAGTAGTCCACAGTCTTGGTGTCCAGAGTCTTGGGGTGGAAGAACACTGACACGCATTTCTTTTCTCCCGGGAGCACGACGCCACGGGCCATGGGGCATGAGAAGGCCTGGTCTTCGGCCAGTTCTTCTGGGGAAATTTCAATCCTGAAGGGGGCATTTACCTGTAGGGCCAGGTAGAAGGACAAGGGGTCAGGTCGCGGAGTGGAGCACTGTACAATGCGATAGTCTATGCATTGTACTGGCGTGCCCAGCCAAAGGGGTAGGGGCAGCTGGCATCCACCCTGTGCCTCACTAGCCAGATTGCCTCCACATTCTGGAGAGAAGGAGCCGAGTCATGTGCCCCGCGGTGGACCTGCCTTTTAATTCTCCCCAAGGTACTATCACAGCTAACTGTGGTCCCGGGGTCAGGACAGTCTTAGGGCTGCTCGTGGCTCTGGCTGGGGTATACCCCAGCCCAGCCCCCAGCTGAGGAGAAGGACACACCTATTGACAGCTGACATGGGTTATAGGAGGCTTGGGGCCAAAGGTGTAGAAAGAAAGGGGGGCATTCAGCAAGGCGGTGATTTTAGGAGACTCCAGTCCTGGAGGCCATGAGTCCTGCCGCCCCTCCCGCCTGGTGCCTACCACCGACGGGTTGTGTAGCCTGATCTGCCTCTCCGAGGTGCAGCCCACAGCAACAGAGCCGAAGTACAACAGCTTCTGGAAGCCCTCGGCATCCTGGTCCTCCAGGCACTTGTGCTTTATGCTCACCAGCAGCTGGGCGCACTTGGCTGGGTCGGAGATGGGGGAGTCTTGGGGGAAACCGCCAGGGCCTCTGTGGCCCCAGCTGAACAGCCCCTTGAAGAAGGCAGATAGCCCCAGGGAAAATTTAGTCTGTAGCGTCATGGAAGACAAAGGCAAAGCCTTCGGGGCTGGGGGGAGGGCAGGAGGCCGGTGGAGGCCCTGTGGAGGGCAGGCCAGATGGGAGGTGGGGGACACTGAGGCCTGGAGGCCCCAGAAGGTGCAGCAGGGGCCAGTCTGGGGATGGTGGGAGGTCGGGCCTCACCCACAGCCTGCAGCTGGATGCTGCTCCTCTGCCGGCTGCCCGCCCCATACCAGCACGTGGCCTGCACCTCGTGGATGACGGCTGTAAGGGGCTGAAAGGTCACCTTGATCTGAGAGGCCTGGCCTGGCTCCAGGAGCCCCATGGTTGGCAGCATCTGGAATGGGCTGGAGAACTCCCAGTTGAAGAAGGTGGGCAGGTCCCTGGGGGTGGGGGGCAGGTCAGGGCACTGGGCTTCTGGCCCCTGCTCCTGCAGTAACAAGTCAGGGATGCTGGGCAGACCTCAGACTACCCCACCCCCACAAGGGAATGCCTGTCTCTCCTGCTTCCAGACACCCTCCTCACAGCTCTTGCTCTCCCCGCCTGCACTTCAGCCTCTTCCTCACCCCACATTATCCAGGCAGAACCAGGCCTCGGTCGTGTCCCCCACAGCACACATGGGCAGCTGCAGGGATGGCGGGCAGATCAGTCTGTGGCAGGGCAGGGTGGCCCGCAGGCCCACACAGAACATCCCCTCCGCTTTCTCAAACCACAGCTGGTCCACGTACTCCTTCTGTAGTGTGAGGCGGGGCAGAGGCAGTCACCCATCAGTGGCACTCAGGGACTGCACATCCAGCCCACCCTCAGCCACCCCCAACACAACCACTGAGGGGAGGGCTGGGCCGTGGTCCCCACGTCAGACTCTGAGGGGAGCTGGGCACCTATGTTGTCTTGGTCTCAAAGATTAGAGTCTCTTTTGTAGAAAAAGTATTTTGAGGAAATGTGGGTGGGGGGTGGCAGGAAGAGGCCAAGGAATGTAGAAGGGGTTTCTTTATTTGGGGGGGGGAGTCTTGCTCTGTCACCCAGGCTGGAGTGCAATGGTGAGATCTCAGCTCACTGCAACAGCCACCTCCTGGTTCAGGTGATTCTCCTGCCTCAGCCTACCAAGTAGCTGGGACTACAGGCATGCGCCACCACACCCAGCTAACTTTTGTATTTTTTAGTAGAGATGGGGTTTTGCCATGTTGGCCAGGCTGGTCTCAAACTCCTGGCCTCAAGTGACCTGCCTGCCTCAGCCTCCCAAAGTGCTGGGGTTACAGAAATGAGTCACCATCCCCGGCCACGGAATGTAGGGCTTTCTGATGGTCAATATAATATTGCAGCCTCTACCCCCAGCATCCCCTGGGGAACGCCCTCTGTCTAATGAGATGAGGGGCCAAGCCCCTGACAGGGCCTCCCAAGCTGGATTGCTGCTGGAGTGGGCAGCATATGTGTGTGTGTGTGTGTGTGTGTGTGTGTGTGTGTGTGTGTGTGTGTGGCGGGGCTGCGGGGGGGTGCTCCTGGTTGCTCTGTCCTGCTTTCTGTTCTGAGGTCACTGTTCCCAGGTGCCTCCCTGCCGTCGCTCACTGTGGCAGACCTTACCGCCTCCAGAGGCCGGAAGACGATGGGGAGCGTGAGGGTTATGCCTGGGCTCAGGAAGATGGGCTGAGGGATGACTGTGAAGAAGAACTTGGTCTTGGGGGGCCTGCAGGAGAGAGCCGGGAGGTGAGCACCTCAGATCAGGGCTCAGAACAACTGGAAGAGGCAGGAAACGAGGGAAGCTCTGCAGCCAAGGGAGCTTGAGTCCTTGGGACCACAGAGAAAGAGATCAAGAGATGAGCACGTGGAGGTGGAAACTCAGGGGTTTGGTTACAAGAGGACCCGTTCTCCTCCTCCCCCTCCTATTCTCAGAGATCTTCACTCTGAACAAAAAGGGAGTAGTGTTTGTACCTCTGATGAGTAGGGAGGCCTGAAAGGGACAGGGACAGGGAAGGGTTGCCCAGATTTTAAAGAGTCCCCAAGCACTGAGGCAGGGGAACCAAAGCTGAGGAGGGTGGGGCCGGGGATGCCTTTCCAGAGACCTCAGCAGAGCTGTAGCATCCCACAGTGGGTCAGAACCACAGCTGCTGCAGACTTTCAAAACATTAATAAGACGATGACATTGTCAGCAACTTTACACCAACAAATGTTTAAATTTAGATGAAAAAAATTGCTATAAAAATATAATTTATCAAAACTGACCCAGTAATTGTACAATAAATATTATGGCTGCTCTGCCTAAAAACACCAAAACATGGAATGGGTGGTCAAAAACTTTTCCACAGGCCAGGCACAGTGCCTCACATCTGGAATCCCAGCACTTTGAGAGGCTAAGGCGGGAGTATCATTTGAGCCCAGGTGTTCGAGACCACCCTGGGCAACATGGCAAGATACTGTTTATATAAAAAAAAATTTCTTTTAATTAGCCAGGCATGGTGGTGCATGCCTACAGTCTGAGCTACCTGAGAGGCTGAGGTAGGAGGATTGCTTGAGCTCAGGAGGTCATGGCTACAGTGAGCCATGTTAATGCACTATACTCCAGCCTGGGCAATAGAGCGAGACCCTGTCTCAAAAAAACAAGAAAGAAAGAGAGGAAGAAAAGAAAGAAAAGAAAGAAAAGAAAAAAGAAAGAAGAAATTAGATAAACTTTAATGTGTGTTTATGAGAAAACCTCTCAGCAAAGCAGGAATAGAAGAATATTCCCATAATCTGACAATGTATACACTTTTACAGAAATCCTACAGGAAATCAATCCTACCAGACAGCTTAATGGTGAAACATTGCAGTCCTTTACTCTGAGATGATAAACAAAACAAAGATGCCCCTATAACCACTTCTGTTCAACACTTTTCTATTTAACAACACAGTAAGGAAAGACAAAAAGTGTAAGGACTAGAAAGAAAAAAATAATGTCATTTTCCATTTAAAATACAAATGTGTGCATGAAAAAACAAGAATACTAACAAATAAATTATTAGAATTAATAAGAGGATTTGCCAAGACACTGAACACAATACCTATATAAAAATGACATTTTAAAAACTAGCAACAGACAGAAATGAAACAACTAAAAAATATGTCATATATAACAACAGCAAAAATATAAAATACTTATGAATAAATCTAACTAAAGATGTGCTAAATGTCTATGGAGACAACTTTACACTTTATTGAGAGACATGAAAAATAACCTAATGAATATAGAGATAGCCCGTGTTCATGGATTAAAAGACTCAATATTGTAATGATATCATTTCTCCCCATATTCATCTATAGGTCCAATTAAATCCCAATCAAAATCTCAAGAAGAGTTTTATGTGCATGTATGATAAGCTGATTTGAATATTTATATAAAAGATCAAAAGAAGGGCCAAGAATAGCTAAGACAATCTTGAAGAAGAATTAAGGCCAGGCGTGGTGGCTCACGCCTGTAATCCCAGCACTTTGGGAGGCCGAGGAGGGTGGATCACGAGGTCAGGAGATCAAGACCATCCTGGCTAACACGGTGAAACCCCGTCTCTACTAAAAATGCAAAAAATTAGCTGGGCGTGGTGGTGGGTGCCTGTAGTCCCAGCTACTTGGGAGGCTGAGGCAGGAGAATGGCGTGAACCCTGGAGACGGAGCTTGCAGTGAGCTGAGATAGCGCCACTGCACTCCAGCCTGGGCAACAGAGCATGACTCCGTCTCAAAAAAAAAAAAAAGAAGAAGAATTAAGTAGGAGGACTTATACAACCAGATATCAAAATTTACTATTCATAAAAATCAATTCCATATAGATAAAAGACAAATATTAAAAGGCAAAAATATGAAGTCTTTAGAAGATACTAGAGGAAAATATCTTAATGACCTCGGGGTAGAAAAGGACTTCTTAGGAAAAGCATAAAAAAGCACCAATCATAAAAGAAAAAGACTGATAAAGTTGATACCTTTAAAATTCAGAACTTTTATTCTTCAAAAGACACAATAAAGAGAGTAAAGACAAATCATAAGATGAGAGAAGATATCCACAACGCATAACTGGCAAAGGGTTTTTAATTGGGATAAGAACTTATACCAAAAAGGAGAAAGAAAAGATAATGTAATAGAAAAATGGCCACAGACTTGATCATAAATTTCACACATGAAGAAATGCAAAGGGTCAATAACCTACAAAAAGACACTCATCCTCATTCATCAGTAATCAGGGAAATGCACATTAAAACCACAAGTTACCATTACTGGCAAAAATTTTAAATTCTGACAATAGCAGTTATTGGTAAGGATGTGGAGGAATGGGAACTCTCTAACGCTGCTGGTGGGCGTCTAAAGAAATCTGTGCACTTTGGGAAACAATTTGGTTTATCTACAGAAAGTGAACAGGTACATGGCCTAAGCCTCAGCAATTCTACTCCTGTGTCTATTCCCCAGAAAAGACAGAAGGTGGAGCAAGGTGGCAGAATAGATGGCTCCATCCCGCAAGGACACTAATTTAACAACTACGCAGAAAAACAAACAAGCAAACAAAAAACCACTTTCATAAGACCCCAAAATCACGTGAGCCTTCATAGTACCTGGTATTCCCCAGAAAAACTCTCGTACTTATGTAACTGGACACATATACACGAATGTTGGTAACAGTCCCAAACTAGAAACAGTCCAAACTCGCTTCATTCTGGATGAATGCATTATGGTACAGGCACACATTGGGACACTATACCACAATGAAAAAGAATAGACTATAGCTGCACAATTATTCATACTGCACGTGTTTTAAACACTCACTGGCTTTTATATGGCATGTTGAAGGTTTTTTGTTTGCTTTGTTTTGTTTTGAAGAGAGCCTGCTTTCAGGGCTCAATGCTCTGGCACTGGGTCCTTGATCCCTTATACTGGTACCTGTACTTCATCTTCTGGAGTTTCAAGGATCGATTTTTCAGAACCAGATTCCTTGTGGTCTCCTTTCCTAGCTCCCAGCCTTTCCAGTGCAGCTCCTCGGCCACCTCAATGCCCCAGATGACCCTCTTCTTCACTCTCTCCTGCTTCTTTGGGGAGTGCATCTGAGTGTCCACGGAGCTTGCAGGCTGTTCGGGTGGCAGGGAGAAGGGGGAGCAGAAAGGATGTATCAGCAGGGTAGGATGCCAAGATCCAGAGAACAGGTGAAGGTCTTCCTCCTCCACCACCAAGAAAATAAAGGACAAGACAGAAAAACAATGATTGACACCACCCCTCACCCCTGGGGGATGGTCTGGAGACAGATAGTGAGAGGCAGGTAGGCCCTGAAGTCAGATATCACCTCTTCCAAGACTGGAACTGTTTTGCAACTAGAGCCCCTGCCCCCGAAGCCTTCCCTGGGCAGCCCCATCAGCCACTCTGTGCAAGCACACAAATGCAGGCTTCTGTTCTGTTCTTCAGTGTGCCCTCAGATACCACCCCATCAGGTACCTCCTCCCCTCTTCTTTCTCCCAGCCCTGCCCCTTGCTACAGATGCCTCTCCTAGCTAGAGCAGTCTATCCCAAGTCCTTTTCCAGACCACAGTTCCCTCTGCACCATTCCCTCTCCCATTCCTCAATTGGCTGGTGGGGCAGAGGAGGAGTCAATTTGTCTGCTGTTCACCTCACCCATCCCCTGACTTCTGAGGCCACTCTAAGGGCTGCTCCTGGTGATTGATGCTAGCACTGCCATGTGCAGCATTTCCATCTGTAATGGAAAATCTTTCCATAGGCTTATCCATCACCCCTTTCTAGATGAAGAAGGAGGGGGCATGGAAACCCTCCCTGGGGTGGTAAGGTGGAGGGAGGATGAACTGGTTGCCTTTTCCTACCACGGTCATTGCCATGAGCACTCAACTCATTGGCATTTTATATATGTGTGTGTGTGTGTGTGTGTGTATTTGACACTATATATGTGTATATATATATATTTTATACTATGTGTGTGTGTGTGTGTGTGTGTGTGTATTTTTTTTTTTTTTTTGTAAGAGTCTCGCTCTGTCGCCCAGGCTGGAGTATAATGGCACAATCTCAGCTCACTGCAACCTCTGCCTCCCAGGTTCAAGCAATTTTCTCACGTTAGCTTCCTAAGTAGCTGGGATTACAGGCACCCGCCATCATGCCCGGCTGATTTTTCTATTTTTGTAGAGACAGGGTTTCACCAGGTTGGTCAGGCTGGTCTTGAACTCCTGACCTCAGGTAATCTACCCACCTTGGCCTCCCAAAGTGCTGGGATTACAGGCATGAGCTACCATGCCCGGCCACCATTTTTTAAATCTTTGACCAAGTATTGCTTTTATATTGTTGCATAATATAAGGATATAGTCATCCATTCAACAGATATTTTTTGAGTACCTATAATGCACCGGACACTGTGCTAGCTATGGGACTACAATGATGAACAGGACCAACAAATCCCTTTTCTCTTGGAGCTTACATTCTCAGTTTCAATATTTACTGAGTGTGTCTGATGGCCAACATACTATTTTCTTTCCTGAGTCACCTATGGAAGAAAGGTGACATGGATTATGGGAGGTAATTTACTATAAATATCAGTTGGTGCATCAGCCAATGTCCAGGTAAGAAAACAAAAGCCACTCTGAATGTTTAAAACAGGGAATTTACTGTGGCCGGGCGCAATGGCTCACGCCTATAATCCCAGCACTTTGGGAGGCCAAGGTGGGCAGATCACAAGGTCAGGAGTTCAACACCAGCCTGGCCAACATAGTGAAACCCCTGTCTCTACTAAAAATACAAAAAATTAGACGGGCATGGTGGCAGGAACCTGTAATCCCAGCTACTCGGAAGGCTGAGGCAGCAGAACCGCTTAAACCTAGGAAGAAGAAGTTGCAGTGAGCCGAGATTGCGCCATCGCACTCCAGCCCAGGTGACAGGGCAAGACTCTGTCTCGAAAAAAGAAAAAACAAACAAACAACAACAACAACAAAAACCAGGGAATTTACTGCATAACCATGGGTAGTGAGGGAACCTGGGAGTTGGCAACATCAAGAAGCTGCCACCACACCTAGGTGAGAAGTGGTGGGGTCAATACAGCCTTGAGGCCTGTCTGATGGGAACTGGAGCCACAGGGGAAATGCAGCTGCTGACAGAGACACGGTGAACAGCAGAGAGAGGAAGAGAAATGCCCTGGCTTCTCCCTTCCTCCCACTTTCCAATCTCCTACTGGCTCAAAGCAGAGCAGGGAAGGGCAGTGAGTGAATCCAAGGGCAAACAGGCCCGGAATGGCACAGAGGACAGAGATGTCTTCTAAAACACGACCCTCCATTCACAGGGAGGCAAGGGCAGCACATCTAAGGAGCTAGGCACTGTATACCACACAACACAGACACACACTGTATCATACACAAAGCCATGCCCATAGTCACACCCCTGGACAGCTGCATCATCACATAGAGAGAACTACAAAGAGCTGCAAAAAGTAAACAGCATCCATACATTATTGGTCAAACACAAAGTCCTAGGGGTCAAGGCCAGAAGAACTTTCTGAGGAAAGAGAAATCCTAGCTATCCAACCAGCCTCTGACTCATTCCTCTCTGGCACTCTCCTATCCCACGGCCTCTCAGGCACTCACTGCTCCCAGCACTCCAGTGTGCTTGGTGCTACAATGGTGAACAGGACTGACAAATCCCTTTTCTTTTGGAGCTTACATTCTCAGTTTCAATATTTACTGAGTGTATTCAATGGCCAATGTAATATTTTCTTTCCTGAGTGGAAAAAAGGTGACAAGGAAAGTCTAGACAGGGTCTAGTGCTAAGATGCATAGGGAAGAGTCAGGGCCTCTCAGATTCCCACCCCAGTGCCCTGCCCCCCATGCCCTGCCCTGGCCCTGCTACACCCTGCTCTGCCTGCCCTGGCTGTATCCTTACCCGGGCACTGATGGTGCTGCAGGCACTCATGGCTGCACTGCTGTCATTGATGGCGGGGATGGCCACCGTGCTGGTACTCAGGCAGGATCCGCCAGAGTTCACGGTGTGGTCCCTGCTGTTCCTGGACCTCATGATGGAGCTTGGAGCCTGTGTAAGCATCAGGCCCTTGGGACACAGTCCAAAGGGAGCACTCTGAGTATGGAGCTGGGAAGAGAGCAGAGGGTGGGGGAGACAGGAGTGACATGAGAAAGAGAGGCTGAGGGAGGAGACTCTCATAGCCATCCTTGTCATGGAGGAAAGGGTCTGCTTTCCAGCTCTGGCAACAGGTGCTAGGTGGCACCATGAGGAATGAGGCTGTACACGAGATCCAGGGCTTTGCCTGGGAGCCTAGGGACTCACCATCAGGAAAGGCACTCCAAAGAGAGACTTGGGAACAAGGCCTACCCCACTATGCCCCTCCGTGGCCACTCTTGGCACTGCTCAGCAAGCTCCAGTGGGTGTTACTGAAGTGTGTGCATTACCTTTATCTGGCTTTTACTCTCTGCTTGTTTCCTCTGAACGCTCTTGCCTCTTGTGAGAAGAGGAATAAGGGGGAAAGAAGAGGCAAATGAGACTGACGGATTCTCTACCTTCTGGGTTTCCTCCACCAGTCTACAACCTGTTAAGGTAAACATCACTGAAATAGATCAATGAAAGCATAAGTCAATCCATCTCTAGAGCAGCAGGATCCCTGATGACTGTAGCTGAAATCATATGCAAATATATGTGACACATATGTAAAGGATATGCCAGATGCTATGTATGCATACATGTCTGTTTTCCAGGGGGAATGGCCACAGTTTTCACCAAATGCTCAAGAGGATGCTTGACCTCGATCTAAGGGACACAAAGTATCTCAGACTAGCTCTGGCTCCATCACCTTGAATCCCCTCTTCCTTTAGCTGGCTTCCCTTAGCACACACACTCAAGTGTGACTTTGTTACCTCTATAAGAAGACAGCAATTTTCACACTCACACACCAAGACTAAGCCAGCTCCACTCCAGCACATGCGGAAGTGGTTTGCAGATCCCTATGACTTACCACAAATGGTTCATCTCTGATTTCCCTTTACACTTGATACGAAGCCATCATCCATGACATCACAGAACATGGCACTGCTCCCCAAAATATAATGCAATCCACATGTGTACTTTAAAACATTGTAGTAGCCACATTAAAAAAGTGAAAAGACACAGGTAAAATTAATTATAATGATATATTTTATTTAACCTATCATATCAAAAATACTACATTGAATATGTAATCGATATGTAAATATCAATATGTAAATAATCGATATATAAGTCGATATGTAAATAATCAATAAATTATTTAGATACTTTACTTTCGTATTTTGTATTAAGTCTTTGAAATCTGGTGTGCATTTTACACTTATAGCACATCTCAATTTGGACTACCCATATTTTAAGTGCCGAATAACTACAAATGGCTATTGGCTACCACATTGGACAGCATCACTTTAATACCTTTTTTGAACATTTGTATATTTTTCAGACTACTCAGTATCCTCCCCCTCTTCTTCAAATAACAATCTCAAAAATAATAATGTCTATTAACATGTACTGAGAACCTACATGGCAGGCAGTGTTGTAAGGTCCTTACAGGGATTTTATTTTATTTATTTATTTATTTATTTGAGACAGAGTCTCACTCTGTTGCCCTTATTTATTTGTTTGTTTGTTTATTTATTTATTTGAGACAGAGTCTTACTCTCCTGCCCAGACTGGCAAGACCTCAGCTCACTGCAACCTCCACCTCCCGGGTTCAAGCAATTCTCCCTTACAGGTATTTTAATTCTTACAACAGTTTATGATTACGTGTGACTTACCCATTTATTTAACCTAAAATGATCCTTTTTCAAGTTTGTCGTTCAGTTCCTTATTTTAATGTATTCAGATTTAGCAATTTTAAGATCACCCTTTAGGAATTTATACAGTTCCATCAGACACTCTCTTATCCCTCCCCCACCACCCAGCATCACCCTTCCAAAGTGGAAGGTTCTGTTGACCCTGGTTTTCCTAGTTGGCAACATGTCTAAACCCTCTGGAGGGGACTATCTAGATTCAGTCATTCGTTCATTCACAAAGCACTTGCTGAGTGCCTATTATGTACCAGGTACTGTGCTAGGCATCAGGCAAGGCTCCTACCTCCAACTGTGAACTGGATGTTCAGATGAAGTCAAAGAAAATGTAAGCTGAGGAGACACAGAGAGAGTCCATTACTTCTCTGCCACGGGATGGTCTTGCAGCCCTGCCCTGACTCGTTAATGCCTCTGACCTCAGGGGATTGTACAGACAGCTCCTGCCTCAGAGCTCTGAAAAAGTCTCCACTCAACACATGAAACTATTCCAGAGAGTGCATAGAAGAGATGAGAGATGATGGGGTAGAAAGCTGGTCCAACCCATGTCATAGGGCTAGGGAAGTGGTCCCAGGGCAAGGGAAGCTGGATGCCAGCATCTTCTCAGACTCTACGGGGATAGGCAAATTTCTCCATCTCCTGGAGCCTCAGTCTCCTCGCCTGTAAAATGTGGGTTATCCTGACGATTTCACAAAGTTGATGTGCAGCTCGAATGAAACAGGATTTGAAAAAGCACTAAACAAATCTATGTTATAGTAATTAACAACCATAACTTCCCCACTAGCCTGCACTATTCTTCCAAAAGACTCACACATCTGCAGTCGTTGTGAAGAGACTGGGCAAGAGAGGTTTTTCTGTTTTGTTTTGAATTTGTTTTGTTTTAAATTGAAGTTTCCAATTTCGAGAACTTTGAAAATATGTATCATGAGCTTCCTTTATTTGCCTAATTGCTGATCTAAAAATCTCCAAGATAACCACTAGAAAAAGTGGCAGGTCGTCGTATAGAGTCGAGGGAGAAAGAAATAGATGAAACAAAGGGGGACAAAATACACTTAGAGCTGCCTCTCCTTTCTCTTCGGGATCTTTAGTCTGATTGATCTCGCCCAAGACTCAGTCCCATGGGGCTCTCTGAAGAGCATGGAGGGGACCTCTGGCCACGATTTCCCGAAGGATAGGGTCTCCCGGGACAGACACCTTCCCTGGCCACTCGCGCCGCTCCCTAGGACCCTGGGACCCTGGGACCCTGGGACCCTGGGACTAACGCTCAGAACTTACATCGCCGCCATATTGCCGTCTCCATAGACACAGGACGCGCAGGAAACGGCGTCTTCAGATATCCCAGGGCAACGACGGCAGCCCGAGTGAGGCAAGATTCGTAGAAGGCGAATGTGCCTCCCAAGTTTATTTTCTGTATTCAGTTTTGATTCCCTGATTTTTCCTGCTGGCAGTAACTGCGGGCTTCTACCTGTCGCGACATGGTAATGTAGAGCCCCCTAGTTGTGACGTTCCAGCAATCATGACTTTAATTGACGACCAAATTCGCAGGAAGCTCCTCGGTGGGCTTGGCACTCTCACACGCATAGAGACAGAACCTCATTCTCTGTGATTGCAATTGTTAACTTAAAAGCAGCCCGCAGTTATTTCTTATATGAATATTGCTTTGCAAATAGATCCCTTTTGCTGATGACAGGGAAGGTGTCCTCTGCGTTTTCTCCCGGCATTTCTTCTTGCTCAGCAACAAGAAAAACAACTCTTGAAGGGATCGGAAGGTTAACGTATAAAAGAATTATTATACATAATGTAGACTTTTGGAAGCCCGTTGGTTCATTTGCTGGCATGTGTGTTGGAGGAAGGGTCCCATTTTGTGAAGACTCCTTAGTACATGAAGCTGAAAGTCTCAAAGTTACTCTTGGGTAACTAAGGATATTTTGCTCCCCAAGACAGCGAACCGGTTTCCTTTCAGATGGAAGGGGAAACGTGACTAGACGGAGAGAGCTTAGTGAGTGGAGGGGTAAACACAGAAGATAAGCTATCATTTTGGGAGAGTTGGAGTTGACTTGTGAAAGGTGAAAGATGGACTGAGATGACAAAGTGACCTGAGCTGGCCTGGGAGATCACATGGCCAGAGACTGGCAAGGCTGGAGGGAAGGGGCAGGCAAATAACGCCAGCATGATTAGTAGTTTTCCGGGAATCAAAGAATGTGGAACTCAGTGAGCTTTTCACTGGTTTTAACGGGATTCTCAGAATCTGAAACCTGCACTTTGGACATGACGACTTTTATGCTGTTTGTAGTTTCTATAATGATTTCCTTTTTGTTTTTCCCCAAATTCTTTTTGAAATGGTCAGCCTGACTCAGCTAGACCTTAGGGACAAGGAAAGGAACTGGTTCACTTTTAGGATAAAAAGAAATAGGGACTTTGGGGGCAGGGTTTTGTGTTGGCCCCAGGAATCTCAGTGGGAAAACCCCAAGGAGGAAGAACAGCTCATGCTAAAGGCGTCCTTGTGCCTCTTCACTGGGGAGCCTCCTTCCAGAGCTCTTGCCTGCTCAATGGTGGATTCTGGGTTTGGAAAAATTAAAGGGGATGGTTCCTCCTCTTAACAGGGCCCCTGTAGGCTCTGCTTCTGTAGGTGTCTACCTGCCTCCTAGAAGCCCTGATGCCTAGTGACTGCAACTGACATCGGTGGACTCCCAGGGAGAAGCCTGCGTGCTGGACTTTGCCCAGGGAGGCACACACATGGAAAGAGGCTTCACAACAGATTGAGCCTGAGGAGGGAAAAGAGGAAGCTGGGTTTGCTTTGAAACTCTCCCTTTCCAGGAGCCCAGAACCAGCGAAATAATGGGTACTGGGACCTGTTGATCATATTCTCCCTAGACCCAAAAATAGATCATGGGGGAGGCGACCAAGTGTGGTAGCTCACACCTGTAATGCCCACTCTTTGGGAGGCTGAGGCTACTGGATCAGGAGTTTGGTCAGAAGTTCAAGACCAGCCTGACCAACAGGGTGAAACCCTGCCTCTACTAAAAACATAAAAATTAGTCGGGCATGGTGGCTCATGCCTGTAATCCCAGTTACTCGAGAGGCTGAAGCAGGAGAATTGCTCGAACCTGGGAGGTGGAGGTTGCAGTAAGCTGAGATTGCACCACTGCTCTCCAGCCTGGGTGACAGAGCGAGACTTTATCTCAAAAAAAAAAAAAAAAAAAAGAAAAAAGAAAAGAAAAAAAGAAAGAAAGAAAAAAAAAAGATCATGGGTTCAAGACTGGGTGATGATACAGGAAACTGATTATCAGGATGTAGGAGAAGGGAGGAAGGATGGAAGGGAGATGGCCTCAGATCCTCCTGGCCTGGAAGCTGGGGTGAGGAATAATAAAGGTAAAAGCACACTCCATGATTTGAACTTCGACACACATACAAAAAAAATACATTTTCTAAGCTTCTTTTTCCCAGGTATCTTCCCACACCCCTATGCCCTCCATCATATAGAGAAGACCCTGGGCTGGGAAATCAGGTAGACCTGAGATTAATCCCCACTCTATTACTAACTGTCTGTGTGACCTTGGGAAAGTCACATGACCTCGGGCAAGTCACATGACCTCTCTGAGCTTCAGTTTCCTCATCTGTTACCTGGGGATAATTCTGAGAAGGCAGGTGGGAAAATTGAGTGATAAGGTATGTGTAAAGTACTTGACATGTGGTAGGCAATCAACAAAATCTCTCTCACACACACACAGAGAGAGAGAGAGAGAGAGGGAGGGAGGGAGGGGGAGAGAGAGAGAGAGAGAACATTCACTAAATGGGAGATCTCTGTAGGTAAGCCGCTCAGCCTTCTGCACACCTGCGCCTCCTACAAGCATCCAGCCTCTCTGCTGCATGCTGGAGAAGTGGGAAATTTTTGCCATCTCCACGTCCTCCTGCTTTGTTTCTCCAAGAAGGAGGCTACCTTGCTGCTCTGGATGGAGAATGACAAGAGGAGACACCAGGGTGCCTTGCTATCCAGTTACAAGTCCACCCAGATCCAGCACTTAGAAAGCCCTCTCCTGCCTCTCTCCGTCCTGAGATTCTGACTCCATTTTGAGTGTTGGTTCTGGAATCAGTTTGCATTCAAGTTGTACTTGAGGGATGGAGGTGAAAAGGTGGGCTCTCCTCATAAAAAAGGATGAGTTCATGTTCTTTGCAGGGACATGGATGAAGTTGGAAACCATTATTATAAGCAAACTATAACAAGGACAGAAAACCAAACACTGCATGTTCTCACTCACAGGTGGGAGTTGAACAATGAGAACACATGGACACAGGGTGGAGAACATCACACACTGGGGCCGGTCGGGGGATGTGGGGCTGGGGGAGGGATAGCATTAGGAGAAATACCTAATGTAAATGACAGTTGATGGGTGCAGCAAACCAACATGGCACATGTACACCTATGTAACAAACCCGCACATTGTGAACATGTACCCTAGTACTTAAAGTATAATAAAAAAATAAACAAAATAAAATAAAATGTAAAGGTATACCAAAAACAAACAAATAAACAAACAAACAAAAAAAGAAAAGGTAGGCACTCCCACAGAAGCTCCTGTCCTCAGAAATGAGTGGGGTAAGTATTCTCAGCCCAGTCTGGAGTGGGGGATAGAGAGTGAGAAAAGGCTGTAGCTAAGAGGGCCACTGGGTAGTTTAGGGCTGGATCTAGGAGCAGACAGAGGACATTCTCTGCATTAGAGGGTCATGGTCCCCTGCAGCTACTGGTATTGGAAGGTGTTAAGAGACTGGTTGCAACTCCAGTCTGAAAGGGCTGCTGGGGCCCAAAACTGGCAGGGTTTGGGGATAGACTGCCAAATGGCAAGAAAATTTAAAGGAAAGCATTCCTTTCTGCCTGGGACCCCTACAGGATTTTCTTTTTCTTTTGTTCTTTTTTTTTTTTTTTTTTTTTTTTGAAACGGAGTCTTGCTCTCCCGCACTGCACTGCCCAAGCTGGAGTGCAGTGGTACGATCTTGGCTCACTGCAAGCTCCGCCTTCTGGATTCACAGCATTCTCCTGCCTCAGCTCCCTGAGTAGCTGGGACTACAGGAGACCGCCACCACGTCCGGCTAATTTTTTTTTGTATTTTTAGTAGAGACAGGGTTTCACCGTGTTAGCCAGGATGGTCTCCATCTCCTGACCTCGTGATCTGCCCACCTCGGCCTCCCAAAGTGCTGGGATTACAGGAGTGAGCCACCACGCCCAGCCAGGATTTTCTTTTTATTTTATTTTATTTTATTTTATTTATTTATTTTTTGAGACGGAGTCTCGCCCTCTCACCCAGGCTGGAGTGCTGTGGCACGATCTCGGCTCACTGCAAGCTCTGCCTCCCGGGTTCATGCCATTCTCCTGCCTCAGCCTCCCAAGTAGCTGGGACTACAGGTGCCTGCCACCACGCCCAGCTAAGTTTTTGTATTTTTAATAGAGACGGGGTTTCACCGTGTTTGCCAGGATGGTCTCCATCTCCTGACCTCGTGATCCACCAGCCTTGGCCTCCCAAAGTGCTGGGATTACAGGAGTGAGCCACTGCACCCAGCCCAGCCAGGATTTTCTAACTCTCCTATGAAAACTCAGGCCCCATAGATAACTTTCTCCCTCTATTCATTGTCCCCACCACAGAGTAGAAAGACATACAAGCTAACAGTAGGAGGATGGAGGGAAAATGACATGAAGTCTAATCTCAGAAAACTCAAGTTCAAGTCCTGGTTCCAGCTTTTAATAGCTGAGCAATGTCAGGAAAACGGTTAAACCTCCCTAAACCTGACTTTCCTCACCTGTAAAATGGGAACAAACAGGATTGTAATCAAAATACGTAACAATTGGTAAGGTGTGTGCACCTATGAGCATGAGAATGGACCTGTGAGCTGGACACCAGTTGGCCTTAGAGCCAGAGCCAGGGTCCTGGAAGCCCACATTGTGCCAGGGTCATAAGGAAGCATGAGTAGTTTAGGGAGGGGACTGGAAGAGTGTCCAGGGCAATTTAGGGCTCAGTAAGTGACTGTTTACCACTGGCACCAAAGTATTTCCAGATATAAACAACCAGTACAGCCATACTGTACTAGGTGCAAGTCACACCTAAGGGCAAATCCCTACCTTATTAGCTACTGTATATATGGTTGTTTATTTCAACTTGAAATCTTTCCCCTTCTTGATCCTACTCACTGGGGAAGGAATTGTGAACACAGCTAACTACTTGTTTTCTTCTAGTCTAAACATTGCTCCTTCTCTGTGGTAGCTCTCCTTGCTGCTTTCACCTACACAGTCTCCAGCTGGTTCTATGACCAGCACCACGGACAGCTCCCGCTGGCCAGGCCATCCCCCTTTCTCCTTCCTCCAACCTTCTATCGCCTCTTTCTCCACTTACCCTAACGCAGAAATCCCGAGGTCTGAACTGAATGACAACACCCCCGAGAAGACAGTACAGTGGAGTGGCTAGGAAAAAGACTCTGGAGCCAAGCAGACTGGAATTTGAATCCCAACACCATCAGCTATCAACTGTATAATATTTTCCTTCATTTCTGTAAGAACCAGGTTCCTCATCTGTAAACAGGCAAACCTATAACTGCTACCTCAAAGGTTATGAGGTCTATGGGAGACAAAAGAATTAAGAAACTTAGCACAGTGCCTGGTTCATTACAGGTTCTGAGTAAATGAAGAACACTGTTACTCTGTGACTTTCCATCTTACTTAATTCCTCACACCTTTTTCCACTCCATTTCTGACTAGAGCCCTCTCTCAAATGAAGGTGTTATGATATGACCACCAGCTCAGTGTGGCTGGCCTTCCTCAGTGTGGGAGTCAGCCTGGACTCAGGTATGGTAAGAGAGCCCACCTTTGACTGGTCCATAAGATTCTGTGTTTGTTAGTTTTCTGTGTTTGTTAGTTATTTTTGCATTTTAAATTTTTTGAGTTAATTTTATTATTTTTCTTTTTAAAATTATTATTATTGTTAGCAAGATAGGGTTTTGTTCTGTTGCCCAGGCTGGAGTACAGTGGCACAATTATGGCTCACTGCAGCCTTGACCTCCTGGGTTCAAGCAATCCTCCCACATCACCCCCCAACCCCCACCCAATCTGCCACCACCAGTAGCTGGGACTACAGGTGCGTGCCACTATGCCAGCCTAATTTTTTTTTGTACTTTCGTTGTGAAGATGGAGTTTCACCATGTTGCCCAGGCTGGTCTTCAACTACTGGGCTCAAGCGATCTTCCCGCCTCGACCTCTCAAAGTGCGGGGATTACAGGAGTGAGCCACCACTCCAGCGGAGCTAATTTTAGATGTACCAAAGTGTCACGAAAATAATACAGACAGTTTTCATAAACACTTCTCCCACCTTTCCCTTATGTTAACATCTTACATGACCATAGAACAAAACCAGGAAATTAACCTTGATACACAAATGCTATTAACAAAAGTATGGCATTTAGATATCTCAAGTTTGTCCGTTAGTGTTCTATTCCTGTTCCAGTAGTTGAGGATCCCACTTGGCAGTTAGTTTTCATGCCTACTTAGTATCCTTCACCGTGTCCTGAGTCTTTCCTTGCCTTTCATGACTTAACTGTTTTCAAGAGTACTGTCAGTTATTTTGTAAAAGGTTCATTCTGGGTTTGTGTCATGATTTCTCATGATTAGAGTGAGGGTAACACAGAGGTGATATGCCCTTCTCAGAGCACTATATCATAGTGTTGATATGCATTATCAGTGATGCTAGCTTGATAACTGGCTAAAGTGGTATCTGCTGGGATTCTCCACTATAAAATTGCTATTTCTCTCTCTTTTTAGATTCTGATCATCCCCATCTTTTGCTTCTCTAGGATTAATAGGTCGAAACCAAGAACCCTGTCCTCACACTATCCTTTTCACCCCTACACTCCCAACCACTCTCCCAAGCCACACCCATTCCCTATCATCTACCTGATTCCTTTCCTCTGAGTTTTCCTAAGTCAGCCATTCAGAGGTGTGTGCAGAAGCCAGATGCAAATACACCTGGAGTTTGCTAGGGGAACAGGGTACTTTCTGAACTTTCTTGCTGAGGTCCTGCATTTTCTGCTTGCAGGGACATTCTGAGCAAATGTGGCTAGCAACGGTCCACAGGCATGTCCAATCCAATTCCCAGCTCTGGCTGCAACCCTCGAGCACTTTCTTCAACATTTAACGTTTGGGTTTTAAAAATCTCTAATGGCCGGGCGCGGTGGCTCAAGCCTGTAATCCCAGCACTTTGGGAGGCCGAGGCGGGTGGATCACGAGGTCAGGAGATCGAGACTATCCTGGCTAACACGGTGAAACCCCGTCTCTACTAAAAAAATACAAAAAACTAGCCGGGCGTGGTAGCGGGCGCCTGTAGTCTCAGCTACTCGGGAGGCTGAGGCGGGAGAATGGCATGAACCCGGGAGGCGGAGCTTGCAGTGAGCCGAGATCACGCCACTGCACTCCAGCCTGGGAGACACAGCGAGACTCCGTCTCAAGAAAAAAAAAAAAAAAAAAAAAAAAAATCTCTAATCACATTTCTCTCCAATTGACCATGTATAACTTCTTGCTAACCACAAGCTTGTATCCACGAGCTTCCTTTCTTCTAGAATCACTGCAAAGCTCCTCGCTTCTGTGGTGGTACTGCCAGAAAGGCAGATGTACAGTTGATTTTTTCAATCAACTGAATGTGGGGAGATGTGCTCATTCAATCCTCCCCTTTGTCACCATCTCCATCTGCCCCAAGTTTATTCCATTTCATAGTTTTCTTGTGCTGCCTCTTCAGATGACAAAGGGTTAGGCCACACCTCCTCCAGGCTCATGCAGTCTCCATTTTTAAAAGCCTTTGTGCCAAATTGTGTTTTGAGGCTCTGGAAAGCCTCAGGAGAAGCCTTCATTAGTCCACATTCCCTCTTTGCCCTTTGTCCTGGTTACTATCGCTGTGTAAGGAGTTACTCCAAAATGTCAAGGTTCCAAACAGCCATTTTATTTTGTGGTTTTGTGAGTCAGGAATTCGGAAGCAGCTTGGCCATGTAGTTCTAGCTTGGGGTCTCTCATGCGGTTGCATTCAGACTTTGGCCAGGGTTGCAGCCATCTGAAGGCCCGGCTGGGCTGAATGTCCAAGATGGTGCACTCCCATGGCTGACAATTGGCTCTGGCTGTTAGCTGGGGTGTCAATTGGACCATGGACTGGAACACCTCTCTATAGGTTAGGTGCACACACTCTCCAGCATGGCAGTCTTAGTGTAGAACCAGGCAGAAGCTGCATGGCCTTTCTGACCTAGCCTCAGACCAGATTTGAGGTAGACCCAGCATCTCTACAGGAGAAGTGTCAAAGAATTTGTGGACATATTTTGACCGTCCCTCCAACCCAACCCTATCCTGGATCCCCTCACAGCACCTAGAACATTATTCCTCCAGAACTCCCTTCTCTAACAGGGTTCTGGTTAATACCAAGTTCATCAGTCCTTTAGGCTGAGGTGAGGAGTATGTCCCTCCCATCCTCTTAGTTTGCTGCTGTGGGAGACCTGGGATCTGGTCTGAACTCTGCTAATGTTTGATTTTTAAGAAAATGACTTCACCTCTCTGGGCCTCTGTTTCTTCATCTGCAAAGTAGGAATTAGGAACAACCTCATGTCACACACTGTTAGGATGAAAAAAGACATGTGAATATCACACGTAGCACACCTAATCCATAGTAGGTGCATAATAGATTATGGAAGATATGGCTGTGGGCAAGGCATTTTCCCTCTTGGGGCCTTGGTTTATTTATCTCTGAAATGGGGGTAATAATTCCCCAATTCTTCTTCCCCACACAGATGAGAGAGCTCTTAAATAGGCTGCAGGGAAGGCCAGCCCAGAAGTCAAACCCTGACCCTGCCTGGGCAGAAGGCCCAGCTGGGGTGGATGGGATGTGCATGTGTGCCAGGCAGCAGGTGTGACTCAGGCCGGTGAGGCACACAGGGCGGGGCTATATCTACCCAACTGACCCTTATCAGATCCGAGCCGGCCACCACTTGGCCCCGTGAAACAAAGAGGCTTTGAGAACCAGGCTGAGGTGTGGGAGGTGGGGCCGAGCCCCAGAAGGCACAACTACCCAGGGACCAGAGGGCACAGGCTGGGAAGCTGCCACCACCTACCCTGCCAAGGAGGTTTGCCCTGAAGGGGCACCCCCAAGGTGGGACGCTGGGTCTGTGTTCTCCAGAGAAGTCCTCCATTGTGGGAGCCCAGGCCTCTTTAGGACACAACCTGCTGGGGCATTTCCCTCCAGGCCCTCAACTCCATTCCTGCCATGGGATACAGCATTTCCCTTCCCCACCTCCCATTTTGAAGTCTCCCCTCCTCAAACTTCTAGCCCCAACTACACTGGCTCCCAATCCCTGGGCATGCCCTGAACTTCCCCTCTGTACATCTGCTCCTGATGATCCACCCACCTGCCCTTGCCCAAGTCACTCATACCCCTGAAGACCCAGACCAACACCGGCCCCAGGAAGTCTCTGAGCATTGCGCATCCTGCCCCTAGTCCTGTCTAATCGCTCTGCACTTCCTCTGGCGTCACACTGTGTGGAGCTTCTGTCTGAATCTTCATCCCTGGCAGAATCTGCTGAGCCTGGCAGAAGCCTAAGCCCACCAGGACCAGAATTGATGGTTGTAAAAGTTGTACACTGCACAGGGCTCTAGGTTGAGCGAGCAGGGGGACTGCAATCCAGACATGCTCTGAAAGTCCCAGCATATACCCTGCACTAGTCTCTTCTAAATGGACTTCCTACTCCGGGCACCAGACCAGGAGAGCTGCCTTTTCTAGTTGAGTGTCCCTGAGGGAGCACTTCTTACTAAATATTTCAATGGAGGGCTCCTATTTCCAGTTCCCACACAGGTGGCATAGGTGCTAGCAGTAGGCTCTGCTGTCTAAAGGCCATGTGCATTGGGTTCAGCCCTTTCCAACACAAGACCACTCACTGTCAGAAGCCATTCTATCCTGAGCCCTGTGTGTCTTAGGGAAGATGGCTGAGTGCAGGCCTGCAGGGCTTCCAAAGAGCCATGCAAGCGGTGACTGGGGCTTTCCAAACAAAAGAGAGGAGGCTGCAAGGCCCGCCTGAGGAAGAGTACTTACGGAGAGGCCCCAGCACAGCCAGATAGGGGAACCAGGGTGCAGTGAGCTTCTATAGAAGGTAACTGGCCCAGGCAGCTCCAGAGGCCTCGCAGCCAGGAAGTTCCCCCATTGTGACTCCTAGACCCTGACACTCCAGGTCCTCCCAGGGACCTGTGGACTTAGGCACAGGTCTTGCATTTTGCCTGGATTGGGATATCAGAGGCTACTCTGAATTTCTTTCCCATACATTTCCAAGACAGAGCAGAGAGGCAGGCAGACAGAACAGGTGCTTGGAGGGTCCCTTGAACACAAGTAGACCCTTGGATGACAGGGAGAGAGGATATCTCTACAGGAAAGCCCTGGACATCACCCTTACAGGTGCAGCCACTAAGGCCAAAGAAGACCAAGGTCCAAGGTCAAGGATGCTGTGGGTGGGGGAGCTGGATTTCCTATTTAAAACCCCCAAGGTTGACCTGGGCCCTTTTCTCATCCCCCTGGCTCATCCAACCCTGGCTTCCATCCTGGCCACTCTATTGCCTAAGTGTCTACAATCCGTCACCTTCTTTATGACCCTAGAGCCACTTCCCTAGTCTAGGACACCAACTTCCCAGTAGTGCTTCCACGATTGTTCCCTCTGGTCTGCCTTCCATACTGTAGCCAGATGAGCTTTTGGAAGCAACCTAGTCATGAGCTTCCCCTGTTTGAGGGCCCCCAGGATTGAGCCCTATTGCATGCAACACAGGCTCTGTGTCATCTGCCTCCTGCCTCTCTCTCCACTTTGGTTTTTGCCAAGCCCACGTGACCCACATAACTTTACCATGCTGGCCTAATGGTGGTTCCTCTAAGCCTGCAAGCCCCCAAACCTTTGATTTAACTATGTCCTTAGCCTGGATCTCTTCCACATGCCTGCCAGACAAACTCCTTCTTGCCCCATGTTGTAGCGTCATCGCCTTCAGGAAGTCTTCCTGGTCACCAGCCACTCCATGGTGCTTCAGTAGCCACTGTAAGGATGTCAGCCACAGCAGTTGGTGCACCATGTGGATATCCCTGTCTCCCACACTTCTCCCTCCCAACTTAGGAGTTCACTGAAGACAGGCACTGCCTCTTTCCCCCAACTTGGGCACAGTGCCTGACATGGAGTGGCATCCATTAACACTATGAGATTGGCCAACCGCGGCGACTCATATCTGTAATCTCAGCACTTTGGGAGGCTGAGGTGGGCAGATCACTTGAGGCCAGGAATTTGAGACCAGCCTGGCCAACATGGCAAAACCCCATCTCTACTAAAAATACAAAAAATTAACTGGGTTTGGTGGCATGCATCTGTAATCCCAGCTACTTGCGAGGCTGAGGCAGGAGAATTGCTGGAACCTAAGGCAGAGGCTGCAGTGAACTGAGATCATGCCACTGCTCTCCAGCCTGGGTGACAGAATGAGACCCTGTCTCAAAAAATAAAAAAAATAAAATAAGCATTGACTATGAGCGAACGTCACAGTTGTGGATGCAGCAGCCTTTGGGGCTAGGCTTGGGCCCAAGTGGAGAAGGAGGCGTTGGATCTGCACTGCCTGGGTCTGGGCAGTGCAAATGACCCTCCTCTGGGTCTCGGCACTGTACGGAGGATGGGAGAGATTTGGGCCACCACACTGCAGACACGAAAGATGATCTCCAGGCTGTCTCCTTGTTTCTTCATATCTGGGCCCAGGATTCCAGGAAAAGCTGTAGGGTCCCATTCCCACCCCAAATTTGTTCTTTTGAGGGACTGAATTCATACAAAGTTCTTTGTCTTTGAAATCTTTGTCTGAAAAATGAATTTGTTCCCTGAGGAGGCCTATCTAGAACAGAAAGGTCTAGGGACACCAAATAACTGTCTGCTGGACCACGTGTGCCCAACCCCAGTAGGAGAGGCGCCCCCCGAGCCCACTCCTTCCCCCATGACCTAGGGAGTCATCCACTGCATGCATCCACACTCACCAACAACTTATCACTGCAATCTGATCTCCCAGGTAGAATGTCTACAGGGAGAGAATGTGTGAATGAATGGACAAGAGCATCTTGACCTAGGCCTGATATTTCTCACTGTGAATGAGTTCATGAACATTTTGGTCCTTGTGAGCCTGGTCAGTAAGAGTCTGCCACAGAGAGATGGGTCCACTCTAGATGTGTTGACAAAGCAGATTTCCAGACCTCAGATGCTGAGTGTGACCTTCCAGAGAGAACCTGAGTTCCCCAGAGGAAAAGCTTGGGGGTAAAAACAATGTGCACAAGAGCCAGTCTGGAAGGATTCAAATTCTGCTTCTGTTGTTTGCTGTGTAATCTTGGGCAAGTTTCTTAACCTCCCTGTGCTTCTGTGTTCTCTTCTGGAAAGTAGTAATATTAAATGAAGTACACACCACGTATGGTCATTATGAGTATTAAATGAGCTACTGAATGTAAAGATCTAGAATGATGCCTAGCAAGGGTTAGTCATCATTAAATGATAGAAATTATCAATACAGCCAGTGGAGCCCGATTTCTCCAGATGACACGGACCACAGAATAATGGTTTTCTCTGGCATTTTCTTCAATGGATGTGAGGAGAGGATAAGCTAAGAGTCTGAACAGTCATCCCCACCACTTTCAACACAGTCATCTGTGTAAGAGGACAGAGCCTGGGCAGTGGCACACTTCAACAACTAGCTCCCCAAGGTGGGGGGAAACCCTAATTTGTAGTCTCTGCCAATTTCCAGTGTTCTATGGCCACTGTGCCTATTTCAACTGACTCACAAAACTCCTGAAAATTTTGTATCACTGGACCTAGAACCTCAGTTTATCTGTAGTGAGTATAGAAAAATTTGCCTTGGGATGGAGGGATGGAGGGAAAGTAAAGAAGGGGGTCATGCTGTCTTGGCAGTAAACCGGGCCTCCTCTGGACTAAGCAGTAGTTCTTGAGTGTGGCCCATGGACCATCTGCCATGTTTGGGGTGTTTACAAAACTAAGCTCCTGGGCCTTGCACTGGATCGATTAAAGTGGAATCCTGGGCTGGGCACAGTGGCTCACGCCTGTAATCCCAGCACTTTGGGAGGCCAAGGTGGGTGGATCACGAGGACAGGAGATCAATATCATCCTGGCTCACATGGTGAAACCCCGTCTTTAGTAAAAATACAAAAAAGAATTAGCCAGGCATGGCGGCAGGCACCTGTAGTCCCAGCTACTTGGGAGGCTGAGGCAGGAGAATGGCGTGAACCCAGGAGGCGGAACTTGCAGTGAGCCGAGATTGTGCCACTGCACTCCATCCTGACCAACAGAGTGAGACTTCATCTCCAAAAAAAAAAAAAAAAAAGTGGAATCCTGGAAGTGGGGCCAGGAATCATCTTTAAACAAGCTTCCTAGGTGATCCTGACGTTTCAGAACTGCTGGATTAGAGATCTCTGACCTGTCCAAGAAGTCAGAATAGTCCACAAGATAGATGTGAATTTTACAGAATCTTTTCACACTGTGGTCCATTACCAACAGGGAAGAGTCAGAAGCCCAGGCCCCAACAGCACAAGGGCATGATTATAGATGAGTGAGGTGACCATGGACTAGTCATCTCTGTTCTCTCTCGGATCCATCCTTGTTTGGGGTAAACGGTGAGGTCAGTGTGTAAAGGCCCTGCCCTGCGCAGAGCACAGCTCTCTGTAGGGGCTTTGCAGAGCTACTGGGTGGGAATAGAACTGCAGGGAGGGTGGGAGGCCTGGAGTTTCTGTCCTTGGAGGAAGGTGAGCCAGGCCTCTCTGAGGAGGGAAGAAAACCCTGGACATACCCTTCCAGGGCTCCAAACTATCCGTGAATTGTCCCCTCTCAGCATCTTGGACTTTGTGGCTCTAACAACTTAAATAATTTTTATTACAAAAGGAAGAAAAGACCAAAACATCCCCAGAATTCTCCCATGGGCTTCCCCCTCCGCGCCAATAAATAAGGTATGGGAGACTGACCAGCGGAAGGGGTGGGGATCATGGTTCAGCAGAAGAGGGAGCTTAGCCCGGGGGGTGGCAAGCACATCCAGCCCACTTCCCACAGTCCCCAGCACTATGGTCACATTGGCCAGAACACAGAACTCTGCCCACTGACAGCAACAGTCTCTGGATGTGTCTTGAGGAGTGTGGCTGGGGAGGAATGTCATACCTCAGAATGGCCGGGATGGCTGCCCCACCCCTGTGGCCTTCCCAGTTCTGGACAGCATCGGGTCCAGCCAGCTCCATGCTGGCTCCCAGGGAATTTAGCAGCATCAACTGAGGTGCAAGCCCACCCAAAGGGGCCTAAGACAGATGGAATGGGCCCTCCCCAATGGGGGAGGCAGAGTATGAAAACTCATAGTGAGAGCAGGCTGAGTTGGGAGTCGCCGTGCCAGCCTCAAGGTCTCTAGGATAGAGGGGTCAACAACCACCCCCTCGCCAGCTCAGCTTGCAGCTCTATGACTACACCACGGCGGGGGTGGGGAACCCTGGTGTTGCCCAGTCAAGTCTCAATGATGTATCTCCATGGCAGAGGAGATGGCAGGAGCCAGTGCACCCCAGCACAGGTCCCTTCCAGGGCCAGCTCCCTCCTGGCCGAGAGGCTTCTGGACCCAGTACAGCAGTTCCAGGAGGGCAGCGGTGGAGTCCTTTCAGCTCCCTGCCCCGGACATGCCCAGTGGGTGGAAGCTGCCCTCTTCTAGCAGGAGACGCCCCAGGCGGTAGAGCAGCTGGGGGTACCAATGCACACCCTCCCCAGGGGTCCAGCTGCCCCACGCCAAGCTGTGAAAGAGTCTCAGGGGCCAGAAGGCCAACTGAGCCAGGTGGTGGTCAGCCACGGCCGCGAAGCAGGATGCCACCACATCTTCCACCACCAGTGTCCCGTGCCTTGTGAGTGGGGCATAGGCCCCAAGGGCCACGTGTGTAGAGACAGCTGCCACGCGGGCAGGCTGCAGGCCTGGCACCCCAGCCACCAGCACATACTGGCCAGGCTGCACGTGGCTGGCAAATGTGGCCCGGAAGCGGGCCGCCGGCTCCGTGTGATTGTCAGCTGTAAAGAGCAGGTGAGCGGGTGTGAGTGCCAGGCGGCGTGGGGGGTCCTGAGTCTCGATGACCTGGAAGGCTCTTAGCCTGTGGGGCTCGCGGTCCAGGAAAATGAGCACATCACTGAAGGTGGGGCTCCCGTCCTCCCCCATGGCCAGCACGCGGTCTCCCGGCCTCACAGCTGACAAGGCCACACGCGCCCCACTCTCCAGGCGTACCTGGGCTCCGGCAGGGAAGCAGCCGCCCGTCTTGGCTGCGGCCGAGTGCTCTGTGGGAGAAAGGGACATGAAGGTGTTACTGCTGTGTAGCTCGGCCTCCCGGTCACAACGATCCTCCCTTGGCCACCCCAGCCAGCCAGAGCTCCTCTTGCTCCCAGAGAGCCCCTGTCACCATATCCTGGCTCCTGCCCCCCACTTCCTATGCAGGCTTGAACCCACACTTCACTGCCCCCCATCCCCTCACTCCAATGTGATCTTCTGCCCCCTCCTCCCCAGCCTAATACTTTGCCAACAAGAGGAGCACAGTAGTGCTCCAAGACCCAGTGGATGAGAAGGAAAGGGCTGCCTCATGGAGCGGGAGGTTGCTTAGCTCCTCCGAGGCCTAGATGTTTTATTTCTCACCCCTTGCTCAGACACTCCCCAAAAATTGCCCTCTCAGGCTGATTCCCCAGGTTCTGTAACAGAGCTGGCCCTTTGAACGTAGGGATGTGGGAGAAGCCCACCCAGTGGGGCGAAGGCAGACTCCTGGGCAGCCTCGGAGTGAATGGTTGGGTCAGGAGCAAGCCAGGGGCGAGGACACAGTCACCATCTTCAGTTCATGTGCTGAGTCCCTGTGCAGGGACAGGACACTGCGGCATCAGCAAGTGAGCTGGAGAACAGTGTTTGGGGGTCAGGAGTAATGAACAGAAGTGGCCGTCGTGGGCTGGTGTTTGCAGTGAAGGGTGGATGGGGCTTGCAGTAGACACAGTTGGCAGGGAAGTACTGAGTGGAAGGTTCAGGGTGTGGTTGTGGGTCAGGGTAGGGTCAGGAATATCAACATGTGGGCCTGGGCTCAGTGTGCAGGTCTATGAGAGTGTGACTACTACATGCTGCCAGTGTGAAGGGCTGAGCCGGCAGCCAGATGGGGCTAGGCTGGAAGCCACACAGGAACCATTTGGAGCCTCCATGGCTGGGTTTGGTGTAGTTGACAGGGTGCTGACAAGACTTGAGGGAGGGGTGAGGCCCCAGTGCCTTCCGATTCTGATCAACAATGCGGCCAATCTGGGAAAATCCACTTTATTGAGTCCACTTTGTTTAGTCTGGCTCTCCTGGCTGGCTTTGCCCTGAAATGTCCAGCTTCAGGGCATGGGGGGTAGAGTTTGAGTTTGGGGACGCCTGCGCCCCAGGGAGGGCTGACCTGCAGCTGGGTGATGGGTTCGGAGCCTCTGGGCTCCTGGTCAGGCATGCAGGTGTCTGGGCATATCCCGGCCCCTGGCCCCACCACCCGCCTTACTCTGCACCAGGTGGGGTGGGGAGGCCTTTTCTGGCAGCCTGGCTTCCTCCATCTGTCCAGCTTGCTCTGTCTTGCACCTCCTGTGGCAGGCTCTGGACTGTGGGCCACCAGGTCAGCACCCAGCAGCCCTGGGACAGGGCCCTATCTCCCTAGGCTCCTACCATGACACTACCAGGCATGGGATGAGCAGGCAGTCAAGGTCAGGAGTAGCGTTGGAGAGCGCCGCCGATGTCCTCTTCCCCCGGATCCCTGCCTCCATCCCTGGGCGGGCCTCTTCACCTTCTTGGCACTAGGCCTCCTGCCCACGCCCTGCGGCCCCGGCCCCGGCCCCGGGCCCAGCCCCCCGGCGGCGGCTCACCGGACTTGACGGAGCAATGCACGTGGGCCTTTGACTCGTAATACACCCAGTCAAAGCCGGCCTCCACTGCCAAGCGCGCCAGCAGTCCATACTTATTGCGGTCGCGGTCTGATGTGGTGATGTCCACCGCGCGGCCCTCATAATGCAGGGACTCCTCTGAGTGGTGGCCGTCCTCGTCCCAGCCCTCAGTCACCCGCAGCTTCACACCGGGCCACTGGTTCATCACGGAGATAGCCAGCGAGTTCAGGCGGTCCTTACAGCGCTGGGAGAGGAATGTGCGCGAAATCAGCTGGAGCGAAATCGGCGGGAGGAGACTGCCGAGGTGCAGGTGTAGGCGCAGCCTCGCCCAGAACTCTCCCGCCACACCCACGGGAGCTGGAAGCCCAGGAGGGTGCTGTCCCTCTCCCTTAGGAACAGAGGGCCCTGAAGTGCTCCCTCCCTAGCATACAGCCTCCCCGGGGGATCTAGACCGCACGACGGTATCACAAATCTGGAGGAGGCATGGAGGCAAGCGCCCTGGCGGCGCCTTTTCTGGTAGGTAGAGGTCTCCTGCCTCCCTGTGCTGTCTTCAGCTCCGGGTATCCATCCCTCCACAGACAGGACTACATCTTTCAGCGCCCGGTCCCTCTGTGCCTCCAGCAGGAGGGCCAGCCAGCTGCCGGGAGGGATGAGTGGCAGCGGAGTCGACTGCCTGCGGCGGGCCTGCGAGGCGTGCAAGGCCCGAGGTGCCCAGTAGGTGTCACCGCAGCCTCAGGGCTGAGGCCTGGGGACGACGAGCTCTGGAGGCGCGGCAGGTGCAGAGCGTCTCAGCAGCTTCAGGGGGTGTGTTGGAGGGGAATCGCCGGCCTGCCTGGATCCCTCGAGCATCACCGAGGACTCCTGCCGGGACCCTCTTATAATCCCAAACCGGCCCACACCCCCGCTAGAGATGACAGGGCCAGGGAACCAGAAACCGGTGGACTAGCGCCAGGGCCGCCCAATGCCGGGCCACATGCAGCGTCTTCCTCTGCAAGGCGCATAAGGGGCTGACAATCCCAGACCTCCAGGACCTCTGCACCGGTGGCCCGCCCCTATACCGTGGGAAGGAACTCCATAAACCAAGCTTCTGATCTCAGGGAGCCAGCTCCACCACCCTCCTCATGTGGAGTTGGAGTAGAGCCGTGCCCTGGGGGAAGGACCCAAGCGGCCATCCCTGGTTGCTGCCTCCTGGTGTGCCTGGGTCCTGAGAGCCCAAGGGGCTGTGCGGCTGACTCTGAGAACCTGGGGCGGAGGCCTTGGCCTGAGGGGAAAGGCCCTTCCACCAGTCCTCGACTCTGAGATTCAAGGCGCCAACCAGTGTGGGCAGCCCAAGTCTCAACCTACCCCCACCCTGCAGAGCCTGGGCCTCACAGACCCTTGGACTCAGCCTCCTAGGAGCCAATAGTAGCTACAACCCAGGGCCTTGCAGGTCCTCGCTGGTGCACAGCCTGGCTGGGGGTGCTTACTGCCCAGGGAGGGAGTTCCGCTTGCTCCTTTGTAGACCCTGCTGTCAGGCTTCTAGCCCCCCACCTATGCCCGCCTGCAGCCCTGGTTCCCCGCCTCTCTCCCTCACTGCCACCGCCCCCTCTCGGGTCCAGAGCCCGGGCGTGCGCTGTCAATGATTGCCCAGCCCGTGGCCCGGATCCTTATCTGCATTCCTCGGCGCCCGGCCCGGCCCGGCCACCAGCCAACCTTCGGCCCCGACACCGGCCGGCCAGCCCCGGCGCCAGGGTGCATGCTGAGGGCCCTGAGTCTAGCTGCTCTTCCCAACGGATCTAGAAAGTCAGGGGCCTGCTTTCAGGGGGAAGCCTCGGGAGACCCCGGAGGAAGGGGGTGAAGGTCTCTCCCTTCGCGGACCTGGCTGCAGGGAAGGAAGTTTGCGCCTCTAAGCTTGGGTGGAGCGCGGGTCCTGCTCCCAGCATGCAGAGACTAGCGTCAGCCCTGTTCCCTGCCTCCTTCGGCATCTCAGCCCCTCTCTTCCACCACCAAGCCCAGGAATCCCCTAAGCTCAGTCCCAGAGCCCAAAGACTCCAATAACCTACCCTTCCACCGCAGTAGCACCCCTCAGCTCTCCGAACAGACACGTGGGCTCGCTGAGAGGGTTCCCTTTCCCACCTCCGCCTCCCCATTCAACTCTTCCTCGCTGTTCTTAACCCCAGACCCAGCCGGGACGGACGCTGCTCCTGGAGGGGGCAGCGCATAGAACCAAGAGCGCACAGGGAGGAAAGACCGTGGTGCCCCTACGCATCAAGAGATTCTTTGCCTCAGGGATGCCGAAAGGTTTCAAAATGAAAGGGGCACAGCTGTGCAGAAGGTTAGGCCGGGAAGGACTGCGTGGGTCCCGGAGGCGCAGGAGGCAGCCGGGTAGAGGTACCTCCGGGTGCCGCGTCTGGCTGAGCTGCCAGTACTTTGGGGCAGAGGAGCCGCCGCCAACCTGCTGGGCTGTGGGGCTTGGCAGCGAGGAGCTCTTCTAGCAGTCTCCGCCGGGCTTGGGGATGCCGACACTCCTGCCTGGACCCCTGGCCAGCCCATCGTGGGCAGGAGGCAGCGGGGCTTGGCGAGAGGGGCAGGTGCCAGGGAGAGTGCCAGCCAGTCGAGAAAAGGTGCCAGGGGGTGGGTAGGGCCGGGCAGGTGGCGGTGCTTCGGCAGCGGCGCGCTGGTAGGGCGGATCGCGCTCACCTGGGTCATGAGGCGGTCGGCGCCTGTGTTCTCCTCGTCCTTGAAGATGATGTCTGGATTGTAATTGGGGGTGAGCTCCTTGAAGCGCTCGGAGCTGCGAGCGATCTTGCCTTCATAGCGTCCGCTGGCGCCCAGGGTCTTCTCGGGCACGTTGGGGCTGAACTGCTTGTAGGCGAGCGGCACGAGTTTGCGCGGCGGTCGCCGGCGGCTGCCCACCACCCGGCCCGGCCCGCAGCCCCATGCCGCCGGCACCACCAGCAGCAGCAACAGGAGCAGGCAGAAGTGAAGTCGGGGCCGGAGCCGGGCGGGAGACATGGCCAGGGAACCCGGGGAAGCGGCGGGCGAGGGCTCCTGGTGGGCTGATGGGCAGGCGAGTCGACGGGAGCGCTGCGGGGGCTCAGGCGTCCAGGTGGCTCCGGGGGGCTCCAGGCGGGGGCGCCATGGGCGGCACGGTGCGGCCAGGGCCGGCGGGACTCAAGTGCGGGGCGGGGGCCCGGGGCCCGAGCTGGTGGCGGCGCGCTGTCCCCCTCGGCGCCTCGACTCTGAGCTGCCGGGCTCGCCGGCCGCCAATAAATAGGCCGGCCCGTTTGTTTTGGCAACGCGGCGGCGGCGGGGGGCGGCGGGCGGCGGGGCTGCGGGCCGCCGGGCTGGGCTGGGCTGGCCGGGCCGGCGGGCTGCAGGGCCCCGCGGTTAGCACCCCGGCCCGGCGGTCAGGCGGCTCGGGCGGAGCGGGAGCTGCTGCCGTCTGCGGCGCGGCCCGGGGCCGAGTGAGAGGGGAAATGGAAGAGATCCGGGCTCGGGCCCCGCGCAGACCGCACCCTACCCATGTCCCTGCCTCCTGTGCGCTCGACAGCGAACCTGCAGCAAGGGCAACACAGCCTCCTCCCCCTCGGGCGGGCGGCCCCGGCACTAGCCAGCCCTAGTCCCGCTCGCGCCTCCGCCGCGCGTCCGCCCGCCCGCTGCCCTCTGCGCCCCCTGCTCTGCCCGAGTTTGCCCTCCCCGCCTGGACGCGCCCCACCCCGCCCTGGCCTCGCCTACCGGCTCTTCGCGGCTCTGGGGTGCCCCGCCAGGCGCAAACCTCCCGGACAGGAGCTGCCACCCCCACGGAGACCGCAACCCACGGCGCGGCCGGACGCGAGGGGCGGGGGGCAGTGACCGGACCGCACAGCCGCCTACGGTGTCCCCTGCGGGGAAGCAAACCCAAAAGGCAGGAGGCCGCTCATAACCTGGTGCCCCACCCTGGCCCAGGCGACGCGCCCTTTCAGCTTGGTGGAGCGGGGTTCTGTATCAACCTGGTGCACATCCCACAGCCTGCCTGTTGGCGTCAAACTGGGGGTGGGGAGTCTAGCCTTTTGAAGAGTCAAATAGGGGGTTTTAAGTTAGAAACACTGTTAAAAGCGACAATATGAAGTTGCAAAGGGATAGGTCAATATGCAGAGAAGGGTAGCTAAAATGGTGACATCAACAGAATACCGAGGAACCCTGACTGACCATGTTAAAGAGGGGCCGCAAATATCTCAGTAATGAGGGCTTGCTATGAATGCCAAAATGATGCAAAGCCATCGGAACTGCTAAATAATTACTTGCTTCTATATTACACATTTAAAAGAGCAAAGAATATGTAGAAACAACTAGGAACGTGAACATGTGTTATGTGTTTTTATACGACATTCGGGAAAGCTGAATGAATTAGGATCCCTTCTGTCAAAACAAGTAAAGGCAAGTGTGTTAAAGGCAAACAAAAAACATCACCACCACAACACCAAACTATATGATTTGACTGTAATAGATTCTGCAAATCCAATAAAGGTAGAAATGAAAAGATGAGAAATAAAAAGGCTTAAAAATTATCATCCAAATTCTATTAATACAATAGGTACCATTTTATTGGTACTTATATTCCTGAATATTGGAGTTATTAGATATTATTGTACTACTTGTTCTACTTGCATTATCTAATTTAAACTCAAAACGGCCAAAGGAGCTATTACTGTCCACATTTTACAAATGAAGATATTGAAGTTCAGAGAAGATGAACAACTTGCTAGTGGCTGAAAAGCAGGGATTGAAGCCTATGACTCTGGCCCAGCCCCAGTTTTTGCCTAGGCAGGTGCATTGTCCCTCTGTGCAGGACCAATCCACCCAACACCACCGGGTTTGGGGCTGAAGTAGCTCTTCACAGATTTACTCACACTCTCTGGATCAGTTTTATAAACACAAATTCAGGATTGGATGAGACTCAAGAGAGTGCTTAATCTAAGCGCTTGAAAGGAAACTGAGGTCCACAGAAAGAAATTTAGGATTGCTCCACTAGGAGTGGAGTGGTGCCTGCAATGTGGAAACAAAATGGATCGCCTCCTTTCCTCCCCTTTGCCCGCACCTTCTCCCCACCCCGCATGTTCTTTCTTGCATTGGCATTCAGATTCTGTTTCCTAGTCAAAGATGAATGTTCCTTCTTTTCCCTGAAAGCTTTCCAAGAGCTTTAACTTGTATTTTCCAGGGCTCAAGAACTATCTCTGCGATATTCTCCATCTCCTTTCCCTCCTGCCCCACTACCTCAGATTTCTGGAGCAGGGTCAGTACCTCTCACAAACTAGACAAACAGGGGCTCTCTGTTTTTATGGAGCTGCATGAAAGAAAATTCCATAGGCTTCTGCGGTCACCTATCCCAGTGTTTAATAATATTCTTCTAGAGAAGTTTCGCCTTAAATTTAGTCTTTCTCCCTCCCTCTCTAATGCAAATTCAACTCATTCCTCTTTTTCTGGCCTTGGGGTTTAGGGCCATTATCCTGCTGATTATCCTTCATGCATTGTCTTGAAGAGTTGTTAAATTACTTTCATTCTTCTTTTCTCCAAGTAAGAGACAATTTCTTTAAGTTCTCTCAGAGGTTCTAATTTATAATCATTTATTAGTTTTTCCATTCTTCCTCTCATTTCTCCTCTCTCAGACTGTGATTCTAACCTATTAAATACAAATCTGGTAAAGATCTGATCCATGTCAAATAAGTTCTTATGCTGTAAGTGCTGCCATAGCTTGTCATCAGGTGTGCCACTGCAGCAGAGCCACCTCGTTGGTTGAGATTGGGCTTCACTAAGACCAGACCCTCCTCTGCCATGCTAACTTAGGAGCAGTGATAAGGGTGTGTGCTGGAGAAGCAGAGGGAGACCAGTGTATCAAGTTTTTTCTCTCTGCCAGGTGCTTTACACAATTAGTAAAATCTCCACAAGAATCCTCTGTGCATGACATTATTCTCCTTTTACAAATCTATAACTCCAAGATCTAGTTGCCAAGTAACTTGCCTGGGGTCCCAGAGCTAAAAGTTGAACGCAGAGCTTTTTCACTCCAAAGCTGTACTCTTTTCTCAGGACATAATGGTGCTCCAAGATCTGAATCTCAAATTTGGGTCAACATCAGTCCAACCTCCTTCAATGGAGGAAGGGCGGAGACTGGGAGCACCATAAAGTGACCTGGAACACTTTAAATCCAACCTGGGGCCTCAGTACCCGGGTCATTTCTTGGTTGCCTATGTTCTTAGCTGTTCAGTAGGTGTAGGGTGGCTTTTAAACTGGGCTAGTAGTTCCTTAGACCTATCAAACAAGACCTGGTTCTTTTTCTGATCATTGCCAGCCTCTGCCAGCAGTATTAAAATTGGACAGGGGCAGAGTATGCCACTCTGGAAGCTCCAATGGCCTACAGCCTGGGACATGTGACCTCATTATCAGGAGAGAGATGCAGTGATCGAGCCTCACTGGGCTCGACCCACCTGAGCCTGCTGGTAAAATCACTTTCTTCTCTCACCTTTAGATCTCTTCTATCCTTCAATCAGCTCTATTTTGAAGATAACAAATTATCTATTGCTTTGGATAATACGATTAATTTTTTGTTTAGAAAAGTGAAAGTTTAAAAAAAATTAGAAATGGAGGGAAATACATAATAGAACATAATTTAAATATCTACTTAGTAGACTACCATGTTAGCATTTTTAGTTAATCTTACTTTAACGCTATATAGTACAAATACATTGTACTTATAGTATATACATGATATTCTATAGCATATCTTCACATCCATGTACATACTGCATAGGTCCGCACTTCTATAGTCGACTAGTATTTTTTCTCCTAATCCTGCCACTCGACTGGATCAATCCAGCTCTAAATCCAAGGGTGGTAAGCCACAACCAGACAACTTTCAGGAATGCAGTTAGTCCAACACCCTCCAGTGACCCAGTGCACAGCAACCCTGGCTCAGTAGAAACAGTGGACGTGGAGGTGGCAGACCCGTGCCTGAACACCATCTTTGCTACCTTCTACCTGTGTGACCTTAGACATGTTTCTGAACTTCCATTTCTCATCTATAAAATGAAAATAATATCATATACCTCATAGAGTTGTTGAAAGGGTTAACAAATATAAGCTTTAAAGTACAAATGTTACTTATAATTCACTTTTATCCTCTGCTGGGTTCACTTAGGAATAGCAGCAGTTTTCTGATTCCTATTATTCATCTAGGGGGAATACATAAGGAGGCTCATGTGTGGTGCCCCAAGACAGCAGTGGTGATTAGGAGCCCCTACCTCTTTCTATTAGTGAATATCTACCTTGATGCTATTGTATAATAGGCCCATAAGAACACAGAATGCAAACAGAAAAGTAGAAGATACAGTTGTCCTTGAGGAATTTACTATTTAACCTTAAAGATAAATCATGAAAACAAAAGACAATTACAAAGCCACAAATGCTACTCACAAATGAATACAGAATAATGCATTATAAACTAGATAGGCTAATAGATTAGATGAATTTGGTCTAGGAGAATATGGAAATAAGAAGTGATTAGCCTGGGGTTAGACCTCTTGGATAAAATCAGTTCTGAAGGAGGGAAGGGAACGACTGAAAAGAATGAAGAGGATACTCAGGAAAGGGGAGTGGTACAAGCAAAGATGATGGCCTAGTAATGAAGAGCCAAGTTAGATGATCTAAGAAAGAGAGGAAACCCTAGTATCATCTCACAAAACCTTCACAAAAACCTTATGAAGTTCACACTATTATCTTAATTTTACAAATGCAGAAACTCAGGTTCACAGCTTGTCCAATAGGGAGCTGGAGTTGGAATCCAGGCCCCTGTTGACTCCATGGTAACAGTTTCTTGGCGAGTGATTCCCAGAGCAAGCATGCTGGGTTGTCCACCTCTGTTCAAGTCAACCATTTTCCTTCCTAAATTGAAGTAACTGTTTTTCCTCCCTCTAGAACTGTTACCTTCTTCTTGGGCTTTTAACACCTTATACTTTATTTGACTGACCACTTCCCCAACAGGATGGTGTCACTCTGACTTCTACTGTTGATTTTTTGAAAAGGTAAGCAACTCCTTACCTTTTCAAAATTACCTTACCAAAAGGTAAGCAAATTTGGCCCCATGTGCAGAAATAAAAGCATACCTTTCAAGCCTCTGATCAGTCCAGGTCACATTTGGAGATCCAACTAGAGCCACTCAAAACTAACAATGCTTTGAAAGCTGGCTGTTGATTAGAAATGGGAATGTCAAGTTACCTTTGCTCAAACAATAAGCTCATTACGAGGTACTTCAGAGAGAGTCAGGCATTAAAGACCTTGCTTTGATGACTTTGAAAAGCTAGGAAAAGGCAGAATTAGTTACAGAGTGTTTTTCCCTCAAATCAGAGACCAAAGATTGTGGGAAACTCTTATCGTATAGAAAGACATTTACAGAAAAAAAGACAGACGTCTTTTTTATCTAGGGCTGGGCTCAGTGGCTCACACCTGTAATCCCAGCACTTCGGGAGGCCAAAGCCAGTGGATCACTCGAGGCAAGAGCTCAAGACCAGCCTGGCCAACATGGCAAAACTCCTTCTCTACTACAAATACAAAATTTAACTGGGTGTGGTGGTGCGCGCCTATAATCCCAGCTATTCAGGTGGCTGAGGCACAAGGATGGCTTGAACCCCGGAGGCAGAGGTTGCAGTAAGCCAAGATTGCACCACTGTACTCCAGCTTGGGCGACAGAGCAAGACTCTGTCTCAAAAAAAAAAAAAAAAAAAAAAGAAAAAGAAAAAGAAGAAGAAGAAAAACAACATACATACATATATCTCTGTACATGGATTATAACACATTGACTAACTAATGAGTTATTTTTTTTTTCCTGAGCCACCATGCCTAACCTTTATTTCTACTCCAGTCTCTATTTGAGAAGAAATGAGTTGCTTAATAGAAAATCTTAGAAAACACTAGTTCAGTGAATGTTCAATAACACTCAAGTGATTCCCTGGCACACCTATCAGCTTTCTGTAATTGGGTTGTACTAGTCTACCCACAGTCTCTTACCCGGTCCCTCTGGGTAGAGATGGTACCCTAAGGATGCTGGGGATCTGTAGCCAAAGAAAGCAAGAAAGGATATAGTCAATTACTTTTTAGTAACTTGTACTCTTAGCTTCTGCAAAATGACAAGTTTATTCTATTCTGGTTATAGCTAACAAAAGGGTATTTAATTCTCACTCCTATCCTACAACAGAGTGCCCCAAACAAAACAGACTTCATTTATATCCACAAATTTCTAAAACCACCCAAGATACTGCTGGTGTGAACAGGGGTGTCTCATGTGTGTGATAATCTTTCTTCATTTATTCATTCAACAAAAAAAATTTTTTTTGAGAACCTACTAAGTGCCAGACACCATTCTAGGTGCTTGAAATGTGACAGAACAAAAAAACAAAACAAAACAAAATCCCTGTCCTCATGGAACTTTATTCTAGTAAACAGGAGTTGGGGAGACAGACAATTTAAAATGAACATAAGAACACCGAGAGCCATGGCTCATGCCTGTAATCCCAGCACTCTGGGAGGCCAAGGTGGGCAGATCAACTGAGGTCAGGAGTTCGAGACCAGCATGGCCAGCATGGTGAAACCCTGTCTCTACTAAAAATACAAAAATTAGCCAGGCATGGTGGTATCCACCTGTAATCCCAGCTATTCAAATGGCTGAGGCACCAGAATTGCTTGAACCAGGGGGACAGAGGTTGCAGTGAGCCAAGATCGCACCACTCCATTCCAACCTGGGTGACAGAGCAAGACTCTGTCTCTAAACAAATAAATAAATAAACAGGCTGGGTGCAGTGGCTCACACCTGTAATCCCAGCACTTTGGGAGGCCAAGGTGGGTGGATCACCTGAGGTCAGGAGTTCAAGACCAGCCTAGCAAACATGGTGAAACCCCATCTCTACTAAAAATACAAACATTAGCTGGACATGGTGGTGCGTGCCTGTAATCCCAGCTACTAGGGAGGCTGAGGCAGAAGAATCACTTTAACTCAGGAGGGACGTTTCAGTAAGCCAAGATGACGCCATTGCACTCCAGCCTGGGCAACAGAGTGAGACTTCATCTCAAAAAATAAAATAAAATAAAATATATAGTTGCACTTCAGTTTACAATGAACCCACTAAACCTACTGTAAGCTGACAATATCCTAAGTTGAAAATGCATTTAATATACCTAACCTATCAAATGTCATATCCTAGCCTACCTTAAACATGCTCAGAACACTCATATTAGCCTACAGTTGGCCAACATCATCTAACACAAAACCTGTTTTATAACCCAGTGTTGAATATCTAATGTAATTTACTGAATACTATACTGAAAGTGAAAAACAGAATGATTGTATGGGCACTCAAAGTACGGCTTTTACTGAATACAGATGGCTTTTGCACTATCATCAAGTCAAAAAATTGTAAGTTGAGCCATCATACATTGGGGACCATCTGTAATAATAATAATGTGTTAGAAAGGAATAAGAAAGGACTATGGGCAAAACACCACATTCCAAGCACCTAAAACAGGGTGAAAGGATTGGGGTGCAGCCAGCTTGTGGCAGGAGGGGGATGCAAGGTCAGAAGGCAGATTCCTCCGTTAAATAGAGTGGTTAATGTTGGTCTCATTGAGAAGGTGCGATTTGAGCAAGGACCTGAAAGAGGAGAAGGTTTTCACCAACCAGGTACCTAGGGGAAGAGCATTCTAGGCAGACAGAACCATGGCACGTCATGGAAATAACAAGGAGACCATTGTGACTACAGAAAATAAAGCTAGGTGGGAGAGTCGCGGGAGAGGAGGATGGAGTGAGTAAGCTTAATTTTCTACTTTCTGATCACGAGGGTGTTTTTCAAACTTTTTGTAAAGCTCAGAGTGAAGATAATTTACCCTTTAAAGAGATTTACGTATTGACATGTAAATATAGACACAACATAATTAAGTAAAAGTAGGTAACAAAACAGTATTTACATACAGGATTCTTTTAAACTTTAAAAGAGAGAGAGAGAGAAAGAGAGAGAGAGAGAAACCCTCTCATGGTTCTTTCTCCTTCGTACACTTAAAAAAATTTTTTTTCTTTTGAGACAGAGTCTCGCTCTGTCACCAGGCTGAAGTGCAGTGGCGCAATCTCGGCTCACTGCAACCTTCTCTTCCTGGGTTCAAGTGATTCTCCTGCCTCAGCCTCCAGAGTAGCTGGGACTACAGGCGTGCGCCACCATGCCCAGCTAATTTTTGTAATTTTAGTAGAGACGGGGTTTCACCATGTTGGCCAGGATGGTCTTGATCTCTTGACCTCATGATCCGTCAGCCTCAGCCTCCCAAAGTGCTGGGATGACACGTGCAAGTCACCTCACCTGGCTCCCACACTTGAAAAATTTGAGAGGAATGCTGGGTGTAGAGGCACTCACCTATTGTCCCAGCTACTCAGGAAGTTGAGGTAAGGAGATTGTTTGAGCCCAGAAGTTTGAGACCAGACTGGGGAACTCAGTGAGACCCCATGGGAGAAAAAATTTTAAAAATGAAACAATTTGGGGGAAAGAATCTATCCTTTAAATATCAACTTCAGGCTGGGCCTAATGGCTTTCCTTGAACCCAGGAAGTTGAGGCTGTAGTAAGCCATGATTGTGCCACTGCATTACAGCCTGGGAGAATGAGTGAGACATCTCGAAAATAAATAAACGAAAATTTTAAAAATAAAGGGGAAATTTAACACGGTGATATTTTCAGCAAAAGGCAGAGAAGACTCCTCACTAGGACACCCAGCTTGTGAGGCAGCTGACTTCGAGTTTGTACTTGGCTGTCATGTACCTGGGACGTACCAGGCACAAGTCACAGCCACACTGTTTTTGGAGGGGTCACCAGTCAACGAGATGAAGTACAGTGAGGCCCCAGTTCCCGTACTATGGACTAGTGAACGGTCAAAGTGTGTGTGCATTTTTAGAGTTTGACAAATGAAAATAGCAGAACTGTGCCAAATGAAACTATTTAATCTGTTCATATAGGGTAGGGGTGGAGCAACAGCAGAGAACACTTCAGGGTTTCTCACCTAGGGTGCTCTGTGATGACTCAGGGACTGGCCTGGCTCCTTTGGGTCATTGATCAAAGCCATTTTTTTTTTTTTTTTTTTTTTTGAGACGGAGTCTTGCTCTGTCGCCCAGGCTGGAGTGCAGTGGCCGGATCTCAGCTCACTGCAAGCTCCGCCTCCCGGGTTCACGCCATTCTCCGGCCTCAGCCTCCCGAGTAGCTGGGACTACAGGCGCCCGCCACCTCGCCCGGCTAGTTTTTTGTATTTCTTAATAGAGACGGGGTTTCACCGTGTTAGCCAGGATGGTTTCGATCTCCTGACCTCGTGATCCGCCCGTCTCGGCCTCCCAAAGTGCTGGGATTACAGGCTTGAGCCACCGCGCCCGGCTGATCAAAGCCATTTTGAAGCAGGGACTGCTTAGTAGGAGCTGAGCTTTCCACCAGAAAGACAACGTAGGAAATAGTTCCTGGCTGTGAGAACCTAAGAGGTATCTAGAGGGATGGGAATCTCAGAGATAATGGCAGTCATCAAATGGAACTGAAGCAGGTAGAGAAAGTGGTTTCAAAAGGATCTAAAGGTGATGGAAAACATTTCAATGGTTAAGCCACTTAGATAACTAATAGGAAGAATTCAGTGGGAAGAAAGATCCCCACTGGAAGCTCCAGAAAATGGGCTATATTGCTGACCAGGAAGGGAGATACAGGAAGCCTATAAAGTTGGCTTAAACCTCATGTTGGTTAAACATCATGGTATTCACAGACTCGAACTGCAAATGAGAAGATCCAGTGGGAAAACATTTCAGATCACTAAGGGAACGGCACAGGGTTGTAGGAAATGTATTGGGAATTAGATAGAGAAACCCACATTCAACAAGAAACAGGAATCCTTAAACACGTATTAACTCAAATTGTATACTTACTGACTGCATTGAGTGCTTATTCACTATCACCACCAACAGGGGGATTATGCTTCTTGCTGAATGGCCACAAAAACATACTGCCTGTGTTCAATAAGCCTACAATCTGCCGCAGCCTCCTGAGTACCTGGGACTACAGGCGCACATCACCACACTAATTTTTTTTTTTTTTTTTTTTTTTTTTTTTTTGAGATGGAGTCTTGCTCTGTCGCCTAGGGTGGAGTGCAGTGGTGCGATCTCAGTTCACTGCAGCCTCTGCCTCCCAGGTTCCAGCGATTCTCCTGCCTCAGACTCCCAAGTAGGCTAGCTGGGATTACAGGTGCGCGCCACCACATCCAGCTAATTTTTGTATTTTTAGTAGAGATGGGGTTTCACCACGTTGGCCAGGCTGGTCTCGAATTCCTGACCTCAGGTGATCCACCCACCTCAGCCTCCCAAAGTGCTGGGATTACAGGTGTGAGCCACTGCACCCGGCCCACCACACTAATTTTAAAAATGTTTTGCAAAGACAGGGTTTTGCCATGTTGCCTAGGTCTCAAACTCTTAGCCTCAAGCAATCCTCCCACCTCAGCCTCCTAAAGTGCTGGGATTACAGGTGTAAGCCATGGAGCCCAGTCTCAAATTTCCCCTTTAGTACAATCCAGACACTCAATCTTTTCTTTTTTTCTTAATTCAAAATACCATTGTACAGCTTGTCCTTCTGAAATGATCTATTCCCTTTGTCTTGCCATTCTAATTATGTAAATTTTCCTGCCAGATTTAATTCACACCTATGAAAGAGGGCAACACAACAGACATTACCACTACCAGAAAACCACTCAAGTTGGGCCATCAGTATCACCTTCAAATGTCATCACACTGTTATTAGTATTGCTGTCATATATGAAACAAAACCTAAATTATTACCAGCTTTGCCTTCCGCAACTAGTGCCTCCTCATTCCTCCCACGTGACAGGACACCCTGAAATCCCCCCTAGGCAACAATGCTAAATGAAATTGGCAGTCTTTCCTTCTTGTGTGGCATCAGGCTTTTTCTGTCTTGAGTAAGGGCTGTCTTTATCATGCATGATTCCCAACAGTACTGCTCTTGACCCCTGAGTGGAGACCCACACCCTATGGAGCTTCTCTACTAGCTCCAACCCCTTTCACCACTCCCTGCTCAGCCTTCAAGGCCTGAGGTAGGAGGGAAAAGCCAGGATGAAGTGGCAGTCAAGAGGATCACCCTTCCCCTACTCCATTCTCCCCTCTCCTGTCACCCATTTCTGACTGGCCGTCAATCCTATCAGGGGTCCATAAAGCTGGGAGGACTCTGGCCCGGGAGAGGGGGGTAGGGGTTAGGCAAACAGGCCAGGGAGGCAGTTGGTTGAAATTTAACCACAATATTCTCAGTCTCTATTGTTTTGAGTGAGGCCCAATATTTCCACAGCAGGATTATAGGATCTGATTAACCATGTTAGACAACAATGCCGAGCTGGGATGGGCTTCCCCTTCCAGCTGCCAATATGAAAAAGTAAATACAACACATTTCAGAAGGGACTCCCAGCAGCCCCTGAGCCCTACTCCCCAATTCTAACTCTGCTACTGTTTTGGGCCCCAGAGTAAGAGGAGGGAGGAAGAGTGTGGCACTGCATGCTCCTTTAACTACTGGCCCTTGGCCCAGCAGGACAAGTAATCCTAGCACAATCTTCCCAGGTGAGTCAATGGCTGTGCGCTCCCCACACCCTGGAGCTCTTCCAGTGCTTCTTCCGGGTTCCCCTGGTAGACTGGCCCAGATTCTCAAGAACCCATGAGAGTTGGGTGCTGAGTGGGTGGAAGGGTAGCAAAATCTGTTGGACTCCAAACAGAGAAACTGAGTGGGGTGGGACTTAATAGCTGAGAAGAGTGATGAAGCCTTTGCTAGAATACTTGGGTGCTACCTAATGATTTCCTGTGTGCTAGGATAGAGAACTGAGAGCCCAGAGCTGAGAGGATACATAAAAGGCCACCACAAAAAAAAAAAGTCTCAGAAGATGGGATGAAAGATCAAAAACAGATGGACTTCTAGATCCTCAAATAGAGAAGGATTCCCTATGGTCCCTCTTCCTCACATAAGACAAGCTACCTCATACCCTCCACACACTGGATGTTCCACTCATGGTGAGGTCTTCTGAGGCCTTGGCCAAGAACACAAGGAAAAAACACAGAGCAATGAGCTGCCCTGGACAAGAGTACCCTGTAGCAGCTTCCAGGGCGTCACCACAGCTGGGAACCCCCCTCCTACAAAGCATGGGCTTCCTTCTCTTCCTGCATTCCCCTCTGTATCTAAGAGCCTAGCGTAATCCATTACAATTTTGCTAGCCCATACATTTATGCATGTTAGTAACAGAGATGAGGAACCAAGGTTCTTGAGCTCTGAGTTTGGTAGCTTCCTTGCAGTATGTCACTTATTCCTTTCAAACAGATTTTTCTTCAAGAAAAATTAGAAGACAGAAACTATTTCACAGCAGAGTTTAGAAAAACATATTCTGATTGTATCAAAACCTAGTTAACGTAAAATTATATTATTTAATGGTATAATACCCCTGTAGTGATATTTTCTGAGTTAGGGTTAACACTGACCCTGTTCTCAAAGAGTATAATCTAACGAAAGGATGAAAACAGAAAAGTGCACAAGAAATGTGTCTATTAACACAGTCTACATTAATAGCACAAGCAGAACAGACAAAGTGAGCTTACCATATCATGAGGAAGGGCTATTAAGAGAATTTAGGCTTACCCTATACTCTTTGGAGTGAATTTGTGTAGTTTTGTAAGTTGGAGAAAATGAGAGACAGAATAAATGGAGAGAGAAAAATGCTCCTGGTGACAATGTAAGGAATGAAACCAGGAGGAGCAGCATAGCCTTTTCCATTCCCCACTCCTCCCGCCAGCTTTGTACAGAGTATACAAGGGGCCCCTGCTTATCTCCCAACAGACGTGGGCTAAGGAGGAGGTAAGGGCTTGGGAAAATGGGAGGTCTAAGTGAAAAGGAAGGAAAGAAAAGGGAGTCCAAATGTACTGCTGGATAAAAACAAGCAGCAGTAGGGCTGAGTATCAAGAAATGTGAGCATCTCTTCTTCCCCCAGTGCTCACTGTGGGTGCGCTGCACCAGGCCTGTGGAAGGATTTTGGTCTCAACAGGCTAGACTCTTTCCAGTTCAGAGCACAGGAACACAGATCTCACTCTTTGCCACCTTACACCATAGGAATTAGCTCCACAGGAGTCAGGGAAAGATAGAGACTAGAAGTTTTCTTTTTGCCTTCTCAATAACTTTACTATCCCTTGGAAATTCTCCTTGATCTGGGAGACTGGCTGCCTGGTGACAAGAGAAGAGAATGACCCTAGTGGTATCTTTCAGGACCCAGCCTGAGCTCTGCTTTTAAGAGTTGCTGGGGAAGTCCCCATTGAGGCATGAGAAAAGGAGGTGCTATCCAGCTGGAGTGGAAAGGGATGAGGCTTTCTCTCCAAGCAAAGAGCATGCCTGTCCTAGCTAACTACGGGGGACCAGCCGGCAAGGCCAAGTAGGCCTTGCAACCTAGGTGGCGCTATTTCTCTACTTTTTAGGTCGAGTTCCTGCAGGAACTTCCTCGAGGTCCCAAGTCCTGCTCCTGGTTTGCTGGCTTGCTCGTGTAAACCACCTTATATTATTTTTTTTTCTAAAAATACTCCAAAGCAATTGAAAGAGTCCCTTCTCCCACCAGCCAGCTCTGGCCCCAGCCCCAGCCCCGGGGAGCGGGCGGGTAGGCGGGGAGGTGGGCCACTGCTTTATTAAACACAGGGAAAACTAATATTTACGGAATAAAATTTATGGAGCAGCCACGAGAATTCGACCCTTTTATGTGCATGTAGAGTGGGGGTTGGGCCAGGCTGGGGGCCTCAGGGAGGGGCCCAAGCCAGGGGGCAGGGCTGGAATACAGCCTGGCTAGGCCAATTTGTCAAAGCAGGGATTTCCCTGGAGTTGCCTTAGGATGAATGATGCTCAACCACTACCCCTAGTTTTTGGGGGTAAGGGCTTCAGGGCAAGAATGCCTATGGCAGGGCCTCTCGTAGCAATGTTTCTCTAAGGACGTATTTAAGCAATACCCCCATGGAGACAGCAACCTTTGGGGATGAGGGGGGCAATGGATGGAAGGTTACTAGCTATACTATTACTTAACCTTTTTGGAAGGTCACACATTCTTTTTGAGAACATCAACATTTTGCTCTTAAGATTTTACCTACTATTTTGAGGGATTCACAGGCCTCTGGCCCCGCTGTGATGAAAAATGTCTTGAGTCTGTGTTCTTAGAGTACAGGGAATGCCCAGGGTGAAGAACCCGTATTTTCTCCAAGCTTGCTTGGGAAGCCTTTCCATTTCCCATGTGCCTTGTAGATAATGAAATCTGACTATCTAAATTATGCTGAAAAGAAACAAAAGATCGGCTAAGTGCGGTGGCTCACACCTGTAATCCCAGCACTTTGGGAGGCCGAGGCAGGTAGATCACCTGAGGTCAGGAGTTCAAGACCAGCCTGACCAACATGGTGAAACTCCGTGTCTACTAAAAATACAAAACTTAGCTGGGCTTGGTGGTGGGTGTCTAATCCCAGTTACTCGGGAGGCTGAGGCAGGAGAATCGCTTGCACACAGGAGGTGGAGGCTGCAGTGAGCCAAAATCGTGCCATTGTACTCCAGCCTGGGCAACAAGAGCAAGACTCCATTTCAAAAAAAAAAAAAGAAAGAAAGAAACGAAAGGGCAAAGTAAGCCAGCTGATAGGCTGTTTTTATTTAGTTCCCAATTCACTTCGATGACAGTCACTACCACATAGCACACTCTAGGGTCCTCTGGTCTGGGGGTAAAGTTATCAGCAGTGACTGGGAAGGAGCCTTGGTGGAGCTCTCAGACTCTGCTAGCAGGAAAAAGCATAAGGGTAAGTCCTGGAGTCCTCAAGAGCTCCTTCCTTGAAGAGGCCCAGGGGAGTAGAACATCCTATTGAAAAGAGGCAAGGTCATGGGATACAGACGTTTACAGTGGGAGACTGGAAAGAAGGACCTAATGTCCTTTCTGGAAAATAAATGTTTTCATTAGTGTATATAATAATGCTGCGAAGAACTCAGCTGTCTGGGCTTAAATTCTGGCTGTCACTTATTAGCTGTACGATCTTTGATAAGTCACTTACTCATTCAAGACCCAATTTCTTAGTGGGTTAACAGCATCTTCCTCATACAATGCCATGAGGATCAATGTCAGGTGCTCATTAGAGTACCTGGTATACATTAACTGCTCAATAAATGTTAGCTATTTATTATTGGTTTTCTTTTTTTTTTTTTGAGACGGAGTCTAGCTCTGTTGCCCAGGCTGGAGTGCAGTGGCCAGATCTCAGCTCACTGCAAGCTCCGCCTCCCAGGTTCACGCCATTCTCCTGCCTCAGCCTCCCGAGTAGCTGGGAGTACAGGCGCCCGCCACCTCGCCCGGCTAATTGTTTTTGTATTTTAGTAGAGACGGGGTTTCACCGTGTTAGCCAGGATGGTCTCGACCTCTTGAACTCGTGATCTGCCCGTCTCGGCCTCCCAAAGTGCTGGGATTACAGGCTTGAGCCACCGCGCCCGGCCAGCCACCGCGCCCGGCCTGTTTTTCTTATTATAATTATTTTATTATTGTTTGATCATCTTCTCTTGAGACTTGACATCAGGACAGAAACACCAGTATATATACAAGATATATGAATAAGGAGGCATTTAACCATCACAAGTAAATAAACCAGAAATGGGACAGGCATGGTGGTTCATGCCTGTAAACCCAGCACTTTGGGAGGCTGAGGTGGGCAGTGATCTCACTAGAGCCCAGGAGTTTAAGACCTGCCTGGGCAACATGGCAAAGCCTTGTCTCCACACACACAAAAAATACAAAAATTAGCTAGGCGTGGTGGTGTGTGCCTTTAGTCCCAGTTACTCAGGAGGATGAGGTGGGAGGATCGATAAACTACCCCGCATGGTAGTTTAACCTGTTGCCTATACTTTGGAAACAAAGAGAAAAATGCATTCAAGTTTGACACAGGAAAGCAGCAATCATCTATCTATCTTGTGCCCACCATGAAGAGAGTTCTCAAGATCGAAGTTTCCAAATGGAGGTTTAGCTCTGGCCACTGCAGAGAAGTTTAAGAAGAATCTGAAGGACTGGACTGATGGCTAGACTTCATCCAGAGACAACAATGGGGTGGTACCCAGTGAAGTGAATTGGGTTATGAGTTCCACAGCATAAGTGATCCCAAAAGCAGGGGAGTGTGAGTGCTTCTTATTCCATGCAAAAGACAGAAGTGGGTCTCTGAGGAGTGTCGGGGGCTGGCTGGCTAGAGACTCTAGGGAAAGGTAGACAAGGCTCCCTGAGTGTGTGGTGCTTTCTTGCTGACTTGTCCTATATACCTAAAGTCCATGGTAGAAACCTGAATCTACAGAACCTCCACCAAAAGAGAGGAGTGCATGGGATTCTCAGAGACTGGCTTCCACTTGAATAGGAAGGCCAATTCCCTGTGGACCTGTCAACATGAACTTCAGTTTTCTTGCCCTTACAGTAGGCCTCTGACTGGGTCACTGTTTTAGAAATATTGCTGCCATGCAAGCTTCTTTCAAGGTGAAGCTTGGAAGCTATTCTCCAAGTCCATCCTCAGCAGCTGAGGCCACAACAGGTTAACTGAAGAGCCCCCTTGGCTTCTTCCTCTTGACCTTTGACAGCTGAGGTCTCTGCAGAGGGCCTGAAGTACCCTAGAAAAAAGGGAACCCAAGTTAGTAGGGGTTTTGAAATAGTTCCACTGAAATTAGGAAAGGAACTTTCTTCCTCTCATGGCTCCTGGTTAGGATGAGGCCTTCTTTTTTTTTTTTCGCCCAGGCTGGAGTACATGGACACAATCATAGTTCACTGCAGCCTTGAACTCCTGGGCTCGAGCAATCCGCCTGCCTCAGCCTCCAAAGCAGCTGAGACCACAGGCACATGCCGCCATATCTGGCTAATTTTGTTTTTTGTAAAGATAGGGTTTACTTTGTTGCCCAGGTTGGTCTCAAACTCCTGGCTTCAAGTGATCCTCCTGCCTTGGCCTCCCACAGGTTGTGATAACAAGCGTGAGCCACCATGCCCAGCTAGAAAGAAGAGGCATTCAGGAAGTGTCTGACATAGGTATTTTGAAGTCTATGTCAGGCAGCAAATGTGATATAAGACCCTAAGCAGGAGATGGAGATGTCCCTTCTCCCCCAAGGAACAGCCTCGCTGACTATCACTGGTCATCACTGGCCATCACTGGAAGTGGGATAAGGTGAAAGAGGAGTCGAGGCACATCATTCGTACAAGAACTACAGAGAAGAGACAGCAAGGGAAGATGTGCAAGACCATGACTCTCCATCTAGACACCTACAATTTGGAGCCTGGTCACAAATATCCCTCAATATTGTTGAGGCAGTGCCAATGAAGTAGCAGTTCCAGGGACCACTGGTTTGGGGGATATAGGTGCCAACTCTCAGAACACCATCCAAGAAGCTGCTCATGACTTACTGTGGACTCTTTCTCAGGCACTGAGAGGGTTAGAGCTGAGGAGACCAGTTGTTCTGGCTGGTTTACACATTGGCTATGAATTCCTTGCGGGGAAGCACTCTTTGAGGTCTGAGGATCTCCTGAAATCAGAAAGATCAAGAGAAGATAGTGATAAATGCCTTCTTCTTACCAGGAAGACATTAGTATTCACCAAGCATTCTGATAAAGGCCAGGGTTTGGTACAAATATGTAAGTAGACAGAAGTAGCCACAGGTCCAACTTCCAGCTGACTTTCAGAAAGCCCTGTTTCTGCTATGAAGATTTCCCCAGGCCCACTTTCAGCAGGTAGGATGAGAGTTTCCTTTACTCAAAATAGCCAGCTGTTCTTCTACATATTCCCTGACATGTCTCAGGTATGGAGATTAACTTTTTTTTTTTTTTAAGAGATGAAGTTTTTGCTATGTTGTCCAGGCTGGTCTCAAACTCCTGGCCTTTCCTACCTTGGCCTCCCAAAGTGCTAGGTTACTGGTGTGAGCCACTGCACCCAGCCAGGGAAACTAATCTTTCTCCTGGTTCTTTTGCTAACCCTTCTAAGCACCTAGACCAGAGCCACCCAATCAAACTTTCTGCAGTGATGGAAATGTTCTGTGTCTGCACTAACTTGGTAGCCACCAGCCACATGTGGCTACTAATCACGTGAAATGAGGCTGGTGCAAAAGAGAAAATACATTTTTAGTATTATTTCATTTTTATTAATTTAAACTTAAATAGTTATATGCGGCTAGAAAACTATCATATTGGACAGCATAAACCTAGATCCTAATTGTATCCTCAGACAGACCAGGTACCTCTGGAGTGCTCACCAGTGCCTTGATGCTTCTGTCCCACTTGGACCTCTTGTTTGGTGACTGCCATATACAGATTCTGCAGATTCATGACAAAGGGCTTTCCATCACCAATGCTGCATGCCTCTGGCAGTTTCTGTAAGAGAGAGGAGATACTGTCATTGGTTACACTGTACTGCTGGAGAAGCGATCTAATACCCCACATGCAGAACTGGCATCAACCCCAAATGAATATAAAGCAGTTAGATCCAATAGGGGCGTCCATATCCAAGCCTGGTGGCACCAATATAAAGATTTCTCGGGACATCTCCTCTGAAGGGCAACTCCAAATGTATATCTTATTTCCCCTAATCCTTAGGTCTATTATGTTTTCCCATGAATACCCTATAGATTTCTAGGCTCTTTTTCCAAAGCGATGATTTCCTAGAGGGCTACTTTAGGAAATTATTTCTCCTAAATTTTCCCTGAGCTGAACAAATTACTATTTTCATTAAATTCATTCCTAAACTAGAGAAACATGATAAAATTCAGGATAAAGGAGAGAGAGCAAAATGGTAATGACAGACTGAAACACAAGAAAAAATTATGGAGCTGTGATGTTCAGGCAGAGGAGACAGGAAAAACAAAGCTGACAAAACTTTTGAGGGCCCCTGCCATTTTCCATTCCCCACTGCTGTCCCACACTCCTTTACTCTATCACCCACATGCTCACAGTGGGCTGAGATTCCTCCAAGGGGGTGAAAACTGTTCTTGAGGGGTAAAAAAAATTTACTCTTTTAAAGCATAAAGCGTGCACACACATACACACACACACACAGCGTACATAGATTTTTTGGTATATCTATGGCATTAAAATTTCCTGAGAGGGAGTGATTAGGCAAAAAATGTCTTAAAAGGTTCCTCAGGGAAGTGATAATTTTTAAAAGGCTGAGAAACACTGTTATGATTACATTATATTTATCTGTTTCCTTCACTACAGAATGAACTGTGGACTTATATCCAGAGCAAAATGATTTGCCTAGTTGTAGTTTCATACACTTGGCTGAACTGGGTTGAGGGAATGGCTGAAGACTGAACAAAGTGCAATAAAAATGAGATGAAAGAGTAGGGTATCTAGTGGTCCCAAACCTGGCTGCACTTCGGAATCTTGGAAAGGGCCCAGAACTATTTCACCTGTTCCTAGGCGTGCAAATCACCATGGTTCCCAGCCAAGTTAGCAGGTCCCCAAGAGCAGCCATGCCAGCAGCTCACATGGGAACCAACCCAAGAATCCTGGATTGGCCCATAAAGTGGGTCAAGGGCACCTTTTTGTGCTATAAGGGCATTCATTTCTGAAAGCCCCTCGTGGGAGAAAGATAGAAAAGAGAAAGTGTGAGAAACAGGAAAGCAGGTGCTGAACCAGTCAGGATAGCTGAAAACCTTGTTGATTACCAGGAAATGTCACATACATTTCTACTCCAACCCTATCCCCATAAAGACTATATCAGGCCTGGACTTTCACTGGAAACCACAGGCAATGAATCAGTGCCCCGAGTCCAAACTTTGCCTCTAGCCAGTAATCACACTAGGAGTCTAACAGCCCTCTGGCAGCATTCCCTGAGGAATGAACTGAAACAGGGAAGGTAAACTATCAGGCCACACCACCTCTACCCTACCTCACTCTACTTCCTAAGTTCAGCTCTCTAACTCTCAAGACACCGCCTTCAAAAGAGGGTTCTCTCCTCCACAGCCAGAGAGCCCTGATGGTGGGGAGGCAAACAGCTGCCCTCCTTCCTTATATATTGACCTCTAGCATCTCCCTTCATACTACCCAAGAAATGCAGCCTCTCTTAGGGTCACTCATACATGACTTGGTAGGCACTGTGCTATCTACACAAATGGGTTAGGCAGAATGAGGCAGTCCAGAGTCATTTCCTCCTGCCCTTTCCATGGAATCAAACAGATTCATCAATTTTTCAGGGTGACCTTCACTCAGCTCAAGTATTTAACCTCAAAATGAAGTGCCAGAAATGTTGGACCTGTGTCTAAATGTGGAAACTAATCTAAGCCCTTCCTCTGTCCTTCCCCTTCTCAGAGAGATCTGGTCCTGCAGTTGCTGGCAAAGTTATTCCACCTGACCATCTATTCTCAGAAAAGTCCTAGCAACAGCATATTGCTAGAATTGTCGAATACTTAAATATGCTAGACATTGCTCTAAGTACTTAAAATGTATTAAACCATTTTTGTGTTTTCTACTACTATTTTCCTGGCATCTAGAAGAACGCTGAGGTCACCTCACGGTAGAGGCTCAGTAACTATGTGTGAATAAATGAGCACGGTAGGCACTAGCATGACCCCGTTTGGCTGAGATGGTCCCAGCTAATAAGTGGTGGCACAGGGTTAGAGCCCAGGCAGTCTGGCTTCAGGGCCCACACATATAATTACTATCCTATTTACTTCCCTGAACAGCAAAATTTTAGTCAAAAGGGCAATCTAGCTTCTCCGAGGATCACAACCTGCAATCCTTCACATCCCAGATGACCTGCCATCCAGCTGAGGAACAAGTTCCCCAAGGTGTCAAGAAAAGGGAGCAGATAAAAAGGAGACAGCTGGACCAGACTGGAACCCGTGGGAGCTGAGAGACCATACTCTTAATCCCATTCTAGCCATTCCCCATTATCACAGATTCCTTGGGCCTCATTCTCAAAATATACTAGGGAAGAGAGGTGGAGAGGCAGGAGCTTGGGAAAGAGAAACATTAGCTCCTGGGGCAGGACAATGGTAGTGGCTATCTGGGGCAGGCAGCAGAGATCAAAGGGAGAATGCTGGAGTCAGGAGTAAGTAAAGTAAATAGTGCCCCCTGCCATAGGTGCGACTGAGCCAGGAGCACGATGTACCAGCCACAATGCGGGTCACTGCCCAAAGTGGGGAGGGAAAGAAGAGTCAGGTCAGCCTACTTGTAGAATGTGTTCATCTGATTAACCCAGAATCAATTCTAGTAAGCAAAAAAGTTACTGAGAGTCTGCTATGTGCCAGGCACTACAGGATTCAAGGCAGGGGAAACGGATGCATCAATCCTTCCCTCATAACAGGTCTGAGTTAATAAAAAAATAGTAACTCAGAGTCCCTACCTCAAAGATTTGCATGTGGGAGATAGGCAGACATATGTTGTTTTGTTTTATTTTTCAAGTGATTTGCTATAACAGAGTTCTAAACAAAGGGTAATAGGGAACCAGAGAAGAAGAAAGGGATGAATTTTGACACAGAATTCTGCAAAAAGCATCAGAGGTGGTGACATTAAGACAAGCCTTGCAAAGTTAGACTTTGGATGTGCTGGAAGTAAGTGAAGCATAAAGGTGTGAAGACAGGATATGTGGATGTGTCTCATGGGAAACAAGACTAGAAGGCTAAGTTCACATTCACTAGTTTGCAAAGGACTTCATTTTTTAAGGTTATGCCCAAGGGAATTTCCTTTTGTTTCACAAAGTGGCTTTCTCTGCTCTACAACTGTTTGCCAAAGCTTCCTTGGCTCCAAACTAGCATTGATGGAACAACGAGGAATCCAGAGCTGCTTCCAGGCTTCGCTTTTTAGATTCTCTGTTACATTTACCTAAACTCTTAGTACTTCCTCATTACTTACTTCTAGTAGTGTGATTTTTCAACAGCCACAAGAGCTATATTACTCTTCCATCTCCAGTTCGCTGGGACTTTGGACCCTGGTATACAGCCATACCAGAAACTTTAGGCAAACCAAAGTGACAGAAATCCTGTAGGGCATTTTATTTCCCCTTCTTGTCCCTGTTGCAGCCCATCTTGGTTCTGAGGGTCCAACCTCCCCTCTTTAGAGGTAACTCTCATCTTCATGAGGTCTAAACTCACTCCCAGTGGTCCAGAAAACCCAAGACTCTCTCAGGATTTTCTAGAGAGCTTCCAATTAGCATTTTCAACTACAAATACAAAATCTGCCTCTCCTCCCTGCCTTACTTTCCTCTGAGTTTCAGAAAAGAAACTTCTAGAATCCTGGGTAAGAAAGGCTAGATCTGATCTACTGCTCACCCTATAAATATGGGCCCACAGTCTGAGGATACAGGTTTAATGAAGAAAAAGGGAAAATAAGCTAACTGGAGCTCTCCAGAGTCAGCCTTTGAGCATGTCTTTGGTTCTGGCACCCGCCCCAGAAACTGGCACAGCCCCAAGGCCCTGGCACTAACCATCACAATATCGCAAGGGCAGGGCTCACAACACGTGACTTCCCTAAGAGTAAGAATTCTGCTCCTCCCTCTTGCAATGTGGTAAACATTGCTGGTCTGGATACAAACTTCCTTCCCTCGGGAGCCCGGGTCTCCACTTAGGGAATCACAGCAATGTGAACCATCAGCTTCCCTTAGGAATAAGAGCACATTAGAAAACTCTTCTAAGGTCTCAAATGGCCAGGGAATTTGCCAGAATAAAGAGAAAGGAACAAGAAATGTAGTTTAGGAAGAAGACTCTAAAGAGAAGGACTCTTCAAGAAACGTAACTCCCCCTCTGCCAATCCATTCATATTTAACAAATATTTGCTGATCATCTACTGTGGTGTTTGGGACTATTTAGATGCTGGGAATACGGTAGTGAACAAAAGAGATAAAATTCCCTGCTCTCTTGAAGTTTACATTCTAGAGGGGAGATCACCAACAAATATATAGCTAATTAAAATGTACACTCTGTGAGATGGTACTATTACCATCCAAATGAAATCCCTAAATCAAAGATAATCTGAAATGGCCCTGGATCCATGACACAGACCCAACTGCAGTAGTAAAACGCTGAGAGTCAGAAGGAAAGATGAACCCAATGCATGAGGATAGTATCAAGGTTTAAAAAAGAAAGCCCAAAGTAGCTTCTCACTCAAAGAGGAAGAAGCAAGGCTATTCAGGAATTAGAAAAAAAAAAAAAGAAATACACTTTAAGTTCTGGCCTTAAGGTCTCCAAGATGTGGATTTGTACCTAAGGTGGTCTTCTACTGGCTAGCTGTGACACTGTGGGCAAGCCATCATACTTAATGGTTTATTGTGAGAGAGAGGGGAGGGAAAGGAGAGACATTGGGAGTCAGGCACTGAGGGATCAAGACTAACAACATTTACATCACAGAATATGTGAAAGAATTAAATGAGAGAATTGAGTAAGTGCCCAAGAAATGTCTGTTCCTTCCCTTTGCAAGGCACACTGAGACTTTTCTTGCCTGGCCCTACTCCAGTGAGTGCTAAGTGGACTTAAGAAATGCCCTAATGATAAAGTACATAGAGAAACCAGGTCTGATCCAATTACAGATGGTCCCTGACTTAGGATTTTTCTATTTTACTGATGATGTGAAAGTGATAGGCATTCATTACACTCCTTGACCTATGATGGGGCTATCTTTGGATAGTCTCATAAGTCAAAAACACACTTTCAACTCAGGATATTTTCTTTCTTTCCGCTTTTTTTTTTTTTTTTTTTTTGAGATGAAGTCTTGCTCTGTCTCCCAGGCTGGAGTGCAATCTCCGCTCATTGCAACCTCCTTCTCCCAGGTTCAAGCGATTCTCCTGCCTCAGCCTCCCAAGCAGCTGGGACCATGGGCCCCTGCTGCCACGCCCACCTAATTTTTGTATTTTTAATAGAGATGGGGCTGCACCATGTTGGTCAGGATGGTCTCGAACTCCTGACCTCAGGTGATCCATCTGCCTTGGCCTCCCAAAGTGCTGGGGTTACAAGCATGAGCCACCACGCCTGGCTCTACTATTTTCAACTTAGGATGGATTTATTGGGATGCGGCCCCATTGTAAGTTGAGGAGCATCTGTATTAACTTCTCTCCATTGGTGTCCCAAAGCACACTATTATCCAGTCAAGGTCCAGATCAGGGAGACACAGAAATCTACCCAGTAACCTGTGGGTAGTTCACTGCCCACCATCACCACACTAGCCGACTCCTCGGTCTCTAGTAATGACCGAGGCAGCATGGCTTTTGCATCAGAAGGTCCTGGGTTTAAATCCCGGCTTTGCCAGTTACCAGGTATGTTACTAACCCCTTTTAGCCTCTGTTCCCTTACCAGAAAAATGAGGAGACCAACAGCTACTTTGATGAGGCTGATGGAAGGATTCCATGGGATGATATGTTAAAGGGTGTCTGCTCAGTAGGTATTGTCTCCCTACCTCCCCCCAAATAGCCCCTGCTTCTCAAAGCTCTCCTTTACTCTCCAATTCTTCAGGACCTACCCAAGAGGCCAAGGTTTCATCTTCATTCTCTCCACCCTCTTTTCTGGGTGGCAAGTATAACAGTAAAGAGTAAAGCTCCTACTCTCTCTAGAAGCACACAAAGCACAAACAGCTTGCTTCCAACAACATTTTAGCAAGGGTATTCTGCACAGCCCAACTGATCCCACAATGCTTGAACCAAGAACTCTCTCACCACCATTTCCTGCTTCCTAATGTGGCTTGTGCAAATGCTCTGCTATGTCATTTCCATTTTCAAGTAATATACACTCAATAAGGGCTATCTGGAAAACACAAAAATACGACCTGCAGATATAGATCATAAAAATAGCTAACAGCCAAATGGTTTTTGAGGGGATTAATTTCACAGTTTCCTCAGAGTCTGAGAGAAAAAATTCTCAGGACAGAGAAAAGAGATAGGGTGGTGATATCTGGATTTTTAGAAGACAACTGTTTCATTCTCCTTTCTCCTCATTTCAAATTTTCCATAGCAGCTCACTTGGATGAGCTATCTCTGAGTTTCAGGCAATAACCAACTCTGATACTGGGTCTCTCTCTCTGTCCTCACAGAATACCCCTCTATCAGTTCACTGATCAGAAACCTTGGTGATTTGGGAGAACACATAGTACCCTAAATACACAAGGCACACTGCCCTTGAAGGTCCAAATGTGAAACTGAAGAGACAGCTGACACTGCCCCTGTGTTTGGTCTGATTTAGCTTTGTTTGGGTCTGTCCCTGCAACAAGGTCTTCCCTGATCATGCTGCCCTGTTGCGGCCGACCTCGCCACGCTCTATGATTAGCCTCCAGCTCCTGAGCATCCACTCAGTGCTGGGCTATAAGGAAAAAGAACACACAGAAACCCAAACTTAATCTTGTGTTTAGGGACCTTGCAAATTAATTAAGTCATAGTCCAACTCGCCCCCCCCGACCTTTAAAAACAAGGTGGGAGAATGGATGCAGCCATACAGTCATATAGCAAACATGCATGTATGCAATCTAGTCAAGTTACTAAATCACTTTCTTTGTGGCCTCCCTTCAAAATGAGATAATTTTGCTGCCTCTCTCTCACGATGCTGTAAATGCAATGGAGTAAGATAGGTGCAGAGTTCAAAACAGTTTGAGACAAAGTCCAAGTCCTATGTATACTGTTCAGATTTTTCTGGTTCAGTCTGAGGCCTGGCTAGCTCTCTGGACTGCAGGGTCAGAAAAGGAGGGGGATGGGAAGAGAGACTATGAAAAGAGGTCCAAACAGAAGGCTTGAAAAATATTAGTAAGATTAACTTTGTAAATGCTTTCTATGTGCTAGGTACTTAGGCTATGCATTTTGACACATTACTGCAATTAACCTCCACTGTTACCCTATCAGTTGGGCTCTAAAATCATTCTCATTTTATTTATTTTTGGTTTTTTTAAGTTACTTATTTGTCATGACTTGAAGCCCAATCTCATTTTATATATAAGAAAACAAAGGCTTGAAGAGATTAAGTAACTTGACCAAGGTCACAGCAGAATGGGGAAACAGAAGGCCCAGGAAGTTGAACTCTAGAACCTACACTTGAATCACTATACTATAATGCCTCTTACCAATGAGACATCCATTTCTCCCTGCCATCTCCTACCCCTGTAAGGAAGTGGTCCCTGTTCTGAGGTCTAGTGGTACTAGAAGCTGGCTCTCACTTCTCTTCTTAAATCTCCAAATAGCTCAAGAGGCTGAAAGAGGGAAAAGACAAAATGTCCTCTAGAAAAGGAAAGCCTTACTTCACCCCTTGAGTGTCCTCCAAGTATACTGGAAAATCAGAAAAATGAATCTCTGGTATGGGAAGTCTCTAGACTTGAATCTCCTTTTAAAATAAGTACAGCCCCTCAGAGTCATAGCAGGAAGGCCCCTCAGCTCTGCCCCCAAAGAAAAATAATGGTAAAGGGAGTGGAAGTGAAGGTGGGGGTGGGGCAGTAGCTCTCATAAGAGCCCTTTGTGGTGGCTGCCTCTGAAAGGAGGTTTTGCTAGACAAGGTGGAACTTCTCAAGGTGACAAGCAAATGGTACAGACTGAGCTGTGACCCTCTGCTTGCTCTATAGCCACCCCCTCCCCTTTGGAGGGCCAGAGCCTAAACTGTCCCTGGAGCCCCACCCAGCCCCAGCACAAACCATGGCTTTCTAGTCTGGAGGGCAACTAACGAGCAGCAGAGGGGCTTGGGGAACGAAAGTGGTTTCCTGGGGGGGACGGATCCTCAGAGCCCCTCAGAAAGTGTAGGAGCAACTCTCATTCGTTCTTTTCTCTACTCCCACTCCTTCTCCAAGAAGAACAAGCAGCTCCTGTCAGCTCTGGCTCAGGGAAGGGGCTCCGACCAGCCTAGCAGGGGAACAAGCAGTTTGAACATTATTTTAGTACCTCTCTCAAATTCAGCCACCTCAACATCCTCTTCCCAAATGGAAATGAAACAATGTGGTAGAAACTGGAAAGAACAAAAGCATCAGATTTAATAACAAAAAGAAAATCACAGCTATAAGGCCGATAGTCTGGCTCTGAAGGCTCTTCATCCCTGCCCTGTGCTACTGGCACTGTGCAGGAGTGCAGATTCCTTTTTTTTTTTTCCTGTCTTAGTGGAGAAGAGAGGACAGTCAACTGGGTGTCTAGGGTACAAAATTGATTTAGAGTACCCCGCAGTATCCTCTGTAGGACCTCCACCACCAAAAGGATTCTCTTTCACTCCAGATTACACGCTTGACAGCTGGGAACACAGCCCATAGCAGCCACGTTCTCATGGACTCCCTGCCCCCATCCCGCTTGCTGCCCGCCTCTCTGGAGGGTGGCAGTGTCCTCTCTGCCCTGAGAAATCTTACTCTATAGGGTGATGCACCACCTCCTCCACCTGCCACACACACTGGAAATAATATAAGGTACTGATCTTCATGACCTTGAAGAGGTAAAGATTTCTTAACAGGACACAAACTATAAAGGAAAAGATTGATAAATTGGACTAGATTAAAATGAAGAACTTCTGTTCATCGAAAGAGATATTTAAGAGAGCAAAAAAGCAAGCTACAATGTAGGAGAAAATACTTGCAATACATATACCAACAAAGAACTCATTTCCAAAATATATTAAAAACTCTTAAAAATCAGTAAGAAAAAGACTTAGTCATACCTAAGTCTTAGTCATATTTAAATGACTGATAATTACATAAAAATGTACAGCACCTCATTGAGAAAATTAAAACCACAACAGAATATCACTACATATTCATCATAATGGCTAAAAGGAAAAAGGAAGATAATATCAAGTGTTGACAAAGAAATAGTACAACCAGAATTCTCCTAAACTGCTTGTGTGGTTATAAATTGATACAGTCATTTTTGAAAATAGTTTGGCAGTATCTATTAAATCTAAAAATATACACACCTATGACCTAGACATTCCACTTCTATGTATTTCTCCAACACAACTAGGTAAATACATGGTGGTATAGCTTTACAATCAAATATTATACAGAAGTGAAAATTTAAAAAGTATGGCTACAAAGAGCAACATGGATGAATTGCATTAACATTTTGGGCCAGGTGTGTGGCTCACACCTGTAATCCCAGCACTTTGGGAGGCTGAGGCAGGAGGATTGCTTGAGCCCAGGAGTTCGAGGCTACAGTGAGCTGTGATCGTGCCACTGCAGGCCAGCCTGGGCAACAGAGTGAGACCCTGTCTCAAGAAAAGAAAAAAAAAAAAATTAACATTTTGTTGAGTAAAAGAAGTCATACGCAAAATAGTATATACTATATTATTCCATTTCTATGAAGCTCAAAAACAAGCAAAATTAACTTAATGATCATATTAGAAGTCAGGATAGTGGTGTTACCCTTTGGAGGTGGTAGATACTGGCAGATAATAGGGGAGTACTTTTGAGTACTGGAAATTTTCTAGCTCTTGATTTGGGTGCTGGTTACACAGCTATGTTAATTTTGTAATAATTCTTCAAGCTGTACACTTCTGATATGGGCACGTTCCTACATGCATCTTATACTTCAATTTTAAAAGTTTATTAATAAAAGATGAATCACTATGGAAAACAGCGAGGCAGTTACTAAAAATGTTAAACATAGAGTTACTATATGACCCAGCAATTCTACTCCTAGGTACATCCCCAAGAGAATTGAAAACATATGTTAACACAAAAATGTGAACACAAATGTTCGTAACAGCATTATTCATAAGAGCCAAAAAGTAGAGACAACCCAAATGTCCATCAACGGATGAATGGATAAACAAAATGTGGTATATCTGTACAATGGTATTTTGTTCTAACATAAGAAGGAATAAAGTATTGATATTCGCTTTAATACATGAACCTTAAGAACATAATGCTAAGTGAAAGAAGCCAGACACGAAGACCACATATTGTATGATCCCGTTTTTATGAAATACACTGAATAGGCAAATCCATAAAGACAAAGAGTAGTGATTTCCAGGGGACAGGAGACAGGGCGAATGGAGAATGACTGCAAATAGGTATGGCATTTCTTTTTGGGGTGATGAAAATGTTCTGGAATTAGATAGTAGTTGTGGTTGCATAACCTTGTGAATACACTAAAACCAGTGAATTGTATATACTTTTGGTATATACTTTTTGGTACATTTCATGGTATGTGGATTATAGCTCTAATTTTAAAAACAAGTTTTAAAATAGATAAAGTCTCTATTCTCCCCATCTCTTTTGCCTATTCTCCACTCTATTTCCTCTTTTAGAATAGATGCTCAGGCTCCCAACAGGCTTGGACAACTTTTAAAGAACTTTAAGCAGTCAGTGGAGCAGATACCTACCAGTGGCTGAGAGACTGGAGGTGGCATGGCATGTTGAAAGACCACAGGATCTAGAGTCAGACAGACCTGGTTTTGAAAATAAGTCCACCACTTACATGTTTGTTTTATGATCTTGATCTTGGCCAAGTTACTTAATTTTCTGAGCCTCAATTCTCCCTCTATGAAATGAGTAAAGGAATTCCCACTAATGAGGGTTGTCCAAGGATTGTTAAATGAGACAATGTATGTACCATATTAATTCTGTTCCCTTGAGAGTTCCATGCACTCTCAACTATTTGAAGGCAACTAGGAAAATCACTTTATTTCAGCAAAAACAGTGTGGGCTCTGGAGTTCAACTGCTTACACTCAAATCCCTGACCCATTATTTCATCTCTAAGCCTTAGTTTCTTCAGCTGTGGAATGGGAATGATATTACTACCTGCACTATAGAGTTATTATGAGGATTAAATGAGATAATGCAAGTAAAGTTCTCCCTATCATGTCTGGCACATAGGAAGTGCTCAATAAGTATTAACTGTTATTATTAATTCAATCATTAAACAAAATTGCCAAGGATACACTATAGCATGCTGTGTCCTAAGGATAAGACAGGGTTCACTGTCCTCAGGGAGCTCATAGTCTGGCTGAAGAGTCAGACACATAAACAAATAATTGTTCTTCACAGCTAGTCACACACTGGAGCCTTTGATTCCCAGTCAACAGCACTAGGTCTGAGGCCTTACTAAACAAAGCCGGATATGTAAGGAACAGTGTGGGGTGGGGGCAGCAGTGAATAGACGAACCATGAATCAACAGTAGGCCCTTCTTTTCCCACAAATAGCCTACAAAAATCTAGATAGGTATACACACTTCCTCCTCTGAATTACTATTAAGGGGCCATCTGTGTCCTCCAACTTATTCAAGCGGCTGGTTTCTTCTCATCTTTCAACTCTCAGTTTAAATGTCACTTCTTCTGGCCCCCTGACCATATCACCTGAAGTGCTTTTACAGCATTCTATTCATTTTCCTCAAGTAATTATAATAATTTTCCATTATTCATTTACTCATTTCCTGTCTTCCCCATTAGGCTGTGAGTTCAGGGACCTAGAGTTCAGGGACCATTCATCCAGCAAATATAAGTACCTACTATGTGCCAGGCACTGAAGTATGTGCTGGGAATTCAGTTTCGGGGGAGAGACATGGCCACTGCCCTCATAGAGCTTACAGTTTGTATCTGTGGAAAAAGTTTTAGGATGCAGGTTTATCCCAGTTCCGGCTGAGGACTCTCTTATGACTAGCCCAGTTAGATAGGAGCCCTTGGCTACCAATCTCGCACCGAGTCCAAAAAGCCAAAAGCTGAAACTCTGGTGACGTCTCAGTTCTTTTTTCCGTAGTCCTAGATTCCTGTGGAGTTTAAGCTAGGGTAAATAGCATAACCTCAGAGCCATTTCTGCAAGTTCTTTCCTTATAAAGCTATTCCTATCAGCATTCTAAGGGCAAACATGGTTGGTATCAGGCAAGAAACACATGGCTGGGGTGGAGGGTGGGGTGACGATGGGGATAGGGAGGCAAGAGTCTCCCAAAGTCCTGTAGAGATGAAATGACTGAACTGGAAGTGCTGAGCCCTCAGCGCCTTTCAAATTCGATGCCCTGGATTTCTCAGATGGGTGCTTCCCACAGTCTAAGCTTCTCTACCATTGAGTCTGACTTCGTTCTAAAGGCTACTTCCTGCTAAGCTAGCCTGAGGTCTAGGAATGCTGAATTAAACTCTAGGAAATACATTCTGCTGCAAACTCTCTGGGGAAATGCCAAGGGAACACCATTTTCCAGCACTGGGTGATAACAAAAGTCAAAGGATTGTTGAAAAAGCTTCTTTAAATTTGTTACTAAATGAACAAGGGTGTGTGTATATACCAAGTGTGTGTGTATATAAAATTAATGAATAAATCCTTGCTTAATAGCAGGAGATAATGTCCTGAGAGCAGAATTGGGGACAAAGTTTCAAGCCACATAAGCAAACAGACCTATTCATTCAAGAACTATTTACTTGACACCTTCTCTGAGCCACATTATTCTAGGTACAAAGAAATAAATGACTGATTGTGGGTTTAGCAAAATATGTTCAGTTCTATGATACAGGTCTATGTACAGTCTGCTTTGAGAGAAGAGCAGACCAGTCTGGGCAACATAGTGAGACTCTGTCTTTATAAAAAGTGAAAACTTAGCCAGGTGTACTGAGTGGCACATGCCTATGGTCCCAGCTACTCAGGAGGCTAAGAAGGGAGGACTGCTTGAGCCTGGGAGTTCAAGGCTGCAGTGAGCTATGATTGTGTCACTACACTCCAGCCTGAGGGACAAAGTGAGACACTGTCTCAAAAAAAAAAAAAAAAAAAAATTACAGGATTACAAAGGAAACCAATTAATTGAAATGTTATTATTCAAATATTTTTAAACTAATCTGTAATATTATAACATACGAGCTTCTTTATTAACACATTAAATCATGAGATCTAGCAATGAGTCTAATAACCATAATTTCAAGCAGTAATCAGCAAAAACTGTATTTCAAGATATCTGCAGCAGTATAGAATGATATGAAAGTATCTGTGATTTCTACTGGTGACAGATACTTCTAATACACAGTGTCTTTTGCTTACATTTATAATTGAAGGAAATGCTAAATTCCAGTTACAGGTTAATGAAAATAAGATGCAACTTTCCCTCATTCCATTCACGAAACCCTGAACTCTAAGCATGAATTCCCAAGGCATCCATAGACCCCAGGGTAAAAACCCCTGCTGTAAAGATGTAAAGACTCTCATTGGGTAACAGTGGATGCATAATCAGAAAGACCACATAGAGCCAGTTCAGAGTTAGCAGTAAGGGGAGCCAAAGCCAGATGCCAGTCAATGGTCTGCAGGAGTAGAAACAAATTGGCTGTAGGGGGCAGAGATAAGAGATCTTGAGATCACAGAGAAAGAAGCTGCCTGTCCAGTTCCTGTGAGGCATGGGTAGCCATCTGCAATTAGGTACCAAGAGACCACCCTGTGCCTATTCAGTAAATCCCCTTTTCACTTAAGCTAATTAAGGGGATTTTTCTGCCTCACAATTAATTGCTAATACTTCAAACAAAAGTGCTCAATGAAACATGTTTGCAAGACACTATGTATATCTGTGTATATTAACAGCCTTCCAGATGAGAAATTCCTTAATTTATAATCAGTTCAGGGTATGTATACTCCAGATTCTGTAAAGCCCACAGCGGCTGATTTCCATAAATCTGTAGAAGATACCACTGCTGAATACCTTAGGGAGGAGGGAAAGCTGCCTGTCCTCTACATAGAGGGCTACCCTGGCAGGCAGGGTGACTAATCAACAGGTAGACAGTGAACTCATAGGAGCCAGAAGAAAGGGAGCAAGATGAACAATCAATAGAGAAGCCAGGGCACTACCTGAAACTGTGCATCTTTAGGTTTAAGGAGACAAGGACAAGAGGGATATATAAATGGCCAGAAGAAGAATCCTAAGCTATCAGAGGTCCTCTTGCAAAATGTGTCTTAAAACAGATTTTCGATACTACTGACAGGGAAAAACTGAGGGGGATAAACTGTGCCCTGAACACAGAATGGTCAGTGCCTAAACTCCCACAAGACAGACGTAGATCTGGGGCCACTTCTGTGGAGAAGGGAACAGAATGACCTTGCAGGCCTCTCCAGCTGCTCTTCCCACTGTTTTTAATCCCACTAAGGGCAAACAGGAAAGGAGAAGTGACTGGGAAAGGAACTGAATATTACTATTAACTGTTTAAAAATGCAGTTGAATAGTGGGTATATAGTGTTTGTTTTATTATATGTTCTTTTGTGTGTATTAAATACTTTATAGTAAAAATATTTTTAAAAGACACAGTGAAGCCAAATCAAACCAAACACACAATTGGAAAATGAAGTTACTTAATACAACATCAGCAGTGACTACCGAAGTGCAAGCATGGAACGTGTGCTGAGGAACATCTCCAGCCTGTGTCAATGCCTGGTCCCACTAGACTCCAAGTTTAAAGATGGGCAAGGATTCTGAGGAGAGGCTCTAGAGAAAAATAAGTTCTGGATACAAAGCCACTTTCCAGGAAATCAAGACTGGCAGGTTTTGAGGTTAGGAAGTCGAAGGGGAGAAGGTCAACTACTAGGCCTGAGTTGTCTGCCACCAGTTTAACTTAGAAGACTCATTCTCAACAGGGTACCTGCCTAACCCATGGCTGGGGTGGTGATGGAGGGATCTGATCTGATATAAAATGTTAGGATGACCCTAGCATCCAGTGTCTGGGGAAAATTAAGCAAGACTTACTAGCCATTAAAAAGATCCCAGAAAAAGATGGAGGGTAGGGAGAAAAAAAGAACTGGAAATTAAGATATACTTCAATTCAGACCCCCCACTCAGAGCAGGAGTCTGACAGTACTGTGGAAACGGAGGTTGTGGCTGGGTGCTGGGAGAAGGGGACTAGAGAAAGAGAGAAGTCTGAATCTGCAGAAGAGTCAAGACGGCTTGATTTGGAAGAAGTTTTCCTAAATGGATATGATCAGGCTTGAGGCTAAGAGCTACTTCCTGAGACTTCTAGTTCCCCGGTTCAGAATTTCTGCATCCTTGTCCTCACTCCTGGCTATTGTCCAGGTACTCCAAAATGCCCAGATCATTTCTAGGTACAGTACATCTCACACTCATTGGATCTAGGTTTCACTAAGCAGGAGAGAATGCCCTGGTTACTTAATTTAGCATTTCCTAACTGATAATCTCTCCACTTCCTTGCAGGAAGTCATAGCTGTGGGTGTAGGATTCCCATTGAGTGTGCTAACCCCCTATCCTCAGGCTCACTTAGGAGGCACAAACAGGCAGCCCTGACACCAGGCTGACCCTAGGCAACAGAACAGCACGCCAGGGTTCATCTCCAGGTGAGGGGATGAAGGAAAGACCAAATCTAGGCTCTGGTTACAGGGCATCTTGAACACCTGCTAATAATAAAACATTATCTGTCAAGGCCTTGACCCTCCAAACCACCAAAACAGAGGAAGAGGGTGGGAGAGGAATTTTAGTCCCTCTGATTTTCACCCCAGGTAATAACAACCCCCACTCCATCCCAAAGGCCACTAGCCAGAGTAGAAGAGCACCTAGGAGGATCTAAAGAAAAGACTGACCAAGGCATGTGGAAGACCACATTGGTCCCATCCTAGAAGGTGGGCAGTGGGTATGGCTAAGGAAACACTTGGCTAAATCAGCTTTCTTCCTTTCCCATTTCCATTCAGCCTAACTACCGAGGTGGCTTTTGAAAGATCTGTGAGAGAGTAAGTCAGGGAAGACAATGGAAACAAAAGCCTACCATAATAAAAAGAGACCGACACAATGTGTAGAGTTCTAGGCCAATATGCCGGGTCTCCAGTTTTGATGGGTATATCTTTTAACTGACAGATGATAAATTATTTGGTTACTAGTAGTCCTGACTGTTAAAAGATCTTACCATCAGGTTCTTAGCATGTGTTTCTGGGTGATATTGTACAATGCTTTAAACCTAATGGTCACTTAATAGCTGTCTCCTTCCCATATCATTCCCCATACAACTGAAACCTAAGTTAAAGACTCCTTAGCCTCTGCCAACTTCTTGTGGCCAGGCCTGGACTGCTTCAAGGAAGCTTTTACCACAGGGATGAGAGCTCACAGCCAATGGGGAGAGCACCATCCATAGCAGGATTAGTTTCTTGATTAAATTCTTAAGAGCCTAGGATCTAGTTCAGGGAGGAGGGGTATGGGTACTATTATAAATGCAATCAGAGAGCTAAGGGGCAGGTTTCAAAGTACACACAAAATTCAAAACATTTTCCACGAGGTAATGAGGAAGACTGAAAGCAGAAAACCAGATAAAAGCTGGTGAAGCAATAAATGTATCAATTTGACAACATCTGAATTGGGCCTAGATAGAGAAGCTTTAAAAAAAAACTGGCAGGCTGGGAGCCGTGGCTCACGCCTGTAATCCCAGCACTTTGGGAGGCTGAGACCAGTGGATCACGAGGGCAGGAGATCGAGACCATCCTGGCTAACACGGTGAAACACCGTCTCCACTAAAAATACAAAAAAAAATTAGCCAGGTGTGGTGGCGGGCGTCTGTAGTCCCAGCTACTCAGGAGGCTGAGGCAGGAGAATGGCGTGAAACCGGGAGGCAGAGCTTTCAGTGAGCCGAGATCACATCACTGCACTACAGCCTAGGTGACAGAGCGAGACTCTGTCTCAAAAAAAAAAAAAACAAAAAAAAAAAACTGGCAAAGAGTAAGAGGCTTGATAAACCAAAATTTAGATTCAGGGAGACAGGTGGAGACTAATGTTAAGGAGCTCCTAGATACAAAGCATTCTACCTCATACAGAAACATGTCCTAAAACTCAACATCAAAGCCCAGAAATCAAGGAATCAAACTTAGAGAGGGCCACTTGGATCACGGATACATGGCTTTCTAAGATTTCCTTCTTTCTAAATAATTCAAGGCAGAGGAAAGTGAGAGGACCTATCTCTTGCTATTTATGTATTTTTTAATTCTTTGAATTTTTATTGCATAAAGTTGATAGAACTGTGCAAGACTAATCCCCCCTCAGGAGAAGAATACTTGAGGAAGCAGGAGAAAGAGTTGGAAATGACCTGGGAAAGATTCTGTAAACATAAAGTGCTGTAGAGATATATGAAATTACTACTCAATTGACTCAGATTTTCTGTCATTTTTGCTCTGCAATCATGCCTAAAAGTAGACAAGTATTAATTCAACAGGTACTTATTGAGGCCCTACTATGTTCCAGGTACTATTTCTGGCTACTGAGACACAGAAGTCAACAGAACATACAAAAATTCCTGCCCTTGAGGAGCTTATATTTTAGCAGTAGAACACCATCAATATTAGTTATGTTAGGAAATGTTCAATGCAATGGGGGGAAAAAAGAGTAGGGTAAAGGATTGGGAATGTAGGGATGAAAAGGTGGGTTGCAATTTGAAATAAAGTGATCAGGGTAGGCTTTGATGAGATGACATTTAGCAAGATTTGACAGTGTGGGAATTAGCCTATGGATATCTGGGGCACAAGTGCTGGAAGCAGAGGGCATGAGACAGGAGTGTGCCCAGGGTGTTAAACAAAACAGTAAGATGACCAATGTAGCTAGAGTGACGTAAGTGAGAGAAAGGTGGTTAAGAGATGAGGTCAGAAAGATTATAGGGATCAGATAAGAAGGGGCCTTGTGAGCCACTGTGACAACTATTTTTACTTAGAGTAAAATGGAATCCCTTGCAGAGTTTTGAGCAAAGAAGTGGTATGAACTGACTCAGAACTTTAAAGAATCACTCCAGCTTCCAGGTTGAGAAGAGATTATAGACAATTCCTGGCTTATGATTTTTTTGGCTTTACAATGGTGTGAAAGTGATATGCATTCAGTAGATATTCAGGGATATTCAGCATTTCATTATAAAATAGGCTTTGTGTTAGATGATTTTGCCCAACGGTAGGCTAATGTAAGTGTTCTGAGCATGCTTAAGATAGGCTAAGCTATAATGTTCTGTAGGTTAAGTGTATTCAATACATTTTCAACTTATGATATTTTAAACTTATGATGGGTTTATCAGGATGTAACTCCATCATAAGTCAAGGGACATCTGTATAGGAGAACAAGGATGGAAACCCAGAGACAACTGTAGTCCCCTAAGCAAGAAATGATGGTGGCTCAGATCAAGGTACTAGAGCAGAGGCAGATTCTGTATTTATTTTGAAAGAAGGGCCAATAGAATCTCTTGATGGATTGGATGTGGGGTATGAGAGAAAGACAAGAGTCAAACATGACTCCAAGATTTATTTGTTTCAGATACAGAATCTTGCTATATTGTCTACGCTGGATTCAAACTCCTGGGCCCAAGAGATCATCCTATCTTGGCCTTCCAAGTAACTGGGACTACCCATGTGCTCCAGCATATCTGGCTCAACTCCAAGATTTTTAACCTGAGCAAGTCTGAAAGGATGAAGTTGCCACTAACCAAGGAAAAGGCTATGGGATGAGCAGGCTTGATGTGGGGGTTGGCGGGAGGGGGGAAGAAACGAGAAGTTCAATATGAATATGTTGAGTTTGATCTATTAGACTTCCAGGTGGAAATGTTGAACAAGTAGTTGAATATACAAGTCTGGGGTTTGGGAGAAAGAACTGGGCTGAAGACACAGGGATAAAGATGATGTTTAAAGCCATGAGACTGAAAGTGATCACCAACAGGGCAAACGTGGGTAGAGAATAGAAGAGGGCCAAGGACTGAGCCTTGGAGGTAGTGCAGAAGAGAAGAGATCAGCAAAGAAGATTGTGAAGAAGTAACTGATGAAGCAGAAAATAAAGCCAGGAAAGTGTATTGCTCTGGAAACCAAACGAACTATGTCGAGAAGGACTGAGCGACCAACTTTATCAAATGCTGTTTGACCAAATAAGATGAGAGATGAGAACTATTTACTGGATTTTGCAACGTAAAAGTCATTAGTAACCTTTTCAAGAACAATTTCAATGGCGTGATGAGACCCAAAACCCCATTTAAATGGTTTTAAGACAGAACTGGAAGAAAAGGAAGGTAAGATCACAGTAAAAATAGACAACACTTATAAGGAGTTTTGTAGGGAAGGGGAGTGAAGATGTAGGGTGGTGATTGGTGGGCAAACTGGGGTGTCAGAAAGATTTTTTAAGGTGGAAGAATAATAGTACACTTGAATACTAATATAACAATGTTATAGAAAACAAAAACTTAGGGAGAGGGCAATTATTGAGCAATTTCCTTGATAGGTGAGATAGAATCTAATGCACAAATGGAGAGACAGCCTTTAGACAGAGGCAAGGCTACTTTATCTTTGCACACAGGTGGAAAGGCAGTGTCTGAGGGTACATATGTTAGGAGGAAGCAGAAGTATGGTTTAAGTCTGCAAAAGTTCATTTCTGACTGATTATTCTTTTTTAGGGAAATTTAATTGTCTGGCAGCATTAAGGGTGCATTTGAGAGGCAGGGTCAAGAATTTAAATTGCAACTAGTCAGGCTGGGTGCAGTGACTCACTCCTGTAATTCCAGCACTTTGAGAGGCCAAGGTAGGAGGATTGCTTAAGCCCAGAAGTTCGAGACAAGCCTGGGCAACACAGCGAGACCCTGTCTCTAAAAAAATTTTTTTAATAAATAAATAAAATGATGAAACTAGTCAGCATGGTTGTTACGTTTTGCTTTCTGACTACATTTGACTGCATAGGTATGGAGGAGGTAGAAAGTTGAGTTTAACTGTACACAAGAAATGGGCAATAAAATCAGGAGTACGCGCAAGGGAGTGGTTATAATTGACCATAGAAGCTGGGTAAGGAAGGGAGGCAGGATATCACAGGAGTCAGGACAATGAAAAGGAAGGTAAGATCAATGGGCTGGAGCTCTCTGTAGGATTAAAGGAATGTTGAGTCAAGGCAGAAGACAGCTGGAAAAAGAGGATGGAGATATGCTCAGAAAGTAGGATGTATAAAACTGAGAATATGGAGGAGTGCAATGATTGGTGATTACAAGGCCTAGAGCAGACTCTAGAACAGAGCTTCTAACAGTGGCACTACTGCCACTTTGTGCTGAACAATTCTTCATGCTGGAGGGCTGTCCTGTGCACTACAGGACATTGAACAGTGTCCCTGGACTCTACTCACTACACCAGATGCCAGTAGCACTTCTCAAGTTATGAGACCCAAAAATGTCTCTGGACCTTGCCAAATGTTCCCTATGGGCAAAACCTCCCCTTGTTGAGAACCACTGCTCTAGAGTATGTCCAGAGAAGTCAGTGAATGAGATAGGGCAAGAGTCAAGATAATTAGAGAAGTACTGGAGAAGGCAGTAGTGAGTCAGGAGCTAAATTCCTCAAAAAATGAGTGGGAATTACTTAGAGTCAGTGCATTTTATAACAGTGAAGAGTCCTGGGTGACAGGTTCAGATGCATCAGACTCAAAGCTGGGGCTTTTTAAAGAAGAGGGAGCAGACATGGTCAGAAACCAGCAATTAGAAATAAGGAAGACATGTATCCCAGCTCCATACTCAGTAGTAAGAGGACTATGAAAGAAGAAACAGCCACCGTGTGAGAGTGCGGCAGAAAAGACATGGGAAAAGTCTTGAGGGGAAGGCCAGGTTTCTGACCAAGAAGGAGAAAGTAATGCTCGAGGAAGAGACTGAAGATAAAGAAGATTTTGCTGATTATAAACTATGAATTTCAGAAGGTACAATGGTAGGGCCCAGGAACCGGGGAAGGGTAGGAAAAGAGGACAGAATGGGGAAATGCAAGGTGTATTTCTGAAACTGGTAGGTGGCATCCAGTGGGAGGTCCACTGAGGGAAGGGGTGGTATAGTGGAGGCACATCTTTAATACAGGAGAAGGAAGCCTTCGGTTATTGTGGCAAGAAGGTGGACATAAAGTAAGAATCTTCTGGGAACATGGCACATGACATATTCACACTATAGTCAGGAATCACGCAGTAATTACCAACCCTAGGCTAGAACTAGTTTAGAACAAAAGGATAGTTTTCTAAGCGTCAACAGCTTTAATATGAGGAAGTCGATCAAAGAGATACAAATCTATCAGGACGTGAGAACAGGGTCTTCAAAGGTCCAGGAGCTAAGGAAACCTTCAAGAATGGTGAAACTTGGCTGCGCATGGTGGCTCACACCTGTAATTTCAGCATTTTGGGAGTCTGAGGTAGGTGGATTGTTTGAGGCCAGGAGTTTGAGACCAGCTTGGACAACATGGCAAAACTCGGTCTCTACTAAAATGCAAAAAAAAAAAAAAAAAAAAAGCTGAGGATGGTAGTACGCACCTGTAATCCCAGCTACTTGGGAGGCTGAGGCATGAGAATCACTTGAATCCAGGAGTCAGAGGTTGCAGTGAGCTGAGATTGTGCCACTGCACTCCAGCCTGGGCGACAGAACAAGACTGTCTTTTTTTTTAAAAAAAAAAAAAAAGCAGCAATGAAATATGACTAAGAATCCAGAGAATCTGATCTAGTGCTTATACACTCTGGAAGAGAATTAGAATGCAGATTCCCACAGGGACCAAGAATCCCACCAAGCCAGACAGGGTTGAGGAAAGTAATCTGGACCCAGGAAGCTAAGAAGTAGCAAAGAACTCTATCAAGATAAAGAATTGGTACTGGGAAAATTCACCCATTTATATTTCTTCCTCTATGGGCATTTTACAAAATTATTTTTAAAATACTAATCAATTTAAACACTATAGATGTATATAAATAAAAGACTTATTCTCTTTAACTCCAATCCCCCCCTCAGAGGAAACCACTGTGAACAATTTGATGTGTATGCTCCCAGACTTTTTTTCTATTTGGTATAAACATCCCAAATGGGATCACATTACATATATTCTTATGCATTCTGCCTTTTTTTTTTTTTGCGTAACAGTATATCATGGTCATCTTTTCAAGGCCATTTATTTATTTATTTATTTATTGGGGATGGAGTCTTGCTCTGTTGCCCAGGCTGGAGTGCAGTGGCACCATCTTGGCTCACTGCAACCTCTGCCTCCCGGGTTCAAGCAATTCTTGTGCCTCAGCCTCCTGAGTAGCTGGGATTACAGGCGTGTACCACCACATCTGGCTAATTTTTATTTTTAGTAGAGATGGCATTTTGCCATATTGGCCAGGCTGGTCTTGAACTCTTGACCTCAGGTGATCTGCTTGCCTTGGCCTCCCAAAGTGCTGGGGTGAGCCACCGCACCCGGCCTATTTATTTATTTTTGAGACAGGGTCTTGCTCTGTTGCCAGGCTGAAGCACAGTGGCAGGATCATAGCTCACTGCAGCTTCAAACTCCTGGGCTCAAGCAATCCTCCCACCTCAGCCTCTTGAGTAACTGGGACTACAGAAACGTGCCACTGTGCTTGGCTAACTTTATAATTTTTAATTTTTTTTAGAGATGGAGTCTCAATATGTTTCCCAGGCTGGTCTTGAACTCTGGGCCTCAAGTGATCTTCCTGCCTCGGCCTCCCAAAGCGCTGGGATTACAGGCCTCTGCCACCACACCTCGACTATCTCATTCTTTTTTTTTTTTTTGAGACGGAGTCTTGTTCTGTTGCCAGGCTGGAGTGCAGTGGCGTGATCTCAGCTCACCGAAACCTCTGCCTCCAGGGTTCAAGCGATTCCCCTGTCTCAGCCTCCTAAACAGCTGGGATTACAGGCATGTGCCACCACACTCAGCTAATTTTTTGTATTTTAGTAGAGATGGCATTTCACCATGTTGGCCAAGATGGTCTTGATCTCCTGACCTCATGATCCGCCCCCCTCAGCTTCCCAAAGTGCTGGAATTACAGGCGTGAGCCCCGCACCCGGCCCTCATTCTTTTTAATAGCGTCATTGCATTACCTTATATGGATAAACCATAATTTATTCATATTTCCATAATGATGGACTTTTAAACTGTTTCCAATTTTCTGTATTACAAACAATGCTGCTTTGAGCATGCTTATTAGGTATTTTTGTATGTTAATAATTTTATAGAGTACATACCTACTGGCTAAAGGACATATCTGACACTACCAAAAAAATTCCCTCCAAAAATGTACCAATATACCTTCCAACCAAAATTGTATAAAGTGCCCAATTCTTCATACTCTAGTCAGAGCTATAATAATCTTAATTTTTGCCAACTGATAGGAGAAGATCAACTCATTCTTGTTTTTATGTGAACTATTTTTTTTTTTGGTTTTCTTTATTTTGGTTGCAGGGGATATTTCAGTTTAAGAACACTGAAAACTTGCTGGGTACAGCGTGTGCCTATAGTTCCAGCTACCAGGAGGCTGAGGCAGGAAGATCGCTTGAGCCCAGGAGTTCTGGGCTGTAGTGAGCTATGTCGATCAGGTGTCCACACTAAGCTCAGCATGAGTATGGTGACTCCCGGGAGTGCGGGACCACCAGATTGCCTAAGGAGGGGTGAACCAGCCCAGGCTGTTAACAGAGCAGGTCAAAACTCCCATGCTGCTCAGTAGTAGGATTGTGCCTGTGAATAGCTACTGCACTCCAGCCTGGGCAACATTAAAAAAACAAAAATTAAAAAAAAGCCGGGCACAGTGGCTCACACCTGTAATCCCAGCACTTTGGGAGGCCAAGGCAGGCAGATCTCTTGAGGTCAGGAGTTCAAGATCAGCCTGGCCAACATGGTGAAACCCTGTCTCTACTAAAAACACAAAAATTAGCCAGGCGTGGTGGTGTGTACCTATAATCCCAGCTACTTGGGAAGGTGAGGCAAGACAATCTCTTGAACCTGGGAGGCAAAGGTTGCAGTGAGCCAAGATCACACCATTGCACTCTTCAAAAAAAAAAAAAAAAAAGCAAAAATGGGGGAAAAAAACCCTGAAAACTGTTTTCAGATTAGGTTATATGCATAAACATTGAACCAAGAGGACACTATTTTTATTTATTTATTTTTAACTTTTTTTTTTTTTTTTTTTTTGAGACAGAGTCTTGCTTTGTTGCCCAGGCTGCAGTGCAGTGGCGCCATCTAGGCTCACTGCAACCTCTGCCTCCTGGGTTCAAGCGATTCTCCTGCCTCAGCCTCCCAAGTAGCTGGGACTACAGACGTGCACCACAATACCTGGCTAATTTTTGTATTTTTAGTAGAGATGGGGTTTCATTGTGTTGGCCAGGATGGTCTTGATATCCTGACCTCAAGGGATCCATCCGCCCAGCCTCCCAAAGTGCTGGGATTACAGGCGTGAGCCACCATGCCTGACCACCATTTTTTTTAAAAACAGAATGACTGCTAAATGGAAAGAAACCTAAGAATAACAATTTACACATATAACTAATACTTTCAAATGCTTCTAATGTGCCAGACACTACAAATAGCACTCAAGTATATCTCATTGAGCTCTCACAACTCTAAAGAGAACATTATCCCTATTTTACACCAAAATAAACTGAAGCCAGGTAGGTTAAGTAAGTTTCTCAAAGTCCCGCAGCTAGTAATTAAGTAGAGCCAGGTTTCAACTCAGATCACCAGACTCTGGAGCCTCCATTTAGACCAAAGTCAGCTCAACTGAAGTCAAATAGCCAGTAAGTGGTAGTCAGGATTCAAACACAGGTTTGCCTAACTCTAGAGCACACATATGTAACGTATTTAATAGAATTTATGGCCGGGCGCGGTGGCTCAAGCCTGTAATCCCAGCACTTTGGGAGGCCGAGACGGGTGGATCACGAGGTCGGGAGATCAAGACCATCCTGGCTAACACCGTGAAACCCCGTCTCTACTAAAAATACAAAAAACTAGCCGGGCGAGGTGGCGGGCGCCTGTAGTCCCAGCTACTCCGGAGGCTGAGGCAGGAGAACGGCCTAAACCCGGGAGGCGGAGCTTGCAGTGAGCTGAGATCCAGCCACTGCACTCCAGCCCGGGCTACAGAGCAAGACTCCGTCTCAAAAAAAAAAAAAAAAAAAATAGAATTTATATTATCTGTATGAATAATGCTATGATAGTCTTGGGAATAATTTATTCTTACCCAAACATTTTTTGTTGTTGTTCTGGTTTTGTTTTTTTGTTTGTTTGTTTTGTTTTGTCTCAGGTTTAAAAAACAAAATGACATTGCCTTAGTTGAACAAAGTCAGGGTCACTGCCCTGCATGAATCCAGGAGCATCCTACTTTATGAGAATGGAACTCACTGGCGCTGTGCCATGCACAACCTGCAGGGCCAAACATGGTGGCCCCAGGACCAGGTACAGACTGACTGAAGGAAAAAAGGGATTTCTGCCTGCAACTATGCCAAAAGAGCTAAGGGAAACAGTGTGTCCCCTAGTGGTTGAGAGCAGTATTGACAGCTGCAAATGTCTAGCTAGAGAGCTCCAGAACTGACAGAATTAGGGTAGTTGCTGCAGTGAGATCAGCACACATGAAAACTTTAATTGCTGCTCTCTCTACCCAGGGTGTTCCCTTACAAGAGGGTGCAAGATCTATCCAGGCTACTCTTTGAAGAATCAGAGGTTCCCTAGGAAACAAAGGGGAATAGAGGAGAAGTATCACCCACAACTTAGGTCTCAAGAATAAGACGCCTACATAATAAACGAAGAGAAGAAAACAACTTTTACTACATGAGAGAAGGTGGTAGAGAAAGAGGGATATACATAAATAGACTCAAGACTAGATAATCAATGCTGGAAACTTCGCAGTAATCTTCCAAAAGGCACCCCCCCCAACAACAAAAAAAAAGAAGAAACCACTAGAAAATTAGGAAAACCTTGAAAATGTTCTCAAGAGGGAAAATGATGCTAAAAGAAACCCAGATGTGGTGAATATAAAATGAATGGAATTTTGGACTCATTCCTACTGTCAGCCTCTCTTAGAATTGAGGCAAAGGCAATTGCAGACTTGGGAAGAAAGGCTTAACTTGACCAAATTAAAATGGCCTAAAGCCATGAAGAGATCATGGGTAAAACAGAAACACACATCAGCTGGGGTGGAAGACAAGCACTCAGATGTATCACAGGAACTGAGGGAAATGAAGAGGATTCATCAAGGTAAACCTGATTATACTTGAGTGCTGGTCACTAATTGATTGAGAGGGGATATTCTGCTTAAACACATCTTCTAGTTTAGTCTTTACCATTTGTTCCATAAGCAGATTACTAATTTTCAAATAATTAGAAAATATATTATAAAATAAAAATAACACACCTCATAATCTTCCAGTAACATAGGGTGTTAATCAAAAGTATCAACTGTCACTATTGTCTAAGGTTTGTGCAGAATCTGGTCTGTTATTGACTTGTCAAAGATCTGGCTAAGAAGAAATATCTAGAAAGATGTAGGTGGCACCAGATATCCACTGCCCAGACAGGAAAGAGACTTTTTTTTAATTCAAAGAACTTGTACAGTAAGACATGTGGTTAATTATCACAGCAATGGGACAGAAGGGAAACCCTGCCACATCCGTTTTGACAGCTCACTAGACTGCAAGCTCTATGAGAACAAGGACTTTGCTTTGGTCACTGCTCTGCCACTGCCTCTAGAACAGTGACTGGCACATAGGAGGTGTTCACAAAGTATTTAAAGAAGAAATATTAACAAATGCTGTTCCATTTAATATGTCTTTTTCTCATTCTTTCAAAAAAACCTCTTGAAATAAAGAATGAATTCTGTTCATTCTGTCTAATACACCATCTTCCTATCCTCTAATTAAGGAAATCTCATTTATGAAGGTCAAACTCAAATTTCTTCTCTTCCTTAAAGTCTTCCCTGATTCCTTTCTGCTGCCTACAATTCTCCCTCCTTCAAATGGCCACAATTAAATCTTCTTTATTCATTTTCCCATGGTATGTTACTTGGACCTATATTTGCTCTCATTTCGTTTTATACTGTATTTCAATTCAGTATTTACATGTCCAGTTCTTCCATGGGGTTACAAGCTCCTTGAAGGCAAGGTTTTGGTTTCAGTTGTCCTTGAACATCCATCCTCTAACATAATGCCTTGCATATAGTGATTACTTAAATGTCTTTTAAGTTTAATAAAATAGAATTATATTCTTGGTGTTTAATAAGGCACCAGCATATACTAAGTGCTCACTAAACGTTCATTCCATGAATGAATGGAAAGAAAGGTAATACCAGCAAAACTAAGCTGCCTCAAATCCCAGGACTAGGAGGCATCATGCCTTGAAGACAGAGAAATGGTCTCTTTCTCTTGGTTCTAAGAAGACTTTGCCTGGCTCCTGTGCCCAATATCAGCCACCCTGGCACCAAAACTGTAGAGATAAGTTTGAAGAAGTTCCAGGGAGAGTCACATAATTGACTTGGGGTGGGGGAGGAAAGGATAAAAAAGGAGTGATTAGGGGCTCAAGTTAGACAGATGGCCTAAGTGACGTCTGAGACTAGACACGATAACCTTCTGCTAACACTGGGAGAGTGTAAACACCCAAGAGGGGAGGAATTGTTTAGCCTGGTCCAGTGGGCTCAAAGTAGGAGAAAGGATGAGACAAGGGACGGGAGATCAAAGCCCGGCGACAGAAAGCCAAGCAAAAGAGACACTGCTCTCCTTGGACTCAGAGAAAACAAGGCCATATACATTTTCACAGATATCTACAAGTGTTATATCCTCATCTTCGGGCATAAAGGAGGCCTACAACAGATGGATTATTGAAACTTAATACAAAGAGCCTATGCTTGGAACAGAAAGTCCTTTTACCGTTATGCAAAATGTAGCTCCATACTCAATGTTATTAAACAGCGTCCAAAAAAGCCCACAGACTCAGGCTGTGCTCATAAGTAAAAGCACCTTCAAGAGAAGATGAGAAAAGAAAAAGTAGAGAGAGTCAGCAAAGCAGTGAACTGGAATCCCACAGTTTGGTAAAATGCATGAAATCTCTTACCTGTGTTCTCATTTGCTGTTTTCCATTTTACTATAACAAAAACACCTCTCAAACTGGCATCTGCTGAAAAAATATTCATTTTTTCCTATTTCCCATTCTACTCCAAGTCTGCCTTCCAGTAAGCTTGAGTGGGCTTCAATGGTGCCCACAACCTTGACAGTGAGTGCTGAGAGAGAGATACAGAAGATATGGTGTCCTGCTTCAACAAACTTCTAATCTACTTGAAGAGAAAAAAGGTATGTGAAAACAGCAAGAAAATAACTGCAAAGAAACGTATGATATATGCAAGAGAAAGGAGGATAAATAAACTATATAACTACTAATGATCTGTCAAATCAGGGGAAGATAACTGAACTGATCATTCAGGGAGGGCTTCCCAGTAGAAGTCAATTTTCTTCCTAAAGAGGAAAAATAGAAATCGATTGATTGAAACCAATTTATGGTTTACAAAAGCTAGAAGGAACCTCAGGGTGTATCCAATCAAAATTGCTCATCTGACAGATGAAGCCCAGGGAGCATAATAATATGCCCAGGTGACAAATCAAAAAAGTGGAAGAACTGGAATTCAAATCAAAGTATTCTGATTTCAAAATCCAGGGCAGGTGACAGGAACAAATGCAGAGAAGCAAGAAACAGCAATGTCTATCAGGAAGAAGGTAAGCAGACTGGCATGGTGGGAACAAAGGAAACGTTTCATAGAGTAAGGAGAAATAAGAAGCCCCAGGCTACTCCCAAATAATCTTAGTTGCTCCATATGGACCCCACTTCTCTCCCTCTCCAGGAACATTCACCATACCTTAAATTAGCGGCAGGTGCCCTACAGGACTTCTGTATTTCCCATACCACATGCCCTGCTCTGGGGCCTAATCTCCCCCTAAGGGCCACAATTCTCACTCCCAGAGTCTGTAGTGGTTCTAAGGGCCCTAGAAGCTCCAAGATATACATATGGCAAAACTAATCAAGAAGTTACTCCACATACGAACTTCTTGTTCTGCTTACAGCCCCACCCTCCTCCCTTGCCCCACCAACACTGAGGAAACCAGATGTACAAACGGTTAACAGAGAAAAAAAAAAAAATCCCACCCAGACCACTTGAAACGCGGCTAGTCTGGCTGGGCTTCGAGTCTGCTCAGCGACTGCGCCATGACTGCTATTTATAGCTTCTGGGTGCCCAGCCCAGCTTCCAGGTCACTAATTGTGGCCCAGCCCCGAGCCAACCCCCACACCTCCTCCCCCGCCCTGTAATACAGGGAACAAGATGAAAATCTAGCTTTGTCCAGCCCAGGAAGAATAGCCAGGAGTGAGATCTGAATCCAAGACCCTGTATTATATGCCTTGTGAACAGTATCAAAACTGTCCAGAAGGCTCTGCCCTTGTTCCACACATCTTGAAGAGCTGAGTGTCCCTCCTTCCACAGCAGCCTCCTTTCCTGAATTCTCTAAGTTCATCCAGAGTTGAATCCTGAGTTCAGTCTAACCCATACAAATGCTAGAGAGCGAGAGACGGGTTTTGGCTATCAAGGACACCAGCCAACAGTTAAGTAAAGGGCATAAGTCTTTGAGCAAGCATCTAAGCACCCATGGATTCATGTGTTTGCCTCTTTCTGGGATCTATTTGTTAGATTATCTGTCCATTTATTTGTGTTACTACTCTAGTCACCCACAAAAAAAGTACCCAGGCAGGAGGCATGCTCCGAACTAAACTTCTAAAAATTCTTTTCTAGCACTCACCAAATACATTTTAAATCCCACGTATTCTTAGTTTCAGATAGAGGACCTGAATAAGATAGTTTTATGAGAGTGCTATAAACAAACCCTTCTGATTCCAAGATGCTATTATTTGAGTATTATTCTATAGTACTGTTTTCCCCCTAGAGATACAGATTACCAGATTACTGAGATAGGCAATGATTCTTTTTTTTTTTTTTTTTTTTTGGCATATGAGGTTTTGTGAAGTTATCCTGGGTGGGAAAAAAAAAAAAGTTGTTGTGTTTTTTTTTTGTTTTTTTTTGTTTTTTTTGTTTTTTTGAGACGGAGTCTCGCTCTGTCGCCCAGGCTGGAGTGCAGTGGCCGGATCTCAGCTCACTGCAAGCTCCACCTCCCGGGTTCACGCCATTCTCCTGCCTCAGCCTCCCGAGTAGCTGGGACTACAGGCGCCCGCCACCTCGCCCGGCTAGTTTTTTGTATTTCTTAATAGAGACGGGGTTTCACCGTGTTAGCCAGGATGGTTTCGATCTCCTGACCTCGTGATCCGCCCGTCTCGGCCTCCCAAAGTGCTGGGATTACAGGCTTGAGCCACCGCGCCCGGCCAAAAAAAAAGTTTTAATAAGGCATAAGAGTTAATGGCAAAAAGACTCAGTGAAGCTTACTCTGTTAGTTCTGTACCTGTGCTACAGTGGGGAAACCACCATGGGCCACATTCCCCACTGTCAATTCTACATCTGAACCCTTGTTCCCATCCCAATTAAACTTAACCATTGTCAATGACATCTATATTCAGAACAAAGGACTGGGACTAGGGATGAAAGAAGAGTTAAGAGACTAAGAATGAGATATCTTTTTCTTTTTCCAGTGCCCCAGCACCTAAACTATGGTTACCATTCTCAGACAGAACAATAAGCTCCCAACCCTCTATATCCTTGACTGATGCTGCCTAAGACTACACATCCCAATGCCAGTCTTTTCCTTCTCATTTTGGGGTTCATTTGGGCAACTGGATAATATGCCAGGGATTCTGGTTATTGGAGCCAGAACCAGAATGCTGCTGTGCTATCTCATCATCACCCACAAATACCAATTCCCAGCCCCAAATGGTCCCAAATCTTTCCTCCCAAGACCACAAAGGATAAAAAAAAAAAAGTTTCCAAATTAAAAAACTAAAACTGGCAACAAAGGTGCCCCATGGCAGTAACCTTTAAAACTGGCCATTAAAGTTTATAAGTCAGACGGGCACCAACGTGAAGGATCAAGAAGAGAAAAACAGCCCCCTCCCTTGGGGACCCGGAGCCACAGCCTTCCCCCTAAAGCCACAGAGCTGATGTCACAAGAAGCGCTTGCTGCATCAAGGGCTCTCTGTGTCCCAGCTACAACCATTCACAATGTAGGCAGACTCTGCGTGCTGGAGGCGGGTTGGCAGAGAATAAAGGAAAGGGGAGGGGCAAGGAGGTGTGGGTTGGGAGTATATATGAGGTAGGGAAAGGTGAGAAAGGAGAGAAAAACATCAAATCTCCTCCTAGCCCTCAGGACTGCCTGTAATTCACAGGCCAGAAGGAAACAGGCCCTGTCAGACAGGAATACCACAGATTTTCATCAGTAACGATGGCATATTATGCAATAATCCTTAACTATCTTGGGGTGGATAGTTTTTTGATATGTGCATATCAAACATTTTTTGGTAAGGGTATGAATAGTTTGAAAAAACTTCCAAATAATCCTAACCATCTCCCCGATTGAGTATGTACCCCCTATGAAGAATCATGAGCTTAAAGAGCCTACTTTTCCTTCCCTCCCTTCCTTCCTTCCATGTATTCAACAAATACATTTCGGGAGTTTGCATGTGCCAAGCATTGTTCTATTGACACTGGAGAGATAGCAATGAACACACAGACAAAAATCCCTGCCCTCATTGAGAATCCGTGTCTTCATAGGGGGTAAAATCAACGTAATTAAAAAGCAGAATCTAGGGGGTACCCACTGCACCCTGCAATCCCAGAACTTTAGGATGCCAAGGCAAGAGGACTGCTTGAGCCCAGGAGTTCGAAACCAGCCTGGGTAACATGGAAAAATCCCATCTCTACAAAAATAAATATATAAAAATTAGCCAGGTGTGGTAGAGTGCACCTGTAGTCCCAACTACTCGGGAGGCTAAGGTGAGAGGACCGCTTGAACCCCAGGAGGTTGAGGCTGCAGTGAGCTGTGTTTGCACCACTGCACTCCAGTCTGGGCAACAGAGTGAGACACTGTCTTAAAAAAAAAAAAAAAAAAAAAGTAGAATCTGTGGTATATTGGGTATGGAGAAAAATACAGCAGAGACAGAGACAGAAAGTGCTTGTGGGGTGGGGGTGGAGGTGGGGCTGAAATTTTAGATGGGGTGGCAGGGAAGTCCTCAATTAGAAGGTATCACTTGAAAAAAGACCTGAAGGAAGTGAAGGAATGAATCATGCAGATATCTGGGAAAGACCATTCTTAGCAGTGGGAACAGCAAGTGAGAAGGTCCTGAGGTGGGGCACCGGTCTCAGATGTTCAGGGAACAGGAAGGAGGCGGCCACTGCGGATGGAGTCCATATGCTACTGTTCATCACAGCGCTCCTCCTCCATTTCAGATCCTTTGGCTCTGAGGAGTCTGGGCTGACTGCATGTTGGACTGAATTGGCCGAGCCAGGAACATGCTCGCAAGCAGAAAGAACTTAAATAGCTTGGTGAAAAGGGACATGGGTAGGTAAGATGAGCTTAGTGTTAAAGTATTTCTCTTTACTTAAAACAGCTCAAAGTTCCTTTAAATAAAACATCACCCGGCCGGGCGCGGTGGCTCAAGCCTGTAATCCCAGCACTTTGGGAGGCCGAGACGGGCGGATCACGAGGTCAGGAGATCGAGACCATCCTGGCTGACACGGTGAAACCCCGTCTCTACTAAAAAATACAAAAAACTAGCCGGGCAAGGTGGCGGGCGCCTGTAGTCCCAGCTACTTGGGAGGCTGAGGCAGGAGAATGGCGTGAACCCGGGAGGCGGAGCTTGCAGTGAGCTGAGATCCGGCCACTGCACTCCAGCCTGGGTGGCAGAGCGAGACTCCGTCTAAAAAAAAAAAAAAACATCACCCATCCTCACAAAATCCTTGTAACGAATAAAGATCATATTCCTTAACCAAGGACCAGAGGTGGGGAAATCATTTTAAAGATGATTTTAGAACTGGAATAGAATTTACTCTTGATACCCAGACCAATGCTCTATTATTCATAAAAGCATAGTACTAAAAGGTGGAAGCCAGATTTATCTCACCCATTCTCCTCATTTACTCAAAAGGCAGCTGACAAAATTAGAACCCAGGTTTCTTGGATAAGGGGTAACACTACTTAAAAAGCAAAGTAGGGGATGGTACAGCTTTTAAAAGAGGGGACCAGCTCTCAAATCCTGCATTCTAGAAACTCTCCTACAAGGGAAAGATATGTGATGACACTAGTATTACAGAATACTAATAAACAGTCTTCTCTGTCCCCTGACCCCTAGAAAAAAATCTAGTTATCCCACACACTAGGCCCACTCCCCTTATCTAGATCCCTTCGCCCCAAATGTCTTTCATGAGACAGTGTGGCCAAGCCAGTGGGCTGCAGGTTCTGAAGATCAGAATTAAGTCTACAGTGTGAATACAGACACACACACACACACACACACACACACACACACACACACACACATATACAGTCAGTGGGAAGGAAGGGGAAAGGAAAGCACACACAACACAACACACCAGGGCAGCTGCAGAAAACAACTGCTTGTTAAGTTAAAATTAAACCTCTGTACAAATATTGACCTTTGGAGGGGACAGAAACCGGTCCCATATTTACCAGCTTTATAAATGGGACTGACCACAGCTGCCCCACGCGTTTGGCCAGCATCATGGCAGGATGGGGCGAGGCCACGCTTTCGGGGTGGGGGGATGAATGAGAGGGGCAGGAGACATTTTAAACACTCTCTTAAATGTAGTTACTACTGGTAGGTCAAAGTTCCCAAAAGCCTTAAAAGGGGAATTTCTAGGAAAGCAAATAAGGCAGTCTCTGAAAGTGGGGGTCAGAGAAATAGGAATAGAGTGGAAAAGGAAAGCTTCAGAGAGGAAAAAATTGCTAAAAAGAATGAGAAATATAACACAGATTGTAACTAAATGGTGAGAGCACTGGGGAGCTTATCCTTTTGAACCCTGGCCCTTGGTCAAAGCAAGAGTCATAAGGTAGAAGACCAGGTGACCAATTTAAGTAACCTAATGGAACAATTTAAACTGACCTGGTTTGAGTTTTGGCTCTGTTGCTTATTTGCTATGTTACCTTGGGAAACTCAAGGACCCCCAGTTTCCTCATCTATAAAACAGGGATAATAATACAAAAATATTGTCCTAATTCACAAAGACTAGGACCAGCCATAAACTTCACACATATATAAATCATCATTATTATTAATTCTATTCCAGCTAACTGTGCACTTTTATACTCCAAACGGGCCAAAAACTGCAGTCTCTCCAGGAACAAAGTCAAGGGCTAGAAAGGAGAGCTTGACCTTGCCTTGAACTTGTAAAAGTCCCCTAGGGGCACACACCTAGACCCTTCTCTTCTTGCAGGATAACAGGGAGGCCAACCTGCTCAAACAGGCCCCAAAAGCCATACTCAGGTTGCAAAAGGTCCAGATATGAAGGAGGAGAAAGGACTAATCAATACTACTTCCCTGAAAGCTGATCTCTAGCAACCTGAAGTTTTTCAGGAACAAACATCACAGATGCTGGGCAACTTAGTTCTGTTCCAAACCCCTGAAACTTTGCCCTCTTTTATGCCCTCCTTTACACTCATGACTTTCACAATGAATCAGAGTAAGCAGAAAAAGACCGGATCCATCTCCACATGGTAGGACATGACACATGCACACACACACACACGTGCACACACGCACTCTGCCACCAAGAATCACAATTCTGAAAGTATTTCCAATAAAAATACACGAAAAGATTTTGCTGAAATTACTTGTCCAGTTTTACAGAGAGCTCTTGTGCCTTTATGTGGTATGTTGTTTATGCTATACATCTTAAAATCATGGGGTAGGCAGGCAGCTATCATGGCATATGAAAAAGGCAACGACTAAGTCAAAGTACTTTACCTCCTCAGTGCTAACCAAACGTGTCACCAGCATCTTTTGACTTTGCTTCACTTGTTCAATGTTTTACCTTAATATATTACAGTTTATATTGTTAAACGTGTGTCATAAAATAAAAACAACGTACAGCAGAACCAGGTCAGCAATTCAGGAAGAATTTCCAGCGCTGCAGTCTCTGTGGTCACAGGGCAAGATGATTTGCATTTGGTGCACCAAATACGTGCTGAAGCACAAACTCAAAACAAATTGAGGAGGGAGAGATGGACAGGAATGGAAAAGGGAGGAAAATGGAGAAACTATCCTCCAGGTAGGGACCAGCTTCCTTGAATTCTGATTCAATATATATATATATTTTTTGTAATCTGACATTTTTACCATCAAGAACTTATCTTAAAATGTTATCATTATTTATCTTCATAACCCTCTTTCTCTGGCTTTGTCCTTCTTCAGAGGCTCCAGATAACTGATAAGCCTCCAAGTTTAGCCACTCAGGGCCTCCAAGGCTTTTGTTCTGACATAGAAAAGAGCCCTTTTCTCAGTCCACTCTCATTTTTCTCCCCCACCATAAGTCTTAGTGTCACCTTCTATAAACTATAGAGAAGTGGAGTTAGCTGGCCTTACCTGTATGAGCCTAAGATCCTTGGCAAACCTATGAAGCTATAGCCAGAAATGCTATCATTTCCAAGATATTCCATACTTGGAATACCTTTCTAGAAAAGGGAGAGTTATCATAATGATGACCATCACCCATTTAATACTCCAAAAAAAGTTCTTCTCTCTCATTCTCAGCAACAATGCTCACAGGAGAAGCCTGAAACAGAACTCAGTCTATCACTCTTCAGGATCCTCCTCCCACAATATTCTCATCCAAATAAAACCAATGCCTTAGGCAGGGAGGTTTCTAGGCTAGGAAAGTGGGGCAGGGGCTAAAAACAAGCATCTTCAAAAGCATAATATTCTTAGGGAGAAGTTCACAGCTTTGAGCACATTAAGGAAATCTATGAAAACACACACACACACACACACACACAAAAGCCCACAAGGGGACAAACAATTGTCATCCAGCAATTAGAAGTGACATGTCTAAGGACACTTTGCTTATGAAGGGGTCTCCTCACTCTCCACCCATAACTCCATCTGTGAGACCCTGCTGATCACCTCCCAGACTAAATTCAGGCTGCCTACATTCAACTCGATTCAGCAAAATGCAACCCCACATAGGATTTCTAGTTGAATATTGTTTGTTTCAGTGATCTCGTACTCTCTCCTCGTCAAGCTCGTATATCGGTCTCAGAGAAGTCCCTAAGCAGATCATGTGCCTAGACTGATTCCTTTTAGAATGTCTTGGCCTAAGCAAGCAAAATGTCATTACTGGGGGCTTCCAGACAGAAGGGCACTCCAATATTGAAGATGACAGTAGCATAAGTACTGCACAGGCCTACAAGAGGTAATGCTTACATAGGCCTAAGAAATAGAAAATGGAAGCCAAGATCCCAGGAAAATGCTCTGATGCAGCCCAACAAGAAGGACAAGAAGGGGACTCTTACACAGAAACTGGGTAAGGCTGGGAGCAGACTGCAAGCATGAAGAAGTGACCCACAGACCTGGAGAACATCTCCACACACCAGTGCCCATCTAATTCTATATCTGGGGCCCAGACATGGTAGAGGTTTCTGATTTTATAAGAACTATATCTGTAATCCAGAAACAACTAAATTTCGAGCATGCTAGGAAGCATCCCTCTACTGTAGTCTCTGCAGCCCCTAGAGAGGCAAATAAGGAAACATTGCTACCGGGTACCAGTGAGTGCTGCCGACTTACCAGGCCTAGGAAATGCCTGAACAGAGTCTTATTCAAGCCAAGGGAAAACGCTGTTAAAACACACAAAACTCCTTTGACTAATGTGAGAGGGGGAAAGAGCCTCTATAATTAACAGAAACTGTCACAGGCATTGGGGGCCTCCGACGTGTTCAATGCAAACCACTTGAAAAGACCCGGTCTTCTAGGAGGTTGGGGTTTGTGAGTGGGGCTCCAACAGACTGGGGACAGCTTTTCCAAAAGAATCCCACCATATTAAAAAAAAAAAAAAAAAGAAGAAGAAGAAGAAGAAGAAGAAAGGGGGCAGGGGGAGGAAAAACCCAAACCTCAGCTTAATGTTTTTCCACCAGTGGAACTAAAAAGCAAAAAAGAAGAAGAAAAGTCCAAATGTAACCAGTTTTCAATTAGGGCCTAATTAGAAAGAAACGTGGCCATGCTATTACAGATCTAGGAAGGAAGAAATGTAGTCAATGACTTTAGTTTGGGCTGAGCCATCCACTTGAAAGCTATGATGATTAGAGGGATAATTTATGGTGAGAGATGGTAGAGGGGAAGGGAGGAACAGAAGAAGAGAGCCTGGGGGTTGACTGATCATGCAAGTCAAGAGCCTGAGCAAATAGTCAAAAATACGTATTGATCAGCCACAATCTGCAAAGCATTACACAAAGGGCTAGAAGGAGAAACAAAGATCACAATAGATATAACTCTGACCTAAAGAGACTTATAAATACTGTCCCTGCAAAAAGCACACACCTCTTAACACTCAGCCACTGTATACACATGCACAAGTCTTCAGAGAAAATTCAACCTTGACTTCTTTTCATACACAAAGTCCACTCCGACAACTCATGTGGGCTGTCTCTGCATTTTTCCCAGCTCCCTACTTATTTGCAATTATGACATACAGAGACCCCATAAGAAAAAGATGTTATCACATCAAATATAATTTCTGGCTTGGAGCGGTGGCTCACACCTGTAATCCCAGCACTTTGGGAGGCCGAGGTGGGCAGATAACAAGGTCAAGAGATCGAGACCATCCTGGCCAACATGGTGAAACCCTGACTCTACTAAAAATACAAAAATTAGCTGGTCGTGGGTACACGTGCCTGTAGTCTCAACTACTCGGGAGGCTGAGGCAGAAGAATCACTTGAACCTGGGAGGCGGAGGTTGCAGCGAGCTGAGATCACGCCATTGCACTCCAGCCTGGCGACAGAGTGAGACTCCGTCTCAAACAACATCAAAAATATATAATTTCTGAATGAAGTGATTTGGATTTGCCTCCGCCCTCAAAAGAAACCAGTCAAGGTCTATACCCTGGCTCAGGCAAGCTGAGACACTGCATCAAAATGGAGAAACTTAGAACAGCTCAAAGAGCATTTCTTAATTTCCTTTTTCTTTTTTTAAATAAAAATAAAAAAGATCAAGTAAGGTTTACACATTGCAATTGGTGGATATATCTCTTAGGATTTTTTTTTTTTTTCCTCTTTGAAACAGGGTCTCACTCTGTAGCCCAGGCTGGAATGTAGTGGCGTGAGCACAGCTCACGGCAGCCTTGACCTCCCAGGCTCAAGCAATCCTTCCAACTCAGCTTCCTCAGGAGCTGGGACTACAGGCATACACCACCACACCTAGCTAATTTTTGTCTTTTTTTGTAGAGACAGGTTTCGCCATGTTGCCCAGGCTGTCTCGAACTCCTGGGCTCAAGCGATCAGCCTGCTTTGGCCCCCCAAAGTACTGGGATTACAGGCGTAAGCTACCATACCCAGCCTTTCTGCTTTCTTTATGATCCCAAAGGATTCAGGTCCATTTTCTGTAAAGGCCATAATACATGAGAACAAGCAGAAAGAAACTGGGGATGGGTACCCTTGTATATGGCTATAGGAAGGAACGGATCAGCTGGTTCCATTCCACATTTGCAACAAACAAACCAGTTTGATTGGGAGAGGCATGGAATACTTTCTTCCCTTTGCTCTGGGGTACCCTCTCCTTTGTTGATTTAGTTCAGGCAACTTGGAGGAGGGACAGGAAGGGCTAGGGCAAACATGTCACAGCCTGCAGTGAATAGAGCCAACAGAAAGGAGAGGCAAAGAACAGAGCTGAGAGGAGAGGAAAAGAGGAGAGGCCTCTCTTCCCATCCCACAACCTGGGCTCCATCCAACACAAAGTTAATTCCTAACCTCGGCTTCACCACCCTGCCCACTGCTTGCATGATTTATCCCCCTATCTGCCTGCATCGCCTTTACAAGCCTCCCAGCCCTGCAGACCATTATAAAAGCTGTCTGTGCTGCTGGCTCGACCTGGCCTGGCCCAGGCTCCTGCCACGGTAACCCTTCTCCACCCCTTCATTTTACAAGCCTTCCGCCATCATGGAAACCTGAAATCCCACGAAAGAACAGTAAACATTGCAGGGGAAAGAAAATACCTAGCCAGGCTACTCTGGACAGCAGAGTCACAAATGGACTGATGTCTCTAAGCCAGGGATGAAGGCCTCTAGGCAACAGTGAGCTACCTTCTTGCCTGGACTCACCTGGTCAGTAACAAAGAGATGCACACACAGATGCCAATCCTTCATGGGGCACAGCCAAGTATCCTGGTGCCCTGGGAGTTCCCAGGCTCAGAGAATCAGCCAGAATGTTGGGGAAACTCACAAGTAAACACAGGTGTCAGGTTCAGAGAACCATGTGGAAATGTGAAATTTTAAATAACGGAAAGAGACTAAACATTTTTCAAACCACGAACTCAGAATCAGCTCTGTCGCCTTCTTATGGGCTCCAAAGGGAGGTGATATGGTATAGTGGAAGGAGCATAGGCTTTCAGTTCAGCTGAATGGGTCTGAAAGCTGGCTTCATCACTTATTTATTAGCTATGTGACTTTGGACAACTCATATTTTCTGAATCTCAGTTTTACTCTGTATCATAGAAAAATACCAACTTGTAAAAAGGTTGTGAAGATTAACAATAAGATTTACAGCCAGGATGCCTGGCATACAATAGGTATAAAAAGTTGTAGCTATTAATTGTTATTTGGGACGTTAGACATCCTAAAATGGGGATGTGGTAAGGGTGAACAGGTCCTATTCCTACTCCATGCAAATACAGCCTTTTTAATAGGTTTCCCCTTTATTCTATGCGGTTCCCTTTCTACACCAGATTCCACTGTTTGATCTCCTGGCCAGGGAAAGAGCCAAAGAGAATTTCCTAGGGGAGTATTCTTTCCTACCCACTGCTGTGAGGACCCCTGCCCCTTCATGACTTTGAACTCACATAACCTAGCTCTGCTCCTGGCCCTTCTCACTAGGCCCCCATTGGCTTCTTCAGCCTCAGTTTATAAAGGCTCTTCTTCTTTCTCTTCAGACGCCTCAAGAGAACCTGCCAGCACCCAATAGATTTCATTCTTTTTACGAAATGTTGGACTGCCCTATTACAACAGACTCTAAGCCAGAAGTGAGGGTTCATACCTTCCCCGAACTAACATAGTGGAGAATGGACACTAAGGAATTCTCCAGTCTCTGGGGGTCCAAAATGCTCTGCCAAGGAGACTGAGTGCTCCCCAGAGCTCCGTTATTCACTTGGGGGTAGGCAGTGGGAAGATGGAGGGGGAGGGGCCGGGAGGGCAGGAAGAGAAGAGAGCCTTGATTCAGGGGGCCAGACTGAGTCCGCTACAGGCCAGGCTCCGCTGAGGTTTCTCGGGTGAAACACGCCTCTGTGATGGCTGTGTCTGTAAAGCGGATGGAAATGCCCATAAAGCCGTATCAAACCCTGTGCAGAGAAGGACAGGGATATATATAGAATCAGGAACCAAAGGGGCCACAGGGGATTCAGGCGGACAGCTCCGCCCAGCCCTTAAACCCGCCCCAGGGAAGGGGGAGGCCCAAGGAACAAGCTGAAGGAATGAAGGCTGGAGACAGCCCGGCGGGCTTATGAAGGGAGTGGGGAAATTAGGGGCGTCAGGGACAATGCTGGAAGAGAGCTAACGACTGAGCTGTGGGAATCAATGGTGGCTGGTGGGAGCTGGGGCCCACTCCAGCACACAGATAGACGCTAAAGGGCAGACTCGGAGTTTCAGCAGATCCTGGGGGGACTTGAACCATCTGCTTTGGTGTCCCGCAGTCTTGACAGTGCTCTGCCTCTTTCTCAGGACCAACAAGCCTCTAACAAACCGCTTTCCCTGTTTTCTTCCTCTGCATCCCCACCAGTACCTGAAGTTTAAATTAGTCGAGGGGCCAATGTTCTCCACGCCTCACTCCCTTAACCCCACTCCCAGTCTCCCACAGAGATGAGAGTTGGGCGCAAGTGAAAAAAAGAAACCTATCTGTAAAGAAGTGTCCTGAAGCAAGGAAAGTATTTCAAGACAGGCATCTGTCAAAAGACAGAAACAAATTCACAGAAAAGAAAAAGAGGCTCACAGAATGAGACAATAGTGTAGAAACTATGGCATCTGGTGGAATTAGCCCTAAAGGAGTCTTGCCTGAGACAGAAAGTGAACTGTCTTCCACTCTGGTTTGCTGGGATCCCCCTCTCCCCATCAACCTTCCTGTCAAATCAGGACGTTAAGGGTAGAGATCCCAGTGATGGGGAGCTAGAAGACATTAAGCCTACAAGAATTTCTTACCTGAGCAACAGCCAGGGTAACCAATCTCCCACTCTCCCATCCCTATTTCAGAAGAGAATCCCTCCCCCTCACAAACCTGAGTCCTCCCCGCCACCCTGCCCCTGGCCCAGCACAAGTAGGACAATGTTTTGGCGCCACCTGCTGTCCTTTCATGACAACTGAGTAGAAAAGATCTTTGAATTGAGTGGACCTCAAGCTTACCTTCCTTAATTCACCATAAATCCTAAAGGAACTTAATCCAAGAGAACAGAAACCATGATTTCTATTAAAGGGAGTACTCCTATGGAGCACACTGGAGAAATCCAGTGCTCCAATCTTCTCCTATTTCCTTGGACCCTAACTAGCCAGAACCTTCGCATAGGATTTTTACATCCAGTCCTACAGCTCTTTGTGAAGTTCCTTCTCCAAGAGTCTGGCCGATTTGAGAATGACGAATACTCAACAAACCCTTTCGCTACTTAATAGAGTCCACATATTTTGAAATTAGCATACCACATTGTTTTGGTTTTCTTAGTTTGGGGCAGAAATTCTAATTTAGCACTGAGAGGACATGATCTAGTGTTTGTCATCAAACACTAATAAATGCAGTATCACCCAAAAAGCAATGACTTCGATATATTATGCTGCTGTATCATTCCTATGATCTTCACTCTGGGCAAACATTCTAATATGTAGAAAATTCATTGAGCAGTCACTTCATCTCACAAAGATACTTTTTCATTCATTTAACAATTTCTATAGCCCCTATTATATGCCAGCCGCAAACTGGAGGTACAGTGGGGAGTGAGTCACACAAGGTCCATACTCTCAGAAAGGCTACATTCTAGGATCATTTATCTGACCCAACAAGGTAGTGTAGCAATTTCTCATTCATCTTAAAGAAAATCTATGTGAATAGCAAAGATCAAGACAAAAATATAAACAGGCTTTAGAAAAAGGCAAAATAAAGAAATGTAAGAAGAAGGAATCAGAGTAGGTGGCAATTAATGAGTATATAAAAAATTGTTAATATTATTCTTTCTGGCTATGCTTTTCCCTAAACCCCATTCCTGGACCTAACTCTAGGAACTGCATGCCAGCGTCCAAGGTCAGCTTCCTCAGACCTCAAGATTTACAAGTCTTTGTAGAAAGAATGAAGAAGAGGTGATATTTATTCAATACCTAGGATTGCTAGCTTAAATTATATGCAAGTACTTCCCCAAATGTCAACTCGGGAAATATGTGGGGCTCCATCAAGTATACTGCCATTTGTAGAAGAGAGAAAAGTCTCTGATCGACCCTAGTATGAGGGGAATAAATCTAGGGGAATAGAGAGCCACCAAATCTTAGGGCTAGCCATGTCCTCTCCTAACCTCGTCCTCTAATTGTTCCAAGCAGGACTATACTATACTTATCATTATGTAAAGAATCTTAAGGAAATCACCCGGGCGCAGTGGCTCATGCCTGTAATCCCAGCACTTTGGGAGGTTGAGGCGAGTGGATCCCTTGAGGTCAGGAGTTTGAGACCAGCCTGACCAACATGGTGAAACCCCATCTCTACTAAAAATACAAAATTAGCCGGGTATGGTGGTGCATGCCTATAATCCCAGCTAGTGGGAGGCTAAGGCACCAGAATGGCTTGAACCCGGGAGGCGGAGGTTGCAGTGAGCCGAGATTGCACCATTGCACTCCAGCCTGGGCGACGAGAGCAAAGCTCCATCTCAAAAAAAAAAAAAAGAAAAAAGAAAGAAATCTAGGAAAGGAGTTCCCAAAGCTTCCCTAGTAACATAGTAACATAATCAGGTCAGGTAAAAAATTCTTCTCTCCACTTCAACTACATCCTTATAATTCAAGTTAATCCTTTCTTGTACTATCGTGAGCGAAATGCAGGAAAGTTATTTACTATCCTACATGTGTTAATTTTCCATATTTAAAAGAATGAACTACCATTCAATCTACTCTCTGAATTAAATAATTCCATTGTCCTTGGATTTTTCTTATTTATTCTATGTCCACCTCTTTTATTATTGTTCTGATTCTTTCTATGGGCATTAAGGCCCCCACGCATCTTTCACACGAGACATTAAAACCTCAAGAGCAGCTGGGCACAGTGGCTCATACCTATAATCCTGGCACTTTGGGAGGCCGAGGCAGGTGGATCACTTGAGTCCAGGAGTTTGAGACCAGCCTGGGCAACATGGTGAAACCCAATCTCTACTAAAAATACAAAAAATCAGCTGGGCATGGTGGTGTGTTCCTATGCTCCTAGCTACCCAAGGGGCTGAGGTGGGAGATCAGTTGAGCCTGGGAGGTCAAGGCTGCAGTGAGCCCTGATTGCGCCACTGCACTCCAGCCTGGGCAACAGACTTAAATAAATAAATAAATAAATAAATAAATAAATAAATAAATAAAAATGATGAAAATTGTTTAAAACCTGAAAAGTTCAACTAATGCTAAATACAATGGTAGGGTGGCTTGGGGTTTTCATGCTATTCTTTTAATTACAGTCTGGAATTATATTCATCTTTTTAAACACCCAAAATATACCAAGAACTATATCGCAACTGGGAGCCCTTACTAGTTAAATCTTTCAAGAAAAAAGGTGGGGCAACATCTCCCACCTAAGGAGTAGAAGACCACTTTATAACCACCTCACCCGGCTAGTTTTTTGTATTTTTTAGTAGAAACGGGGTTTCACCGTGTTAGCCAGGATGGTCTCGATCTCCTGACCTTGTGATCCGCCCGTCTCGGCCTCCCAAAGTGCTGGGATTACAGGCTTGAGCCACCGCGCCTGGCCAAGTCACAAAAATTTTACTTTACTTTCCTTAGATCCATGCACCTTTCAAGAGCTCCCTGGGAATCTTTCACTAATATCCCCACCAGGGAATGACTTCCTCATCTGTCCTCACTGAGCACTTCATGTTTGTCTTTATTATAGCACTCTTACTTTGGTAAGATAGGTGTGTACACCTATCTCCCTTTCTAAGCCATATGCTTCTTGGGGGCAGGAATCATGTTAGTTACCTCTGTACCCTTGGGACAGTAAGTACTTAAATATGCTAGTTTCCTATCCCCCATAGTACTGGTACAAGAACCTAAACCCAGTGCAGGATAAGGATGATAACATTAATAACAGCCATTCAGCACAACTCCACTAAGTTGCCAGACCAGTTTAGGATATTGGCATGAAAATGCTTTTTCTCCTGGCCCAGACATTTACTCTTAAGATTTGCCTCCTCCTCAATAGACTCCAGGAAATAGGGTTAGTTTTAAGTTCTAGAAACTCTAATCATTCCTGTTTTCTCCAAACTAAGGGCCTGAAGGAAGACTGCAGATACCTCATGAATATTGATGAGCCTCTGCGGTCACATGAATATTAACAACACCCTGTGGCTTTCGGGAACAGCAGCCCAGCTAGAAGGTCTAATATTAACCTTGGCTAGGCCCAAAAGGTAGAAAGCACATATGCCCATACATCCCCGTGGGGAGTAAAGAGTGGATAGTGGAGGCCAGTTTGGAGCTTGGCCCCTGTGCAAACACTGGGCACACAGGCAGTTAAGAAAGAACTAAACATGTGTCCTACGTCCCTGGCACTGGGGGGCTCTGTTAGTAGCTACCCAGGCAGGAATCCCCAATTCTCAAGCTTTGCAGAAGTTAGGATGTAGAGGCTAAATCATGATTCAGAAAAACACTGGTGGGGATACACTGACCTAGTTCAATAGCTACAGCAGAGGGGTAGGAAAGGTTGACAGTCAGATCACATAGGACAAAAACCAGAATCAAATTACAAGGCTCAATTAGGCAACAAAGACATATTTTGTAGATCACACATTAACAGTAAGTAAAGTTCTATAGACTGGAGTTTCCAGCCCCATACCCTCCCACGAGACTAGTGGACACAGAGAACAATGACTGAGACTTAAGCAGAAAGCTATTCTAGGATTGATGCAGTGAGAGACAGAAGGAGTCAGATTCTTTTTGCACCTACAGATCCTTAACCCAGGAAACATCAGAAAGAATGATGATCATTATTAAAAACAAACAAAAACAACAAAACAAAAAGTACTGTGAATCAGAGTTGACCAAAGAAACCCATGTACTCCTAGCCCTGGGTCTAAGTTCAAAATCTACTTCTATGTCACATGACAGAACTATTAAAAGAAAAGGCAGGTTAAGTAACCCCATGCAGTGGCTGGAATTAATGCTAATAAGATTCCTGCTGTACTCATCCACCAAGACAGACTACATTTAAAACTAGAAAAGTGCCTCTTTACTCGCCTAGCCTGATCCTACTCAAAGGCCTTGACCCCTTAGCTCTGCCTGAAAAGCTGATCCAGCCCCCTTCACCCACACTCAAGAGGAACAGAGAGGCCTGTAGGCCTAGCCCAAGCTGAGGTGGTGAGAGGCCACACCTAGGAAGAGGGTGGGGGCTACTCTCAGGCGCTGTGTTCTGTCACACAATTACCATATTATGTAGCTCTAATAAAAAGAAATACTTGAAGTTTTATTAGTGCCATATAATAAAGTATTTATAGAATCCGGGCGGTGGGGGCAGAGGCAGAGAGAGGGAGAAGGAAATAGGAGGAATCGAAATTGTTAGCAATAACCCTAGCAATGGCAGCCCCCAACATTAGCCACCCTGGGCAAACCTCAAAGCCTTCAGCCTGGGACATCAGGCCAGCTGTCATCAACCTAGATCAGCATGGCTTACTGTCCACTCCCTCTACAACAGTCTGTCTCTGACTTCTTCCTGGTTAACAAAGAAAGAGGTGAGGAACTGGGAGTAGTAGGGAAGAGGAATAAAGAATTGATATCAGCAAAACTGTGGAGCCTAGGCCTGAAAAGGCTGGGAAGCAGAGGAAAGCAGGCATCAGTTGAAAGAATGAGTGGAATGTAAGTTTTAAAAGGTTCCATTCTGGAGCTAAATTTGAGTTCTCACCATCCAGCATATCTGACCATTTTGAAATTTGCCCAAACAGGGTTTTCCATCACTGCACTGTCCCCTTCTGCACACCTTTCATACCCCCCACTCCAACCACACTCTCCACTCACCACCAGCACCACGAGAGGAGTGCACCCCACACCTACTCCAACCACACGACACACACCCACAGCTTCTCCCACACCGCCCCTCCTCACACATGGTCCTCACAGCCACAGTGCACACACATACAACACGCTCACCACAGCACACTCCTTCTTAAGGCCACGGGCTGCCTGCATTTCCTGGGCATCTTCCCAACTTAAGACACGTCCTAGATAAAAACATTTTCGGAGTCTACAACACTCTTTAACATTTTAAAATTTTCTATTACCCAGAAAATCTCCCCAAAGAGAGAGAGGAGTGAGGGCTGTGACATTATTACAGAGAAGACTATAAACAGAACAAATATAGTGCTGCTTTATTACAAGGCAGTGTGGGGTTGGTGGCTGGCTGATTACAGGGCCACTCCCCAGAGCTCTCTGCAGTCCCAGACCTCAATAAAGGCCAGACTTGAGCTGCCTTCAACTGAGGGGCCCCCTAGAATCCCTTCAGATTCCAGTCCAGGATATGATATCTGCCTTGGTTGAAGATAAGGAGGAAAGCAAACACAATCTAAGAACAACCATGCTTGGCAAAGAGCCACTAGACCATCTTCTCAAAGGCAAACACAATTAGGATGGTTTGAGTTTCTTGGAATCAATAGATTCCAAACTTTGGAAATTAAAAAAGATAAAAAACCTAGAGAGAGCAAGAACAATGGATAGACTTAAAACCCATACACATCATAGATAGTGCAGAGTTAAGGGGGAAGAATGGATTAGAGGACAGAAAGAGAAGCAGCGCAGCTTGAGTGACTAAAGCAACCCATATTACGCATAAAATCATAGAAGGAAAGAGTGGGAAATCCACAAGTCCTCTCTTCTGGGCTCTGGGCACACAGCGTCCCTTCTTGAGTGACTCACACTGGGATCACCTTCACCCCTGCTTCATGTGGTAAGAGCCTCTTTATAAGGAGACACACCACGAGCCTTCTCCTCCTCCACCCCTGCGAGTCAGGGCAATTGCGTCACTGACCTCCACACACACTCACTCCCTCCTCTTTCCAGCCGGCCACCACACAAGGGATCTTGTCTTGTGGTCCCTGAGATCCTTTCATCTGGGCTCCAAACCCACTGTCACCTTGGCCCTGAATCACTCCCCAGGAGACACTGGGAAAACAGAGCTGGACAAAGAGTGTCTGGGTCCTGTATGGCTAGAATTTACTGATCCCTGCCAGTGAGAGAACCCAGGCTATGCTCTTCTCTGCCCAAAGGCAGGGCACAGGAATAATTTTTAACTTGGCCTTGTGGCCAGCCCTGCCTACAGACTAGGTGTCCACTGATTTGGGTGACACCCAGCCCCCAACAGCTGAGGGATAAAAAGGGCTGAGAGGAAGCCCTAAAGGTTCTAGCTCCTCTGCCTTACTTGTTCAGTGGCTGAGAAATTGCTAGAGTTGGAAGAGTGCCAGCAAATATCCCCCCAGTTCTGCTCTCATCCCACTTGGCTATTCTGTTCTGAGGGTAGCCCCAAGGAAAACATTTTGGCAGTTGAAATTGTTACTGTTTCTTAGATCCTTCTCCAAGATAGAGGATTCCCTCCAACTGTGTCTTAGCTCATTTCCATGTTTCATGGTCCTAACATTTTTCCTTGACCTTCTGTGTAATGATATTCCACTTTGGGGCTTTGTCATTTTTCTGTAATTTCAGAACCTGTGGTTCAATGGGCAGATTTTAGGATGAGTTACAGGAATGCTGTTTACTCTCTGACTTTTCTCCCTTTTCAAATATCTTTTATTAGAACAAAGTCTCTAAGATAGCATGGGATAACAGGGAAAAGCTCTGCACTAGAAAGTCAAAGGACAAGGTTCTGTTTTCCACCAATTACTTGTGCAACTCGAGGCCATTCAATTTTTCTGAGCCAACGCATCTTATCTCCTCATCCTTAAGTGGCCCTAGTGGGCTTTCAAAACAATAATTATGTCACTTTGGTCTTCTTTTTATCTGAGTAGGTGATCAATATATTTGTGTTGAACTTTACTCAAGGAAGCCTGCTCATTTTACCAGGCAGTTATGCAAATCAAATGAAATCAAAAAGGCAAAAGTTCTCTGCAGAATTCATAGTAGTACAAAAATTTACTGAGTATTTATAACGGATCAGACAAGTTAAAGACATAATATCCCTACCCTTGGGGAACTTACCACCTAGTAGGAGGAGCCAGAAAAACCAGTAATTATAGTACAGTGTTGATATGGCCTACGATAGAGCAAACAGAATGGCACATAAGAAGGGTAAGTAAACTGAACTCGGAGGGCCAGGGAGAATTCCCTAGAGGAAATAACATATTCAATGAAATCCAAACAATAAACAGGAGTTACCCAAGTGAAAAGGTGGAAGGGGGTTTCCAGAGGGAACAGCATGTGCCAAGGACTAGAGATAATGGAATGACGGGCTCTAGCAACTGACAGCAGTTCACTGTGACAAAAGTGTAGATCTAAGAAGCAAGGTGGAGAGTGTGGATGGGGTTGGGGAGTAAGGGTTAGTGTGGCCTAGCAGAAGAGTAGCAGATGAAGCTGAAGATGTAAGTTTTGGTGGCCAGCTCATAAGGGCCTTAACGGTCTTAGTAAGAAGTTTGGACTTTATCCTAAGGACAGCAGGAAGCCACTGAACAGTTTTAAGCAGGGACACATGACCAGATTTACATTGATCAGCAGCTTCCATTTGGTTTCTTTTCCCGACTGTAGATCCCTGGGGCTAGGGAGGTATCAAAAAGAAAAGAAACAGAGGTTCAGAAGTGGCCTACTTCTTTTCTTTCCATGGAACCCAGCAGGTTCCCACACCCTTCCTCATGGGACTCTCCAGTCCTTTAAGTGCTTAGCTTACTTTCCACACAGTCTTCTCTCTCAGTCAGTCCCCTTACTCCTCCCTCTTTTTCTGGCAAAGAAAAACCTTTTATGATGTGGCAAGTCCTTTCCAATCAGCTGTCCTATTGACCTGGGATATTAGCCTCTTTTCTTGAATATTATCCCCTCACCAGCAACCTCCAAAGAGGGCTGTCAAGTAACCCTGCCAGTAATCTACATTTCTAATCCAAGGCCCATTTCTTTTTTTTTTTTTTTTTTTTTTTTGAGACGGAGTCTCGCTCTGTCGCCAGGGCTAGAGTGCAGTGGCCGGATCTCAGCTCACTGCAAGCTCCGCCTCCCGGGTTTACGCCATTCTCCTGCCTCAGCCTCCCGAGTAGCTGGGACTACAGGCGCCCGCCACCTCGCCCGGCTAGTTTTTTGTATTTTTTAGTAGAGACGGGGTTTCACCGTGTTAGCCAGGATGGTCTCGATCTCCTGACCTCGTGATCCGCCCGTCTCGGCCTCCCAAAGTGCTGGGATTACAGGCTTGAGCCACCGCGCCCGGCCCAAGGCCCATTTCTTATCTCTTACTTAAATTCCACCAACTCTGCCAATATTTACTTTTCTCCTCAATCCAAGATCTCTCAACCTCTAAAAACAATTTGGTGGCCTCCTAACAGAAGACCAAGATATGCTGACCAAACAGGTGATCAGTCTGAAAGGCCTCATAAGAAAGACCTCATATCTAGATGATAATGATAAACTAGCAAATGAACTCTATGAAAACATTAATTCCTTTTCTTTCTTCCTTATCTCCTCTTAAACTGCAGTTTAAGGTTTAAAATCAATCCCATACAGGAAAATCATCATGGTCATTAATTTTATCTCTTGGCACTACCATTTAACCTTAGAATCAAAGAACCTTGGCACTGGAAAATAAACCTTTAGTCCAATCTTCTACCTCAGTGTCAGAGCTCTTTGGCATGACTTGGCAATTGAGATCAGATTGCATTTTACTGCCTGAAATTTCCTGAGAATTCCTTTTTCTACTCATCCCCACTGAACAGGTTTAGAGCAAGACCTCTATCTCCATTAGGAAATAGCTCAACTCACCAGGTCTTAAGTTTCTAGAACAATGCTATTCAAAGTATGATCAGCAAACTGGTCAGTGCTGGTCTGTGAACTCTTTGTAACTAGCCCATGACGCGATAAGTATAGAAATTGAGTGTAAGCATTTTAAAACTTTTAAAGTAACTTGACATTACCAGGACATCAAAACATGTGTTCAGAGGACTTATCTCAATGAACAGAGTATAGTACAGTTTGAGTACTACTGAACTTGTATGGTAAGTCACATATGGTACATGCTGCACACTAGTTAGGCACATTAAGACCATATGTCAGATTACTTTGAAACGCACTATTCTAGAAAGTTTTCGGAAGGGAAGAGGATAAGTCTGGTGGTAGGGGGGCTAGCTCTCTTCTTTTTTCCCTCTTCTGGGTACAATAGAGAGTGAATCTGCTACCTCAGATGAGGAACAGGAAGCTGCTCCCACCAAGCCACTGACTGTATGGGGTGAAGAGGAGGGCAGGAGTTGGTGGCCAGGTTATCAGGCAATAACAAACTCAGCATCCAAGCACGCGACTTCCAGCAATGCAAGGAGCTTCCTTTGTTTTGGGAAAACAAGAGCTGCAAGAAGCCTCTCCTTGACACGTTCTTGCCTGGCCTCAGGAGAAGCCCAACCACCCCTGACACACAAATAGGAGAGTCCTGGCCAATGACCGGCCAGCCAGAACCCTGACCACAACCCCTGTTTGCTTTTCCTTTTCCACCACTTCCTCAGTTCGAGGGCCACTGTGGGGCCATAAGTAGCTGCCAGCCTAGGTCACCCTTCAAGAACTTCACCCCCAATGACCTAGTACCTAGTCCATACAACTCTTCTAATGCACTTCCTATAGCCTACTTTCTATCCCCCATATGGTTTGGTCTGAGAGCAAGGGCTTTTGGCCCCTTCCCTAGAGTTGCAGGTAAAATTAAGTCTTGGAATACCACTCTAACAAAGGCCATGGTATGCTGTAGCGAACTAAATCCAAGAAGATCATCATCTAGCCAAGTGCCCAAGAAGAAGAATATTTGAGGCTTCAATAGAATATTCTGGGCTGGGTGCGGTGGCTCACGCCTGTGATCCCAGCACTTTGGGAGGCCAAAGCGGGTGGATCATGAGGTCAGGAGATCGAGACCATCCTGGCTAACACAGTGAAACCCCGTCTCTACTAAAAACACAAAAAAATTAGTTGGGCGTGGTGGCAGGCGCCTATAGTCCCAGCTTCTTGGGAGGCTGAGGCAGGAGAATGGCGTGAACCCGGGAGGCGGAGTTTACAGTGAGCCAAGATTGTGCCACTGCACTCCAGTCTGGATGACAGAGCGAGACTCCGTCTCAAAAAAAAAAAAAAAAGAATATTCTGAACAACCATTTTTTTTTACCTAAACAAACTTACTTGACTGCATTAGATCCTCAGCTTCAAGAATTCAGTTATCATCAAGACTGAAATATGTAAAACAATACGCCTATACATGATGCAGAATGTCAAAACTAAACTTCCAAAGAGTTAGCTAGGAAGTTTAGAACCAAAGACCAAAAATCCAAAACCTGGGAGTCTAACTCTTGGAGGCATAAACAGAAAAAGAGTCTCAACTCTCAGACTCACATGAAGGTGCCATGTAATCTAAGACGAAAGACTTTGGGACATTTTCTCCAAGAGCTCTGAGAAGTGGGGCTAGCAAGTCCCACCTATGACTTTGCTATGATAAATCAAGAGCCTTGGGGACCAGCAAACCTTCCTCCCTCTCTGATTAATCAAGGGAGCTTACTCTTTATCCTGGCAGTCCAAGAGCCCAAGTTTCTATGAAGACTAATTTGTCCTGTAAGGGGAGGGATGTGGGGGCGGGACTCCCCCCACTCCAGGCCTCCTTCATGCCAAAGAAGGAGGAAACAGAATAAGCAAAATAAAATTCATAAAGTGAAGCAGTAATTATGGTGTGGTCAACAAGAGGCTGCTCCTCAGGCCCATCATTATGTGGCTAAATTTAACGCCCTGCGCGGCCAGGGGAGCCGTGCGCCCCGGGCACGGTGTGTCCACACAGACGCCAGCTCCGCCACCTTCACCCGTTCGACGGCCGCCAGGGCTGCCAGAAAGCAGGTCACAATTTTTTTTATAGTCTGTTTACCAAGATGCTGTTTTTACTGCCGAGGTTTCTCTCATTTTATCTCTTTTTCCCTTTTCCCCAAACAGACTGGCCTGTATTTTCTGTCCTGGTTTTTTTTTTTTTTTTTTTTTTCTTTCTCCCTCTCTCAGTTCTATTTTCAGAACTCTAATTTTATATGGTATGTCCCTTCTTTTTTTTTTTTGGTAAATATTTGCCATAACTAAGCCAGGCACATCCAGTTTAAAAGGCTCCGTCCCACAAAACATCAGGCCTTTAATGATATGCATCTCATTAGCGTGTCCTGTGAAAGGGGGTATAGAAAAAAATGCAACTTACAGACTTTCTCACTTTTTATATCTAGAGAGACCTATATTTATATATGAGGATAAGCCAAAAACTGACGTTCTGAGCCCCAATACAAGGCTAGTACAATGGTCATTTGATTCAGGCTTTGAGACCCCAGAAGCAGTTTCAGGAGAGAGGGGCTACTGGTCGGTATTACTGCTGGTCCTCCCAGGTGGTTCTGACAAGGTAAGTACAGTTAGAACCAGTCCTCAGACCCAGAAGTATTAGGGCTCTCTAGATCAGAGGAACAAAACTCTGGGAAGTCCTCTGACACAAAATTTCCCAAAATGGCTGTAAGAAAACAGAGTGGCAATAAGGCATCAATATTTCCCTCCTTCTCTGGCTGATAAGTTAAAGAAAGGGAAGTTATGAGTTAAAAGAGTGCTCGAAGAGATCTGTTCCAAGCTAGAACTTCCACATCTCCCATTTACCGTCCAAAGGCTTCTCCAGCTGTGCTGAGCCCCAGAACTGAGGGGAAGATTTCTTTCTGTACATGTTAGGTTGGATGAAATGGGTTGCATGGTTGAGTCCACTTATGGTACTGAACAAAAGGCACAGCATCAAATAAGCACTCTCCAAATACTTGTCTGTGATGTGCTTTTAAATCCAGTTTGAGGCTGAGTGCAGTGCCTCAGGTATATAATCCCAGCACTTTGGGAGGCTGAGGCAGGAGGATCGCTTGAGGCCAGGAGTTCGAGACCAGCCTGGGCAAAATAGTGAGACCCAGGATCTACTAAAAATAACAAAAACATCAGCCAGGCATGGTGGTACATGCCTATAGTCTCAGCTACTCGGGAGGCTGAGGCGGGAGGACCACTTGAGCCTGGGACATCAAGTCTGCAGTGAGCAATGACCACACCACTGCACTCCAGCCTGGGCAACAGAGCGAGACTCTGTCTCAAAAAGAAAAAAAAAAAAACAAAAAACAAAAAAAAACTGCAGCTTGACATTCTAAGATGGTGTTAGAGGAGCCCCCAGCATTCAGTGTTTTTGATAAGACATGTTGGGGGAGAGAAATAGATACATGAATTGAAAGACCCTGCGTGGCTGTTCAGGTAGCACCTCCTGGGGACTCTATACATTGCAGGGGTCACCAAAGGTCCAGAGTCTCTAACTCAGTTTTTATTAGTTCATTTAGGGATGTTCAGACTTTAGAAGATTGGCTGATGTTAACTAAAAATTATAAGAGACTAATTTTGAAATTAAAATGCCAATTTATTAGTTTACAAAGTGAAGTCTAGTCCAGTTACTAAAATATCTTCAGCTGCTTTTTCCTGGGAAGCTGAATAAATATTGAGAGTGCTACTTGTTAAACACAGGAAAAGGGCAAAAATCGGCAAATAGCTTTAGGGGATAGTCTACATACATTGTGCAAGCTAGACATTCATCTCGTTCTACTGAATCACTGTTTTGGCATTGTGCTAGATAAATTAATAAATAGTTACTCCTTGGTTTTTCTTGTTTTGGATTCTATACAACTCTGTTCCTCTGTTAGTACATTTCCTCACATATCATAAATTAATTACATAAAGATTTTTCTTTAATTGCTTGTAAGAGTCTAGAGGCATACAAGACTAAAAGTGGCAAGAAAGGAATGTGGAATAAGAAAAGAGGCAGTACTTGGGGCACAGCGCTCTAGCTTTGAACCATTTTCCTATCTTTTAAGTTAGGTCTCTATACTGCTCACAAATTGGTCTCAATCTTGCCTACTGCCCACAAAACTTCCAACACATATAACACGTGGCAAGGCAATCGGACATGATGGAAGAACATTGGACCAGAACGTCAGAGTCCTGGGCTCTGGTGCAAGGCAGAGTCCTGGGCTCTGGTACCAAATTCTACAATTGTTTGTCTATGTAGAGTTATTTTATCCTTATGGACCCCAATTTCCACATAAGTAAAAGAGAGTGGCTTGATATAGCCTTAGATTGATAAAGTCACTTCAAAATTCCATGGCTCTAATCTGGACAAAATATTTAAGAGGCTGTAATTTCCTTCATTGAGATACTGGCCCAGGCCCTTGAGATTTATAATCTAGTTTCACGAGCAATGTATTTATAAACTGTTGGATAGATTACTCTGCAGAGAGCTAATCTTATCCATTTTATATTGATTTTTCTTTACACCTCAGTATGAGAGGTTACCCCAAATTTAGGGGGGGATACTCTGCTTAAGACTTGCATTTCCTATGTACTCACTAAACTCAGCAATTTCACTATGCTCTTCCCCTAGCTGCTGGCGGCTGCAGAAAACAGAATGCGGTTGCCATCAACTATTCCTTCTTTAAACCAAGCAGTATTATCCCATCTCAGAATTTCTCTTCATTGCTAGCTTTATCCATACCAAATTAGAAGGGGTTCTCTGGAGTAAAAGATTCTAAGAGAGCAATGTATAGCATCAGAATTGCTCAGGCTTCAAGCATAAGATTAACAAAAGCCAAAGACCTTTTAAAGAATTCCCTCAAACCACCACACTTCAGGAAAGCCCGTTAGATTGTGTAACTCAGTGAAAGATCTAGCTGTGTCTTTTCCTTCAGCAGCCATTCCCCACGTAATATTCCTCTGAACTCTTACCTCAAGAGTAACTTCTTCCAAAAATACTTTTCCCAAACTGGCCTGCTATGAACCCCAGATCCCAACCAAATGCCAAATGAATCCGTTTCTTCCTCCTCTCAGGTACTATATATATATGTACTATATATATATATGTACTATATATACACACACACACACGTACTATATATATACTATATATGTACTATATATATGTACTATATATATACACACACACGTACTATATATATACTATATATATGTACTATATATATGTACTATATATATACACACACACGTACTATATATATACTATATATATGTACTATATATGTACTATATATATACACACACGTACTATATATATACTATATATATGTACTATATATATGTACTATATATACACACACATGTACTATATATACTATATGTACTATATATATGTACTATATATATACACACGTACTATATATATACTATATATATGTACTATATATATGTACTATATATACACACACACGTACTATATATATACTATATATGTACTATATATGTACTATATATACACACGTACTTATATATACTATATATGTACTATATATATGTACTATATATATACACACACGTACTATATATATACTATATATATGTACTATATATATGTACTATATATATACACACACACAGTACTATATATATACTATATATGTACTATATATATGTACTATATATATACACACACACGTACTATATATATACTATATATGTACTATATATATAATGTATTTAGAATATTCGTTGTAGATATGTAAATTCCAGCAGTTTAATCTGCATCAAAAGTCCATTTTTAAGGGCAGAAAACATGTTTTAACTTTTCAGTATAATTCCATCAAGTTTCGTATCTTCAATGGGCTTAATAAGTACTGTCCACGAAGAGTCTAAACTTCTAAATAGAAAAACAAATAGACCAAAGATCTCCCACACTGAATGAAAAAAGTTATTCTGGGATCTTCTGGCAATTTCCCCCTTCACAATTCCCTTATGGAAGATAACAAGGATGTCCGTGAATCCTGCAGTCTCATTTCCTAAATACTGGACAGCTAAGCTGCCAACTTACAGGACTCAGCCTTTATAGAACTCTCACTTTTCAATGTGGCCCACTATGCAAAAGAAATATCACCCATAAGTGAAGGATATAAGAGAACGCTTTGGGTATACTGTTAAAATTATGAAGCCAACAGACCAGGTAAAACTTAGAGGTCAGTTGTTTGACACTTTCTTTGTTTTCTCCTAATTTCTACAACCAGAGACAACATGTCCCAATGTGAGAGATTCCTCTCATGCCACCACCTTTAAAAAGGCTACAACCAGGGACCTTCTATCTACAAGGCCCTAAGGTAGAGTTAGAAATTACAAGAAGAAACAAAATGAGCAAGACAGTTCTGCCCTTGAGTACTCTGTAGGCTAACAGGGAGATAAGTATAGCAATTCTTAGAATACGAGGCAAAAGTGATAAGTGACACAGGAAAGAGAAAACACTGAGAGTTCAGAAGAGGAAAATAATATAGCTTGTGCTTTTACTTCTGTCCCTTTCACTATTTCTGTCATAACAGAAAGGTCATTTAACTATCTGACTCTCTTTTTAAGTCAGGGAAATTAAATGCCCTTGGAAAAGGCTTTAAAAATTATTGGATGAAAAGGCTGCCTCTCCTGGGGGAAAGAAGCTGGAAGTATGCAGAAATCTAGTCATCTATCTTCAAAGTACTGCCCATCCCTTCATGCCATCCACAAATCCCAGAGAAAGAACTAATCCTTCCACTTGGCTCAATACCACAGGTTCCTGCTTCCACACCATTCCTTTCCCTTCATCAGCATAAATTTTTCCTTTTCTACTGGTTTCTCCTTTGCCTTCAAACACATATGCACCTTTCCATCTTATTTCGCTTAACTACTTCTAGCTCTCCAGCTATCTCTCATTTATTTCCTTCTCATTGTGAAACTTCTCTGGTGAAGAGTTCTACACTCATTGTCTCCATTGCCTTATCCATTCATCGTTCTTTAACAGCCTGCTTTCTTCTGATATTGCCCAAGACCATGAATTGCCTAATGGCCTTTCCTCTGTCAGTCAGTTACCCCTTCTCTTTGGTCTCTCTCCTGCACATGACACTGAGGCCATCTTTGGTGATGGAAATAGCACCGGATTTGAGTCAAGACAAATATGGGTAAATCAACTGAATGGCCTTAGGCAAATTAGTTCACCACTGAGCCTCTGCTTCTTTATCTTTCAACTGAAGATATCACCTAGCCCACAGGTTTGTTGTAAGGATTAAGTTATAACTTAGATAAAGCACCTGTGTCTAGCACACACAGAGTACGGACTTTATATTTGTTAGTTACCCTTTCTTGGCTAATCTACTATGCTATTCTGATTATCTTCCTGTCTCACATTTCCATCACTGGCTCCTATTACTCCTTCCAGTTATGACTATTCCCCAAATCTCAATCTTTGGGTCTTTATTCTTTTTTCCATACTCTGCCCAGTTAAAGATCCATCCATTCTCATGGCATCAAATATCACTTCTTTGTAGAAGATTCTCAAATCTATTTCTGTAGATCCTTTTTTTCTACCTGAGCTTCAACTGTACTTTTTCAACTCTTTCCTAGGCATTCTCACTTGTATGTCCCATAATCCATTTATATTCAACATGTGGCCAGGTGCGGTAGCTCACGCCTGTAATCCCAGCATTTTGGGAGACCAAGGTGGGTGGATCACAAGGTCAGGAGTTCGAGACCAGCCTGGCCAACATGGTGAAACCCCGTCTCTACTAAAAATACAAAAATTAGTCGGGTGTGGTGTGGTGGGCTCCTGTAATCCCAGCTATTCGGGAGGCTGAGACAGGAGAATCGCTTGAAACTGGAAGGCAGAGGTTGCAGTGAGCCGAGATTGCGCCATTGCACTCCAGCCGGGCAACAAGAGCGAAACTCTGTCTCAATGAAAAAATAAATAAATAAATAAACATATGTATATATTCAACATGTATGTGAAAAAAATCTTCATCTTATGTTTTTAAATTAAGTCTAATTATAAATAAGCCATTGATTTTGTAAAAAATAGGCTAAGGCATTATTAAATGACCATACTGTAACAAATGGATTTTTATGAAACCCTTCTACTAGGGGGAAGAGGAGAGAGACTCAACTGTGTAAATCTTCACAAAAATCTCTGGAGGTACATGAAGCTTATAGGTTAGGCCCAAAAGGGCTAGGTATTTGTCAGAAGTAAGACATCAAGTCCGGGCACAGTGGCTCATGCCTGTAATCCCAGCACTTTGGGAGGCCAAGGCGGGCAGATCACTCAAGGTCAGGAGTTTGAGACCAGCTTGGCCAACATGGTGAAACCTTGTCTCTACCAAAAATAAAAAAAAATTAGCCAGGCGTTGTGGCAAGTGCCTGTAATCCCAGCAACTTGGGAGGCTGAGGCAAGAGAATTGTTTGAACCCAGGAGGTGGAGGGTGCAGTGAGCTGAGATCGCCCACTGCACTCCAGCCTAGGGGACAGAGTAAGATTCCTTCTCAAAAAAAAAAAAGAAGACATCAAACATCAATCATCACTGCCTCACAAATCAAATCTGAACCATATTTCTCAGACTGGAGATTTAAAGCAAGTAAGAATGGCTCACGCCTATAATCCCAGCACTTTGGGAGGCCGTGGCAGGCGAATTGCTCGAGCCAGGAGTTGGAGTTCAAGACCAGCCCTCGGCAACGTAGCGAGATCCTGTCTCTATTAGAAAATAAATAAATAAATAAACCAAATGAGAGACTGATGGTGGATTTGGTGGAGCAAAACAGAGGAAAAAACAGTTTTCAATTTGGCAGAGTTGGTAACTTCCTCTGAGTGAAGTAAGATATACAACCTCCTGGAGCGGAGTCTGTTCAACTATGCTAGCCTATCTGGATATAGATATAGGAACATGCATGATTTTGTTTTCCACAGGCCCCTACAACTCTCTATTGTCTTCCATCCAGCCTGATATACATATTTATGTAATATGACTGGCCCCTATAGATATATGATTTTGTAATAATCTGGTTTTGAGATTTTTTAGGATAAGAGAATTTGAGATATGGGAAAGTCCTTTGCTATTGGGATTCTTAGAATCAGAAACCCAAAATGGATAATTTTTACCCACTTTGTCCTCTTTCATTCTTTTTTTGAGACAGTGTCTTTCTCATAATGTATTCCCTCTTGGTTTCTTCCTTTTTTTTTTTTTTTTTTTGAGACAAGGTCTCTCTTTGTCACCCAGGCTGGAGTGCAATGATGTAATCTTGGTTCACTGCAACCTCAGTCTCCAGAGTTCAAGCAATTCTCCTCCCTCAGTCTCCCAAGTAGCTGTGATCACAGGCCTGTGCCACCAAGCCCAGCTAATTTTTGTATTTTTAGTACAGATGGAGTTTTACCATGTTGGCCAGACTCATCTCAAACTCCTGACCTCCGGTGATCCACCCACCTCAGCCTCCCAAACTGTTGGGATTACAGGCGTGCGCCACCACGCCTAGCCCCTACTTGGTTTCTTGATTTGTTTGTTTCTTTGAGACGGAGTTTTGCTCTGTTGCCCAGGCTGGAGTGCAGTGGCACAATCTCAGCTCACTGCAACCTCCGCCTCCCGTGTTCAAGTGATTCTCCTGCTTCAGCCTCCTGAGTAGCTGGGATTACAGGCACCCACCACTGCACCCAGCTAGTTTTCTTATTTTTAGTAGAGATGGGGTTTCGCCATGTTGGCCAGGCTGATCTCAAACTCGCGACCTCAACTGAACTAAGCCACCACTGAGCCATCACTCCCAGCCCCATTTGTACTTTCTATATTGATTTCCTTTTTGTTCTCTCTCAAAATGTTAACAATTTTTTTAAAAAATTACTTTAAAATGCCGGGCACGGTGGCTCACGTCTGTTATCCCAGCACTTTGGGAGGCCAAGGCAGGCAGATCATGAGGTCAGGAGATCGAGACCATCCTGGCTAACATGGTGAAACCCCGGGTCTACTAAAAATACAAAACAAAATTAGCCGGGCGTGGTGGCGGGCGCCTGTAGTCCTAGCTACTCGTGAGGCTGAGGCAGGAGAATGGCATGAACCCAGGGGGCAGAGCTTGCAGTAAGCCGAGATTATGCCATTGTACTCTAGCCTGGGTGACAGAGAGAGACTCCATCTCAACAAAAAAAAAGAAAAAGAAAGAAAAAAAATTACTTTGGCCGGGCGTGGTGGCTCACGCCTGTAATCCCAGCACTTTGGGAGGCCAAGGCGGGCGGATCACAAGGTCAGGAGATCGAGACCACAGTGAAACCCCATCTCTACTAATACAAAAAATTAGCCGGGCGCGGTGGTGGGTGCCTGTAGTCCCAGCTACTCAGGAGGCTGAGGCAGGAGAATGGCGTGAACTTGGGAGGCGGAGCTTGCAGTGAGCGGAGATCACGCCACTGCACTCCAGCCTGGGCGGCAGAGCGAGACTCCGTCTCAAAAAAAAAAAAAAAATTTACTTTAAAATTTCTGGCCGGGCGCGGTGGCTCAAGCCTGTAATCCCAGCACTTTGGGAGGCCGAGGCGGGCGGATCACAAGGTCAGGAGATCGAGACCACAGTGAAACCCCGTCTCTACTAAAAATACAAAAAATTAGCCGGGCGCGGTGGCGGGCGCCTGTAGTCCTAGCTACTCAGGAGGCTGAGGCAGGAGAATGGCGTGAACCCGGGAGGCGGAGCTTGCAGTGAGCCGAGATCGCGCCACTGCACTCCAGCCTGGGCAACAGCGTGAGACTCTGTCTCAAAAAAAAAAAAAAAAAAAAAAAAATTTCTAACAAATTTCCTTTTGAAAGCATAAGCCCTTATAAACCTTTGCAAAAGGAAAATAAAAAGGTCTTTTTAGCTATTCTTGAGAAAAAAAGAAGAAGTGGTGACCCCTGGTTACTACAGGATTCAGAAGAGAAGGCGAAATTTAGAAAAAAAACTGTAGTTGAGAAACATGCACAGCCATACCTTCCTCCCTGGAGATTTTCATTCCAGATTTCATTCTGGAATGAATAAGCCTTCATTCCAGAGCTCAAATACTGGTACATTCATATTTTTAATAAGGAAAACCATTCTTTTATATGCCCACGGTTTAACTGACCCCACCCATGATCTTCCTAGTCTATCAATGGCATCACTATTCTTCAAATCACATAAGCATATGACCAAGGGCCTAATCTTCCTAAAGATTACCTTCATATGTCAATTCTCCAGTCAAAATTTTCGATGGCTTCCCACTATCTGCAACAGTAAATAATAAGTGCAAGGAGAATGTGCCCCATCTCCTTCCTAGGAGATGTGTCCCTGCTTGAGAATCACTGCACATAATGACAGTTGTTAACAACTGAACTAAGTGGAGAAATAAATGTTACAGGCGAAAAAAAAAAAAAAGCTGAAAACCACTTTCAGAATAAAACACTAATCTGCCAGCCCAACATTTAAGGCTCCCACAATTTAGCCTCAAGTTATTATCTTGCTAACTTTATTTTCTACTAATCCTCATCCATTCTTTTTTTTTTTTTTTTTTTTTTTTTTTGAGACGGAGTCTCGCTCTGTCGCCCAGGCTAGAGTGCAGTGGCCGGATCTCAGCTCACTGCAAGCTCCGCCTCCCGGGTTCACGCCAGTCTCCTGCCTCAGCCTCCCAAGTAGCTGGGACTACAGGCGCCCGCCACCTCGCCCGGCTAGTTTTTTTGTATTTTTAGTAGAGACGGGGTTTCACCGTGTTAGCCAGGATGGTCTCGATCTCCTGACCTCGTGATCCGCCTGTCTCGGCCTCCCAAAGTGCTGGGATTACAGGCTTGAGCCACCGCGCCCGGCCTCTCATCCATTCTTATTCTTATTTTCCATCTTTTGCCCATGTGCTTCCCACCTAAAATGCCTTCCACATAGTTTTCAATCAAAACCTCAATCAAAGCCCAGTTCAAGTCCTGCCATTTATAGAAAGCTTTTTCTAATCACTCCATTACTGTGGCCCTTATTATCATTAACTAAGCACTGTAAGCTCTTTGGGATGGCAATAATTATCATACCTTATATGTTCACAGAACCTCATTCAGCCCACGTGCACCTGACCGAATACTGAAAGGATGAACTAACTGCAAGTTTTTCTAGGTCAGAGAACTGACACACACAATAGGAGGGACCATATTCTCATGCATCTAGACCTATCCTTCTTTATGATGCCCACAAGGATACTAAAAAAACACCCTGGATCCTATGGCTTGCTCTACCTATTGAACAATAGGTACATGGCAAAAGGGTAGCCCTTCCAACTGTGGAATTGGAGCCCTTGTGACTCTATGACTAATTTTCTTTCCAGGATTTTGTTAAGTACTCACTCTTTTGACTTTTGAGGTATCAGTCTCTTAACTGGCTCTAAAAAAAGAGAGGTTCTGGGATTTCTCAATAATAAAAGATTCAAGCTTTATATATACTTCATCCCAAAGTTGGGACTGCCTTTCAGAAAACATAAATGCCAAAGAAATAAGGCAGGTAGTAGAATGGGAATATAAGCTATTCATCTATTACATGTGAGGCTGCCTATGTCTAAGGCTACCAACAGGTGATTATTTGATGGCCTATTCGTAAGATGAGGAAAATAAAAAAGAGTGGGAAGATACAAGTCCTTCATCTATTCAACAAATACTTATAGAGTCCCTACTATGTGTGGAGGCACTGTTCTAGGCACTTGGGCTAGACCAGTGCACAAAACATACATCTTTGTCCTTGTTGAGCTTACACTCTAACTGACAGGAAGTAGACCATAAACAATAAGCATAATAAAATAAGTAAATGTTATGGCAATATGTTGGAAACTAGATGCTATGGAAAAAATAAAAAGTAGAGGATAGTAAGGTGAAATAGGAGTTCTAAGGTGCAAAGCAGGAGAAATGGAGCTTACAACTTTAAATGAGTGGTCAGGGTACACTCTATTGGGAAGGTAACATTTGAATAAAGACATTGTTGTAGTCCATGTAGATGGATGTAGTCTATGTAGCTATGTCTCCAAATTCTTTGACACAGCTCCCCTTAAGAGGTGAAGTTTAATTACCCTCCACTTAACTGTGACCTAGACTTAGTGACTCATTTCTTTTTTTTTTTTTGAGACGGAGTCTCGCTCCGTCGCCCAGGCTGGAGTGCAGTGGCCAGATCTCAGCTCACTGTAAGCTCCCCCTCCCGGGTTTACACCATTCTCCTGCCTCAGCCTCCGAGTAGCTGGGACTACAGGCGCCTGCCACCTCGCCCGGCTAGTTTTTTGTACTTTTAGTAGAGACGGTGTTTCACCATGTTAGCCAGGATGGTCTCGATCTCCTGACCTTGTGATCCACCCGCCTCGGCCTCCCAAAGTGCTGGGATTACAGGCTTGAGCCACCGCGCCCGGCCAGACTCATTTCTAATAAAAAGAATACAGTGAGATAGTGATAGAATGTAACTTCTGAAATTAGGTTATAAAAGGACTGCAGGTCCATTTGGTCTTGGTTTCATTTCTCATTTTCTTTTTTTTCTTTTTTCTTCTTTTTGAGACAGAATCTCATTCTGTCACCCAGGCTGGAGTGCGGTGGTGTGATCTCAGCTCACTGCAACCTCCGCCTCCCGGGTTCAAGCAATTCTCCCACCTCAGCCTCCTGAGTAGCTGGGATTACAGGTGCATGCCATCACATCCAGCTAATTTTTGTATTTTTAGTAGAGAGGGAGTTTTGCCATGTTGGCCAGGCTGGTCTTGAACTCCTGACCTCGCCCGCCTTGGCCTCCCAAAGTGCTGGGATTACAGGTATGAGCCCCACAACCGGCCTTGGTCTCTGTCTCTTGGATCACTGGCTCTGGAGGAAACCAGGTCCTGTGAGTAGCCCTATGGACAGGCCATGTGGCAAGAAATGGCACCTCCTGCCAACAGCCACATGAGAAAGCTTGGATATGAATTATCCAGATCTTACAATGACTGCGTTTACCAGCTGACATATTGACTGCAACTCATGAGAGATGCTGAGCCAGAATCGCACCCACTAAGCTGCTCCCAGATTCCTGACTCTCAGAAACCTGCAAGATAATAAATGTGTGTTATTTTAAGCCATTACATTTTCGGACAATTTGTTACACAACAATGGATAACTACTACAGACTTTAAGGAAGTGAGGAAGTTGGCCACACAAATATCTGAAGAAAGAACATTCCAGGCAGAGGGAACAACCAATGTAAAGGACTAAAGGCAGGGCATGCTTAGAGCGTTAGAAAAACAGCAAGAGGCCAGTGTGTATGCAGTGGAGTGAATGAGGGAGAACTGTAGGAGATGAGGTAAGAAAGGTAAGAGAGTTCTATAAGATCATATAGGGTTTTACAGGCCATGGTGAAGTCTTTGGATTTTACTCTATACATGAAGTGTTAAGCCAGTGAAGGGCTTTGAGCAGAAGAATATCTTGTAACTTAATAAGATTGTTTTGTTGATAATAGGCCAGGAGAGGGTAGGAGTAGCTGCAGGATACCAGTAAGGAGGTTTTTGCCATAATGCAGGTAGGAGATGATGGTGGCTCCAGTATGGTAGCAGCAGAGATGGGAATATGGGCATAGTTTTAAGGTAGAGCCAACAGGATTTGCTGATGGACTGACTGTAGAAAGTGAGAGGACAGCAGTCAGGATGACTCCAAGGTTTTTTCACCCAACTAAAAGTGAAAGAATGAACCTTCCATCAACTTAGATGGGAAGGAGTTGTTGGAAAAGCAAATCTGGGCATAAGACTGGAAGTTCAATTTTGGACATGTTGAATTTAAGATATTTTTCAGACTTCTTCATGAAAATGTTGAACAGTCTGGAGTTTCAGGGTAAGATCTACAGTGAAGAATAAATGTGGGATTCATCACAAGATGGTATTTAAAGGCGCTATAGTGGAATGCTAGAGGAGCAGGCTGAAGAGGTCAACAGGATCAAATCATAAATGATCATGTGTGGCATGCAAGGAGTTTGAACTTTATCCTGTAGGAAACTGGGAACCACTAAAGGATTCTAAGCAAAAAAGTGGCATAATCAAGTTTCGGTTTCAAAGACATCACTCTGACAAAACTACAAGTTCAACTGCAGGGGAATAAGAACTGACCAGGAGACAAGTTAGGAGGCTGCTGCATGGTCAAGCCAAAAAAGGGACAGAAAGGGCAAGCACAGTGGCTCACACTTGTAATCCTAACACTTTGGGAGGCCGAGGAAGGTGGATCACCTGAGGTCAGGAGTTCAAGACCAGCCTGGCCAACATGGTGAACCTCCATCTCTACAAAAAATACAAAAATTAACCAGGTGTGGTAGCTCAAGCCTGTATTCCCAGCTACGCAGGGGGCTGAGGCATGAGAATTGCTTGAACCCAGGAGGCAGAGGTTACAGTGAGCTGAGATCATGCCACTGTACTCCAGCTTGGGCAACAGAGTGAGACTTGGTCTCAAAAAAAAAGGGGGGGGTGGGTGGGGGAAAGGGGAGAGAAAAATGGCTAATCTCAGACAACGGAAGCTGGAATAGAGAAGACAGGCAGATTCAAAAGACAGTCAATAAATTAGGCTTTGAAAGTAAGGACAAAGAGGAAAGTGGGTGACTCCCAAATTTCTAGCTTAGAAAACTGAACGGATAATGGTATAATTCCCCAATTTAAGGAATATAAGAGAAATAGTCTGGGGGAGTAGATAATTCATTTTGGACATGTTCAGGATGTGCTTTATGTGGGACATCCAGGTAGAAATGCCAAATATGCAGAAAGAAATATGGGCCTAAAACACAGTGGAGATATAAAATTGGTATTCAGTGATGTACCAACAATAGTTGACGCTGGTGTCTAGAGGAGACGACCCAGAGGAATGAAAGTGTAGCATCAGAGGATCGGGGACCTGATCCTGGGAAACACTAACCTTTAAGAGGCAGGCAGAAGATGGAGAGCCAGCCAAAAAAAACAAGTAGAACTGTGAACAAGCTTAAAAGGATGGCAATTTTCAAGTTAAAGCATTGCCCATCTTCCCCAAGTGATATAAGCTGTTGCTTCATAAGAGCAGCAGTGACTATCTTCATAGCTTAAAGTATCTGCTCTAGAATCAGGCTGCAACCAGACAGGAGCTGAAGACAGTAACTAAAACTAGACAGAATATAACAACCATGGCTGCATTTAGGATGCTAAGTCAAATCAACGTTAACTATAGCCCCCTAATTTCTTAGCTAAGGTATTATACTGAACAGATTATTTAAGACTTATAAGGCATTCAGAATGCAGCAGTAAGAACAACTGCTATGCTGAATACCCTCCTATGAAGAAAGAGGAGGAAAGAATTGCAAAATCTCGGCCGGGCGCGGTGGCTCAAGCCTGTAATCCCAGCACTTTGGGAGGCCGAGACGGGCGGATCACAAGGTCAGGAGATCAAGACCATCCTGGCTAACACGGTGAAACCCCGTCTCTACTAAAAAAATACAAAAAACTAGCCGGGCGAGGCGGCGGGCGCCTATAGTCCCAGCTACTCGGGAGGCTGAGGCAGGAGAATGGCGTGAACCCGGGAGGCGGAGCTTGCAGTGAGCTGAGATCCGGCCACTGCACTCCAGCCTGGGCGACAGAGTGAGACTCTATCTCAAAAAAAAAAAAAAAAGAATTGCAAAATCTCCATCTCTGCTAAGGGACCCCTACCAAAGGAAGCCAACTTCATGCAACTGCCCAGGTTTTGGTGTCAAGAGCTGATTCCTAGCCAGGGGTTGCCAGCTGTAGAGGGCGGGGCTCTATTTTGGGCTGCCTGCTGTCCCTGAGCCTGGCCGCGTCTGGTTTGAGCAGCATGCAGCCCCAGTGACTCACACACCCATGCAAACCGCCTGTGGCTCAGTGGCATGGCCTTGGAATGCCAGCCTTAGGCCAGCTCCCTCCTCACCCCATTACACTGGGATAAATAAATAAAGAGCCCGCCAGCAGCCACACAGCCTGATGGCAACCAGATGGAGAGAGCGAGGCATGGACAGGGCCAGGGGAAGGAACTCCCTCCAGTGGACTAGACTGAGAGTGGGCTCTGCCCAGTCATCCTAAACTTCCTTTTTCATACAGTTCCTACTGCCATGTAACAACAGTCCCTAAGTCCCTGACTCTTCTTTCACTCCTAAAGATGCCTCTCAACTCCCAGTCCTATAAAATGCCCTATATAGGGTTCTTGGCCTCCATGAAGATCATGCCAACAGGCACACTACCCAGCCTTGACTTGAGTCAACATTGTCAGTATTCCCCCTCTAGTTAGGCCACTATCAATTAGCTCCTTGGGTTCCCCAGAATTGAGAAATCAGAGGCTCTTAGAGAAAGTGGAAAAACAAAAGGACCAAATAGGGAGAAGTAACCCCTGCTCAATTCTTATTTTCCCGAGCCTCAGTATCCTAGCAACCTGCCTGGCCTACTGCCCCCTGTGCCTTATTGTCTATAGCCTCTTGCCTAGTAATAATCCCAATGAGAATTTTAAAAACTGACCCCAGGCAATGACCGCATGGCCCTCTGACACCAGCCCTGGCCCCCCTGTGCCTTCATCCCGAGCTCTCTCCCTGGTTTGTTTATCTTCCTATTCCATGTTGCTTATTTTGATGGCACATCCTTTCAGTTCAGTCTTGGGTGACCCCATGACCCTTCTGTGTCCTGTTTGTAGGACCCCGGGCAAGCAGAGTAACTAAAAAGATGCAGCAGTCATAAGTTCTACAGCCCCAGTAGGAAACCTTTCAGTTCTAGCAGCTATACAGGACATTCTGAGGACAGTGCAATGACCCCAGAGGTCACAAGAATTCCATATTATCCTAGCCCTTATATCTCTCCTAACTGGTGTGTACAACCAGTTAAAGTAGCAAAACAAAACAGAGATAATCCTAGACTATGTGTCAAGAAATGTGGGAAGTCGCCGGGCGCGGTGGCTCAAGCCTGTAATCCCAGCACTTTGGGAGGCCGAGGCGGGCGGATCACAAGGTCAGGAGATCGAGACCACAGTGAAACCCCGTCTCTACTAAAAATACAAAAAATTAGCCGGGCGCGGTGGCGGGCGCCTGTAGTCCCAGCTACTCAGGAGGCTGAGGCAGGAGAATGGCGGGAACCCGGGAGGCGGAGCTTGCAGTGAGCCGAGATCGCGCCACTGCACTCCAGCCTGGGCGACAGAGCGAGACTCCGTCTCAAAAAAAAAAAAAAAAAAAAAAAAAAAAAAAAGAAATGTGGGAAGTCCTAAACATAAAGCTACAGCTATATGACCTTAGGCAAGTCACTTAACCTCTCTGAGGCTCAACTTCTTCATCTATAAAATAGAAAGCTATAACTACAACTACCTATCTCTCACTTCCTTTCCAGATAAAATAAAATTCTATAAGTCTATGAGATTGATCCACCTAGAACCTACGGGACCAGTATTCTTGAAGTAGCTGGTTCCAAAACACTAATACTCTTCCTGTGCTGCCACCTAAATTCTATATGCCTTCTCATTCAATTCTGCAGGGCTCCTCCCAACCTATAGTATGAAAACGATAAGCCTCTAATTTTACAAATGAGAAGTGATTTATCCAAAGCTGCAAAATGAGCCATGAGAATAACTGAAGGCCCCAAATACAGGTCTAATAAGCAACACTGAGCCAGGTGCAGTGGCTAATTACACGCCTGTAATCTCAGCACTTTGGGAGGCCAAGGTGGATGGACTGCATGAGGCCAGGCATTCAAAACCAGCCTGGCCAACATGGTGAAACCCTACCTCTACTAAAAATACAAAAATTAGCAGGGCGTGGTGGGGCACACCTGTAATCCCAGCTACTCAGGAGGCTGAGGCACAAGAATCTCTTGAACCCGGGAGGCAGAGGTTGCAGTGAACTGAGATCACCCCACTGCACTCCAGCCAAAAAAAAGTAACATTGTATCCACAGGCCACACTGTCATAATTTTTATAAAATTCCCCTAGCTTAGACTTCTCAAAAAATTAACCCAAACTTATCAAAGACTTACTACCTGTGGCACCATGCACAGTGCTGGGGATATAGAAATGCATTCAGCATGGTCCTTGCCTCAGAGAGTCCACAGATCAGTGGAGGAGAAAGCCATAGCCTTGCAAATGTACAAACAGTAATATTACAATGTTATAAGAGGTAAAACAGAGGTATAATCCAAGGTACTATAGCAGCAGGGAAGAAGAATAGTCCTTACAAGCAGAGTACAGAAAGGTCTCCCAAACAATGTGAAGCTGACATCTAGAAGATTAATTGAAGTTTACAAGTTAGGGCCAGGCACGGTGGCTCATGACTTTAATCCCAGCACTTTGGGAGGCCGAGGTGGGCAGATCACAAGGTCAGGAGATTGAGACCACAGTGAAACCCCGTCTCTACTAAAAATACAAAAAATTAGCCGGGCATGGTGGCTGGCGCCTGTAGTCCCACCTACTCGGGAGGCTGAGGCAGGAGAATGGCGTGAACCCGGAAGGCAGAGCTTACAGTGAGCCGAGATCACGCCACTGCACTCCAGCCTGGGCAACAGAGTGAGACTCCGTCTCAAAAAAAAAAAAAAAAGAAGTTTACAAGTTAGATAAGGCCAGAACATTGGGCATTCTAGATCATGGGAAGAATGTGTACCTAAAGATAAGATAAAACAGCATTTGGGGAAATTAAAAGTCATTCCATATAGCTAAGGCATAAAGTACATAGAGAAAAATGTTAAGAAGTCAAGCTGGGTAGGTATGCAGGCACTAGATCAGGAAGAGACCTCTCTACTGAGCTAAGAACAAGCCTTGCAGTGCTTAACTAAGGGGATGAGGCAGGGAACCAGTATGTTATCCCCAGCCTTAATACCTAAACTTATAGACAGGGGAAGCTATCTAAGAGAAAAACGGCCTAAGAAATCTCTCTCAGTCACAAGTTTAGGTTTAATGGTCTCTCTTTACCCATAAAAACTTGAAACCTTTTCTAGGCTGGGCATGGTGGCTCACATCTATAATCCCAGCATTTTGGGAGGTCAAGGAGGGTGGATCACTTGAGGCCAGAAGTTCAAGACCAGCCTGATCAACATAGTGAAATCCTGTTTCTACTAAAAATACAAAAATTAGTTGGGTGTGGTGGTGCGTGCCTGTAATCCCAGCTACTTGGGACGCTGAGGCAGAAGAATTGCTTGAACCCGGGAGAGGGAGGTTGCAGTGAGCCAAGATTGTGCCATGGTACTCCAGTGTGGGTGACAGAGCAAGTGAGACTCTATTTCAAAAGAAACAAAACAAAACAACAAAAACAACAACAACAACAAAACGACTTGAAAACTTTTCTGTTTCAGGACTTAGCAATACAAGTTTTCCTTCTTCTCCAGACTTACAATTGCTTCAGTACCTGGACTGAGCACCTATCTCACATTTTTTGCATTTAGTGTTTAGACCCCAAGCATTGTAGCTCAGTCAATGCGCAGAGGCAGAACGGGAGGTTCCAAATAAAGAATACTTGCTTTATGCCTAGCCCTTTAAAAAGTGCTAATTTAGGTTTCAAAAGAGGTATGGGACAGAGACCCTGTCCACAAAGAGCTTACAAATTAATCCAGAAGACAATGCAGAAATATAAATAATCTATATATAACACCAGATTATAATAGCATTATTTACTTACATGATAAAGTACCAACTTGGGTAATATATATAATTAGAAAATGGGGCAATAGGCTGCGCACAGTGGCTCACACTTGTAATCCCAGCACTTTGGGAGGCCAAGGCAGGTGGTCACCTGAGGTCAGGAGTTCCAGATCAGCCTGACCAACATGGAGAAATCCCATCTCTACTAAAATACAAAATTAGCTGGGCGTGGTGGCACACACCTGTAATCCCAGCTACTCAGGAGGTTGAGGCAGGAAAATTGCTTGAACCTGGGAGGCGGAGGTTGTGGTGAGCCGAGATCGCACATTGCACTCCAGCCTGGGCAATAAGAGCGAAACTCCATCTCAAAAAAAAAAAAAAAGAAAAGAAAAAGAAAAAAGAAAATGGGGCAATAATACTAAGGTACTAACTGTATAACCAACAAGTCACAGAAGAGTGAGGGAAGAAGATCAATACTGACTGGCATAATCAAAGGTCACTATTATTAATACTTTCCCTATTTGGCATTTAATAGATGTTTCTTTTGGCTGAGCTCAATCCTTAGAAGGGAAACCTAGGCAGGAGCTTCTGACAGGCCACAATTATCTACTCCCCATTCATTCCTTTGCCAGTCCCCTTGTATAAACACTGTGATTTTCCACAACCTACTGTGCCCACAAGACAGCTCCCAAATGGTAGCCCTAAGCTTTTTACCTTCGTCTCCTGCTGGATCCTGAAAGGGCCTAGACAAGTAATGACGCCTACCCTTCTGCTCTACAGTCCAGACCTTATGACCAGATCTCAACAAGCAAAAATTTAACAACTGGTCAACCAACCTTTCCAAGGTTAGAGAATTCCAAATGAAATCCCTGGTACTTTAACAGAGATGTTTTATAAGTATCAATCAGCCCACTTTCGCCTCCTCCGTTCTTTCCCCCTTCTTCCCCTCATCCTCCCTAAGTACATCTCAAGCCTTATCAGACTTTCTATGGGCAACTTTTTTGGACAAAGGGCATTCCAACCACACAAGCCACCTAATACCCAAAACACAAGTGGTCACTCGGGCACCTGGAAAGAGGAAGTAGGGCAAAGACACACAAGAAAATAACAAATACCTTACCTCTATCATAAATTGTTCCAAGAAGGAATTTTCTTCAAATGGTTCTGTCTTCAATCGATCTGTAATAAGAAGGAACAAAGAAAAGAAACATGAGTCATATAGGATAAGCTTCTTACCTGATAGAAAGGGAACAAAACAGGGTTACTTAGGAAAGAGGAGGAAGGTGCATCATGCAGAGACACCTAGTTCAGTGGGAGAAGAAGGGCTCAGAGCATGTGGGCAAACAGTAGTGGGAGAGGGTGATTAGCAACAAATGGCAGGTTTGGTGGTAGCATCTGCTCTAGGAGTTTTTCCTGCCACAAAAACAAAGGCCAAATTGAATTTTTATTCTGAAGTTGGAGCCATGAAACTTCCTAAACTCCCAAGTCCATGTTGCTCTGGTATAATTCTGTATAGTTATTGGCTCCTTTCCAAAGTCTTTCCCCGCCATTGCCTAGGGCATGTCTGGACTCAGTTACAGCTTCTATTGGCCACTTGGGCTCCAGTCAGGTATTCGAGGCAGAGAAAAGTGTCACCCAGGCCAGGCACAGTGGCTCACGCCTATAATCCCAGCACTTTGGGAGGCCAAGGCAGGCAGATCACTTGAGGTCAGGAGTTCGAGACCAGCCTGACCAACATGGTGAAACCCTATCTCTATTAAAAACACAAAAAAATTAGCCACGCATGGTGGCGTGCATCCACAATCCCAGCTACTTGAGTGGCTGAGGCAGAAGAATCCTTGAGCCTAGGAGGCGGAGGTTGCAATGAGCTGAGATCACCCACCACACTCCAGCCAAGTTGACAGAGTGAGAGTCCATCTCCAAAACAAACAAACAAAAAAGAGTCACCTAGTATCAAGACTCCAGTTTCTGATTAGTATTCAGCAGGCATCCTGGGGGAAGCACCTCTCTAACGCAAATGAGTCTCCCTCTTTACTAAGACTCTTTGACTATCTATACCACTCCCCACCCGACTCCTCCAAGAATGTCCTCTCACCTCGAATCAGCGTAGCCCCACTCTCCTGGTAGTCTTGGATCTCTAGGTCTTTCATATGAAGCAACGTTGCTAGCTCCCTCACTTGGCACTGTAACGCCAGACTCATGCCCATCAGAGGACGAATCAAATGTTGGGAGACCTTTGATGGAAGAGATATCCATTAGCCAAAAGACTCTTATAAAGTACTCTCCAATTCGGTTTAGGTACTAGAAAAAATACTGAAAATAAATGTTCTTATAGAAACTTACAGTTTCATAGGCAAGTAACCCATTTACATGAATGTAAACATACATACAATAATTACATATATTAAGAAGGTGGCTGATGCAGTGGCTAATGTCTGTAATCCCAACACTTTGGGAGGCCAGGGCGGGTGGGTCACTTGAGGTCAGGAGTTTGAGACAAGCATGGCCAACATGGTCAAACCCCACCTCTACTAAAAATACAAAAATTAACTGGGCTTGGTGGCAGGTGTTTGTAATCCCAGCCACTTGAGAGGCTGAGGCATGAGAATCATTTGAACTCAGGAGGCAGAGGTTGCAGTGAGCCAAGATTGCACCACTGCATTCTAGTCTGGGAGACAGAGTGAGACTTTCTCAAAAAAAAGATCCCACCAGCTGAGATGGCTCATGCCTATAATCCTAGCACTCTGGGAGGCCAAGGTAGGAATTCACTTGAGTCCAGGAGTTCAAGAGCAGCCTGAGAAACATAGTAAGACCCCATCTCTACCAAAAAAGAATTTTTAACATTAGCCAGTCATGGTAGAATGCATCTATAATCCCAACTACTCAGGAGGCTGAGGTGGAAGGATCACTTGAGCCAAGGAGGTCAAGGCTGCAGTGAGCTGTGATCACGCCACTGTATTCCAGCCTGGGCAACAGAGCAAGACTGCATCTCAAAACAACAACAAGAAAACAAACAAACAAACAAGAAAAGCAGAAGATCCAAGTAGCCCTCAAGAAAGGAAGTGTGGCAGAAACAGAGTACACTAGCTAAAGCGTTAACAGAAGACAAAAATCAACAGAAGGTAAAGACCCTTGAAAGTCAAATTAGATACAGACACTAAGAGCCACTTCAGGGCTCATGATAGCCCAGAAGGAGCCTGGAGTTTCAATCTGTTCCCACAAATGCAGTGTAGTCTAAGGTTATTGTTAAAATAGAAGCAAGCCACCTACCAAGAACTAGCCTAGGAAGGTATAAGCCAACCCACTCTACACACAACCCTTTTTTTTTTTTTTTTTGAGAAGGAGTTTCGCTCATGTTGCCCAGGCTGGAATGCAGTAGCACGATCTCAACTCACTGCAACCTCCACCTCTCAGGTTCAAGCGATTCTCCTGCCTCAGCCTCCTGAGTAGCTGGGATTACAGGCACGCACCACAATGTCCGGCTAATTTTTGTATTTTTAGTAGAGACGGGGTTTCACCATGTTGGTCAGGCTGGTCTCGAACTCCTGACCTCAGGTGATCTGCCTGCCTCAGCCTCCCAAACTGCTGGGATTACAGGTGTGAGTCACTGTGCCCAGCCCACACCCCCCATTTTTTTTTTTTTTTTTTTTTTGAGATGGAGTCTCGCTCTGTCACCCAGGCTGGAGTGCAGTGGCACAATCCCGGCTCACTGCAAGCTCCGCCTCCCGGGTTCACGCCATTCTCCGGCCTCAGCCTCCCGAGTAGTTGGGACTACAGGCGCCCGCCACTGCGCCCGGCTAATTTTTTTCTATTTTTAGTAGAGACGGGGTTTCACCATGGTCTCGATCTCCTGACCTTGTGATCCGCCCGCCTCGGCCTTCCAAAGTGCTGGATTACAGGCGTGAGCCACCGCGCCCGGCCAACACCCCCCATTTTTAACAAGAGGTAAGAAGAATGCAAACACAGCCATAATGCTGTACAAATAGGGTAATATTCTCATATGATAAGGTATAGCTAAATAGAATAATCATTTAATTCACCTACACAAGGTGTCCATTAACCTGTCAAGAAAAAATAGCTAGGCTGGCACAGTGGCTCATGCCTGTAATCTCAGCATTTTGGGAGGCCAAGGTGGGAGGATTGCTTGAGTCCAGGAGTTCGAGTCCAGCCTGGGCGACGTGATGAAACCTAGTCTCTACAAAAATTACAAAAATTAGCCAGGCGTGGTGGCACATGCCTGTAATCACAGCACTTTGAGAGGCCGGGGTGGGAGGATCATGAGGTCAGGAGATGGAGACCATCCTGGTTAACACAGTGAAACCCCGTCTCTAATAAAAATACAAAAAAATTAGCTGGGCGTGGTGGCGGGCGCCTGTAGTCCCAGCTACTCAGGAGGCTGAGGCAGGAGAATGGCATGAACCTGGGAGGCAGAGCTCGCAGTGAGCTGAGATCGCTCCACTGCACTCCAGCCTGGGTGACGCAGCAAGATTCCATAAAAAAAAAAAAAAAAAGGCCAGATAGTCGATATTTTTCCCTTTGTGGCCTATCCAGTCCCTGTTGCAACTGCTTGACTCTCCTGTTGTAGCACAAAAGCAGCCACAGACAATATGTAAACAAATCAGGTGGCTGTGTTCCAATAGAGCTTTACAAAAACAGGCAGAAAGCCAGAACTGGCCCATGGCCATAGTATGCCAACCCCTGTCCTAGACCTGAAAAAGGAGTACTTTTAGACAAGATACCCCAACAGGCTTGAAACGAGGAAAAGGTACTACAGTGTCCCATAATATGTGCAAGCCAGACTCACCTGGATCCAGATCAGACGTCTGGCCTCTTTCAGACCTTTGTGTTTTCATTTTCCATTCATTTTCTAGGTAAAAGTTACTACCAAAAGTTCTAATTGTGCTTTGGCTCAAATTAAGAGGAAAAGACTTTTTTCCACATTTCTGTTAGATTAGAAGAGAAAAGACTGGATGTGGGGAGGTGGAAAGAAAGGAAGTTAGTGGCAGCAGCTTTTGTACCAAAACCAAAAACCAAGAAATGGAAGGGTTCTGGCACAGAGGGGAGAGCCAGAAATAAAGTCCAGCTATAGATACTAGACTCTTCCTTCTACCACATAGCACATCCCAACCTGGCACTGACCCCCAGTTGAGGTCCTTAGCAAAAACTTAACCCTCTAGGAAGTACTGTTCAGAATGTGGCAGAAGTTCAGCTTTGGAAAAATGTATCTGCTCTACACTCAATCTTCTTTCCTAGGAATTGTTTTGTTAAATTTGGTCCTGCTGGGCGGGCATGGTGGCTCACACCTGTAATCCCAGCACTTTGGGAGGCCGAGGCAGGCAGATCGCTTGAGCTTAGGAGTTTGAGACCAGCCTGGGCAACATGGTGAAACCCCATCTCTACTAAAAATACAAAAAAATTAGCCAGGTGTGGTGAGGCGTGCCTGTATTTTCAGCTACTTGGGAGACTGAGGTGGGAGAATTGCTTGAGCCCAGGAGGTGGAGGTTGCAGTGAGCCGAGATCACACCACTGCACTCCAGCCTGGGTGACAGAGTGAGACCTTATCTCAAAAAAAAAAAAAAAAAAAAAAAAAGTTTGGTACTGTTTAAGTAGATCAGGAGGAAAACAGGCAAATACTTGTATAAATGACAGTGAATATTTGATGACTTGAATTGAAATAATTGTCATTACTACCCAAGCAGCAACACCATCCAACTGGTGGCAGCACTGAAACAACAGAAACTCCTAAATTAATAACCAGCTTCCCTCTGGATAGCTACCTCAATAGCAATTTCTTTGAGTGACAGTAAATATTATATAACAACATGAAACATGACAAGGAACAGATTTTAATTAATATCATGTCTAATTAAATATGATAATGCCATACCAGGCAACTGAAATTATCTGTCAGACCCCAACGTCTATTTGGTTTTAAAAAAGTTTTTTATCAGTAAATACTGTAACTGCTAAAATAATTTCATAGGATTGGGTTACATCATTCTGAATTATTGAGGTATAATTCATTTCAAAGTTAGAGGAACACTAAAATGATTTCCCTTAGACCAGATAGCCTTAACTTAATGATCAGTAGAAATTTTGAAAATATGTGTTAATGGGCATATGAGAGACTAGATAAAATGTGTAAAAAATCCCAGCACTTTGGGAGGCTGAGATGGGCAGATCACTTGAAGCCAGGAATGAGAGATCAGCCTGACCAACATGGTGAAACCTGTCTCTACTAAAAATACAAAAAATTAGCCAGTCGCCGGGCGTGGTGGCTCAAGCCTGTAATCCCAGCACTTTGGGAGGCCGAGACGGGCGGATCACGAGGTCAGGAGATAGAGACCATCCTGGCTAACACGGTGAAACCCCGTCTCTACTAAGAAAGACAAAAAACTAGCCCGGCGAGGTGGAGGGCGCCTGTAGTCCCAGCTACTAGGGAGGCTGAGGCAGGAGAATGGCGTGAACCCGGGAGGCGGAGCTTGCAGTGAGCTGAGATCCGGCCACTGCACTCCAGCCTGGGGGACAGAGCGAGACTCCGTCTCAAAAAAAAAAAAAAAAAAATTAGCCAGACATGGTGGCACGCACCTATAGTCCCAGCTACTCGGGAGACTGAGGCACAAGAATCACTTGAACCTGAGAAGCAGAGGCTGCAGTGAGCCAAGATCATGCCACCGCACTCCAGCTTGGGTGACAGAGAGAGACTTCATCTCAAATAACAATAATAATAATAATAATAATAATAATAATGTGTAAATAGTTCAAAGCAAATCCACAGACACTATAAGGAAAAATCTTGAAGTGCTTTAGGATGTCAAGGACACTCCCCGTAATTGATAGACAGCAATATATGAAGATATACAGTTCATCAGTCAATTCAACAGGTATCTACTGGGTTCCTAATATGTACTCTGACCCTATGAGGCCTCTGCCATCAAAGAGCTCACAACAGTTAAGGAGGTTAGGAAGTGTAACAGATATAAAAATAGGAGTTGCTAATCTTTTTCAGAGGAAAAGCTATACATAATTTTCTCCAAAGTCTTCAGATTTTCCATAGAAGTGTTCATAAGTCATGAGCAGGGGAGCAGAATGATAGGTCTCCATCTCAAGATGAATGAAGCTGGATGTGGTGGTACACACCTGTAATCCCAGCTACTCTGCAGGTTAAAGAGGGAGAATCACTTAAGCCCAGGAGTTCAAGACCAGCCTGGGCAACATAGTAAGACTCCCATCTCATAAACAAACAAACAAATAAACAAAAAAGATCAAGATGAATCATATCAGGAGATACAGTGAAGGCTGGAGTACAGTAATGCAATCACAGCTTACTGCAGGCTTGAACTCCTGGGCTCAAGTGATTCTCCCACTTCAGCCTTCCAAGTAGCTAGGACTACAGGCACAGGCCACCACACCCAGCTATTTTTTTTATTTTTTTATTTTCTTGTAGATACAGGTTTCACTATGTTGCCCAGGCTGGTCCCAAACTGCTAGTCTCAAGCAATCCTCCTGCCTTGGCCTCCCAAACTGATGGGATTACAGGCATGAGCCATCATCCCCAGCATCTCTTTTATTTATTTATTTATTTATTTATTTATTTATTTATTTATTTTTTATTTAAAGACAGAGTCTCCCTCTGGCCAGGATGGAGTTCAATGGCACAATCTCAGCTCACTGCAACCTCTACCTCCTGGGTTCAAGCAATTATCTTGCCTCAGCCTCCTGAGTAGCTGAGATTACAGGCATGCACCACCATGCCCGGCTAATTTTTGTATTTTTAGTAGAGACGGGGTTTCGCTATGTTGGCCAGGCTGGTCTCGAACTCCTGACCTCGGGTGATCTGCCTGTCTCGGCTTCCCAAAGTGTTGGGATTACAGGAGTGAGCCACTGTGCCTGGCCCCAGCATCTCTTTTAAAACGAAAAGTTATGGAGTTGAAATATTTGCCCTCACAGGTCCACTATAATGCTAAACATAAGTGATATTTCATATGTGCCTTTATTTAATCCTCATGACTCGACAGTAAGGTTGTGGTTGATTTATTTACAGATGAAGAAACTGAATCATAAAAATTCAGTACTTATCCAAATTAATACAAGTAGTCTCAAAGTGGTGGAGCTGAGTTACAAATTCAAGTCTGCTGGTTCTAAAACCTATCTCTTTCTGCCACTAAGAAACCTCCGGGTGCGGTGCCTCACGCCTGTAATCCTAGCACTTTGGAAGGCTGAGGCAGGTGGATCACGAGGTCATCCACCTGGTCTCGAGCAGATCGAGACCATCCTGGCTAACACGGTGAAACCCCGTCTCTACTAAAAATACAAAAAATTAGCCGGGCATGGTGGCAGGCACCTGTAGTCCCAGCTACTCGGGAGGCTGAGGAAGGAGAATGGTGTGAACCCGGGAGGTGGAGCTTTCAGTGAGAGAAGATCGCACCACTGCACTCCAGCCTGGGCGACAGAGCGAGACTCCGTCTCACAAAAAAAAAAAAAAGAAAAGAAACCTTTGGATGTGGCTCCTAGGAATCAAAAAATGTCCAAAGACATGACAAATCTGAAAGCTAAAATGTGGAATATCAAAATTTATATTAGACATTAGAAAGAACAGACAACAGGAAACAGAAAGAGATGAAGTCTGTCGTAAATGAAGATGGACTCAGTGTTAGAACACAGAGACCTGGGGCCAAGCACGGAGGCTTATGCTATAATTCCAACTCTTTGGTAAGCCAGTGTGAGAGGATCGCTTGAGCTGAGGAATTCAAGACCAACCTGGGCAATATGATGAGACTTCATCTCGAAAGAAAAAGAAAGAAAAGGAGGGGGAGAGGGGGAGAGAGAGAGAGCAAGCAAGCAAGCAGAGACCCAAAACCTAACATATTCCATAATACTCTTGCAGACTTAGGAACCATTAGCTTGTTAATGTGAGTATGTTATGCTGGAGAAGTATGAGGAACCGGCATTCTCCTCTTTCGTGTACAACTGGAAGGAGTTAAGCTGCATAATGTCTCTGAAAGACAATTTGGCATTATGTTATGTGGCAAGATTAAAAGATACAAATATTCCTTGACCCAGCTATTCCACTTAGGGGAATTTACTCACACATTTACATGCAGAAAAAGTAAATACAAGGATAGTTACCGTATATAACGGCAAAAGACTTAGGTGTCTACTAATAGCAGATCAATTAAATATATGATACATTCATGAAATTAAATGCTATGTTGCCATTAAAAACACAGGCCGGGTGTGGTGGCTCACGTCTGTAATCCCAGCACTTTGGGAGGCCGAGGTGGGTGGATCACGAGGTCAGGAGATCGAGACCATCCTGGCTAACACGGTGAAACCCTGTGTCTACTAAAAATACAAAAAATTAGCCGGGCGTGGTGGTGGGCGCCTGTGGTCCCAGCTACTCTGGAGGCTGAGGCAGGAGAATGGCATGAACCCGGGAGGTGGAGCTTGCAGTGAGCCGAGATCGTGCCACTGCACTCCAGCATGGGCGACAGAGCAAGACTCCGTCTCAAAAAAAAGAGAGAAAGAAAACACAAAGGTAGGTCCTCTGAATGTGTTGATATGAATAATCTCTAAGTTCTTTTTTTTAAGGCTGGCCAAGTGAAGCAGTGGGTAAGTTCTACAATTAAGTGAAAAAAGGAAGGTACTAAACAGTGTGTACAGCATGATACTATTTGTCAAAAAATACACATATACACAGATATATATTTGGTTATATGAGGATATATATACAGTATATACACATATAGCTTTAAGAATTCACAAGTAGGGAGGCCGAGGCGGGCGGATCACAAGGTCAGGAGATCGAGACCACGGTGAAACCCCGTCTCTACTAAAAATACAAAAAATTAGCCGGGCGCGGTTGTGGGCGCCTGTAGTCCCAGCTACTCGGGAGGCTGAGGCAGGAGAATGGCGTGAACCCGGGAGGCGGAGCTTGCAGTGAGCCGAGATCGCGCCACTGCACTCCAACCTGGGCGACAGAGCGAGACTCCGTCTCAAAAAAAAAAAGAATTCACAAGTAGCTGATATTGGTAGTTGCTTTGGAAAAGGAAAAGGAGGGACTAGGGAAAGGGGTAGAAAGATCTATTTTTTCACTGTATACACTTAAATGCTGTTTGAAATGTTTGCCTTTTTAAAGAATTACTCATTCAAAAAAATTAAATGAAAACGATCACAAGAATGAGTTACAAACAAAAACTATGACTGTGTGACCTTACAGACATACACACAAGCCTGAAATAGTATCCACCTACATCCTTACCCGTGTCCACTGGCTCTTTTTCCATATAAAGCTCTCTCAAGTTCAGGCATTTCCCTAGGGGGGCATTCTTCTTTTAATGATAAGTATTTTATTTTAACTTGAAGCACAATTGTTCATCAATTGCTCAAATCTAATTTCTTCCTATGGCAAACCAAGACTCATCCCTCCCTAAACATTGATGTCTCTTTCCTTTAATGTAGTTCCCCAATTAGAGGAATTTGCCTAGAATAGCTAGTTTTTCTTTATATACTTTTATATTATATTGTATTCTATATTACATGTTATATTGTATCATTACATATTATATAATATATATTACATTATATCATTATATATTATGTTAATATAGATTAACATAACATATGTTAACATAGTATGTATTATATATTACATATATTTATATGCTAATCTATATTATAATATAGATATTATATAATTGTAATATCATTATACTAGTGTTCCTTACTGTATTCTTTTGAAAGAAGAAACTATTAGAGTCCATGAGCCTCCAAGGAGAACTGCCTCCACAATCACACTACATATTCTGCATTTCTAGGTCCATGTAATACAAAATGAGATTAGCTATTGCTAGGGATTCCCAAAGGTCACCCAAATGGTTTGGTCCCAGAACAAACATTATTGAGGAAACACTGCCCCCTGGTGTTACTTAGAAAGTTTAAATGTTTTAAATGAAATAGATAAAATATGGGATGGGGCCAGGCTTGTAACACCAAGGCAGGAGGATTGCTTGAGGTGAGGAATTTGAGACCACCCTGGTCAACACAGAGAGACCCCCATCTCTACAAAAAAAAACTTTTAATTTTATTTTTTAATTTATTTTTAAAATTTTATTTATTTGCAAGATGGAATATTTCACAAGAAATTCAATTAAAATAAACAAATGTGAGTATATGCTAAGCACTGTTGATAGGCCTTAGAAGTTAATAAATGAATAAGTAATTCTCTCAGCACTCAGTTCTAGTTTTACTGGGCTCCAAATCAAAAATAAACATCAGCAAACAGTTTCTCAAAAAGTCTTTCTATCCAGTCTTCCATTGATGCCAAAGCATCACATCCCCGGTGAGAGACTAAAGAAGAAAAAAATGATGTCCTCTTGTCTTCCGATCCCTCTGCTAACAAATCTATACTCTTAGGCTTCGCAAAGAAGACCCTGTCCCCTAAGTGCTACTGACTGAAACCCTGTCTGTTATTCCAGAAAACTAGTCTTTAATGTCCACTCTTCATTTCTAATAAAATCTCTTGGGAAACATAAAGCTATGAGTTAGTAGAGGATATTATCCCCTTACTCTCTAAAAATGAGGCTTTGGACCAGACTATTCTGGGATTCAAATTCCAGCTCATTTATTCATAAGCTGATGGCCTTGGACAAGTTACTTTCAATCTCAGTATCCTACTCTGAAAAACAGGGACAATAATACTTATCCTGAAGGACAGCTGCAAGGATTAAATGATGAGACCATGTTTAGAAAGGTACCTAACACTGGTACATATTCTACCCTGTTGCCAGAATATTCTTGATAAACCATGAATTGGATCATGTAAAATTCCTGTTTAAAGTTTTTCAGTGAATCCTGTTGCCTTTGAGATAAAATCCAAACTCATTAGAATCCTTCAAGATCTGGCCACTGCCTCCCTCATTTCTCATTCCTTCCTATCTACACAGCAGTCATGAAGTTCCCGAACTTGCCCCTCACTTACACATCCTTACACATCTCTACACCTCTCGCCTACAATGACTTTTCTATTTATTTTATCCTACTCATCTTCAAAACTCAGCTCAGTAACAGTCTCTTCAAAGAGGTCTTCTCCAATCCTCAACCATCCAGGGTCTACCTCAATCAAAGAACCTATCATACTTTATCATAATTTCCTGTTTGTCTTCTCACTAGATTATGAACTCCAGGAAGAGGCTATATTGTTTCAGGTCTGGATAACCAACAATCAGCCCATAGTAGATGCTTTTAAAATGCTGAATAAATTGGCTGGGCACATGGCTCATGCCGGTAATCCCAGCACTCTGGGAAGCCAAGGCGGATGGATCACAAGGTCAGGAGATTGAGACCATCCTGTGAATGGTGAAACCCCATCTCTACTAAAAATACAAAAAATTAGCCGGGCCCGGTGGCGGGTGCCTGTAGTCCCAGCTACTTGGGAGGCTGAGGCAGGAGAACAGCGTGAACCCGGGAAGAGGGAGCTTGCAGTGAGCCAAGATCACGCCACTGCACTCCAGCCTGGGCAACAGAGCGAGACTCTGTCTCAAAAAAAAAAAAAAAAAAAAAAAAAAAAAAGCTGAATAAATTAATTAATGCAAAAAGACACTCAATACTCTGCTCCTTTTGCAAGGAAAGGATGTAACAGTCAAGAATCCTTTTTGTCTTCTGTATAGTCAAGGAAAGTTTTCTGATTGGAGAATTTCAAACAAAGTTTGCAAAAAAATAAAAGCACCTAAAGCTTCATCTCAAAGCAACTGGCATCCCTCCCCAAACCCCATATTCAAATTGCACTTACCAGGGAAGGACTAGCTAGGATGCAGTGGAAATTCCAATAGAAGGGGAGGCCAGAGAGCTCACTCCGCACCCGTAAAATCAGTGCATCTGCCACATGATCACAGGTGAAGGTAGCTTCGCTAGGGTGAGCAGCGTCCTTCAACAATGGGCGAAGCAGATTATCCAAATGACAGAGGAAAGCCGCAGGAGGAGCAGTGAGCCGCTTGTTCAGCTCCTAAAGAGACAGCAGTGGTACACAGTAAGGGTGCTAATAGGAAAATAATTCCCTCATAAGTAACAGCAAAGGAAAGCCCTGGTTAACATGAAGACAACGGACATGAGAGGAAGGGGACAGAAGATAAAAACATCACAACGGGAAAGAAGAAAACAAAAAGAAAGCCGGGCGCGGTGGCTCACGCCTGTAATCCCAGCACTTTGGGAGGCCGAGGCGGGCGGATCACAAGGTCAGGAGATCGAGACCACGGTGAAACCCCGTTTCTACTAAAAATACAAAAAATTAGCCGGGCGCGGTGGCGGGCGCCTGTAGTCCCAGCTACTCAGGAGGCTGAGGCAGGAGAATGGCATGAACCCGGGAGGCGGAGCTTGCAGTGAGCCGAGATTGCGCCACTGCACTCCAGCCTGGGCGACAGAGCGAGACTCTGTCTCAAAAAAAAAAAAAAAAAAAAAAAAAGAAGACAGTCACAAAGATCAACTGGCCTACTTCAAAATTCTGCCTTGGGCAAAAAAAAAAGTTCTATCTAGATCAAATAATATATTCATTATCATGCATAGGGTAGAGAAACTAACTTTTTCTCTCTCTCTTTCTCTCTCTCTCTCACACACAAACACACACATGAAGATTCCAGGGCTACAGGCAGAAGTACAGGACATTAACTGGAATTGTCTCAACCCAATTCAACCTTCCTTGGGAATCTACAGGCCAGCAAGCTGGTTGATGTTCACATCCCCGACCTTCACTAGGAAAGAATGGTATCCCCCACCACCTCACAGCAGTACTTCTCTTCATACTTACCTTGGCTCGCTGGCTGACCACACTAGTGTCCACCTGTTCATGCCACACCTGTTGAAGATCTGAAACTAACAAGGCATAGCCCTGCTTGCTGATAAAAACCTTGGCCAAGAGGGAGTTCTCAGCAAGCGGTAGCCACGCCCACGGCTGCATCAACAGGCCTTGCTCCAGTTCTTCCATCTGCAAAAAAGTCCTCATTTAGTAAAGTGCCTCAGGGTCATGCTGGCCTAAGAAGGGTACCACCTAAACCACTCTGTATCAACTAAAATCTCATGAAAATCCTCCCTGATAAAACAGAAGGCATGGATTTACGTTCTCCCAGTATACACCCAGCTGATCACTGACTTTACTACCTTTGGCCACTAAAAGTATATTTAAAATCTTGAGGGTTTTTTTCCCCCATATTATGTTCCTAGAGGACAGAAAATCTTTCTTCCACAGTGTTTAAGCCTCAACATGTTGCTGTTAGTATTTCTGCTTTCTAATACTATAGCATAATGTGGAAACCTAAACCCTTCTTATTCCACCTTTATCACATTGCTAATAAATATGTCACTGCTATCCTTTCCCAGAACTAGAAGAGAAGGAATAGTTCTTGTCTTATAAAACATCATAAGTCATAGTGTCAAGGCCAGGAAATTCAAAGTGTTTGATCATTATCTAAAAACAGAGTTTAGGAAGCTCTCAGGATTTTTTTTTAAATCCCTAAAACAGAGATTCTTAATCTAGAGTCAATGCATGTGAATCTTCTAGAATTGTAAGAAAATGTTATGCATACATGTATATATGCATGGGGAGGGGGAAAGAGGTCTACAGCTATCATCAAACTCTCAAAGGGATCCATAACACAAAAAAGAGCTAAGAACCTGTGTCCAGGAGCAACAGAAAAGACCTAAATTTCATTTCAACAAGAACCAGAATGACTAGGAAATCATGAATACAAGGCAGAGCACATCACAGAGGTAAAGACTGAATTAATTTCCATTTAACTCTTCCTCCACATTCCCACTCCAGTGCACTGCCACCAATGATACCATGCCCAGCCTGGAACCCCTGCAAAACAACTTTTCTATCTCAGCAGCTAAAGTAGTAGGCTTAACCTAGTAGACAATCAGAACTACGGCTGCTTGACAGAGAATGTGATTGTTTTTCCTGTGGGGGAGAAAAAAAAGATGACAATTTCCTTCATTATTCCAGTCTACAAATACAAAATGAAGAGAAGCACCAGGAAGGAAAAATTTAGAATGTAAATAACGAAATTCCTTATTAAGTCTGATTAAGACAGTCATCTCCCCTAGTTTTTGAAGTGTGACCTTGTGACTTGTGACATAACATATATAGATATGCATACAGATACATATATATGGTGATCTTTCTTTACAGCATCCTCAAAGCCTTGTGTTTGGAGGATGGTGTTTCCGTCACATTTCCCACATGCTGCTCTTATGGGGACAGAAGTGGTCATGGAATGATTAAGCTAGTCCTAGCTGGACAAGAGCTCCACATTGCCAAAGGTCACAAACGCAAATAAAGTCGCCAAACCCTTTCATCTCCCTTATAGGCACGCCCCAGTGTACTCTAACAGTTGCCAAAATTGGATTTACTATTCTAGCCCATTCCTTCGGAAAGCCCGGAAGTTCAAATTGATGGGTTTTGTTTGTTTGTTGGGTAAAGGGGGAGGAGTTTAAAATGCGGCCAGCAGTAACCGACCCTATAAAAAGGCGGCCTGACACATTGTGCACCAGACCCCGGCTGCCTGCTCCCACCACACGCGTCCCGTTCTGCGTCCGAGGCCTCCACATTTCACCCTTTTCTTTTTTCCTTCAAGGCTGCCTTTAGCATTCACATTAACCAGATTTACGGGTTTATTTCTCTAGAGTGGAGGGGCGCTGAGGGGCATCCCGGCGGAGGGGTCCCTTGAGAACCTTTATCTGCATCGAGTTCCGCTCCTCAGCAATGACTCCTCTGGGCAGTTCCTCCGACGCCCTGCAGAGGGCAGTAGGGGCCCAGAGAGCATCCCGGCTGGGCCCCGCCCGGTCCCCCTGGGAGAACGCGAACCCTAGGTCCCATAATCACAGCCCCACCCCAGGAGCCGCCGGGCGTCCCGCTTCCACCCGCCCCAGCTAGAAGAGCCTTCGCCATCCGCCTTCCCATTTCTACAGCACTGGCTGCACTGGGACGCGGCTCGGGATCCTTCAAGAGGCAACAAAGCCGGCCACTGGAGGCTTCGTCGCACCAAACAGGCGGCCAAGGAATACCCTCACTCGAGCCGCACCATCCACGCCGGGCCGCAGCCGGCGGACTGCGCACGCGCGGCCCCGCCTACCCCCCGGAGGCCTGCCCTGGTACCCGGCAGCGCGCGCTCCCTCCAAGGAGAAAATGCCCAAGCCAGGCCCAACCCGCAGCGTCTGAGCAGCCCTTCGCTGGCTTGCTTCTGCCCGGACTCGAGTGCGATTCCACCTACCGTCAGCGGCAGCGAGACCGCCCACCCTCCTCGCCGCACGCACGCTCTCTTGCCCGCTCGCGCAAACCGAAAGGCCTAGAGTAAGAGGCCGATTCCCCCCACTACAAGAGGAGGCAGGGTCTTGGGACACAGGGGCGGGGCCTATGCCTGACATGGGCGGGGCTTCTGGGCCTGGGACGCTGATGAGAGGAGCGCCGCAGTGGCAGGGTAACTGGAGGAGAGGCCGGGCGGCCAGCTAGTAGAGAGGTAGTGGCGCGTCTTGGAGTCACGCTGGCCGAGTAGAAGGAATAGCGGGCCAGGCGTAGGAAAGGGGATCCCGGGTTTGGATTTGTCAAACTTGAGTCACTTCTCTTCCCTCCCCTACCTGTCCAGTCTCTTTTTAACAAAATAAGGCATGGAAGTTCCGTAGGTAAGTTCTCTCAGGTCCTCCACCAGCACTAGAGTTGTTGAAGGAAGGAGTCTCCCAGGCATAAGTCCCATAATCTGATCTCATCCTTTACCTCTCCTGCCTCATTTCTCCATCATCCCCGTACTTATGCTCCTCACTACTGAGAAATTTGAAACCCCTCAGCTATCTTGGACTTTGTACAACTCATGGCTTTGCTCAAGCTGGACCTCGAACCTGAAAAACCAAAAATCCTCCTCATTTGTCAACGCCATCCTCATTGCTTCTTGCATAAAGCCTTTCCCACTGTCCCCAATCAGAATTCATTATCCCTTCCTCTTTGCTCCCACAGCATTATTTTAATCTTTATTACAGACTGCTTTCTGCTTTGCATTTTCGTTAGTAATTACAAAGGTCTTTTTAAACCGTAAACGCCTTGAGAGGGCATGGACCCTGTCTTAACCCTGTAGTTCCAGGACCTTGCACATGGGAGATGCTCAATAAGTATTAAAGTGAATGCTGGGGTTCAAGTGGCGTTGATAGTACACAGGCAAAATCTCATTCATTCATGGTCCGCTAAATCATGGCTTCTGCTCTGGAATAGTTAGGCCTAATTAAGACAAGGAAAGGCAACCCAACCTACTGGGAAATGGAACCTCTAGGCGGGCCCATGTAATATACACACACATACCCTCTGCCTACGAGAAAGAACGGTTTGGGAGCTGATTCTCCAGCAGATGAGAGTTAGTGCTAAATTAACCAGAGCAGAAGTAGGCATACCGGTCATTTCTGGGACCTAAACCCTTGTCTGCTAGATTCAGGGCATGGCTCCCCTGAGCCAGGAAGCAAGTCTGCCATCTCTTCTGGCTCAGAGGAGCCTCCTTCCTCATCCCCAGGGTCTTCAGGCAGTGGGCAGAGGCAGCGGAGAGGCTGGGGGATGCAGGGACACAGGTTTTGGATGGGGAAAGGAAGTCTGTACACTTGAGCAGCCTTCTCCCTGGCCTTCTGAGGCATTCGAGCCTCTTGCGCAGTGAAAACAGATGGTAGCCCTTGACCTAGGCCTCGCTCAAGCTGTGTGCCTGCAAAAGAGAGGTTTGTCAGGCCGTTGCCCATCCCAGGGAGGGATGGCTTCCTGGCCACTCCCCAGTCTGCTGGGGCCTGGCCTCAACTTACCAGGAATCGTGTTCTCCAGTAGGAAGCCTGAGAGTCCCGCCAGGAAGATGGGCTGTGTCAGCAGTGAGTGCAGTAATACATCCAAGGGGCTCCAGCCTATGAAGGGTTGGGGCCAGGCAGGAAGGGAACTCTGATCCTATATCCAAGCCCAGGAGTCTTGCCCTCCCAGACCTAAACCTAAGTCTTGGACTAAGGACAGATCTTTCTGAATTGTCATTTCATCCCTCTCACCTGTCTAACCACTTTCCAAATCCAGGCCTTTCTCACAGGATTCCTGCTCAACACCCTATGTTCTGATCATCCACACACCCTCCATATATGCTTTGACTATTCCAGGTTCCCTTTCTCTAGAAAGCTTAGTATTTAAGCCCAACCTCATCTCCCAGTTTTTACCCTCTATGCTCTATCCTGGGTTTTTCAACCTCCAGTCCTACTGACATCTTAGACCAGATAATTCTTGGTTGGGGGTGGTGGTACAGGGGGGATGTCCTGTACAGTGTAGGATGTTTAGCAGCATCTTTCTATGCACTAAACCCTAGTAACAACTCCCTCTTCCTCCATGTGTAACAGCCAAAAATGTCTCCAGACATTGCCAAATGTCCCCATGGGGGCAAAATCACCCAGTTGAGAACTGGGTGGGACAAATTAAGCAATTTACTGCTCTCAGGACATATCCTAAGACTTCCCACTTCTGTGTCTTTGTATAAATGATGGTTCCTTCATGAGGAATGACCTTCTCACCAAAGATGTTTAAAACTTACCATCCTTCAAGACCAGCTCTGTTACTGGATCACCTCAAACAGAAGCTATCTCTCTTGCCACTGAGCACCATAGCTCTTTATCTGAACCTTTCTTGTTATTTTCCTATACATCTCATCTCTTTTACTACGCTGTAATAAAGGGAGGCACCTTTGTATCCCAAATGGCTAGCATAGTGCTCAATAAATATCCATTAAACAAATGAATGAAGTATTTACACCAAAGCCCAGAGAAGGCTGTGGGGCCAGGAGCCGGGGGAGCCTGAGCCTCAACTCCTTGCTTTCCTGCTACTGAGCAACTCCCCTTCCCTTCCACCTACCTGTGCTGAATAGGACTGGGGCTTCCCGAAACCATCTTGGCAGCAGCAAGGCCATGAAGATAGAGAAGCCCACAATGAAGATATTTCGCCCAGAGTCTATGTCAGCCAGGTAGAAGCTGGAGAATCCAGCAGACAAAACCACAGCCTGGGTCACCCCCAGCACCCCACCTGTCTCATACAGAAGAAATCAAGGGGGTCAGGAGGAATCAAGGGGGCTCACATAGTGTGGAGTATTGCAGGGCAAGCAGGTTGTAATGGGGAAAAAATAAAACCCAAGAGACTGATTTTTATTATTATTATTATTTTTTAGAACAAGTCTCACTCTGTCACCCAGGCTGGAGTACAATGGTGCAATCTCGGCTCACTGCAACCTCCGCCTCCTACTCCTGGATTCAAGCGATTTCTCCTGCCTCAGCCTCCTGAGTAGCTGGGATTACAGGCATGAGCCAGCATGCCTGGCTAATTTTTGTATTTTTATTAGAGACAGGGTTTTGTCATGTTGACCAGGCTGATCTCGAACTCCTGACCTCAAGTGATCTGCCTGCCTGGGCCTCCCAAAGTGCTGGGATACAGGTGTGAGCCACCATGCCCGGTCTGAGGTTTTCTGATTCTTCAGGAAGCCCAGAAGCCCAATCAAGAGACCAAGATGTTAGGCTGAGAAATTGAGACTGACACATGCTCATATCCATCCATTCATCCATCCATCCATCCATCCATTCATCCAGGAAAGCTATTTAGAAAGAAAAGGTGCCGGCCGGGCGCGATGGCTCACGCCTGTAATCCCAGCACTTTGGGAGGCCGAGGCGGGCGGATCACAAGGTCAGGAGATCGAGACCACGGTGAAACCCCGTCTCTACTAAAAATACAAAAAAAATGAGCCGGGCGCAGTGGCGGGCGCCTGTAGTCCCAGCTACTCGGGAGGCTGGGGCAGGAGAATGGCGTGAACCCAGGAGGCGGAGCTTGCAGTGAGCCAGGATCGCACCACTGCACTCCAGCTTGGGCGACAGAGCAAGACTCCGTCTCAAAAAAAAAAAAAAAAAGAAAGAAAGAAAAGGTGCCATCCTAAAGAACTGATCGGGCCATACTGGGGAGTACCAGTTCAATACCAGCCCTGTTGATACATCCACTCACCAACCACAGGCAGCGGGATGGTGGTGAGGAGCTGAGCCAACCTTGGGGAGAGTCCAAGCCCCATGCAGAGTAGCCCCACTAAGTGAGCCACTTGCTGAGATCCAGCCTGCATGAAGAAAAGACACTGGAGACACAACCACTTCCTCGGACTGTCCCAGGTCTTTGCCTTACTGGTTCCTTCTCATCATTTGGATCCCAGCTCAAATGTTACTCTTCCAAGAAGCCTCCCTGGCCAGTCTAAATGTGCCTCCTTTCCATCCCGCTATCCTGATTTTTTTATATAACACTTATCGCCTTCTGAAATTTTCTTCACTTTTTAAAAATTTTTTTATTTTTTGAGATGGAGTCTTGCTCTGTTGCCCAGGCTGGAGTACAATGGTGTGGTCTTGGCTCACAGCAACCTCTGCCTCCCATGCTCAAGTGATTCTCCTGCCTCAGCCTCCCGAGTAGCTGGGATTATAGGTGCACGCCACCACACCCAGCTATTTTTAGTAGAGACAGGGTTTTACCATGTTGGCCAGGCTGGTCTTGAATTCCTAGCCTCAAGTGATCCGCCTGCCTTAGCCTCCCCACATGCTAGAATTACAACATGAGCCACCATGCCTGGCCCACTTTTTTTTTTTTTTTTTTTTTTTTTTGAGACAGAGTCTCACTGTGTTGCCCAGGCTGGAGTGCAGTGGCCAGATCTTAGCTCACTGCAAGCTCCGCCTCCTGGGTTCACGCCATTCTCCTGGCTCAGCCTCCCAAGTAGCTGGGACTACAGGCGCCCACCACCTCGCCCGGCTAGTTTTTTGTATTTTTTAGTAGAGACGGGGTTTCACCGTTTTAGCCAGGATGGTCTCGATCTCCTGACCTCGTGATCCACCCGTCTCGGCCTCCCAAAGTGCTGGGATTACAGGCTTGAGCCACCGCGCCCGGCCACTTTTTTAAAAAGATACTTTTTTTCCTTCAACTGTCTGCGTCTCCCTCTATGAAGTCCCCAAGAGAGCAGAACTTTATGTGACTGGTTCTTTGCCCCAGCCTTGGTACTGTGCCTCATGCACAGGAGTTCCATGGTGATTCGTTCACTTCCCCACTCTCTTAGCCCAAAGTCTAATCTTAGGCACCTCCCCAAGTGAAACAGTTGATGTGAGGTGCTGGGCGCACCTGGCAATCAATCGGTGTAAGTTCCTTCCTTCTCCTTCCCCTCTAGCTCCACCCCACCCCACCCCCATCCCAGGTCCACATACCTGGATAAGACCCACTTTGCCCACGTTGGGGAAGCTGGATGCAGTGCCCATGGGGCTTCCCAGCAGTCCGGCCAGCACACTGCCCAGCCCCTCCAGGCTCAGCCCTCGACTGCAGGCATGTGGAGGTGGGGGAGGCAAATGCAGCAGCCGGCCGCACAGGGCATAGCAGCCCAGGGAACTGGTGGAGGCTGCCAAGGCCATGGAGATGCCTGCAGCCAGAGCTCTGGGCGTCAGCAAAGGCCAATTCCACTCACCTGGGGAGGGAAAATGAGCCACTTTGGGGCCAGACTCAAGTCAGGAGTACCCCCTGCCTCCAACAGCCTGTGCCACAAGAATCCTAGATGCCTCAATGTCTTTGAAGATAATGTCTTGGGACAAAACTACTGAATTCTAAGGAGAAAGACCCATCCCTTTACCATGGTCTACAAGGTCCTCTTTGGTCTGGCCTTCCCTCTCTCTGCAGCCTCATCTCCCAGCACACTCTGCCTCACTTCCTTCACTCCTACCACACTGGTCTTGTTGTAGGCCTTTGTACATGCTGTGCTCCCAGCCACCACAGGACCTTTGCATATGCATATCCTGCAACTAGAATGCTCTTCCCTCCTGCCTTTGTCTAGTTAGCTCCTACTCATGTCTTCCATCTCAAATCAGTGGCCACATCCTAAAGAATATCTTTACTTAGGCCGGGCGTGGTGACTTATGCCTGCAACCCCAGCACTTTGGGAGGCCGAGGCGGGTGGATCACCTGAAGTCAGGAGTTTGTGACCAGCCTGGCCAACATGGTGAAACCCCATCTCTACTAAAAATACAAAATTAGCCGGGCATGGTGGTGCATGCCTGTAATCCCAGCCACTTGGGAAGTAGAAGCAGGAGAATCACTTGAACCTGGAAAGTGGAGGTTGCGGTGAGCCAAGATCACACCATTGCACTCCAGCCTGGGTGACAAGAGTGAAACTCTATCTCAAAAAAAAAAAGAATATCTTTACTGACCTCCTGGATAAATTCAAATTCCCTATTACAAGTTTTTTGGTTTATTTGTTTGTTTTAAGACAGGTCCTTGCTCTGTTCCCCAGGCTGAAGTGCAGTGGTGCAATCATAGCTCACTGCAGCCTCAATCTCCTGGGTTCAAGCGATCCTCCCACCTCAGCCTCCCAAGTAGCTGGGACTAAAGGTGCGTGCCACTGTATCAGGCTATTTTTTTTTTTACTTTTAATAGAGACAAGGTCTCACTATGTTGCCCAGGCTGGTCTCTAACTCCTGAGCTCAAGCAATCCTCCCACCTCAGCTTCCCACAGTGCTGAAATTTCAGGTGTGAGCCATGGCACCTGGCATTTTATTTTATTTTATTTTTATAAACAAGGTCTCAGTCTGTCGCCTGGGCTAGAATGCAGTGGTGCGATCATAGCACACTGCAGCCTCCAACTCCTGAGCTCAAGGGATCCTCCTGCCTCAGTCTCCTGAGTAGCTAGGCCTACAAGCATGTGCCACTAGGCCCAGATAATTTTTTTATGTTTTGTAGAGATGGAGTCTTGCTTTGTTACCCAGGCTGCTCTCGAAATCCTTGCCTCAAGCAGTCTTCCTGCTTCTGCCTCCCAAAATGCTGGGATTATAGGTGTGAGCCACTGTGCCTGGCCTTCATTATAAGCTCTTAGGACACAATGTATCTCCCTTTGGTTACAGTTCCCACAGTGGCAATTTTATGTTTCTTTGGGTGACTCTTTAGTATCTATGTTCCCCAATAGACTATAAGCTCCCTGAAGGTAAGTGCTGTGTCTGTCATGGTCATCACTATGTCCCCTACCATGTGCCTAGCACATAATCAGCACTCAACAGATCCTTATTAAATTAAAGAAAAACCAGCCTGGACAACATGGTGAAATCCCATCTCTACAAAACAACACAAAAACTAGCCGGGCATAGTGGCACACATCTGTAATCCCAGCTACCTGTGGGGCTGAGGCACAAGGATAACCTGAGCCAAGGAGGTTGAGGCTGCAGTGAGCCATGTTTGCATCAATGCTCTCAGCCTGGGTGACACAGCAAGACCCTGTCTAAATAAATAAATAAATAAATAAATAAATAAATAAATAAATAGAAGAATGAGCAAATTTCACATACAACGCCTCAAAAGCAATCTTTATGCATAGGTTGCCAAGTCAAATGCCCATAGTGGCTGGTAACATAAATGTGTTCATTGGGTAAGGAGTATTGGTAGTGAATATCGGGGGTTACAGAAACAATAGATGTCTGTCTCCTAACACTGACCCAAAAAAAACACCTGCAGTGGGATGGGGCACAGTGGCTCATGCCTGTAATCCCAGCACTTAATCAAGCAGATCACTTGAGCCCAGGAGTCTGAGACCAGCCTGGGCAACATGTTGAAACCCTGTCTCTACAAAAAACAAACAAAAGTCGGCATGGTGACACACACCTGTAGTCCCAGCTACTCTGGAGGCTTATGTGGGAGGATCACCTGAGCCTGGGAGGTTGAGGCTGCAGTGAGCCATGATCACGCCATGCACTCCAGCCTGTGTGACAGAGTGAGACCCTGTCTCAAACAAACAATAACAACAACAACAAAACACCTGCAGTGAGGGGCTAGCATTGTCTGTCTCTCAGACTGGTAATTTCTCTCTCCTGTATGTTTTGAAAAAACACAGCATTTAACTCAGAAATAAAATCCATTAAGTTCTTTGAATTCAAATAAATAGATACCTTTATTTGAACAAGAGAATGGAGGACTAGGAGAAAACCTACCTGGGTGAGGCAGCCAAATCCACGGTGCCTTGGTGGGGGCAGACAGTTCCTGGGGGATAACACTGAACCCCAAAAAGGCAGAAACGATCCACACACAGGCCACGGGGATCAGCACCTGAGCAGCAAGACTGAGGAAAGAACTCCTCCCCCAGAACCTTCTGAGCCACCCTTGGAGGGTTAGACAGAAGCCAAAAGGTAGGGGATGGAGTGAGCACTCCAGGCCAGCCCTTCTGACCTCTACTGCCCTGCCCAGACCCACACATACCGAGAGGAGCCGGAAGGCAGGGAGAGGAGTGTGAGTTGATGAAGCTGAAGCTCGCCTCCAGGGGCACACATGAAACTGGCTGGAGCCCAGGTGCTGAGAACAGACCACCATGAGCAGGATAACCCTAAGAGAGAGAAGGTTTTAGGAGCAAGAGGCATTGGGTATCCTGAGGCATGGGAAATGAGGTGGGGGTAGGCAGAATACCATAAAAGCGGGGGGTGGTCCCAGAGAAGGAAACTCCCATGGAAGGAACAGGAAGTCACCTTAGGGGACAGCAGAAAACAGTGTGAAAGTCAAGGAGACTAGATGAATCAAGGGAAAGTCTTGGATTCCAAATATAAAATATGTCCCTATTCCAGTCGCTGCTGAATCTGGTAGGACCAGCAGCTCTGCCCTCCCCTAGTCCTCCCATACACCCCCACTGGGCACCATCCCATGCCTCTCAGGACTCACGTACAGCAAGGCCAAACCCCAGTGAGCGGAGCAGAACTGGGCTACCTCCCTGTGGGCAGAAAGCCCTGCCACAACCAGGCTGGGAGCCAGCACCAGGGGCCCACAGTGGGGGAACACGCGGCCAGGACTCCCCAACAGCCCCATCGTGCCCTGCAGCAGCCCAGATACCACCACTGCCCCGGACACCTGGTAGAAGAGAGGAGAGGTTGGAGAGAAAATATTCTGTTCAATCAAACTGGCCTCAGCCTGGTCTTCCTAATTCTAGATATGGGTTCCTCCCCCAACTCCTTTCCAGGAGCATCTCAGTCTCTGCATAATGGAAATAAGAGCTCCCCGAAGCCTGGCACCACCCTTATCCCTTCTCACCTCTAGACACCCACCTCCTGGAGAGAAGTGTTCCAGTGCCGCAGGCCATGGCAGCTAGGTCCCCTACACAGGTGCATCATGAGGGAGGCTAGGAAAAGTTTGGGGCATGGAGAAAAGAAAGATGAATGGGATGGAGACCCATTGCTCTACAGTAACACTCCTGGCACAGGTCCAAGCCCCCTACAGTGCCTCACAGTCTTACCACTGCCCAATCTCAATCCTGCACCAACCTACACCTGCATGCTCAGATGATAACCCAGCCCCACCCTTACCCCTTGCCCTTGTTCTGTGCTCACAGTTTCCAGGTGTCTGGATGGCCAGAGGTAGCTTCTGGCTGGTCAGCACCAGAGCAGAGATAAGGAACTCTAAGGATGGAGCCTGGACAAGAGGCAGCCTGTAGGAACAGCAGCCCCAGCAGGTCTGGAAATATGTGGCAGGCAACAAGGCTCCCCCAAACCTCTCCCACCCTTCAGGACTCTGCCCCCTCTCTCCAGGGAGGTTCCTCTCACCTGCTGCCCATCCAAGTTTGCAGGATGGTAGACACACCACATGAAAAGAAGCTGGAGGCCAGGAGCTGAGAAGGGGAGTAAGAGAGTCCTCCTGGGGAGAGACTGCAAAGCAGGAGCAGGTGGGAGACACAGAGCAGAGAAGCCATGACCAAGACATGCTGCAGGTGGAGGAATGGGGAGGGCAGTCTTCAGAGAAGTGGAAATACCTGCAATACTTCCAGAGGCTTTCACATCTACACCTACTTCCCCACACACACCATCAGGCAGCACCAACTCCTGCACCTCTGCCTCCTACCTGCAGAGCTAGAAGACAGCTGAGGCCCCAGGGCAGAGATCCACACAGAGGGTCCCAAGAGTGGGTGGAGGGATTCTGGGGAACAGGTGGAGGCAGGGGAGCCAGGGCATCCTGGGAGCCCACTGATTGGAGTTGGTTAGGATTGAGGGGTGATCGGCTCATGCTGCCCTGCCTTTCGCTTTGTCTTGCCTGCCCGGGACCAGAGTTAAGTAGAAAGTAAGAGGTCAGAGTTTGGGTGAAGCCTGGGGTGGGGAGAAGGTGGGGAGAGGGTGGGAGTGTCAATGAAGCGGAGCAAAGGTATAAGGAATTTGGGGCAGGGCACCGCCTTTTCACCTTTGCCCAGCTGTTGTGCAAATTCCATCAGCCATTAACTGGGGAGCTGAGTTCTGGGGCCCTCCTCCAAGAATCTTCTTCCAGATTTCCTGTCCCTAGACCAGGCTGTACAAAGTAGGATAGGAGGGGTGGGGAGGAGAGGAGCTCTTCAAAATAATCTGGGGAAATTTTGCAGACTTTATTCCCTCCCATTTAAAACCATCACTATTTGATCCACAGTCCTCACCCCTTGCAGTACCAAGGCCCCTGGACTACTTCAAAATGAAACTTGTGGGGTGAGTGTGGTGGCTCATGCCTGTAATCCTAACACTTTGGGAGGCCACACTGGGTGTATCACTTGAGGTCAGGAGTTCAAGACCAGCCTGGCAACATGGTAAAACCATCTCTACTAAAAATACAAAACTTAGCTGGATGTGGTGGCACATGCCTGTAATCCCACCTACTCGGGAGGCTGAGGCACGAGAATTGCTTGAACCCAGAAGGCAGAGGTCGCAGTGAGCTGAGACCACACCACTGCACTCCAGCCTGGGTGACAGAAGGAGACTGTGTCAATAAAAAAAGAAAACAAGAAACTTGTGGATAATATATCCTACATCACGTGACAACCACAACTACCTGAAACGTGCTCACTGTAAAGAATAAAATTTATAGTAACATGTATTTCATTATGTGAAGGCTTAAGCACAACTAAACCAGAAGACAATAAAGTACAATGAAGTAGTCCAATCCCACACCCTATGAGAATCGCTGTGGTTGCAACAGCTGCAATGCCAGCTGATATTGGTGCTTTATTGGTGACTCTGATGTTGTAACCCGATTTTCCAAAATGCAAACAAACTCTTGGTTAAAAGGTGCCAAGCAAAACAAAGTCATTTTAATTTACAAGGGAATGAATTCCTAGCAAACTGAGTGTTTTCAGAATGCTACAAACACTATTTCACGTTTACATGTGCAAAGATCGTTCTAGGCTCAGATAAATAGGGTTTTCATATACATAAAGCTAGTCATTCAAAAGTTGTCTTGGGAATTCTTCACAGCAAGGGAGGTCCGAGCATTTCAGGATGTCTAGCGTCCCGCCCAGGTTGATGAAATGCCAGTAGCATTCCCTCGAATCCTTTTGACAATGAAAAAATGGCCCATAAATTTCCAAAATGCTCCCGAGGGGGCAGAACCACCTCCTCCAAGAAGGATCCTCAGCAGTCCCAAATACCCTCAGCCAAGCTGCCCAGATTGTTTTCCTTCTTCCAGTGACGACCCAGCCTTGGAGTTCTTCAAGTTCTTGGAATTGTTAAGCACCATGTGACCATCACCATGTGTCAGACCAGTTAGGAGGTCAGGAGAGAGAAGTGTCCTGGTGGCTTGCCTTCAGGAGCTCACAAGGCTCTGCTGGATACAAGGCCTGGCCACTCTCCACGAGATGTGCTTCGGGATCCACAAGGAGAGTGCTCACCCAGAAAAAGTGACAGACGGCCAACTCAGGCACAGGACAGTCACCCTGTGTGTCCCATGGCACCCCAAGTTGAGCAGTACTAAGGGCCCAGGGTCCTAGGAGCAGGAACAAAGTTGGAAATGGGAGGCTATGCCTATCAAACGATAGGAAAGTCCTAAGATGAGGCTGAGAAAAGAGTTTGTGAGATGACAGGATCAGGAAGCAGGGAGGCTTGGATGGCAGACACAGGGAGGAAAGATCTTCAAGGGCTGCCGCAGAAGGAAAAGTCCAGGCCATGCAACTGAAACTGTTTATTGAAACCTCGGTTCTACAAAAGCGTGAAAAACCCTGATACAAAGCAGTGGCCAGAGAGGCCTGGGAAGAGAACACCCGGGAGAGGAACCAGAAGAGAAGGGAACCTAGCAGCAGGACACTAAGAGAAGACTGGATGACAAAAGGTCAGGGTTGAAGGTCCCAGCAGTCCTTGGCTCCATTAGACTAAAGCTAAGGAATGGGAGTGAAAAGTTTCCCTGCCTCACCCAGCAGCTCCCACCTGACCCCATCAGTCCCTGGCTCTTCTGCTTCAGGGACATCACACGGGCCCATGCCAACATATCCTTTCTCCTCTCACCCCACTTCCCTTATCTCCCACATATACCCTTCCATCCTAGAGAACTCAAAATTAAAAGCCCAGAAAATCCCAGGTAGGCAGAGAGGGGCTTCTCCTGTGTCCATCTGGGACATGTCCCTGGTCACCAAGCAGAAGTTCTCCCTGGCGCCATCACTGTCCTGGCCAAGCAGCCAGCCACTGAGATCTAGGAGTGACCTTCAGTCCTTCTGCCCCACCACCCCGTAAGCTCCCACCCAGGAGGACAGGGGACCTGCCAAGGACCCAGAGAGGCAGACAGGTTCTAAATCAAGCTTTGCTCCTCCAGGTTCTCGGAAACTCCCAAACCCTCTTAATGCATTCCTCGCAGCCCTACCTAGCCTGGGAAAATGAAAGACTTGAGGCGAGCCAGCTCCATGACACTGAAAAGGGAACATTGCTGAGGCTGAGGAAGTGACGGAGGCACCGGGCTCCAAGGCCAGTGGGGAGCCAGGCCATAGGTATGGTACCAGGGGCTGGACAGCACAGTGGGGACTGTATGGTTGGGGTGGTGGCAGGCATGGCAGGTTAGGGAGTCTCTCTGGAGCTTCTGGCAAAGGTGGCAATTATGAAGAAGAGTGGGAGGGGCAGGGGGGTCTGGGGGAGGCAATGGTGGAGGAGTCAGTGAGGCCAGAAGACTGCCCCAGAGTGACCGCAGCCCTGTGCTGCCTTTCAGGCAGCTGGAGACATTAGCGGGAGACGGCAGGCATTGTGGCACAGAAGGTATGCAGGGCTCCAGGAGGCAATGGGAGGTCAGTCCAAGGTCAGGCGGCCCAGGTGCAGGGGTGCAGGACAGCCCCAAGGACTGATGTATTACGGCCACCGATGCCACAGCCAGGGCCACACTGCTCACATATGCCACAGCTAACAAGCAGGACAGCTGCAGGAGAGGAGGCAAAAAAGAAGGATTCTGTCTTTAACACATTCACCCCTTGTCTCTAGAAACTTGTGTTCCAGCTGGAGGTCTCTATAGCCATTTATACCCCACTCTGCCCATCTATTCCCAACCCCATATCCTGGGCCTTTCAGCAATCACTTCACACCATCCCACCCTACACACCGGCTTGCTCAAGCTCCCTATCCTTCCGAGCCTCTCCTCACCTTTACCAGCCGCTGGCAGAGGGAGGCCAGGGCCAACTGCCAGGTTGGCTGCTCCAGCAGCACACACAGGTCTGTGTAGGTATACCAGCCCCGCCGCTGTCCCTGCTGCTCAGCCACACTGGGGGAAGTGGAGAATGACAGAGTATGCAACTGTCCTACAGCCAGCCTAGTGGCATCCTCATACCACTCAGGACTCACCAGGAAACACTGGGAAGCTTGTTAAATCCAGATTCCTAGGCTATCTGCTGATCAGAAACTAAGGGTGGGACCAAGACCTATATCTTATTTTTATTTATTTACTTTGTTAAGACAGGATCTTGCTGTCTTCCAGGCTGGAGTGCAGTAGTGCAATCATAGCTCACTGCAGACTTGACGTCCTGGACTCAAGTGATCCTCTCATCTCAGCCTCCTGAGTAGCTGGGATTATGGGTGTACACCACTACAACTGGCTAATATTTTTTTCTGGTAGGGTCAGGTGTCTTGCTATATTGCCCAGCCTGGTCTTGAACTCCTGGACTCAAGCAATCCTCCTGCCTCGCCCTCCCAGAGTGCTAGGATTACAGACCTAACTACGATACCCACCCAAGACATGTATTTTAAATAAGCTGCTTCTCACCTTCCCCAAGGTGATGAAGAAGAGGACAGACAGGTCTGAGAACCACTATCTTGGCAATTTTCTTTCTTGTCTCCTCCCTCCCCCAGTTACAGAGACTCTCATCTCTAGCTCCTATGGCTGAGGCCTCAGTCCCCAAATCCCTCGAGCCCTTCTTCCCAACTCCGAGAACCTACCAGCTCTCCAACCAGCTCAGCACCTCAAAAATCTCCCGAGGGTCAGTGTAGAGATGCCAATCCTGTGAGTAAGGAGAGAGGACATCAAACCAGACTTGGATGAACCACAGTCATTTAATAATAAGAGCCATAGCAAGAACTACAACCGCCACTATGGCTAATGCATATTTGGCACTTACCATGTGCCAGATACTGTCTCAAAAGCTTTTATACATTAATTCATTGAATCACCACCTGCCTGGTTTCACATTATACCCTCCACTAAGGAAGAGGGGAGAAAATGACCCTGAGAATGGTCCGTGCCCACAAGGAGCTAAACATCTAGGGGGAGAGAAAGTATGGACACAAATACTCAGAACCCAATAGGATAAACTCTGACTCAGAGTGTACCCTGTGGGGCCCTGGAGGAATAGAGGTGAGGAAATGTTCCGCTCCTGGTCTCACTGCTCTAGGACATCTCCAAAACCTGTGGTTAGTACTGAAGAGATAAGATAACACAAAAGCACAAAAGGACAGAAAGAGAAATGACAAACCAACAGAAGACTGAGAGAGAACAAAGGACTAAAGGATGATTAAAGACGGGCCAGGGAAACTGAGCAAGAGAGAGAACAGCTACTCACCATGGCACTCAGGAAGCCCCTCTCCAAGGCATTGAGAGTGGGCACGGCCACACCCCCAGCAGCTCCCCATTCATCATTGAAGACCTCCTCCTCCTCCCCTTCATCATAGAGGTACTTACTGGCCACCATCTGCAGAAGAACCAGAAGTGGTGGAGCAGAATTCACAGCAGGCTCCTGGCTCTCTAGAGAGACGGGGAGGGGGTATCTTACCATGGAGATCAGGAACAAGTCAGAGGATGACACGTGCTGCAGGTAGTCTGGGTTTCGGTGGCGGAGCCGTTCAATGTACACCAGAGCCAGCATCATAGCACATGGGGAGATGCATGCCTCCCTGGGTGGTAGAAAGGATCACTAATTAAACCCAAGGGTCCTTCAGCTCTTGCAAGTCTTATGATGCTTGCTCCTGTTATCTTTGGGGAAAAAAAACTATTCTTGGCTGGGCATGGTGGCTCATGCCTATAATCCCAGCAATTTGGAAAACCAAGGTGGGTGGATCATTTGAGGCCAGGAGTTCGACACCAGCCTGGCCAACATGGTGAAACCCCATCTCTACTAAAAATACAAAAATTAGCCAAGGGCGGTGGCATGTGCCTGTAGTCCCAGCTACTGGGGAGGTTGTGGCACAAGAATCACTGGAACCCAGGAGGTGGAGGTTGCAGTGAGCCGAGGTTGTGCCGCTGCACTCCAGCCTGGGTGACAGAGCGAGACTATCTCAAAAAGAGAGAAAAGAAAAGAAAGAAAAAACGATTCCCCTTTCTCTAGGGCCCAAACACTCTCATCCTATCCTCAATTCCAGGCTCACCGGGACACATGAGCTACGTATTTCTTCTGGAGTCGGCGAATAGGGCTGGGGGCTGCCTTCTGGAGCAGTTCCACAGCAATGTCTGCAAGAGACAGAAGGAAGGCCGAGTGAGCAAACAAGCACCCATCCACAACACACCAGTCCCCACTGCTAGCAGAAGAGCCAGATCTGTATTTTCTGAGGCCTTGGGGACAGGACCATAGTAACAAAATAGAGATCAAATTCTCCCACACTGAGACAAAAAGCCCATTCCAAGTTTGAATTTCAGCTCATTCTAACAGAAAAGCATATTGCTCTGTCACGTGAAACTATCCAGATTTGTCTACCGCTGCTGTTCATCTGTGAACATGCCTTGTTTATTTGGGAAACGTATGATGGATATCCTTGGAAAATTAAGTTTTCAATACATAAATCAAGAGTGATTTATATAGACATATGTGGCAGCAATGTTTTTTATTCATTTGGGCTAATAAGAATGAGAAATGCAAACTGCCCTCTTGAACCAAGTACCAACAAGCTAGCAATGAAGAGACAGTGCAGCCACGGGGCAAACCTCGAGTCATTTTAGTGGCTGATGACAACCCCATTTTCATGCTTCTCACTTGTCCAGTCACAAAACACTGCCTAACCTGCCACCGGGCTGGAGAGCTCCTCCAGGCTACAGTCGGCTTCCCAGTCCCAGCCATAGTAGAGCCTCCTTCGGATCCGGGCACTCAGCTTCTGGTGTCCTGGGAGGAACTGAAACAGGGCAGGGGCAGCGGAGGGTGAAGGGCAGGGAAAGGTATGATGCAGCTCCTGGCTCTGGGCTGGAAGGCGGTGCGGGGGACAGTCCGGCCTCGCTTGCCAGGGGGCCCCGTGCCTTACCCAGACCGGCGTTCTGTCAATCGTTTGCCAATGGCAGCCTGGTCCACAGAGGGAGGAATACCCTCAACCCCATCGAGGGCTCCCTGGGAGAAGTTCTCCGAGAAGGGCCCTCGTGTGGCCACCCCTACCCCCATTCCCATACTCCGCGACTCTCCCTCCGGGCCCAAGCGGCCGCGGCCTCGAGGAGGCACTGCTCGAGCAGCTGCCGCCCAATCCCGGCACAGCAGTCAGGAGAGCTCGCGGCGCCGCTCGGGCCCGGAGGGGCGCGCCGAGAGGCTGGGGAAGGGGCGGGCCGCCCACTCACCGTGAAGTCCTGGAAGCCGGCGAGGGAGAAGGTGCCTTCTTCGTCCAGCAGGAGCCCGGTCAGGTCCATCGCACCGCCAGTCGCCGCCCTGCGAAGGTGAACGGAAGGAAACGAGTTGTAGGGGGCTAGCGGAGCTGTCTTTGCCCGCCTGTCCACCTGCCCGCCTGCCTCCCGGGGCTGGCCGCCGCCCTCGCCCTCGCAGCTCCCTCCCCGGACAGCGGAAGGCGGGGCCCGGGCTGGCGGGCGCCTCTTCCTGTTCCGCCCCGGGCTTGGCGCGGCGCGAGGCCCTAGGCCAGGGAAGCGAGGCGTCGAGCAGGCGGGCTGCGCTCACCTCGCGGAGCAAGAGACCCGGCTGCGAGGCGCGTACTCCGCCTGTGCCGCGTCCGCCCGGCGTCTACAAGCCGCTGGGGTGCCGCCCGCAAGTCAGCGCCTGGCACTTCCTGCCTCCAGTCTAGCCCAGCCTCCCGCGCCGACCCGCGGACAGGAGCCGGACTCGAACTCCTGGTCTCACCGAACGTGACCAAGTCCCAGAGCTGAGCCCCAGGCGCCCCTGAGAAATGGGGACACTTCCTAGGGGAGCACGCCGCACTGAGGACGAACAAGCCAGTAGGACCTTTCCGTAGCAATGGAGAAGTTAATGTGAATAAAACGAAACCCACAACAGGAAGCTGTTCCTAGTTGCTTTTTAGAAGGAGAGATTATACACACTCAGCAATGCATATGAAAAGCGTCTGAAAGGATACACGACATTTAGCAGTGGGTGAACTATGAAAAGGAAGAGAAACTCAGGGTTTTTTGTTTTTTTTGTAGTGTAATTTGAACTTTTAAACTTAAGGCTACTGCGGAAATTGTGATATTAAGCGAATGTAAGGCCTCAAAAACGTGTCAACACGTCCACCCAAAAGTAAACTGCACCCAACCAAGGTTTTGTTTTTAAACCCATCTCCCGCCTCCGATCTCATGATTGAGTAGGCCAAGGTGGGAAGGAGCTCCGGTATGTGGAAGTGGGAACGTTTAAGGAGATAGGAAATCAACAACTTTTCTGAGTAGATGAAGCTGTTTTCGAGTCTGTCGAGTCACGCGCTGGTGTGTTTGTTTGCCCACTGAGGGGAGGGAACTGGGAGGGCCAGTGCGATGAGGGTTGAGTAATGGGACGGCCACCGCCCTTCCCGAGCAGAAGCAGATCCTACTGGGGATACTGGGAGTCTGGAAGCCCACTTCCTGCTCCACACCGTGGATACCGGGGCAGCACCACACTCCCTAGCCACCCTGCCCACTGTGGGATAAGAAAACGGCTCGACTGCCCAGACCGGGAACCGGACTTGGACCCCGGGTGACTTCGGCAACCAGAAAACGAACCTGTGCATGCGAAGGGTCAGCGGCCGCCGACGAGTCAGCGGCAGCTGCCAGCGCGCACGCGCGGGCCGCCCTATCCGGGCGGTTAGGCCGCGTCACGTGACGGGCTCAGCGCTCCGCCGTCACGTGACGCCCGTCCGCAAGCTCTGCCGTCCTCCGCTGCGCCCCCTTCCGCCTGACGCGCCCCCGGCGGCGGCCGCGCAGCCCTGGCTCCTCGCGGGCTCGGGCGGCGGCTGCGGCGGGGCTATGGCGAGCGGCGGTGGCGGGGGTAACACCGGCGCGGGTGCGGGGCCGGGGATGGGCCTGAGCCTCGGCCTGGGTCTGGGTCTGAGCCTAGGCATGAGTGAGGCCACCAGCGAGGCAGAGGAGGAGGCGGCCACGGCCGAGGCGGTGGGACGCCTGGCCACGACGCTGTGGCTGCGGCTCCGCGGCTGGGAGGCGGTGCTGGCGGCGGCGCAGCGGTTGCTGGTGTGGGAGAAGCCGCTGCACAGCCTGGTCACGGCTGCCGCGCTCAACGGCCTCTTCTGGTAACGGCCGCGGAGGAGGGGGCGGGGCCGGGATGAGCGGGAGAGCTTGGGAGGGAGGGGTCGAGAGCACCATTCCCCTTTCTGGGTTATCACTTGGCCTGGGGGGCATGACCCGTACCCAGTTTTTGCAGGCTGACATCCGCTTAGATTTCTTCCGTCTCTGAGTCGTGAGTCGCGAGTCGCGAGTCGCGAGTCAGGCCTGGAGGTGCCATTCCCCCATCAGTAGGCGCCTTTCCACCTTCTGAGACGGATGCATGAGTCTCTCTCACCCACTCACTGCTGAGGTGCCTGTCTCTCCCTAAGGTTGCTGTCTTCCTCGTCCCTTCGGCCCTTTTTCCTACTCAGCGTCTCACTTTTGGCCTATTTTCTGCTGGATCTCTGGCAGCCTCGTTTTCTCCCTGACGTGTCAGGTGAGTGTTTCTTCATTCGGTAAGCACCCATTGGGCACTTGCTTGGTGCCTGATTCCGCTGGGTGGAGTTAAATGGTGAGGGGGAACGTACAGCAGGCCACCTGCCTCCCAGGCATAGCCCACTTCCTTTTTGTAGGGAATTCCCTAAAATGAAAATTGCCCCTTTCCCAAATTAATGCTACTGTAGGTGCAGTGGTTAAAATGGTGAAGTCTGCAGCCATATTGCCTGGGTTCCATTCCCTGCTCTGCCACCTACCATGTCTGTGACCTTGTAAAAGTAGCTCAATCTCTGTTTGCCTCAATTTCCTTATCTGTAAAACACGGATGATAGATTTTATTTCATAGAGAGGTGAGAAGAGGATTAATGAGTTAATACACATCCTATGCTTATGATAGTGCTTTACATGTAAGCTGTATAAATAGAACGTCAGTGTTGTTTTTCTTGTTATCCATATAATTTGCTTAATAGGTGACAGGCTGTGTGTGAGTTGCTTGGGAGATAAGCATGAGTAAAATGTAGTTCTCATGTTGGAGAAGATTAATGTCTAAAGAAGGAGACAGAGGCAAACAAAAACATGTAACAGCTCCCCCATTGGTATCTGAAGAAAGTGCTCTGGGGCTGCAGAGGAGGGACAGCGATTTCTGCCTTGGGAAGTGTCTCCCAGGGCCCCTACCACTCAATAATTTGTCCCTCTCCGCTCTCTCTAGCATCATCCCCAGAGGAGCCACACTCTGACAGGTGAGTACAGGCCACCTCTTGAAGACAAATGCCCACATCCTGTCCTGCTTGCCGGTGCCGGTGTCACCAAGGAGCAGGGCAGTGCCCCAGCATTGTGAATGAACTGGTAACAAGCCATGGGTTTTTCATGGTCCTAGGCACCTGTGTAGGTGGTTTTGTGCCTGCTCCTTTTGGGGCAGAGGGTTGGGTCCTCCTGGCTTTGCTTCCTAAGACCAGGACAGCCTCCTTTTGGGAGGTGGGGTTGTTTACTTTTTTAGATTAAAGATGTCATTGGCATTCTCAGAGGGATTTAAGTGTCTAGGAATCTGGTATCTGAGGCCTCTAGGGGTTATGTCATGTCTCCCCAGTGAGGGTGCGGGGTCAGGCGCCCGGCCGCACCTGCTGAGTGTGCCCGAGTTGTGCAGATACCTGGCTGAGAGCTGGCTCACCTTCCAGATTCACCTGCAGGAGCTGCTGCAGTACAAGAGGCAGAATCCAGCTCAGGTAACCTCCCCTACATCATATAACAGTTCACTACACTGAAGGGGTGTAGAGGTGGTGGGGAATGGGAGTGGAGCGATGTAAATTCCCGGGTTGAAGACCCTGAAAGAAGAGGCCTGGGTGCCTTTTTGAGGCAACATTCACAGCTAGTCCCTCGTGCAGGAGGCAGTCTCACCTCAGGAAATAAGCTTCTGATAGCCTGACGCTTTTCTCCTGCCAAGGCAGACGAGTGTGAATTATAGGTGGTGGGTACTATCTATTGGCAGCTTCCTGAATTGGTGGTCTTGAGCATCCTCTTAAGCAAACTGGACCACCCCATTCCTCGAGGACATACCTATCCTACCAGCTGAGCAGTAGTTTTTTACCCAGCTGAGCGGGGCGCATATCTCAGTGTGCTGTTCTTAGACTTGTGCTCTTCTCTGCAGTTCTGTGTTCGAGTCTGCTCTGGCTGTGCTGTGTTGGCTGTGCTGGGACACTATGTTCCAGGGATTATGATTTCCTACATTGTCTGTGAGTAGGGTCTGTCCCTGCCCTATTTAAAGCCCTCTCCTTTCTTCTTTCCTTGGACTGACCCAGAGGAAAGACTATGGTCTCTGCTCAGTTTCTGATTTGTGGAGATCTCCAGGGATGCTTTAGTATTAGTAACTGTGGAAGACTTAACCTGGGGAGGAGGGCAGTGGATGTGGCAAGAAGAGGTTGGCACTGACTTGGGAAAGGACCTTGCCTACCTTCAGCACTTCAGTTTAGGGACCAGCTGAATGGGGGCTCTTAGGAAATTGACGTAGGGAGCTCTTAGTTGACATTCTTAACCCATAGTGTTGAGTATCCTGCTGTGGCCCCTGGTGGTTTATCATGAGCTGATCCAGAGGATGTACACTCGCCTGGAGCCCCTGCTCATGCAGCTGGACTACAGCATGAAGGCAGAAGCCAATGCCCTGCATCACAAACACGACAAGAGGAGTAAGGGGCTGCCCTAATCCAGGAGGGTGAAAGAGCGGGAGGGCCTTGGTTTGGGGCTCATGCGATGCCCTGGAATTGAGATCTTCTCCAGTTCTTTAACTGTATTTGTCTCCCCTCCCATCATTCATGCTTGGTCACTGCTCTACTACTCTTGCTTTTCTAGAGCGGCAAGGGAAGAATGCACCCTCAGGAGGTGATGAGCCACTGGCAGAGACAGAGAGCGAAAGCGAGGCAGAGCTGGCTGGCTTCTCCCCAGTGGTGAGGTCCAGGGAAGACGGGGTGTCAAACAGAAAGCCAGAGGAAAAAATATTTCTGCTTTGGAGCTGCCACCTCCAAAGGCTGTGGAAGCCAGAGGTTTTGGGAGAGGGGATGCTCCTGATAAATTGGTTCTCTTAGCCCCTCACATGTCGTGTTCATCCTGGTTCTCCTGCCAGGTGGATGTGAAGAAAACAGCATTGGCCTTGGCCATTACAGACTCAGAGCTGTCAGATGAGGAGGCTTCTATCTTGGAGAGTGGTGGCTTCTCCGTATCCCGGGCCACAACTCCGCAGCTGACTGATGTCTCCGAGGGTACGGGTAGCCCTTTGTTGCCCTGCTGCACCCCCCTACAATCTTTGTGTTACCTACCATGGGTACTTGCTGTGCTCTTTGGCCCACTGACTCTAATTCTACTCAGCTCCTAAAAGACCTTAACACCTAGGGCTTGGCCCAGCTTTCCATGTCTTGAATTCTCATCCTTAAACTCATTGGCTGTTGTGGCTAATCAGAGCAGCAGCAGGCCCATCCTTAATTCTTTGTTCTCTGCACAGATTTGGACCAGCAGAGCCTGCCAAGTGAACCAGAGGAGACCCTAAGCCGGGACCTGGGGGAGGGAGAGGAGGCAGAGCTGGCCCCTCCCGAAGACCTGCTGGGCCGTCCTCAAGCCTTGTCAAGGCAAGCCCTGGACTCAGAGGAAGAGGAAGAAGATGTGGCAGCTAAGGAAACCTTGCTTCGGCTCTCATCCCCCCTCCACTTTGTGAACACGCACTTCAATGGGGCAGGGTCCCCCCCAGATGGAGTGAAATGCTCCCCTGGAGGACCAGTGGAAACACTGAGCCCCGAGACAGTGAGTGGTGGCCTCACTGCTCTGCCCAGCACCCTGTCACCTCCACTTTGCCTTGCTGGAAGTGACCTGGCCCCCTCCCCTTCCATTCTCCCACCTATTCCCCAGGACTCACCCCAGCCCCTGCCTGCCCCTGAGGAAGAAGAGGCACTCACCACTGAGGACTTTGAGTTGCTGGATCAGGGGGAGCTGGAGCAGCTAAATGCAGAGCTGGGCTTGGAGCCAGAGACACCTCCAAAACCCCCTGATGCTCCACCCCTGGGGCCCGACACCCATTCTCTGGTACAGTCAGACCAAGAAGCTCAGGCCATGGCAGAGCCATGAGCCACTGGGGAAGGAGCTGCAGGCACAGTAGGGCTTCCTGGCTAGGAGTGTTGCTGTTTCCTCCTTTGCCTACCACTCTGGGGAGGGGCAGTGCGTGGGGAAGCTGGCTGTCGGATGGTAGCCATTCCACCCTCTGCCTGCTTGCTGTCCTGGGGGCATGGTGCAGTACCTGTGCCTAGGATTGGTTTTAAATTTGTAAATAATTTTCCATTTGGGTTAGTGGATGTGAACAGTGCTAGGGAAGTCCTTCCCACAGCCTGTGCTTGCCTCCCTGCCTCATCTCTATTCTCATTCCACTATGCCCCAAGCCCTGGTGGTCTGGCCCTTTCTTTTTCCTCCTATCCTCAGGGACCTGTGCTGCTGTGCCCTCATGTCCCACTTGGTTGTTTAGTTAAGGCACTTTATAATTTTTCTCTCTTGTGTTCCTTTCTGCTTTATTTCCCTGCTGTGTCCTGTCCTTAGCAGCTCAACCCCATCCTTTGCCAGCTCCTCCTATCCCATGGGCACTGGCCAAGCTTTAGGGAGGCTCCTGGTCTGGGAAGTAAAAAGTAAACGTGGGGCAGTGGGTCAGGCCAGTAGTTACACTGTTAAGTCACTGTAGTCTGTGTAACCTTCACTGCATCCTTGCCCCATTCAGCCCGGCCTTTCATGATGCAGGAGAGCAGGGATCCCACAGTACATGCGCTAGCACTGGAGTTGGTGAGCATGCGCTCTGTCTTGAGATGAGGAGCTTCCTTACTGCTCCTCTGGGTGATCCAAGTGTAGTGGGACCCTCTGCTAGGGTCAGGAAGTGGACAGTAACATCTGTGCAGGTGTTGACTTGAAAAATAAAGTGTTGATTGGCTAGAACTGCTGCCTCCCTGACTGTGAGCTGCCTTCCACCCCCTGCACTGCACTTTGTTCTCTCCTCACCCTTACCTGCTTCACCCTAGTCTGTTCTGGCTGTTTATTACCTTGTTGCAAAACACGGCGGAAGCAAGGATTACCTTGACAACCCTAGCTTCTCCTTAGCCATCTTCCCTGACAGTGTGATCTGTTTAGTGAGATTTAGCATGTGTGAATAAAGTGTATGCAGGAGGAAGTTGCCTTGTCTTCCCAATCAGTAGAAATTTGGGACCATAACAATTATGTTTTACTATGTGGCCTACAACCTTAACACTGTTTTCTTAAGAAGTCTTCACCCATCTACGTGCTAACAACTCAGCCCAGATTTGTCTACGCTGGGGAAGCCAAACAAGCAATAGAGGACCTTTACAAACTGTGTTAGAAATGAGTTGGAGCCAAGGAACACTGAAGAAATAGTATCTTAACAGTTACTGAGTCCATTGTATGTGCTTGGCTCTGCTCTGAGTAATTTATAGGTATTAAGATTTTTGCTCACAGCTCAGATATGTACTATTATTAACTTCATTTTATAGACAGGTGGTTTCCTGAAGGCCACAGGTACCAGTAAATTGTGGAGCCAGAACCCAAACCCAAGCAGTTTTGGCTTCAGCAAATGCATCAAACAGCGCCTGTCCATTAATAGGGCACAGGTAGGAAGATGCACAAGGATGTGGGAACTATAGAGAACCAATCTGATAACCTTGGCTTAACAGAGTGGACATGGCAAGGCTTCCTCTGCACAGAACTGAGCAGATGGCCTCCTTTATGAGTTCATGTCCTCCGCCTTCAGCTGGAGGTACCATATGGCAATGCTACCTGTCTTTCTGCTGGAGGTACCATATGGTAATGTTACCTGTCTTTCTGAGGTTGACTTTTATGCCCTGTCTTTCCTAAGTGTGTAAGAATTTTTCTGTTTGCTTCACATTTGACTGAGAATCATTCCAGGGTTTGACTGAGCCCCTGTCCTGTGTCACTGAAGGAACTCGAACTTTTCCATCATTTAGAGATTTCAGAGGGGAATGGGAAAACAGTTCTAATCAATAAGCAAGCAATTCAAGAAAAAGAATTAACCAATCAGACAATGGCTGCCACATGTCCTATCTTTAATCCATTTTCTTACTAAGATTGGACATTGACAATAGAACCAGAAGCTTGTAGCTGGATCAGAATATTCTCCAGAGGCCTGGAGTCTGATGAAGGTCTATTCTTTTTTGTTTGTTTGTGTTTTGAGATGGAGTCTTGTTCTGTGGCCAGGCTAGAGTACAATGGCGCGCAATCTTGGCTCACTGCAACCTCCGCCTCCCAGGTTCAAAAAATTCTGCCTCAGCCAGCCAAGTAGCTGGGATTACAGGTGCGTGCCACGATGCCTGGCTATTTTTTGTATTTTTAGTAGAGGCAGGGTTTCAATATGTTGGCCAGGCTGGTCTCGAACTCCTGACCTCAGGTGATTCACCCACCTCGGCCTCCCAAAGTGCTGGGATTACAGGTGTAAACCACAGCGCCCGGCCTCATGAGGGTCTATTCTTTACATTCACCATGGTCTGATGGTTGCTACATGTTTGTCTATGATTTTTTTTTCTATTATCAGGTGTCTTGGCCGTTTTATGCCCCATGATGAAAAGGCCAAAGGTTTTCATATGAGTAAAAGAAAAAAGCAGAAATGTGAAACCTACAATTAAGCTAAACAAAAATCAATGGAAAAGTACAGGTTGGGGGCCGGGCGCGGTGGCTCAAGCCTGTAATCCCAGCACTTTGGGAGGCCGAGACGGGCAGATCACGAGGTCAGGAGATCGAGACCATCCTGGCTAACACGGTGAAACCCCGTCTCTACTAAAAAATACAAAAAACTAGCCGGGCGAGGTGACAGGCATCTGTAGTCCCAGCTACTCAGGAGGCTGAGGCAGGAGAATGGCGTAAACCCGGGAGGCGGAGGTTGCAGTGAGCTGAGATCCGGCCACAGCCCTCCAGCCTGGGCGACAGAGTGAGACTCTGTCTCAGAAAAAAAAAAAAAAAAAAGGAAAGTACAGGTTGGGGGGAGAAGAGTTGGCTACATGTTTATGTTGGGGGAGGAGGCAGTACATTTTAGCTATGTATTCAAACAGCTAATAGTTTAATGTTGCTGCTTGTAAACTTAATTTTAGGCTGCATTAATAAAAGCGTAGTCTCCAAAACAAGAAATGTGATAATTCTAGTGTCCTGTGCACAAATATTCTAATAATTCCAGAGGATGGCTTGCTATGCTTGTGGGCAAACTGTAGTATGTCCAGGAGATGACTGCTAGAAATGAAGGCTGAAAATCATAAGACAAACTGTTGGAGGAACTGGGAACCTCTAATCCAAGAAGACAGCTGAATTGGTTCACATCAGCTGGCTTCCAACTTCAAAGGTTTGTCTGCAGGACTTCAGAGGGCAGATATGAGTTGAGTTTGGTTGATAATAGTGCTAGGTAGAATTTAATTTTCTAGTCAAGGGAATATTGCAAAACAGTAAATTTAAATGATCTTCAAAAGTATAATGATCAAGGGCGGTGATTCTAAGAATAATTCCATCATGGAAGGACAATATTATCACCATGTTTTGCTTTTAGTTTCCAACTAAAGTCAGCTTGGACTTCTCTTCCTCTGTCTGCTCCCTTAAAAGTTGGTATTTTGGGCCAGCGCGGTGGCTCACACCTGTAATCTCATCACTTTGGGAGGCCGAGGAGGGTGGATCACAAGGTCAGGAGTTTGAGACTAGCCTGGCCAACATGGTGAAACCACATCTCTACTAAAAATAGAAAAATGAGCCGGGTGTGGTGGCGTGTGCCTGTAGTCCCAGCTGCTCAGGAGGCTGAGGTGGGAGAATCACTTGAACCTGGGAGGCAGAGGTTGCAGTGAGCCGAGTTCATGCCACGGCACTCCAGTCTGGGCAGCAGAGCAAGACTCCATCTCAAAAAAAAAAGAAAAAAGAAGTATTCTGAGATTTGACCCTGGCCTGTTGTTACAGCAACAGCAAACCCCAAACAGCTTGTCCTTTCCACTGCTCAGTTGTGCTGCCCTCCCCCATCTCTGCTCTACACACACACACACACACTCTATCCCTTCACTTGCAAATGTCTCACTTTTTTTTTTTTTTTGAAATGGAGTCTCGCTCTGTCTCCCAGGCTGGAGGGCAGTGGCGTGATCTCAGCTCACTGCAACCTCCACCTCCTGGGTTCAAGCGATTCTCCTGCCTCAGTCTCCCAAATAACTGGGACTACAGGCTCACACCACCATGCCCAGTTAACTTTTTGTATTTTTAGTAGAGACATGGTTTTATCATGTTGGTCAGGCTGGTCTCGAACTCCTGACCTCAGGTGATCCACCTGCCTCGGCCTCCCAAAGTGCTGGGATTACAGGTATGAGCCACCGCACCCAGCCCAGCTAATTTTAAAAATATCTTTTAGAGACAAGGTCTTGCTTTGTTGCCGAGGCTTGTCTGAAATTCTTGACTTCAATCTTCCCACCGCAGGTTCCTGAGAAGCTGGGATTATGGGCATGAGCCACTGCACCTGTGATATGGTTTGGTTGTGCCCTCACCCAAATCTCGCCCTTTAGGAAATGACTAGATCATGAAGGCTCCACCCTCGTAAATGGGATTAGTGGGCTGGGCATGTGGCTCACCCCTGTAATCCCAGTACTTTGGGAGGCCAAGGCCAGTGGATCACTTGAGGTCAGGAATTCGAGACCAGCCTGGCCAACATGGTGAAACTCAGGAGGCAGAGGTTGCAGTGAGCTGAGATTGTGCCATTGCACTCCAGCCTGGGAGACAGAGCAAAACTCTCTCTCAAAAAAAAACAAACAAAAAAGGCTGGGCAGGGTGGCTCACACCTGTAATCCCAGCACTTTGGGAGGGCAAGGCAGGTGGATCACCTGAAGTCAGGAGTTCGAGACCAGGCTGACCAACATGGTGAAACCCCGTCCCTACTAAAAATACAAAAATTAGCCTGGCGTGGTGGTGCACGTCTGTAGTCCCAGCTACTAAGGAGCCAGAGGCAGGATAAATGCTTGAACCCAGGAGGCAGAGGTTGCAGTGAGCCAGGATCATGCCACTGCATTCCAGCCTGGGTGACAGAGAGAACCTGTCTCAAAAAAAAAAAAAAAAAAAAAAAAAAAAAATTGGAGTTACTGCCCTTATAAAAGGACTTGAGATAGCCTAAATCTGTTTGCCTCTTCTACCATTTGAGGACACATAGAAGATGCCATCGGTGAGGATGGGCCCTCACTATACACCAAAGCTGCTGATGCCTTGATCTTGGACTTCCCAGCATCCAGAATTGTGAGCAATAAACGTTGATTGTTTGTAAATTATCTAGTCTCAGGTATTTTGGTATAGCAGCCCAAATGGACTAAGACAACACTTCAGTAAAAAGTGTTAATACCAAAGTGTACTGATAATTTATTTCTGCATAACAAACTACTCTAAAGTTAGCAGCCTAAAACAACAAACATTATCTCACACTACTTCTGAGGATTAGGTATCTGGGTAGTTGGCTGGGTGTGGTGGCTCATGCCTGTAATCCCAGCACTTTGGGAGGCTGAGGCGGGCAGATCACGAGTTCAGGAGTTCGAGACCATCCTGGCCAACCTGGTGAAACCCCGTTTCTACTAAAAATAGAAAAAAAATTAGCCAGGCGTGGTGGCGGGTGCCTGTAGTCTCAGCTACTCGGGAGGCTGAGGGAGGAGAATGGCATAAACCTGGGAGGCAGAGCTTGCAGTGAGCCGAGATTGTGCCACTGCACTCCAGCCTGGGTGACAGATCAAGACTCCGTCTCAAAAAAAAGAAATAAGCTGGGTGTGGTGGCACGTGCCTGTAATCCCAGCTACTCGGGAGGCTAAGACGCAAGAATCGCTTGAACCCGGGAGGCGGAGGTTGCAGTGAACCGAGATCACGCCACTGCACTCCAGCCTGGGCGACACAAGAAGACTCCATCTCAAAAAAAAAAAAAAAAAAATCCACCTCTTGAAGGGAGAAGTATCAAAGAATTTGTAGATACAGTTTTAAACTACCACACAAAATTTATCTAGAATTTATATTAAAGGATTTTGACTGACAATGTACTAATTTTTTTAATTAAAAAGACAATTTATCTTTTTGATAAATTGGGAAATGGGAAATGAACAAATTTAGTAATAACTAAAGAAATATACAAACAAATTGGGTGTGGTGGCTCATGCTGAGGTGGTAGGATCACTTGAACCTAGGAGTTCGAGGCTAGAGTGAGCTATAATCGTACCACTGCATTCCAGCCTAGGTAACAGGGTGAGGCCCCATCTTAATAAAAATAGGCTGGGTGCAGTGGTTTACGCCTGTAATCCCAGCACTGTGGGAGGCCAAGAGTTCAACACCTGCCTAGGCAACATAGTGAGACACCCCCATCTCTACAAAATATATATATTTTAAAAATTTTATATATATAATATATAATAAAAATTTTATTATATATATTTTATATGTTATATATTGTATTATATGTTATTTATATGTTATTTTAATTTTTTATTAAAATTGTATTATATATATAATAAAAAATTAACCACGTGAGGTACTTGTGCCTGTGATCTCATCTACTCTGGAAGCTGAGGCAGGAGGACCACTTGAACCCGGGAGGTTGAGGCAGCAGTGAGCCGTAACTGAGCTACTGCACTCCAACCTAGGCAACAGAGCAAGACCCTGTCTCATAACAACAACAAAAAAAACCATAAATGTTTGTTAATTATCGAGTATATGTTAGCCATAGAATTCAGTGCTTTACATGCATCATTTTATTTAATCTTCACATTGATGTAGGAACTGATTTTTTTCCCCATTTTATAGATGAGGAACTGAAGGCTTATTGAGGTAAAATGACTTGGCCAGAGTCACGCAGCTGGTTGTGATCATAATACCATTTTTCAGAATTCTGGTATTCCCACATATCCTCGCATTTTAAAGTACCAAAACAGAAATTTAGGTGAGATGAAATAATTCCTTTTATTTATTTATTTATTTTTGAGATGGAGTCTCACTCTGTTGCCCAGGCTGGAGTGCAGTGGCACAATCTCGGCTCACTGCTACCTCCACCTTCCGGGTTCAAGCAATTCTTCTGCCTCAGCCTCCTGAGTAGCTGGGACTACAGGTGCGCGCCACCATGCCTGGCGAATTTTTGTATTTTTTTTAGTAGAGACGAAGTTTCACTATATTGGTCGGGCCGGTCTTGAACTCCTGACCTCTGCCTGCCTTGGCCTCTCAAAGTGCTGGGATTACAGGCGTAAGCCACTGTGCCCAGCCCTAGATGAAATAATTATTTAAGCATTAAAAAAAGAAATCTGATTTCTAGATCATTTGTAAATGAGGTATAGCTGCATTAAAAATTTGAACACACAAGAGCCTATTTGGAAAGCATTATTGCATTCCACAGACTTCAAAAGGAGAAAAAAATGTCAATGGACAAAACAAGCTTCTGTTACAACAATAGTTAATCTATTAAAGAGTTCAAAGACTCTTTAAACAAGTAGACCTTAGAAATAGGACATTAAATTTTAAATGAGTTTTCTGCATCAGAATCTCAATCTATATTCAATGAAATTGAAGAAGATGGATATAATGCTCTGCATGGTGGCTCATGCCTGTAATCCCAGCTCTTTGGGAAGCTGAGACAGAAGGATCCCTTGAGCCCAGAAGTTTGAGGCTGCAGTGAGCCATGATGATGCTATTGCACTCCAGAATGGGTGACAGAGCGAGACCGGATCTCTAAAAAATAAATAAATAAATAAATAAATAAATAAATAAATAAATAAATAATACTTGAAAAAAGAAGATGGATTCGAACCAAAAATATGTCCTTTGAAGCAAAAACTAGAGCTTACCAGAATTTAAAACAAAAACAAAAACAAAACACATCTATGCAAAGAAACAAAAAAAAATTGTTCAAAAAGATCTCATCCAGCACCATGAGAGCTATTAAAAAAAAAGGAAAAAAATTAAAACTCCTCAAAGTTACCACACAAGAGATGAGATTATTTAAACGAGAAATAATCAAATAACTATGTGAAGTTAAATTATAACTATTTCTTTACCATTCTCCTCAGTAGTATAACACCAGAAACAGCTTTTTAGAAGCTAGCAAAATTTGCACAAAAAATACATTTGCAACTTAACAGTAACACTTTATTTTAAGAGATGTCTATTCTTAAAAAAAAGCAGGCCAGGCATGGTGGCTCACATCTGTAATTCCAGCACTTTGGGAGGCCGAGGTGGGTGGATCATTTGAGGTTAGGAGTTCGAGACCAGCCTGACCAACATGGTGAAACCCCATCTGTACTAAAAATACAAAAATTAGCCGAGCAAGGGGGCACGTGCTTGTAATACCAGCTACTCAGAAGGCTGAGGCAGGAGAATTCTTGAACCCGGCTTGAACCCGGGAGGCAGGGGTTGCAGTCAGCGAAGATCGTGCCACTGCACTCCAGCCTGGGTGACAGAGCGAGACTCCGTCTCAAAAAATAAAAAAATAAAAAGAGCAAATAATTTTATTTTCAATTATTTATGATTACATTTTCATTTTTATTAGAGTTTAATTTTTTACTTCAACATGTTATTCTATCTGTTGATTTATACTAAAATAATTATGTTTAAGTCATATTTTTACATTTAGTTATATATAAATACATAAGTATTTGTCTTTCAAATGTATTTAGCAATTTTGTTTTTAATGCTGAACATTTTGCTTTAAAAATAGGCCAGGCACGGTGGCTCAAGCCTGTAATCCCAGCACTTTGGGAGGCCGAGACGGGCGGATCACGAGGTCAGGAGATTGAGACCAGCCTGGCTAACACGGTGAAACCCTGTCTCTACTAAAAATACAAAAAACTAGCAGGGCGAGGTGGCGGGCGCCTGTAGTCCCAGCTATTTGGGAGGCTGAGGCAGGAGAATGGCATAAACCTGGGAGGCAGAGCTTGTAGTGAGCTGAGATCCGGCCACTGCACTCCAGCCTGGGTGACAGAGCGAGACTCTGTCTCAAAAAAAAAAAAAAAAAAAAAAATTACCATTTTATGTAAAGTAGGTACTGAAATACCAGTGAAGTCACTGTGCGCTGGTCTTTCCATTTCTAACCGCTGGTAATTACTGGCACTGGGATTTGAACTCAGAATAGCTCCAGTTTTAGATTTCATCTAAATCAGGGTTTCTCAAAGACTGTACTACTGACTTTTGAACCAGATAAGTATTTGGTGGTAGGTGGGGCTGACTGTTTTATTCATTGTAGAATGTTTTTTGTTTGGTTGGTTTTTTGTTTGTTTGTTTTGTTTTTTGGAGACAGGGTCTCACTTTGTTGCCTAGGCTGGAGTGCAGTGGCATGAACACAGCTCACCTGTAGTCTAAACCTCCTGGGCTCAAGCAATCCTCCCACTTCAGCCTCCCAAGTATATGGGGACTACAGGTATGTGCCACCACTCTCAGCTAATTAAAAAAATTTTTTTTTTAAATTTTTAATTGTTGTGGGTACATCGTAGGTATATATATTTATGGGGTACATGAGATATTTTGATACAGGCATGCAATGAGTAATAATGACACCAGGGCAAATGGGGGTATCCATCTCCTCAAGCATTTATCCTTTGTGTTACAAACAATCCAATTACACTCTTTTAGTTATTTTAAATTTACAATTCAATTATTTTTGACTATAGTCACTCTGTTGTGCTAGCAAATACTAGGTCTTATTCATTCTAATTTTTTAAATTTTTGTAGAGCCTGGGTCCCGCCATGTTGCCCAGGCTGTATAGAATGTTTAGTATCGGCCGGGCACGGTGGCTCACGCCTGTAATTCCAGCACTTTGGGAGGCCAAGGTGGGCGGATCACGAGGTCAGGAGATCGAGACCATCCTAGCTAAAACGGGGAAACCCCATCTCTACTAAAAATACAAAAAAATTAGCCAGGCGTGGTGGTGGGCGCCGGTAGCCCCAGCTTCTCCGGAGGCTGAGGCAGGAGAATGGTGTGAACCCGGGAGGCTGCAGAGCTTGCAGTGAGCGGAGATCGCGCTACTGCACTCCAGCCTGGGCGACAGAGCAAGACTCCGTCTCAAAAAAAAAAAAAAAAAAAAAATGTTTAGTATCATCCTTGCTTGCTTGCCACCCATTTAATGCCAAAAGATACCCCCCTCCTGCTTCCCCACCCCCCAAATATCCCCAGGAGGCAAAATTGCCCTGGTGGATCACCACTGATCTAACTGATAGTACCCTCTGGTTATATGGAAAAACTGCTAAACTTGGAAGCAAGAGGTGAGTTTGAACCCTAGTTTTGCCACCTGAATATAGATGTTTATACACACACATTTCAAAACAATACAAAAATTACCTGGCTGTTCAACTTCATATCTCTCCCTATTTCCTGCCACTAATGGAATATTCCAACACCAGAACAGCAGGTATTTATAACCCTCCCTTCTCATTCCTCTCTTTGTATTTGCATCTTTCAGTAAGGACCACATTTCTGTCCATCTCACCTGGACAATCCTGAGTCACTCTTCAAGACTAAGCTCAGACAAGCTAACGACAGGCCCCCGAAAGGTAGAGGTGGCTAGCCCCATGGCAGGAGAGGGCTTAGAGGCTGTGATGAAAGATTCAAAGCCACTAGGACCTTGGTTTTAATGTTAAGGGACCACTTAAACTTTCCTGAAGATGAGGCTAATTCTGGCTGAGGGAAAACAAAAGCAGCCAGGAAGCTTCTCAGGACATGAAACTGAGGAACAGAGCTCGAATCTGACTCAAGAAAGCGAGTTTGAAGAGACAGAACACAAATAAGTTCCTTGAAAACAGATTCCAAACAAATGATAGGAGGTGGGGTTCAGGAGAAGGTCCAGGCAGCCTCTCCTCTTTTCTTTCTTTTTCTTTGAGATGGAGTCTTGCTCTTGTCGCCCAGGCTGGAATGCAGAGACACGATCTAGACTCACTGCAACCTCCACCTTCTGGTTTCAAGAGATTCTCCTGCCTCAGCCTCCCGAGTAGCTGGGATAACAGGTGCCCACCACCACACCTGGCTAATTTATGTATTTTTAGTAGAGACAGGATTTCACCATGTTGGCTAAGCAGGTCTCGAACTCCTGACCTCGTGATCTGCCCCTCTTGGCCTCCCAAAGTGTTGGGATTACAGGTGTGAGCCACCGGACCTGGCCACCTCCCTTATCTTAACAGACAAACTCCTCAGATTGCAGGGTTTTTTTCATTTTGTTTTTTTGTTTTTGAGACGGGAGTCTCGCTCTGTCGCCCAGGCTGGAGTGCAGTGGCGTGATCTTGGCTCACTGCAATCTCTGCCTCCCAGGTTCAAGTGATTCTCCTGCCTCAGCCTCCCGAGTAGCTGGGACTACAGGCGCGTGTCACCATGCCCAGCTAATTTTTGTATTTTTAGTAGAGAGGGGTTTCACCATGTTGGCCAGGCTGGTCTCAAACTCCTAACCTCAGGTAATCCACCCGCCTCAGCCTCCCAAAATGCTGAGATTACAGGCATGAGCCACCATGCCCAGCCTGTTTTGTTTTGTTTTGTTTTTGAGATGGAGTCTCCCTCTGTCGCCCAGGCTGGAGTGCAGTGGTGCGATCTTGACTCACTGCAACCTCTGCCCTCTGGGTTCAAGCAATCTCCTGCCTCAGTCTTCCAAGTAGCTGGGATTACAGGCATGAGCCACCATGCCCAGCTGGTTTTCTTTTTTTCTTTCTTTTTTTTTTTTTTTTTGGAGACGTAGTCTCGCTCTGTCGCCCAGGCTGGAGTGCAGTGGCTGGATCTCAGCTCACTGCAAGCTCTGCCTCCCGGGTTCACGCCATTCTCCTGCCTCAACCTCCCAAGTAGCTGGGACTACAGGCATCCGCCACCTCGCCTGGCTAGTTTTTTGTATTTTTTAGTAGAGACGGGGTTTCACCGTTTTAGCCAGGATGGTCTCGATCTCCTGACCTCGTGATCCGCCCGTCTCGGCCTCCCAAAGTGCTGGGATTACAGGCTTGAGCCACCGCGCCCGGCCTGTTTTTCTTTTTTTCTTTTTTTTTTGAGATGGAGTCTGGCTCTGTCGCCCAGACTGGAGTGCAGTGGCATGATCTTGGTTCACTGCAACCTCCGCCTCCCGGGTTCAAGCAATTCTCCTGCCTCAGCCTCCCGAGTAGCTAGGATTACAGGTCCCCACTACCAAGCCTGACTAATTTTTTTTTTTTTTTGAGACGGAGTCTCGCTCTGTTGCCCAGGTTGGAGTGCAGTGGCCGGATCTCGGCTCACTGCAAGCTCCGCCTCCCGGGTTCACGCCATTCTCCTGCCTCAGCCTCCCGAGTAGCTGGGACTACAGGCGCCCGCCACCTCGCCCGGCTAGTTTTTTGTATTTTTTTTTAGTAGAGATGGGGTTTCACCATGTTAGCCAGGATGGTCTCGATCTCCTGACCTCGTGATCCACCCGTCTCGGCCTCCCAAAGTGCTGGGATTACAGGCTTGAGCCACCGTGCCCGGCCCCAAGCCTGACTAATTTTTGTATTTTTAGTTGAGACGGGGTTTCACCATGTTGGCCACGCTGGTCTTGAACTCCTGACCTCAAGTGATCCGCCCACTTCAGCCTCCCAAAGTGCTGAGCTTACACGAGTAAGCCACCGTGCCTGACTTCCAACCTCCACTTTTTAAAAAATAATTTCTTCTCATCTAGTTTCTGTTTTGGGCACTCCTGTTCATAAAATCTTGAAACTCCTGGACTGATAGTCTTTGCTTATTTTCCATTCCTTACATTTTTTGTTCTACTTTGTATATTTTCTCAACTTTATGTTGTACCCATTCTTCGGAATGTGCTATATTTCTGTGATTATATTTTTTTTAAAGTCTAAGAGCTTTATTTTCTGAATATCCTTCCCCCCGCAACCCCCCTCTTTTTATGAGATAGAATTTCACTATGTTACTCAATCTGAACTCCAACTCCTAGGCTTGAGCAAGCCTCTCACCTCAGCCTCCCGTGTACCTGGGATTAGAGGTACACACCGTCACGCCTGGCTTGAATATCCCTTTTTATGCTTTTTTGCTCCTGTGTGTTAAATGAAAAATCTGCTCCCTGGGCCGGGCGCAGTGGCTCACGCCTGTAATCCCAGCACTTTGGAAGGCCGAGGCGGGTGGAGCACCTGAGGTCGGTAGTTCGAGACCAGCCTGACCAATGTGGAGAAACCCCATCTCTACTAAAAATACAACGTTAGCCGGGCATGGTGGCACATGCCTGTAATCCCAGCTACTAGGGAGGCTGAGACAGGAGAATCGCTTAAACCTGGGAGGCAGAGATTGTGGTGAGCCGAGGTCGTGCCATTGTACTCCAACCTGGGCAACAAGAGTGAAACTCCATCTCAAAAAAAAAAAAAATCTGCTCCCTGAATATAGTGTATTAATCTTAATCTTTTATTTATTTATTTATTTATTTATTTGGGACAGAGTCTTGCCCTGTCACCTAGGCTGGAGTGCAGTGGCACAATCTCAGCTCTGCCTCTCAGGTTCAAGTGATTCTCCTGCCTCGGTCTACGGAGTAGCTGGGATTACAGGCACCTGCTACCAAGCCCAGCTAAATTTTGTATTTTTAGTGGAGACAGGGTTTTACCATGTTGACCAGTCTGGTCTCAAACTCCTGACCTCAAGTGATCCACCCGCCTTGGCCTCCCAAGGTGCTGGAATTACAGGCATGAGCCACCACGCCCGGCCTAATTGTTCTCTCTCTCTCTTTTTTTTTTTTTTTTTTTTTTGAGACGGAGTCTCGCTTTGTTGCCCAGGCTGGAGTGCAGTGGCGCGATCTCTGCTCACTGCAACCTCTGCCTCCCAGGTTCAAGTGATTCTTCTGTCTCAGGCTCCTGAGTAGCTGGGACTACAGGCACCCACCACCACACTGGCTAATTTTTCTATTTTTAGTAGAGACGGGGTTTCACCATGTTGGCCAGGCTGATCTTGAACTCCTGACCTCAGGTGATCCGCCCACCTCAGCCTCCCAAAGTGTTGGGATTACAGGCGTCAGCCACTGCCCCCAGCCCTGATCATTCTTAATAAGTTATATTATTATATTATTAGTAGTCTAGTTATATAAATTATATTTTTATATTCCCTGTATTTACCTGTTTTCCTCCCCACCACCATTTATGTCTTTATTTTGGTTTCTGTCTTTCATAGAAGAGACTTACCTCCAATCCTGGTTTGCTCCTTCATATTTGAGCACAGGCACTTAAAGGCCAACTGAATGCTCTCTAAAACTCAATGATTTGCATCTTCCCTGCAGGGGGAGGTGGCAGAGACAACCGTTGTGTTGAGATCCCTCAATGCCCAGAGAATTTTTAGGCTGCTCGGTTCTCCCAAAGAAGAACCCTGCAGCCTCCAGCCTGGGGACCATGAACCTGGCTGCCAGTGCTCTACAGCCAGGAGAAAGAAGCTGCAGTTTCTCTCCCTCTCTACCTTCAGCTGCCCTGAAGCCCAGGGCCCCACTGGTTCATTCTCTCCAGAGAGCCCATGTACCTCCTGCCTTTCCTGGGGCGGGGGCAGTGGGAGAGGGGCAGTCACCCAGCTGCCCAGGCTGAAGGAGGGAACATGGGGGTCTAACTGCTCCTTATGTCGACTTTAAACTCACCCTTCATTTCCAGCCTCCTCCTTCCACCCCCACCTTTGGAAAGCTTGATGCTCCCAGTCCCAAGCTTTTCAGCGGCTCCAAAGTCAACACTGGCCTGCTGATTGTTGTTCGCACCGTTTCAACTTCCTCGGACCCCAGTCAGTTTTTCTTCTTCCATCAGCTTTTTAGCTCCCAAAATGTTTTTGTCATATCTTCATGTATTGTTTTCGCTTCTGTTCTCCTTATTGTTTTACTGTTATTTCGGTGGGCTTTGGGAAGGAAGCAAACATAAAATCATATGCATTCATTTTACCACATTTTACAGAGTCTGTCTTTCACCTCTCGCCTCTTGCACCCTCAGACTCCTCTAAGCTCTACGTGAAGGTCATCCATAACCTTTGCGCTGCTCTCCCCAGGCCCGCCTCTGGCTGGAGTGCATTTTGCATCTTGTCTGCCTGGAGCACTCTTACTTTGCCTCTCCAGCCTCACTCTTGGCCATTACTGGCTCCCATTTCCGTGTCCCGCACCTTCCCATTAGAGTATGGGTTTCAAACTTGGAGTTATGAAATTAGTGGGCTGTGAAATCAATTCGGTGCAGCTTAAACAACATTGATTTTATATTTATATACATTGGGAGGAGATGTAAGATATATTTCTTACTGTGGGTCAAAGTTGAAATACTTGGAAAGCCACTGTATTTGGTCCTTCTCATTTTGAACTAGTTGCTGCATCTAAGACCTGATAACTCCAGTTGGTATTTAGCTGGAGTTAAAAAAAAAATATATATATATATATATATACACACACACACACACACACACACACACGCACACACATTTATATATTTTAGTGGATTGAATATATATGAAATCACTTTAAAACCTGTAAAGTTCTATGAATCTGAACTATTTGTCTAAACTAGGCATCTAAAATGAGCTCACGGGAGAGCTAGTACACCTAAGGACAAATGGCTGAGTATTGTCACAAAGATTGTGTATCACACATCCAAGGGAGCAAGGCAGCTCAGGGAAGGCAGTCATGCCAGCCAACTAATCTCCTAGGATCTGAAACCAGCTTCAATCAAACAGCTTCCCCATCTTGGTTCTCTCACTTAGATATTTAAATACCTTGCACTGATAAGGTGTTTGCTTTTTGATAACCCATGGAGAGATTTGGGATTTTCTACAAACACTCTGAGAAAAATCATCACTTAAGATTCCTTTTTTCGGGTCGGGCATGGTGGCTCATGCCTGTAATCCCAACACTTTGGGAGGCAGAGGTGGGTGGATCACAAGGTCAGGAGTTCTAGACCAGCCTGGCCAAAATGGTGAAAACCCATCTCTACTAAAAATTAGCTGAGTGTGGTGGCGGGCACCTATAGTCCCAGCTACTCAGAAAGCTGAGGCAGAAGAGTTACTTGAACCCAGGAGGCAGAGGTTGCAGTGAGCCAAGATCATGACACTGCACTCCAGCCTGGGCAACAGAGCTATACTCCATCTCAAAAAATAAAAATAAAAAAACCAAATTCCTTTTTTAATTTGTTAAGGAGGGGCCAGCAGTAGATTTTTGGGAGGCAAATTTGTATGATGGAAAGAACATAGAACTGAAGACAATACAAAAATTTGGGCCCAGATTCTGACTTCATAGCAAGTAATGTAATCTCTCTCAACTTCAGTTTTTTTATCTGCAAAATGGGGATACATGATATCTACTTCAAAAGGTTTCACAGGGGATTAAATAAGCTAACACATGAGGAAGAGCAGGACTCAACAATAAGTGCTAGTTTTTCTTTCCATTTCTTTTTTTTTTTTTCCTATTTATTTATTTATTGAGACATAGTCTTGCTCTTTTGCCACCATGTCTGGCTGATTTTTGTATTTTTAGTAAAGACAGGGTTTCACCATGTTGGTCAGGCTGGTCTTGAACTCCTGGCCTCTGGTGATCCTCCTGCCTCAGCCTCCCAAAGTGTTGGGATTACAGGCATGAGCCATCTTGCCTGACCTTTTCTTTCCATTTCTATATGCACTGTTTCACTAAGGGTCAATTGAGAGGAGAAAAACCATTGAGACAAATACCATTAAACTAATATTCAAGTAGAATTGGAGCCAAGACACCTTTTCTGACTATCCTCACTTTGACCTTGTCTGCTTTAGACCTGCTAAAGCTAAGATAACTGGTATCTGGCTATAACTATGCCTGCGAATTTATAGGGAACCTATGTCTACTATCCCAGTGAGAGGCTGCAGCTCATAGTTACCCACAGCTAAAGTGCAAGGCTGCTTAGCAGGTCTGTGTATGCTTTGTTGGTCTACAATAAAAGAGACTTAAGCAATGCTCAGTTGTTAATTGATACCTCCTGAAACAGCTTATTCAAGTTGCAAAATGTTATTTGATTTCTCTCTCAGTGTTCTCCTGGATTATTTTATTCAGGAAGCAAGGAGGCTACATCCAAACTGTGTATTGGGGAATAGTGACTTTGGTTTGTGCAGGCACTCTTTTTAAATCGTGGGACGACAGCATCACCCAATGAGAAGACCCCTGGGCTGGTAATCAGCACAGAGAGCTTAGTCAGGACTATAACCCATCAGTCAGAAAAATGTTTGCCTGGGAAGAGAGAGAGTACTGTGAGAGCTTCATTCACTTTCATTGTGGTCGCTGGGGTCTCTGAGGTAAGTCTGTTATGGCATGGTATGGTCTTGATATGTGTCCCCTCCAAATCTCATGTTGAAATGTATTCCCAATGTTAGAGGTAGGACCTGGCAGGAGATGATTGGAACCTGAGGGTGGATCCCTCATAAATGGCTTAGTGCCATCCTCTTGGTGATGAGTGAGTTCTAACTCAGTTAGTTCACATGAGATCTGGTTTCTAAAAGACTCAGGGACCTCCCTCTTCTCTCTCTTGCTCCCATTCTTGCCATGTGACATGCCTGTTCCCCCTAGGCCTTCTGCCATGATTAGAAGCTTCCTGAGGCCTTACCAGAAGCTGAGCAGATGCTGGCACTATGCTTCCTATACAGTCTGCAGAACCATCAGTAAATTAAACCTCTTTTCTTTATAAATCAACCAGCCTCAGATTTTCTTTTTTTTTTAAAGACAGGGTCTCACTTTGTCATCCAGCTGAAGTACAGTGGTACAATCATAGCTCACAGCAACTTCGACCTCCTGGGCTCAAGTAATCCTCCCACCAAAGGCTCTCGAGTAGTTGGGACAACAGGTGGATGCCACCATGCCCAGCTTTTAAATTTTTAAAAAAATTTTCATTTATGTATGTATGGATGGATGGATGGATTTATTTATTTATTTTGAGATGGAGTCTCACTCTGTCGCCCAGGCTGGAGAGCAGTGGTAAGATTTCGGCTCACAGTCGGGCGCGGTGGCTCAAGCCTGTAATCCCAGCACTTTGGGAGGCCGAGACGGGCGGATCACAAGGTCAGGAGATCGAGACCATCCTGGCTAACACGGCGAAACCCCGTCTCTACTAAAAACACAAAAAAATTAGCCGGGCGAGGTGGCGGCGCCTGTGGTCCCAGCTACTCGGGAGGCTGAGGCAGGAGAATGGCGTGAACCCGGGAGGCGGAGCTTGCAGTGAGCTGAGATCTGGCCACTGCACTCCAGCCTGGGCGACAGAGCGAGACTCCGTCTCAAAAAAAAATAAATAAATAAAAATAAAAATAAAAAAGATTTCGGCTCACTGCAAGCTCCGCCTCCCAGGTTCATGCCATTCTCCTGCCTCAGCCTCCGGAGTAGCTGGGACTACAGGCATCTGCCACCACCACTGGCTAATTTTTTGTATTTTTTTTTTTTCCCAAGATGAAGTCTCGCTCTGTCATCCAGGCTGGAGTGCAGAGGTGCCATCTCGGCTCACTACAAGCTCTGCCTCCCGGGTTCACACCATTCTCCTGCCTCAGCCTCCCGAGTAGCTGGGACTACAGGTGCCTGCCACTATGCCCGACTTATTTCACCATGTTAGCCAGGATGGTCTTGATTTCCTGACCCCGTGATCCGCCCGCCTCAGCCTCCCAGAGTGCTGGGATTACAGGCATGAGTCACTGCACCCGGCCAACTTTTTTATTTTTTGTAGAGAGGGAGGCCTTGCTATGTTGCCCAAGTTGGTTTCAAACTCCTGGGCTCAAGTGACCCTCCCACCTTGGCCTCCAAGGGATGGGATTACAGGCATGAGCCACTGTGCCTAGCGAGGTATTTCTTTATAGCAACATAAGAACAAATGACTACATGGCACTTCAAGCATTCTGGCTCATGCTCAAAAATGAGATCCGAAGATTTTTATTTTTTGAGTTCCACAAGGCTTTGGTTATCTGAGCATTTGTAAAGTGGGAGTGGGGAGAGCAGCAGTGTTTATCTTTGCTTAGTCTGCTCCATACACGTTTCTCCAAACTGAAAGCCTACAATTCTTTTTATTTTTGTAGAGACAGGGTCTCACTATGTTGCCCAGGCTGGAACTCCTAGGCTCAAGTGATCCTCCTGCCTCAGCCTCCCAAAGTGCTGAGATTACAGGCATCAGCCACCATGCTGGGACTGGAAGCCTACAATTCTAAATTGTACTGATTAATATATAGAGAGAAAAAAAGGAATAAATGAAATTTAGAATCAAATGATTATAATGAGACTGGAAAACAATTATTTGAAATCTGACAGTTTATATATTGAAACAAAATAAAAGCATTTATAAAGTCCTGGAAGTAATTTAAAATAAAAAGAATATTGGCCGGGTGCGGTGGCTCAAGCCTGTAATGCCAGCGCTTTGGGAGGCCAAGGCGGGTGGATCACTAGGTCAGGAGTTCGAGACCAGCCTGGGTAACATGGTGAAACCCCGTGCACCTGTAGTCCCAACTACTTGGGAGGCTGAGGCAGGAGAATCGCTTGAACCCAGGAAGCAGAGGTTGCAGTGAGCCAAGATCGCACCACTGCACTCCAGCCTGGGCGACGGAGTGAGACTCTGTCTCAAAAAAAAAAAAAATATATATATATATATATATAGGTCAGGTGTAGTGCCTCACGTCTGTAATACCAGCACTTTGGGAGGCCAAGGCAGGAGGATCACTTAAGGCCAGGAGTTCAAGACAAATCTGGGCAACAAAGTGAGACCTCCATTTCTACAAAATAAAAATTTAAAAATTAGCTGGGCATAGTGGCTTGTGCCTGTAGTCCTGACTACATTTATTTAATGATCACTGAGAATATTCTAGGCTAGTGTTGAGTGTGGTGCATGGGCAATCTGTGTCAGAATTCCTTTAGGTGCTTCCGACTGAATTAGAAGCTCCAGGGCCCGGAAATCCGCATTTTAAACTTGCTCTGTAGGCGATTTGGATTCACACTAAAGACTGAGGACCACACTGTTCTAGGCACTGTTAGGTGCTGGGACCTAACACGAAACAAGGTAGACGTGGTTCCTGACTTCCCAGTATACTTATATAGGGGCTGGGGGACAGCTCATTAGTGATATGGGTGCTAGAATGGAAGAAGGAAGATCACATAGCAGGTGCACCTAGTTCAGACTGAGGAGGGTACCAAAGTCGAAACTGGAGGAGGGATCTGCAGCTCTAGAGATATCTGTACTTCAGGGAAATATGGGAGCTGTCAGCTGGTGGAGACGAAGGGCAGCCGTGACCGTGAACAAAATGGCCAGGAGGAAGGCATCGTGTGTGAAGCGGGCTAAGGACCGAATTGTGAAAGACCCCAAACCACCCAGCCTTCCATCCCCTAAGATATCTGTCTTTGCCTTCGCTGGCCCTTTCGCCCGTCCCTGATCCCTCAGAGAGACCCTCTGCGGAATACGCCCTCGCCCAGGGTCGCGGAGCAGCGCACTAACATCCTGTCGCTTCGGGACAGTCTTCCGGCTCTCAGCCTCCCCAAGCAAGGCGGGGTTAAGCTCGACCCAGGCGCTTCCCGGCTGCCAGGAGACAGCGCCGGACGCGCCAGCCCTGCGTGATGACGTCAGCGCGCCGCGCGCGCCGAGGGAGGAGCGGGCGCCGTGGGCCGGCTGGCGCGGGGGCTCCGGTAATACGGGCTGGGCGGGGGAGAGGAAGGGGCGGGGCAGGGAGCCCGCCAGAGTGCGGGGTCGCGGTCCGGACCCGGAGCACGAGCCCTAGAGCCTCTCAGCACTCGTCGCTTCTCCTAGCAGACCCCACCCGGCCTGGCGATGGAGTTTCCGGACCTCGGGGCTCACTGTTCGGAGCCGAGCTGTCAGCGCTTGGGTGAGGGGCGGAGCGTGCGGGGGGCGCGGCCCAGCGGAAAGGGACTTTGAACCGCAGGTGGGGAGGGAAGGGTGGGTTCCCAGGCTGGCAATGCCGGGGGGCGGGGCTTGAAGTTGGGGGGGGGTCGGGGCAGAGGGGGCGGGGCCAAGGAGGTAATGGACTTGGGAAGGGGCGGTGTGTCGCAAATAGGATGGTGTTTTCCTTCCGCTGAGTGGAAGGCTTGAGTGAGAGAGAAGGACATCGAGGTCCCCCTGTACCTGCAATCCGACCAACTCTCTGCAGATTTTCTGCCGCTTAAGTGTGATGCCTGCTTAGGCATCTTCTGCGCAGACCATGTGGCCTACGCCCAGCATCACTGTGGATCTGCTTACCAAAAGGTGAGGGGGCGATCCTCAGGGTGAAAACGGGCAGATGGAGAATGCGTGCAGAATCCCCCAAATCCGTGTCTTACATTTCTTCTCCCTTTTGTCTTTCTGAGGCTGTCAGTGCTGGGAAACACTGTTTTTTTGAGTGTTTGTGTTGGGTCCTATCCAAGTTCTTTCAGGACCAGAGATTTGTTGGACTGGGGTGGGCCACACACTGACCCTTGCTCCTTGACTATAGGATATCCAGGTACCTGTGTGCCCTCTCTGTAATGTGCCTGTGCCTGTGGCCAGAGGGGAGCCCCCTGACCGTGCTGTGGGAGAGCACATTGACAGAGACTGTCGCTCTGATCCAGCACAGCAAAAACGTAAGGTAAACATTGTAGGGGTCGGAACTACGGATGCCTGGAAACCCAAACAGCTAGTCAGAGTCTCAGCAGGGACAACCTTCTCACTTCACCTCAGATCTTTACCAATAAGTGTGAGCGCACTGGCTGCCGGCAGCGAGAAATGATGAAACTGACCTGTGAACGGTGTAGCCGAAACTTCTGCATCAAGCACCGGCACCCACTGGACCATGATTGCTCTGGGGAGGGGCACCCAACCAGCCGGGCAGGGTAATTGCAGCCAAGTCTTCTACTTGCCTTTGGGACTATTGCATTCTTTTGGAACTGACTCAAGCTCTGTCGTTACAAATTGGGGAGCTTCAACCATATCCCTGTCGGCTAGGGGAGTCTTTTAGCTTCCTTTTCAAGTGCATGTTTTTCCAGAATTCCCCTCCTGAATTCCTGGGTAAGGCTGGTTCTTGGAGACATGCCAACAATATCTTTCCCTACAGACTTGCTGCCATCTCCAGAGCACAAAATATGGCTTCTACAAGCACTGTCCCCAGCCCAAGTCGAACCATTCCTTCCTGTCCCTCTCCCAGCAGGTAGGCCTGCCCGTTTCCCTGCTCCCTGTTTTTCCCTTTCACACCTCTGACCTCCACCTCTTCAATGTTTGGTCATAGAGCCACAACCCAGTCTCCATCCTGGACAGCCCCTCCAGTGATTGCTTTGCAGAATGGCCTGGTGAGTTGGGCAGAGGTTGGATGGACAGAAACAAACACACAGAGAGTGAAGTCCAAGGACACTGGTCTTCTTTCTCCCTTTGCAGAGTGAGGATGAAGCTCTGCAGCGGGCCCTGGAAATGTCCCTGGCAGAGACCAAACCCCAGGTTCCAAGGTATGCTACCCTCTTGAGAAAGGGCAAGCTGTGGGCAAGGGTTTGATCTGGAGGGAGGTAGGTGGGACCACTCTGACACAATGCAAGATAATTGCTGGCAACTTGGGCTCAAAATTAAGATGAACTGTATCATCCTTGACAAGTTATTTAACCCATGGAGCCTTCATTTCCTCTATAAAAACGGGGACAATACTAACACCCACCTTGTAGTGTTGCTATGAAGATTGAGATAATCCCCAGCAGTGCTCGGCACCGTGAGGCCCGACACACACAGAGCAGATGTTCAAATTTTAGATCCTACCATCATCCAACTTAAACTGTTCCTCCCTCCCTCCCAGTTGTCAGGAGGAAGAAGACCTAGCTTTAGCACAAGCACTGTCAGCCAGTGAGGCAGAATACCAGCAGCAGCAGGTATGAGGCTGGGGTGAAGATGGGTGCTGCAGTGGGAGGGAGGAAGAAGTCAGGGATGGGGGTTCTTCTGAGTGGTGCAGAGTTTTGGAATGGTGGTTGTCCTTTGGTTTTCAGTATGACTCCAGCCTGTGCTGAGCTCTGAAATGAGGGTCGTCCCCTCATTTCCTTGACGTTGCACCCTGTCTTCCCTTCCTTCCCCTCTCCTTGCTCCAGGCCCAGAGCCGCAGCTCGAAGCCATCCAACTGCAGCCTGTGCTAGGGCCCTGGGCTTGGGGAGGGAGGTTCACCTGAGGAGGACTGTGGCCCTCACACCTCTAGGGTACACAGGGAGAGGCGGCCCGGAGTAGCCTGGAGGGCAGAGACAAGCGAGAGTGATGTGGAGGTCGCCCTGGGAGCCTCTGGAAGGCCTTGCTAGTGTTCCAGCTGCATGGGAGAGAGCAGCTAGCAACTGTTGCCTGGTTGGGCCCTCGGTGGATGCTGGCCAGGCCCTGCTCTCAGTCCTATCATCATGTCATCTCCCTTTTGCTGGAGCTGCCCTGACATGGAGTGGGCAGGAAGGGTCCTGGAGAAAATAAAGGATCTTGGCAGTTGATAGGATATACAAGTGGTGTGTTTCTCTCTCCTCTCTAACCTCAAACAGAAAAGCCGCATCAACAGTGCTCACCTGACATACGGGTAGAGGCCCACTGCAGTACCCCACCCCACAAAGCCACAGTGATCCTCACACAGGCCACATTTTTATTTCCCCAAAAGGTGTTTTTCTGAAAGGTCCCTTTCCCTTACTATAGCTAGCACCGCACCCCAAGACCAGGATGAAATAAGCTAGGGAAGGGGCGTACATCTTATTCCCTTCTGGGTTAGTCTTTGAGAGGGAAGTGGCCAAACTTTTGTCATCGTTCCATGGTCTGAGGCATAGTGTCTTCAGAGGTTTCTTCCTGTCCCTGCTGCTGCAGCTGCCACATGTCAGCATACACCCCACCTCGGGACAACAGAGCCTCATGCCTGGGGTGAGGAGGAAAGTGAGTCCCAACCATCAGTTTTACCCCAAGGGTCCTTGCCGCCAGCCCGCAGAGAGGATGGGATGGGCAAGGGAGGTCCCCTCCAGAAGCCTCTGGGACTTCACGCCCCCTTTCCTGGAGCTCTCAATTCAGAAGACCTGTCCTTTTGATCTATGTCTCTTACCGTCCCCTCTCCACGATGCAGCCATCCTTGATGACGAGGATCTGGTCAGCATTGACCACAGTTGAGAGCCTGAGAAGTCAAAGATCAGTTGCCTACTACCCCACCCAAAGCGGCCACACTGCCAGCCGCCCCAGGCCTGTAGTCCTGTACCTGTGTGCCACTACGATGGTAGTGCGGTTGGCACAGACTTTGGCCAGAGAAGCCTGGATGGCCCTCTCATTAGATGTATCCAGCGCTGACGTTGCCTGTAGAGAGGGTCCAGGTAAAACTGTTCCTGCCACTCAAAACCCCAATGGAAGGAGGAGGCAGGCTGCTGGCTGAGGCCTCAAGAATATACAAGAGCCTTGTTTGGGCTTGAGAACTGTAAAGTGTGTTTTGTGAGACGTGGATTCATGATATCTGTTCTAGGTGGGGACAGTGCCCAGCAGGAATGGCTTGAGCATACATAAGGGAGGAAGGAGGGGAGGAGACCCAGGGCGCACCTCATCCAGCAGAATGATGTCCGGAGCCTTGAGGATGGTGCGGGCAATGGCGACGCGCTGCTTCTCCCCACCGCTCAGCTTCAGTCCCCGCTCACCCACCTGTGTCCTGTACCCTGTGGATATTACCCACCACACGTTTCTTACGTGGAAGAAACAAGAAACGGAGGGAACAGGGGTCAGAGATTAACAGGACAACACCAGGAGGGGAGGGGACTCTCTGCAAAGGAATCTTACCTTCAGGGAAAGCCATAATGGCATCATGGATGCCTGCAGCCTGAGCAGCAGCCTCCACTTCATCATTCCCAGCTGTGACACGGCCGTAACGGATATTGTCAGCGATGGTGTCATTAAAGAGAACAGTATCTTGGGGCACAACTCCAATGTGAGACCGGAGAGAGGCCTGGGTCACCTAGGGCCAAAAGACCACACAATCTGCCTTGTGAGATACCCCCAGGGCCTGGGAGGTAGGGTGGGCTGGCCAGAAGCACATGGGATAAGAGGCCCTGTTAAGAATCCCACCATCACTGCCCCAGACCTTAGCCGTGTGGGCAAATCACTCCTCTGTGTTTCCCCATCTTCTCTTCCTGCTTCACCAGATTGCTGCCAATGTTTGGTTTGGTTTTGGGATAGAGTCTCACTCTGTCACCCAGGCTGGATTGCTGTGGCAAAATCTCGGCTCACTGCAGCCTTGACCTCCTGGGCTCACGCAATCCTTCCACCTCAGCTTCCTGAGTAGCTAAGACCACAGGTGCTTGCCACTATGTCAAGCTAATTTTTAATTTTTTGTTGAGATGGGGTTGTCGGGATATGCTGCCCAGCCTGGTCTCAAAATCCTGGACTCAAATGATCCTGCTGCCTTGACCTCCCAAAGTGTTGGGATTACGGGTGTAAGCCACCACACTTGGCTACAGAAGATCTTTGTACCTTTGTTTTTGTGTGTGTGTGTTTGTTTTTTGTTTTGAGACAGGGCATTGCTCTGTCACCTAGGCTGGAGTGCAGTGGCATGATCACAGCTCACTACAGCCTCCTGGTGGGACTACATGTGTGCGCCAGCATGGCCAGCTAATTTTTGTATTTTTTGTAGAGAGGGTGTTGTGCCATGTTGCCCAGGCTGGTCTTGAACTCCTGGGCTCAAGTGATCCACCTGCCTCGGCCTCCCAAAGTGCTGAGATTACAGGCATGAGCCACCTTTGTAGCTTTTATGGCACCATACAAATCCTTCATAGGACTACTTTACTTGTGTGACTGTAGGTTATATCATGCTAGAATGGCCCTATTTTGTTACAAGGGTGACATCTACTCTCTCTGGACACCCAGCCCTTATCATTCCTCCACACACAGACCCCTAAACTACAGTCTTCTCCTGAGCAACCTTACCTGTGAAATGTCCTGCCCGTCTATTCGGATGCAGCCAGAGCTGATGTCATAGAAGCGAAACAGCAGGCGCAAAATTGTGCTCTTCCCTGCCCCAGATGGGCCCACCTGTTGCAATGGAAACAGTGGAAAAAATCTCAGGGCCACTGGCTTTTTTTTCTTTTTTTTTGAGATCAAATCTCACTGTCACCCAGGCTGGAGTGCAATGGCACAATCTCAGCTCACTGGAACCTCCGACTCCCAGGTTCAAGTGATTCTCCTGCCTCAGCCTCCCGAGTAGTGGGATTATAGGCGCTCACCACCACGCCCAGCTAATTTTTGCATTTTTAGTAGAGATGGGGTTTCACCATGTTGGTCAGGCTGGTCTCAAGCTCCTGACCTTAGGTGATCTGGCCACTTAAGCCTCCCAAAGTCCTGGGATTACAGGCGTGTGCCACCACACCCGGCTGAGGCCCACTGGCTTTTAAGGTTCCCTCTCCAAGAGGTCACCGATGTCCGTGGAGGCTGCACCATTCAATCCTGTTGCCTGTCGTGACTGGGCTCTCTGACTCCACACCCTGGGTCACGAGCTACCATGGGCACTGAATGAGGGAAGCTTGAGGCATCTGGGCCAAGTGGCTGAGTCTCCTCTCACCAGGGCCAGTGTCTGTCCAGGCATCACAGTGAAAGACACGTCCTGCAGAGTCTCCCGCCTACAAGGAAGGGTGGTTGCTCAGCAGGCGCCTTCCATCACCAGAGCTGCTAGTAGGCCCTGCCCCTCCCCTGCCCAGGCTCTTTTCCAAAAGCAGGGATTCAGAGCAGTGAGAGGCAGGAAGGCAGTGTGCAGAAAAGCACAGAAAAGCAAAGGAAGGCCTCACCCATCGGCGTAGCTGAAGTGCACGTTCTCAAACTCAATTCGGCCCTTCTGAAAGCGAAGGGGCCCTGCTCCAGGAAGGTCCTTCACCTGGAAGGGCACCACCCATGTGTGCTGAGGTTCTCAGCTTTGTATTTTCCAAGCACAAGAAACACCACACAGCTCCTCCTTCCCCAAATCCTACTCCTCTCCCTTCACTCACTTCTGTCTCCTCTTTAAGCAAGTCAAACATGTTCTCCATGTCAATGAAGTTGGTCTGGATCATCCTGCAAAAAGGTGCTGGTTAGGACTTCTCTGAGTAGCCAGGAAATAGTAATGTGCCCTGGACAGGTGAGGGCCAGGGCTCAGATTACCTGTAGTAGGTGCCAAACCAATTGAGGGGCATGTACAGCTGGATGATGTAGGTACCAAAGAGCACATAGTCCCCAACCTGTGGCGATCAAGGAAGCGGACCACGTCACGGGAGGCCTGCAGGCTGCTCTTCTTGTGTCACCCTGCCCACTTCCTAGCCAAGAGCCTGGTGGCCCAGACACAGGCCCCAGGCCCCCTTTTCCTTGTGCCCCACTCTCTCATCCAAGATCCTGCCTCACCTGTAGTTTCTGCTCACTGACAAAGTATGCACAAAGCAGGGAGCCGGCGAGGAGCCCAAGCCCAATCACCAGGTTCTGGGTCTGATTTAGTAAAACCAGTGAAGCGCTGGACTTCCACTCCAAACCCTGAGGGCAATAACACAGGAAGAGGAATGTCCTATACACGATGGCCATCAGTGAGTCCAAACCTGGGCCCAGGCCCCTTCCACCCCAACACTCGACTATTACTCCTGGCCCTGAAAATTCTACCAGGCCAGGGCATTATTCTCTGGAGGCCTCAAACTAGCATCCTCACCTGATATTTGATGATGGCCTCTCGATAGCGTTCCACTTCATAACTCTCGGCGTTGTAATACTTCACCTGATGAATTCAAACCAAAATTATTTGGTATGGGCACAACACATGGCACTTGGGTCATTCCCCCCAACTCTCAGTCCTCCTTCCTTATTTCAAACATCACACAAACATCACACCCCCAGCTCTCTGTCAGCCCCAGTGGTCCTAGCCACACTCCTCCACATCTCCACACCTTACACCACTGCCACTGGGGCCTCTGTTACCGTCTCAAAGTTTAGCAGAGAGTCCACTGCTCGTGCCCGGGTAGCATTTTCCTGTGTGTTCATAGCGCGGCGAAACTTGGTTCTCCACTCAGTGACCACAATGGTCAGGGCTGGCGGGTGACAGGATGGGGAACAGAATAGGACATCATCCCCAAAAGCAGAGACCAAATGTCAACGTCCACTACCTGCCATGTACACACTAAACCTATGCTCAAGCCCAGAGACCCAGATTCCACAGGGAGGCATCTCTGCAACCTGCACAAAGCCTCATGTGTAGAAAACGCTTTTGGTAAACAAATGAAAGCAAGCTGCATCTTGTTACACAAATGAAGCTTCCTTGACCTGTGTCCACAGTGCAGACTTAACGTGACAAGAATGTCCTTCCCCAGCCCCCTCAGCTAGATTGAGCTAAGGTTTGATTTGATAGAAGAGACCCGCCCATCACATGAGGAGCACCAGGAGCCCGTTCAAGTCCACCAATCCAACACCTCCCATAGGTGGGTCACTTGAGTGGGGACAGAGCTCATGGCCAAGGGAGTCTCTGGATAGTTCACGGAGATGGTGTCACCCAGCAGCACTCACTGAGGTAAAGACTCATGCACAGGAACACAATGAGGCCAAACCAGGCGTTGAAGAACATGCTGAAGTAGATGATGCCAATGACGATGTCAGCCAGCGTGGGGATGACATTGAACACCAGGTAGCTAGGAGGGCAGGTCAAGTGAATAAGAAAGGTTTGGGGGCTTAAACCCAGCAACCCTGCCTCTAGACATTTCAGGGTAGTGTTTTATTTTCAAGCAACAGACTGGAACCAGTCTTAATTGATTCTACCCTCAAGAGGTGGGTGGCTAAATCAACCATGCCCAAACTACAGAATTCTCTGTATCAATTACAATGAATGAAGGAGACCTTCAGGCATGAAAGAAAAACATATCTCCATAATGTTCTGGTAATAAGCAACTCTGAGAATGATGGCTATGTCACAATACCATTTGTTTTAGCAAAAACCTCCACGATACCATATTAGTTATGTGAGTCTGCATATATAGTATGTATGTAAAAATGCAAAAAAGCAGAACCCAGCCGGGCACGATGGCTCACAGCTGTAGTCCCAGCACTTTGGAAGGCCAGGTGGGCAGATCACGAGGCCAGGAGTTCAAGGCCAGCCTGGCCAACATGGTGAAACCCCGTCTCTACTAAAAATACAACAATTAGCCAGGCACGTTGGTGCACATCCGTAATTCCAGCTATTCAGGAGGCTGAGGCAGGAGAATTGCTTGAACTTGGGAGGCAGACATTGCAGTGAGCAGAGATTACACCACTGTACTCCAGCTTGGGTGACAGAGCGTGACTCTGTCTCAAAAAAAGAGCAGAACCCAACATACTAAACAGTGGGAAGCTCTGAAGAAGTGAGGGCAGCTCGAAAGAGATTTGCCCTCTGCCTGCATTACCTGAGTTATTAGGAGGGCATGTATACAATAATCCTATGATTTAAAAAACACTAAGGTGGGAGGGGCAGCTCCTCAGGCAAGGTCTGTTCTCTTCCTCCTACAGGCTCCTCTCCCTGCTTCTCTGGCTCCACCCTCCCACATGCCCTTTCCACTGGGGTGGCACCTGAGCAGCCCTGTGACACTGGATGTGCCCCGATCCGCGATCCGCAGCACCTCCCCTGTGCGGCGCCCCAGGTGCCAGCGCAGTGAGAGCTCGTGCAGGTGGGAGAAGATGCGCAGCTCCATCCGCCGAGACGTGAACTGCTGCACCCGGATCCACAAGAAGGTGCGCAGGTTGCTCACGAAGCCTGTAGGGAGCCAGGGGAGGCCTCAGTAGGGCCTGGGAGCTGAGGGATGTCAGCCCAGCACCAGGAAGTGAAAGGTCTGAGAGCACATGGGGGCTGGGGAGGAATGCTGACGGAGGTGGATGGTGAGGGAATGCCTGTGGGAAGGGACTGTACCTAGCAGGGTGAGGGCGGAGTCTCTCATACCTGTACTGCCAGTGCCACCCCCCTGGAGGAACTTGAGGAAGACGTAGCTGGTAACAGTCCAGGCCAGAGAGCTCCAAGGTGCCTTCTCAGTCAGCAAGTTCACTGTGGAGAAAATGGGTCAGAGCCCACTTATGGCACCCAGGACTCTCTTCAGGCAAAATGGCCCCAGGTACCAGCCACAGCCTCTTTCTGACCACCCAGCTCTGTCCCACCTCCCTAGGTAAGGACCACCCCAGCCACCAAACTGATGAAGGACCAGCACACTGAGCTGGTGCTCCTCCTGCTCACCAATGTTCCTATAGAATATAGGCACCAACACGTTGAGTGCCCTTTCCAAACCCATGAGCCCCAGGCAGATGAGCACCACCAGCTGCAGAGCTGGACTCCCTCGAGGCCACAGGTAGCCACTCAGGAGGCGGAGCTTCCTGCCAAAATCTCGCCAGGTAGACTGTTGGGCTGTTGACTGAACCTAGGATGGTGAAACACATAGGAGGGGAGCTCAGAAATCAAGCAAGTGCACTAGCCAGAAACCCATTAGGGAAAAACATATTGGGTTATAGCTCCCAGGTATCTCAGACCCACAAGTGATCCTTGATGGGGTCAGAAAAACTAAGTTGCAAACTGATATTTGGAAAAGAAGCATTTCATTTTGCAGGGAAGGAATGATGACAGGGAATAAAATGAAGAGACTCTAGGATTCAGAAACTGAGGTGAGGCCTGGTGCAGTGGCTCATGCCTGTAATCCCAGCACTTTGGGAGGACGAGGCAGGTGGATCACCTGAGGTCAGGAGTTCAAGACCAGCCTGGCCAACACGATGAAACCCCATCTCTACTAAAAATACAAAAATTAGCTGGGTGTGGTGGTACACACCCGTAATCCCAGCTACTTGGGAGGCTGAGGCACGAGAATTGTTTGAACCCAGGAGGCAGAGGGTGCAGTGAGCCGAGATTGCGCCACTACACTCCAGTCTGGGCGACAGAGCAAGATTCTGTCTTAAAAACAAAAAGAGGCTGGGTGCGGTGGCTCACGCCTATAATCCCAGCACTTTGGGAAGCTGAGGCAGGCGGAACACGAGGTTAAGAGATCAAGACCATCCTGGCCAACGCTGTGAAACCCTGTCTCTACTAAAAATACAAAAATTAGCTGGGCATGGCGGCATGCGCCTGTAGTCCCAGCTACTCAGGAGGCTGAGGCAGGAGAATCGCTTGAACCTGGGAGGCAGAGGTTGCAGTGAGCCGAGATTACGCCACTGCACTCCAGCCTGGTGACAGAGCAAGACCCTGTCTCCAAAAAAAAAAGAAACTGAGGTGTACCTGGCTCCTTTCCACATCTTGGTCCTCTTCATGAACCTGCAATGTATAGGACTGGGGACGAAGTCCAGGGGCCCAGAGACCCAGGACAAACAGCCCTCCAGAGACCACATACCGCAGCACCCACAGGCTAAACTGAACCTAGAAGGAAATATAAGTGGAGAGAGTATCATTGAGAATAAAATTTCATTGTATTACTACTTATAATAGGGCCAGGGACTGGTGTCAGGAACACATGCAGCACTTACAGGCTTAAAAAAAAAAAAAAAAAAAAGCAAAACCACAGTGACTCAGCAAAGGCACACCCCACCAGCTGGCTATCAGCTCCCCGCAGGACTCAGCCCCTCCCTTCTCCCTTTGCTTAGAGGCATCCTAAAGCCTGGAAGCAGTGTGACTGGACAGGCAGTGCTTTCTCCCAGGCCCGGCCTGCAGAGGCTTCCCCCTCCCTACAGAGTCCCTCACCTGCTGGCCCAAGTCCGCCCTTGCCCACCACCACTGTGGGCTGTTCCAAGACACCAGTGCCAAGTTCTCGGCTGCAAACGCCACAGTCCAGAGAAGCAGGAGACCCGGGCTGTGCCTGAACTTGATCCAAATGCCCATTGCCAGACGCTGCCGTGCCTGGCTCCGCTCCACGACGAGCAGCCACAGGCCACAGGCGCCGGCCAGACTCTCCAGCACGGAGGCCAGCAGTAGGTAGCTTGGCAGTGGGGCCCCCCGGGCAGTGCCCACCCGGCCAGCCAGGCCGGCCAGGGGCAGCGCCACCTGAAATGTGGCCAGAAGCAGCTGCAGCACGTAGGGAGAGACGCGAGGGCCGGCCCCCCAAGACAGCGAATCAGTACCAGCGGGCCGCTCCCGGGGTCTGCAGGGAAGAGCCAGCACCAAGGCCAGAGCCCCCAGCGCCATCCGCGTCGAGGGCACCAGCGTGAAGAAGAAGCAGGGGCTCAGGCCATCCTGCATCCAGGCCGGACCCACGGGCCCTTCGGCCTCGCAGTAGTTGCCCACAGTCACCATGGCAATGCGTGGACGCCGGCCAGGGCTAAGGGCACTGCGGGACCAAAGGACGGGACTGATCACTCGGAGAGGGGCGAGGACATCCGGGTGCTCGGCTCACGTAGCCGCTGGGCGCTAAGCTGCGGGGGTCCCGGGAAGGGACGCACGTGGACCAGGCCTCACTGCCCACTCCCCTCGCGCACGCGCCGCCGCCACGCACTCACGCAGGGCACGTACGCCGTCTGAGCCCAGCCCCGCTCGCTCTGGGCCTGGGACCCTTCCGCCGACTGCAGGCCCACGGGAATGCTCGGTTTTGGACTCGCACCGAGCTCCACAGCTGTAGCCCCGCCCACATGACCGCCTCCAGCCCCTACCAGGGTTCCCATTGGCCAAATGTCTCCGAAGGGGGGCGGGGGAAATGGTGCACGCGAGGAATGCAAAATAGAGGGGCAGAGCCGGCTTGTTTACGTGCTCAGAGAGGGAAATCTGACCACCACGTTCGGCTGGAAACCTCCACGGAATCGTGGCTTGGGGCTGGAAACAGACCTCCACAGAACCGGGGGTCGGAAGCTGCCCTTCCGCCAGCCGCCTAGCTCAGCGTATCTGAGCAACGGCCTAAACATAACTTTCTTCTAGACCCCGGCCGAGTCCATCCCATTTCTCTTGTTCCCAGGATTCTAACCGCGCGAGACAAGAAGAAGTCTGGTCAAACTCCCTTTTTATTAAGGGTTATCAAGCTGTACACGGTCCGTACCCTGCTCCGCTCCGAGTTCGGGCAGCGCAATTCACCACTCTCCCAAAGCCGGACCACAGCTGGGTGAGGGGTGGGACAGAGTAGGAGCAGTCCCAGCATGCAGTGCAGCAGCCCAAAGCCTCGGGCGAGGCATCGCCCTTCATCCCCCTCCAGGGGACAGCGAGATGCGGGCCAGAGCTCTCTTGCTGGGACGTACACAGCTGAGGTCACCCTCCAGCCCGGTATGTCCCATGTGCAGGTGATGGGGGGTACGATAAGCAGCAATGAGGGCCCAGGAAGACCTTAGTCTCCTGGGGGCCCATCCTAAAAGTTGGAAAGGGCAGCAAAGTATTTCCATCCTGCTCCTACAATTTAGAAACCTTCTTTCTTAGTGTCAAAAGATAGCGTTGAGTGGAGCTGGAAGCTAGGGCCTTCACCCCAACGCAAAGCAAAAGCCGAACGGAATGGGAGCAAGCAAACAGAACAGGAGCAAGCAGCACACACAGGCCAGTGATGTGCAGGAAGCGGAGAGAGGTGAGCCGGTTGCAGCACTGGGCGAGAACTGCGGGTGAGGTAAGGGCCACAGCCTGACCTGCTCATCTATTGAGGGGGCTAGGGAAGGTTGCAGGGGTTGAGGGTCCAGGCCCAACCTCCCCACTCCACAGTTGGCACAGGTTCTCCCTGCTTGGCAGCTTCTGTGGTGGGCAGCCCTCTGGAGACTTGCAGGGGTAGGTGTAAAGGTGGCAGTACTGGGGCTGGGCTGGGGACCGGTTTCTAGCACCACACTCTGAGCCAAGGGGGTCCTGGGGATGAGGCTAGAGTCCTGTGTGCCCTCGGTTCCTAGGCCCCAAATTCCTCTCCTGGGGCTGTGGCAAGCGCCCAGTGTTGGCACCTCCATTGGCCAGGCACAGACACACAAACACCACACACGTGGGGCCAGGCAACACTCAGAGGAGCCCTCCCATGGCGGAAAGACGGGATGGGATGGCAGGGCAGCGGTGGCCTCCATCCTGGGCCATAGGAACCCTGCTCAGCTTTGTCTATACCTGTGGAGAGAAAGGGTTGGTAACAGAGATAGTCTTCAGCTACTGGTTGATACCTGCTAGCCCCATAGAAACCTAGAGATAAAGGGACAGGAAAGGTTGATTCCTGGGGAGGTAAGGAAAGGAAAAACCAAGCCCTGCAGAGCAGCTGAGAAAAGAAGGGGTAGTGTATTTTGGAGGGGAGGGTACAGAATCTCTGCGTGGGGGTGGGGCATACCTTCCTTCCCCTGAAAGGCTGTTACCTCACCCTGTAAGTTACTACTTCTGGCACTTGTTCCTAGGCCCTGGGGCCCTTACCTTGTGCACCTGAGGGGGTAGCTCATCCTCCGAGCCCTCTTCGGGCACGGGCTCAGGGTGCCTTGATGCCGACTGCCCATCTTCCGCCCACCCTCCAAGAGGCAGCCGAGAGAAATGAGAGGGAGCCCGGGGCACTGTGCCAGGATCTGGAGACAAGTAAGAGTAAGTATACTCACAGAAGGAACACAAGAATGAGGAACAGGCTGGGGGCTGCTTGGGGGGGTGAGTCTTTGGGCCTGGTCCCTCAGACCACTTTCCTCCCCATGAGAGGCCCTGGAAGAACTACTCTTCCCTGCAGCCTGTTTCCTTCTATACCCCCAACTAGATACCTGTGATGCCACCGTAGCGCCTCTGGAAGCCCCCGTGCAGGGCGGTGGTCTCGGGAGCTCCAGGCCGGGGTGCTGCACAGGGATAGCTGGCAGAGCGAGGGATAGACTGGGGGGCCCGGGCGCCCTCGCCCCCTTCATCAGGGGCACTTTCTCCACTCTCATCACTCTCCCGGCGGTGCCATACATGCCGCTCAGGTTCGGCCTGGGCCTGCTGCTTGTGGAGCTGGAGAAATGGGGGGCTCATTAGTGGGGGACAGAAGGATGTCCATCTGAAACAGCTGCCCTCCAACCTGCTATCAGTCAGTTCCTGCTTTATCCCTTCCCTGAGAATCCTTGCCTCAGAGCACCTATTATGTTAATAGTGTGTAATATACCTCTCATCTTTGCAGGTTACATTCACAGCAGATCCCCCGAAGAAGCTTGTGTTGTAATGGCCCTCATTTTACCTATTCATTTGATTCAAGAACAAACCGACTGATGGTCTAAGGGCCAGGCACTCTTTTAGGTGTGCGGAGACAGCAGTGAACAAAACAGACAGAAATGCCAGCCCTTGTGAGGCTTATATACTGGTAGAGGGGATATAGAATAAGTAAATAAATAAGGAAAAAGCACGGTATGTCACATGGTGCTAAATGCTATGGAGAAAACTAAGACAGGAAGACTCAGAAGGGTAGGCAAGGAAGCCTACTGAGAGTGATCAGAGAAAGTCTCAGGGAAACGGCAGCTGCAGAGACCTGCGAAGAAGAAGGAGGAGGCCATCTGGATATCCCAGGGAAGTGGATTCTAGGCAGGGGAAACTGCAAGCGTGTGAAGGCCCTGGATGAGAGCACGCTTAGCTAAAAAGAATATTAAGAAAGTAGATACGGGATTGGGGGTGGCAGAGCAGGTAAATGGCAGAGAAGGGTTTGGAACCCCCGTCTTACTTCTCCGCATCTAAACCCTCCACTCTGTTTTTCAGCTGCGTACTCACCTGGTGCATATAGAGGGCATGCAGGCTCATCTCTGTGGACGCGTATTCCGACAGCATCAGGCTCTGCAGCTGTCCTTCCCACACGCTGCTCCCGGAGCTGGCTGTCCTGGCATCCACCCTGTCTCTCCCAGTACAGACAGACAGCAGCTGTGAACTTTTCCAAGACCCACACAAGCTGCTGAGGGCTGCCATGCCCTCCCATCTTGGCCCCCATTTACTCACCCAGAGCCTGTCATGGTGCTGTGCGCCCGGCCTGTGGGCGCCTGCACGGGTTGCAGCGGGGAGAAGGAGCGCAGGGCAGAGGCCACTTCAGCCCTGTGCCTGGAGCCCTGCAGGTCTCTGGGCAGTGGAGGGCCCCGGCAGGATGAGCCAGCTACTACATTTGCAATAAGGCTCAGGGGCTATGAAAGAAAGAGGTAGGTAGAATTCTTAAGGAACGAAAAAGGCCTCCGGGGTCCCGTAGTATTCTGTATCTCAGGCCCCAGTGGTGCATACTGAAGAGACAGAAGGAAGCCTTCCACCCCATGCCCGGTCCTCAACTCCCAGCTCCTGAAGTCCACTCTGCCCATCATCTCCCAGGCCCCAGGAACACACCTCAGACTCAGATTGTAAGGACTGGATAGACGTAAAGAGGGCATTTTCAGGGAGCAGACCCCCTTGGGCGAGGCTAGCAGCTGCTCCATCCCGCTGAACCTGCTCCTTGAGGAAGCCTAGGAAGGCTGTGCTCTCACGCGGTGGCTGCCAGCCAGGGTTGGTGATGGCAAAGTGCATGAGTGACAACTCTGTCTTTCCATCCTCGGCTTGCTGGTACACTGAGGCCTCTGTCTGCCCAGCAGACAGCCACTGCACAAGGAAGAGCAGAGTAAGCAGGACTGTTCTCTGCCAGGAGCCTTCCTGCACCTTTCCTGTTAGTGGAGAGGCCTTACCCTTGGAGGATGGAAACCACAGTGCATTGTCAATCTTTCCCAGGGGCCCTGGTGCCCCCCACCCCAGGCGGGGCCGCATGCTGAGCAGTTACTTGTGTTGTGCCTTTCTTAAGGGAGCTTGGCCAAGGGTGCAAATTGGCTGAAATCCAGCCCAGGCTCCCAAGCAGTGTGCCCCGGTATAGGATTGCCTTTGTGTAACTCAGAAGAGGTGTCTTTTTGCGGTTTTCCCAAAGACACTGTATGTTCCAGCATTATCCCTGGCCACCTGGCTCCCCCCTCTCCCAGTACCTGGGGATGACCATGCTGGCGAACATCCATCTGAGCAAAGGAGCAGGTATCTCCCACACCAACGACCTCCACGGTGAAGTTTCGGAAGAAGTCTATAATCTCCAGGGCCCGTGGGCGCAGGCAGAAGATGAGGATGAGGGGTGTGACAATGGGGCTCAGCAACTCTTCCAAAATGAACACCTAAAAGGGCGGGACCAAGGTCACAAGCGAGCAGGAGAGAGCCCAGCCCTCACCACCAAGCTACCAGCCAGTCTCTAGCAGGCCCTAACTCCAACTCCACTCACTGCCTTGTACTGGAAGAGCTGGGCAAACTCGTCCCGGGTCTGTGAGCGGTGGGCATTACCCTGCCAGTGGTCAGGCATGTAGTGGATGTGAGCGAGGATCACGCGGAGCAGCTGCTCAGGGCAGAACACCATGTGCTGGTCCGGGATAAAGGACCTAGTGGGATCAGGGTCATGGTGAGATGTAAGCGTTTCCCAGGAATGCTAGATGGCTTGCTCCCCACCGCGGCCCTGGCCCACCTGCACACGGTCACGGTGACCCCCAGGAGTGTGACGGTGGTCAGGACGTGTTCCACAGCCAACACATCTTCGTCATAAATGGTGAGCGCAATAAGCACAGCCAGGATGGAGCCAGCGAAGAAGGCTCCATTCTTGGCCAGCAGTGTCAAAAGAGGTGACAAGAAGCAATTCATATACTTGGAGGCGGGCTTGTAGCCACGGTTGAGGCGGGACTGCAGCTCGTGCTCCAGCTCGTTGAAGTGGCGGAGGTAGCAGCGGCCATAGAGTGACCAGCAGCGTGCTCCCAGGGCCCCCGGCTCCCGCTTCAGCACCTCAGCATAGCTGAAGAAGGCATAGAGGATTTGCCATATGAGGATGAGGGGGCACAGCAGGAAGTTAGCGATGCCAATCCACAGGATGCGGTTGCTGAGGCGCTGGGCCAGCTCTAGCCGTTGCCCCCCACGTTTGTACTCGGCCTTGAGGCTCCATTCATTGAGAAACAGAGAGCCAGGTCCCCAGAAGAGGATCAGCTCAAAATTGTACTTGAGGCCACGGGTGAAGAAGACGGCCTCCCCGAGGCCAGGCAGGCGGAAGCGCAGAGGCAGGAGGGATTTGTTAACCAGTGCCACCATGTAGTTCTGGAAACGGAGGATGCGGTGGTAGATGTCCAGTTCTGTCAGCTCACGTTTGTGGATGCAGATCTGGTGCTCCTTCTGAGTCTGCACGATCCGGGCCTGCACTTCCTGCCACGTGCAATACGGAAGGGCAGACTGCAGGGTGAGGTGGGGAAGAGACAAAGTATGGAAGGTGGAGTTGTTGCCTCGACCCCTTTGCCCTGTATTAGAAGTGAGGTTCAGGGGTTGTGAGCTTAAGAGACACTTCCTGACCTGCCAATGACAGATAAGGACAACTGATGCCCAGGTATACACCCATACCTCCCAATACATCTTAGACTATGGGCTAAGTGCCCAACTTCCCAGTCTTACCATAGGGATGCGCAGAGCATGCAGGTAGAAGGAGTGGATCTCCCAGTAGCAGCAAATGTTATAGATGAACTTGATAAGCCGGTGGATCCAGAAGACACCAGCAATGAACAGGATGGTGATAAGGGAGCCATTTTCCTGAATCCTGGTGGGAAAAAAGAAGGGGAGGAGAGGTGGCCCTTGAGGAAGGAGTCTTGGCAGAGACGCTGCTATCCTGAAGTATTTTTGCAAGACTGAGCTTGAGTCAGTTCTGGAGTATGAGTTGCTGCCTCAGACTCCACTCTATTACCCACCTGCTAGCAGAACTCAAGGCTATGGTGTCCTCTTGACTTGCAGCCCTTACCTGGCACTACAGACCTGAGCAGGCAAAAAGGCGTCTGGCAGAGTGACCTTGACAGGTTCAGTAGGGTGAAGACTGTGGTTCACCATCTTGTTGGCAAATAGGATGTCATAGTCCACGCAGCTGACCAGGAAGGTAGTGAAGGCAACCACAAAGAGGAACTGCCTGGAGAGTTGGAAAGAAGGAGTGCAGTCTGAGAGCCAGAGAGGACCCAGTGAAACCCAGTGGAAAGAGAAGAGTCTGGAGGTAGCAGAACAAGACTGGGAACTGGAAGGGCCTGGAGAACTCCCAGTGGGCCCTCTCTGCTCCTCAGCCCCACAGAACTGTCTCAGGCCCACTCTTTGCTCTTAGCCTCAGCTGCCACAGCTGCAGCCTGCTTTCCTCACCTCATGGTAACCTCAGCCACCACTTCTGGACTCTTGAAGGTTTCATCCTGTGGGTCTCTGATCTCCAGTCCCTGATTGCCTTTTGAGGTTGTAGTTAAAAGCCCTTGGGGGAGTTTTCTGATTGAAGGAGGGCTTCTTAGCCCCTTCCCCTTTGGCAATGCTATATGGCTTCTCTCTCCCAGGAGGCTCTCTGCCTAGGAGCAGGCCATGGTACAGCCAAGGCAGAACAGAGGCTTTTCTCTGTGGCTGGCATCTCTGAGACCTCCTGACTGAACAATGTAATTTCCACTGGAGCGTTGAGATGATCAAGGTCAAGACCTGAGTTCTTTTTTCTTTTCCTTTTTTTTTTTTTTTTTTTTGAGAGAGAATCTCACTCCGTCACCTGGGCTGGAGTGCAGTGGCACAATCTCAGCTCACTGCAACCTCCACCTCCCAGGTTCAAGTGATTCTTGTGCCTCAGCCTCCCAAGTAGCTGGGACTACAGGCGTGCGCTACCACACGCCTGGCTAATTTTTGTATTTTTAGGGCCTCCCAAAGTGCTGGGATTATAGGTGTGAGCTGCCGCGCCCAACCAAGGCCTGGGTTCTCTTCATGGAAGAGATAAGCCTTGGAAAGCTTTTCTTGTGAGAAAGCTTGGCCGGGCATGGTGGCTCATGCCTGTAATCCCTGCACTTTGGGAGGCCGAGGTAGGTGAATAACCTAACCTGAGGTCAGGAGTTCGAGACCAGCCTGGCCAACTTGGTGAACTCCCATCTCTACTAAAAATACAAAAACAATTAGCCAGGCATGGTGGCACATACCTGTTGTCCCAGCTACTAAGGAGGCTGAGGCAGGAGAATCACTTGAACCTGGGAGGCAGAGACTGCACCGAGCCAAGATCGCACCACTGCACTCCTGCCTGGGCGACAGAGTGAGACTCACTCCATCTCAAAAAAAAAGAAAGGTGAAGCTGTAAGTTTTGGTGCCACACCCAGTCCCTGAACTACAGAGGTTTACAAAGTTTTAGCCTAGGACTGAGTTGTACTGGCAGGTTGGGCCAGGTGTGAGTGCAAGGAGAGGAAAGACTAAGACGTATTCTTTCACCACATCATCTGTCCCTTCTTATACTTACATGAGCTCAAAGATCTCCCCGATGAGCATACATGTGAAGCCATTCTTCTGGTGCAGATTATAAACGTATAATTGTTAAGAAAAAGTGGTCAGTAAAGATAGCAGGTAAGAGCACAGACTTTGGTATCAACACACTCAAGCTTAAGTCCTGGCTCTGTGACTTTCTAGCTGTGTGACTTTACCAAGTTACTTAACCTCTCAACTTTTGTCTGTCCACAGTGGCACATTAGGAATGAATAACACTTATCTCATAGGAGTATTAGGTCTGAGATAATGCATGTAAAGTATTTAACACAGAGCTGACACAGAATGAGTCAAAAGATGTTACTTTTTACGATTATTAACATCCCATCAAAAATGAGGCTCGGCTGGGTGTGGTGGCTCACGCCTGTAATCCTAACACTTTGGGAGGCCGAGGGGAGTGGATCACTTGAGGTCAGGAGGTTCAAGACCAGCCTTGCCAACAATGGTGAAACCCTGTCTCTATGAAAAATACAAAAAATAGCCAGGCATCGTGGTAGGTGCCTGTAATCCCAGCTACGTGGGAGAGTGAGTGATGCAGGAGAATCGCTTGAACCCGGCAGGTGGAGGTTGCAGTGAGCTGAGATTGCCCCTGGACTCTAGCAGCAACAGAGACTCCATCTCAAAAAAAAAAAAAAAAAAAATGGAGGCTTACCCTTAGAAAGGCTCCACAAATTAACACCACAAAGTAGACACGGGCACACGGATCTTGGTAAATGTGGGCTATCATTACTTAACGATGATTTTACCAGCCTCTTTCAGCCTCAGGATGAGCTCCATTCCCCATTCCAGGTATTAGAGTCAAACCTACCCCCACCTTCCACCAGAGACCCGGCTTAGAGAGACATTAACGGTCCCAGAGCTCCAACTCAGAAACACAAAGGATATTCGAGAGAAGAAGAGGTCAAGGTTTTCAATATGGTGCCACGGTGCTGTGGGATAGGAACAGAGATGTCAGAGCTCTGGGAGAACACATGCCCCTTGCTCCCTCCATGGTCTTCCATCAGCTCTCCCTATGGCTGTCATGTCCAAGAACTCACACTTGCTCCCCTCAGCGACGTGCACCAACAGGTCCTCCTCCCCTGGGGGTGAATCACTGTAGGAGGCCTCTAGGCGCTGGTATTCAGTGTCAAACTGCGCCATCACCACCACCCCCTGTCCACCTTGACCACCTGCCAATGAGGAAGAAGAGACCCTGATTCAGTTCTAGCTGCTGCCCACGAGCTGCCCTGCCTAGTGCAAAAAGGAGTAAGAAAGTACCCTTGGGCTTTGTCTCCACTACCAGCCTGCTTGGCTCAGAGGCAGAGAAGTAGTAACACAAGGAAGGCAGTAAGCTCAGGGCTGGGGGGGCCTTAACTCTGGCCAGTCTGGGCGTCTACTGCTACCTTCCTGGCCCAAAGCCAGAATCTGCCCCTTTGTTGGGGGCTGTTTCATCTTCTATTTAATGGACAGAAAAGTCCCTCCCCCACCCATCCTGGAAACCCTGGTCTCCCAAGAGACTAGCAGGTTGGAAGCACTTTGCAAACAAATGTTTGAGAAAAGCACATGGCCCTACCAGCTCCATGGACAGTATGTGCTCCACTCCAGCCCTCGATGCTCTGCAGCTGCTGGAGGAGAAGATGTCAGGCCCCAGAGAGTGGGGAGTGGGGATATAAAGGAACCCAACCCTCCCACCCATCCACACCCCATGAAGAGGAGGCCAAGCATGGGGCAGGAAGGCTGCAGTGAGGAAGAAGCACCCTTCCAGCCCAGGACTACGAGCACTTCCTCCGGCTGCGCTAAACAGGGCCACTCTTCCAACTCCAGAGTCTCAAGAAATAACTTAGGGACCCCATGGAGAATGAATGGGTACAGACCTGAGGCCAGGGGCCCCTCTGGACTATTTCTTCATTGCCCCACCTTAGCCTCAGAAATGACATACTTCTCAAGGTCCACAAAACCCCAAGAGAGTCTTTCCTGAAGAGGACCTTTCTGGTCCCCCTTTTCTTACTTCCCTAGCACCAAAGATCCAGCCGGTGAGCAAACCTGCTGGATGGGAAACCTTGACTGGGTCAGTGTAGACCCCAGATCCTAGGTGAATTTGTGGGTTCCCTAGGTCCTGGGAGCCAGGCATGGTCGTGGTACTCACCTGTCCGTGCAGCCCCTGGGGGCCGTGGATCTTGGCCCAGCCTGGCCCCGGTGGGATTCCCTGGGCTAGTGAGAGTCCTGGCCCTCAGGGAAGTCACCACTCACAGGGTCCGTGTGGACCAGGGCCCGTGGAGCCCCGGCCGGCTGGGCCTGGGCTCAGGGGTTCCTGCGGATGTTGCAGGGATCGAATCAGCCCTACAGCTGATAGCCCGGGTGGGCTGGCTTGCCTCCCCACATCCAGCCGCGGCGACCGTGGACCGGAGTCCACCTAGCCCCAGGGTCGCCCGGCCCCAGGCCAAGGGCTGGCAGCTCCCAACAGCGGACAACCTCGCGCGCGGCCCCGGCGCCCGCGCGCGCCCTCGTCTGCGCGCGCCCGCAATCAAAACATTCCGGCTGCACGCCCCCGCCCCGCCGGCGGCGCCCCTTCCCCCGTTACCTGCCGCGAGCTCACTTAGGGCTCCGCAGGCACCCCGAGCAAGGCCAGACACGGGCCCTGGGATTCCAATAACCGTCTCACGTCTCACCTCAGAAACAGCGACCCGTGTGATTCCAGAGGCTCCGCCGGCTCGGCTCGGCTCGGCCCGGCCCGATCCGGAGCGCTAGGCCCGGTGTCTGCCACTCACTGTCACCCGCAGCCAGGCTGGCCAATAAGCACGGGGGGTGGAGACACAACTGCCAATTCTTGGCTTCAGGGATGAGACTAAAGGCTCGAGGCGGGTCTTGGACAGTCAGCGGCCCAATAGTGTGCTGTACGTGGGGCGGGGCTCAGGTGCGGACGCCGCCGGTTGTCCTCTTCGCTGCTCCGTAGTGACGGGGATTGTTGTGCTGCAGAAATCCGGCTGTCGACTTGAGGACTTGCGTGCCGCTCAGCTCCCGGGACGTTTGGTGCGGCTTGTAAGGGCGTGGGCGAGTTTACGTGGGCCAGTCATTGCTGGTCGCATGGGTAACGAAGACAGTTCGGCTAGGCAACCTCAGTGATTTTTAACTCTGTTGGACTCGATTTGGGAGCTGGATGCCCATTTCATTCTTTTGTGGGCCGAGCCTGGGGGTTTGAGAAACCGGACTGGGGTCAAGATATTCATCTCACCGCTGGTAGCAGGATGAGGGACGAGAATACTTGCGGTGCAGGAGAAACGAAGTCAGGCAGGCAGGAGACGCAGCAGTAGGATCTCATTTGCAGGAGCTCTGTTTCTGACACGCTTTCTACTCCAGGAGCTGCTGCTAAGTAATTTCTGCTCAGCCATGTCGCCGGCTCCAGATGCAGCCCAGGCTCCTGCGTCGATCTCCCTGTTTGACCTCAGCGCGGATGCTCCGATCCTTCAGGGCCTGAGCCTGGTGAGCCACGCGCCTGGGGAGGCTCTGGCCCGGGCTCCGCGTACTTCCTGTTCAGGTATCCGGGAAGGTTTCAGTGAAACGTGACAGGGCTCCTTAGAGCGTATTGCTCGTTCAGGGAACACATTCTTATTGGTATTCCCGAATTTAGGAGGCCAGTTGATTTTTCTGCTTGATTAAATTAACTTAATCTCTGGGTAATTTCCAGCACAGCCCTTGTTTTCAAACAAGTCTTTTTGCCATCGCATATGTCTTCTCACGTTAACACCATTCCTTTCAAAAACATTTTAAACTTTGTAGAGATAAAGTTCTCAGATATATTCCACATTTAACCGGGCGCCACTCAAATTATTCCTTTTTGCTGAATATAAAACAATGTATTATTGTTTTGTATAGCTTTATTTTTTGAGAGTCTTGTTCTGTCGCCCAGGCTGGAGTGCAGTGGCACGATTTCCGCCCACTGTAATCTCTGCCTCCCGGGTTCAAGTGATTCTCCTGCCTCAGCCTCCCGAGTAGCTGGGACTACAGGCCCGCACCACCACGCCCGGCTAATTATTGTATTTTCAGTAGAGACGGGGTTTCACCATGTTGGCCAGGCTGGTCTCAAACTCCTGACCTCAAGTGATCTGCCTGTGTCAGCCTCCCGCAGTGCTGAGATTACAGGCCTGAGCCACCGTGTCGGGCCTGTTTTGTGTAACTCTAGTTTGGCTAAATCTTTTCTTGCACCTCTTCTTAGACAAACTGTACACTAATTGGAAATGTAAACTTTAAAAAATAGCATTTGGGAAGTGGTTTTTGTACAGTTAAAAATAATTTTAAACCGAACCGAAATTATTTTCTTTAGGATTCGCCTAAACAATCTGTTTGGCTAATTTAAATTAGAGAAGACGGCCGGGCGCGGTGGCTCAAGCCTGTAATCCCAGCACTTTGGGAGGCCGAGACGGGTGGATCACAAGGTCAGGAGATCGAGACCATCCTGGCTAACCCGGTGAAACCCCGTCTCTACTAAAAAATACAAAAAACTAGCCGGGCGAGGTGGCGGGCGCCTGTAGTCCCAGCTACTCGGGAGGCTGAGGCAGGAGAATGGCGTGAACCCGGGAGGCGGAGCTTACAGTGAGCTGAGATCCGGCCACTGCACTCCAGCCTGGGTGACAGAGCGAGACCGCGTCTCAAAAAAAAAAAAAAAAAAAAAAAAATTAGAGAAGACTCAGACTCAGACTCAGCCAGTGGGGAGGACTTGCATTGGCTGGATCTCGGGAGAGGGCTGCATTTGAGAAGTTTAACCCACCCCAAGGCTTTTACCCTCATCGGGTTCTTTTCCAGAATGCCCAGGGCCAGCTTTTATTTACATTCATTTTACTTTATTTTTTATGTATTTATTTTTTTTGAGACAGAGTCTCACTCCTGCCTCAGCCTGCTGAGTAGCTGGGACTGCAGGCGCCTGCCACTAAGCCCGGCTAATTTTTTGTATTTTTAGTAGAGACGGACGGGGTTTCACTGTGTTAGCCAGGATGGTCTCGATCTCCTGACTTCGTGATCTGTCCGCCTCGGCCTCCCAAAGTGCTGGGATTACAGGCATGAGCCACTGCGTCTGGCCAATTTTATTTCCATTCATTTTACATACATCTTTTCAGAAGCATGTTTATTGCATTAAGTGATTGCTGTACTGTTTATTTCATGACTACTAGAATGTAAATTCCTTGAAGGCAGTATCATTCCATCTCTTGTATCCTCCTCTGCTTTGTATATCACACACTGAATATAATTCTTGCCACTGTGGATTTGGGCTCCCTTTCTATGTCTAATTCCTCTTCCCTTATTTAGGCTCAGGGGAGAGAGAAAGCCCAGAAATAAAGCTACTCCAGGGTCCTGTGGATATTTCAGACAAGTTATTCTGTTCATCCTGTGACCAAACCTTCCAGAACCACCAAGAACAGGTAATAGGTCAGGTGCAGAGCTAGATGTTAGAAGCAAAAGTGTAATGGTGGGTGCGGAGAGGTAGACATTTGATTTGTCTTCATAAAGGTCCATGCTTTGACTGAGGCAGTCGGTGTTACCTGGTCGTACTTCCTAGAATTCTATAACTGGTCTTGGCCAGTACACAAGGCCAGGCTGGGGCATATTTCTACCTTTATCTCACTCTTTGTCTTTGTACTAGAGGGAACATTATAAGCTTGACTGGCATCGGTTTAACCTAAAGCAACGTCTCAAGGACAAGCCTCTCCTGTCTGCCCTGGACTTTGAAAAGCAGAGCTCCGCAGGTGATGATTGGTAGGGGGCCTATGTAGGAGTAGGACATGGAGGTATAAGAAAGCACTAGTTTAGAGTTTGAGGAAAGAACAAAGATGGGGTACCAAACTTTGTATCTTGTGTTGTCTGTCCTCAGGATATCTTTCCAGCATCTCGGGATCAGAAGACTCAGACTCAGCCAGTGAGGAGGACTTGCAGACACTGGATCAGGAGAGGGCTACATTTGAGAAGTTTAGCCAACCCCAAGGCTATTACCCTCATCGTGTTCTTTTCCAGAATGCCCAGGGCCAGTTTCTTTATGCCTACCGCTGTGTCCTAGGCCCTCATCAGGCAAGTGACAGTACAGGTTGTATGGCTAACCCCAGCTTTTTGTACACCCAGCCTAGATTTCCCTTAGCCTAGTGCATTTCTCCCTGCTTCTCTTCCTTCCTGTTGGGTGTGGGTATCACGCTTGACAACATAGTTTTGGATTGAAACTGGCCTGAATTGTGGAAGGATTAAGTTTAAGGGAATTAAGTTTGGAAACAAACCAATTTAGTTTGAATTGTGATTCTACCACTTCATCTTAACTACCTCTCCAAGCCTCAAATTTCCTTGCTTGTCAAATGGAAACAAGTCTCAGAGTGGTAATATTAAACGAGATAATGTTTGTGAATATTGGCCCTTCGTTTCTTGCTCTCAGTGAATGCAACAGATATGTTTCTGATGCTTCTCTGTCATCAAGGATCCCCCAGGAGAGGCAGAACTGTTGCTACAGAACCTGCAAAGTAGAGGTCCCAGAGACTGCGTGGTGCTCATGGCTGCAGCTGGGCACTTTGCTGGTGCCATATTTCAAGGGTGAGAGGGTGCTGCATGGGGGTAAGGATGGAGTGGATCCTGTTAGCTAGGGAGCACCAGCTGGTCTCCAGTACTGAGTCTGTGCTGTCTACAGAAGAGAAGTGGTGACACACAAAACCTTTCACCGCTATACGGTGCGGGCCAAGCGGGGCACAGCCCAGGGGCTTCGGGATGCCCGGGGTGGGCCATCACGCTCTGCTGGAGCCAGCCTGAGGCGCTACAATGAAGCCACACTATATAAGGTGAGTTAAGCCTTTTAGATCGGGTGGTACGGATCCATACTCTTTGCATCTCAGTTCAACTCATTTGTTAAGTAGGAAGGTTTTTGACTCATATCCTTCCAATTTTCATTATAGGTAGACAAAGGTAGATGAGGGATTCCCCAGGAGCCTTAGTCCTCTCATTGTTTCTCCGTGTTATTCTCTACTTTCCACTCCTTGCACTTCTGTGGGCCATTTTTTTAGTTGGAGATTTAAAAATACCAAGTGAAGGTATGCAGGACTGAGTTACTCTCTTCTCTAGGATGTTCGTGACATGCTGGCAGGGCCAGGCTGGGCTAAGGCACTGGAGGAGGCTGGTACAATACTGTTGCGTGCTCCCCGCTCTGGCCGGTCTTTGTTCTTTGGAGGCAAGGGGGCACCCCTGCAAAGGGGGGATCCCCGACTTTGGGATATCCCCCTCGCCACCCGCAGACCCACCTTCCAAGAGCTACAGCGTGTGCTCCATAAGCTGACCACTTTGCATATCTATGGTGAGCCTTTGCTCCAGATCCCAATTCCCTAGACCTTCCTGTTCTCTCCAACCTAAGCCTCCATTCTCATTGGTATATCCAGAGGACTTTCTAAGCCTTGCACTGCAGCCCAGCTACATCTGCATTGAGAGAAATCTGCACTAGCTTCTCCTCAGATAAGGCTGAGAAAGATCTTTTGTTTTATGGCAGAAGACGACCCTCGGGAAGCAGTCAGACTGCACTTACCTCAGACACACTGGAAAACAGTAAGAGAGGAGAGAAAGAAGCCTACTGAGGAAGAAATAAGAAAGATCTGCAGTGATGAAAAGGAAGCACTTGGGCAGAATGAGGAATCTCCCAAACAGGGTTTGATTACTATCTGGCAACTGTCAGATCTGAGTTTCTGTCCTAAAAATGCAGTGGCAAATTCTCTACTCTCATAACTGACCCATTTCCTTATTTAAACACACACCCACACAGTGTCTATATCTTAGCAATTACTGAGACATGTTTAGTGACCTTTCCAAATCTATTTTCTCTTTTTTTTTTTTTTTTTTGAGACGGAGTCTCGCTCTGTCGCCCAGGCTGGAGTGCAGTGGCGCGATCTCTGCTCACTGCAAGCTCCGCCTCCCGGGTTCACGTGATTCTCCTGCCTCAGCCTCTGAGTAGCTGGGACTACAGGCGCCCGCCACCATGCCCGGCTAATTTTTTGTATTTTTAGTAGAGACGGGGTTTCACTGTGTTAACCAGGATGGTCTCGATCTCCTGACCTCGTGATCCGCCCGCCTTGGCCTCCCAAAGTGCTGGGATTACAGGCTTGAGCCACCTCGCCTGGCCTATTATCTCTTTTGTTATGGATGTTTCCCCAGAGCTAAGAAAGTCTTCGAGTGGAGCAGATGCGTGCATGTGTTGCATGGATCTCACATAGTTTATCTTTGATTGGATGCTGTGGTTTGAGGCTGAGGGCTGCTTCCATGTTTTCCTCTATTGTGTAGCATCCTAAGGCTGCTCACAGGGAGAGTCCAGCGACTTGTTCTTGTCTGGGCTGAGAGTCTCATTTCTGCATGTGATATAATGGACTCAACTCTTGATGTGCTACTTTATCTGGGTGACAAAAACAATTTCATTTCAGGCTTTCATTCTTATGCATCTGCTTCCACCCTCTGAGAACTCCCTAGATGGATTTCACATGTCAGGTTTTTCCCTAGGTTCAGGGTCAGAGGGAGAAGATGGCTTTCAGGTAGAGTTGGAGTTAGTAGAGTTGACTGTGGGGACTCTGGATCTTCGTGAGTCTGAAGTATTGCCCAAGCGGAGAAGGAGAAAAAGGAATAAGAAGGAGAAAAGCCGAGACCAGGAGGCTGGGGCACATCGGACTCTTCTCCAGCAACCTCAAGAAGATGAGCCTTCTGCACAGTCATCCCAGGCAGTTGCAGCCCCCTTGGGTCCTTTGCTGGATGAGGCCAAAGCCCCTGGTCAGCCAGAGCTCTGGGATGCACTGCTTGCCGCTTGCCGAGCTGGAGATGTTGGAGTGCTGAAGCTCCAGCTAACACCCAGCCCTGCAGACCCTGGAATTCTGTCTCTGCTCAGTGCCCCCTTGGGCTCTGGTGGCTTTACTCTCCTGCATGCAGCAGCTGCAGCTGGCAGAGGCTCAGTGGTTCGTCTGCTGCTGGAAGCAGGTGCCGACCCCACTGTGCAGTGAGTAAAGGTCCCCATCCTGAGTCATTTTGGGTATAGAGAGGATAATTTGGAGGTTAAAGTTGGCACTGGCTACTTGACAATATTCTCTTGGTCTGGTTGGGTGATGTTAGGAAAGGCAGGAGGCAAGTTAAACCCATTTTTGGAGTTTTTGCGCCTAGGGACTCTCGGGCCCAGCCACCTTACACTGTTGCGGCTGACAAATCAACACGTAATGAGTTCCGAAGGTTCATGGAGAAGAATCCAGATGCCTATGATTACAACAAGGCTCAGGTCAGCTGGAATAGGAGGGACAAGCAGAGTGGGAACGCATCACCATTCCTGGCTAGATCCTTTCTACTTCTTGCAGTTTTACCAAGGATAGCTTATAGGGTCTTATATTTGAAATCCTCCAGGTGCCAGGACCATTGACACCAGAAATGGAGGCACGGCAGGCTACACGGAAAAGGGAGCAGAAGGTAGCCCGGCGGCAACGGGAGGAACAGCAGCGGAGGCAGCAGGAGCAGGAGGAGCGTGAACGAGAAGAGCAGCGGCGATTTGCCGCCCTCAATGACCAAGAGAAAGTGAGACTGGAGGTTCTCTTGTCCATGGAAAGGCTTCCTTTGGTCTAGCCCCTTCCCCAGCGTGCAGCTCTCACCTCTTGGTGCCCTACTCACCACTGGGGCCTTGTCCTTAACACAACTTGTCTCCCTCAGAGAGCTCTGGCTGCAGATCGCCGACTCGCTGCCCAGTTGGGAGCCCCTACCCCTCCAATCCCTGACTCTGCAATCGTCAATACTCGGTATGGGGTGGGGGATGAGGGAGTGGGTGTACTGTAATGTTGCAGGGACCATTGGGAGCAGGTGAAATGAGTGCCTGCACAGTATTCAGAAGGCTTTTTTTTTTTTTTTTTTTTTTTTTTGAGACGGAGTCTCGCTCTGTCGCCCAGGCTGGAGTGCAGTGGCCGGGTCTCAGCTCACTGCAAGCTCCGCCTCCCGGGTTCGGGCCATTCTCCTGCCTCAGCCTCCTGAGTAGCTGGGACTACAGGCGCCCGCCACCTCGCCCGGCTAGTTTTTTGTATTTTTTAGTAGAGACGGGGTTTCACCGTGTTAGCCAGGATGGTCTCGATCTCCTGACCTAGTGATCCGCCCGTCTCGGCCTCCCAAAGTGCTGGGATTACAGGCTTGAGCCACCGCGCCCGGCCTCAGAAGGCTTTTTGAGATTTGAGATGTTCTGGCAGATGCTGCAGTGAAAATAGAAATGGCAGGAGGAGGGATTGGGAGAGCGTGGATTGGAAAGTTTCTGGGGTACCTGTCCAGCCATTTTTCTTCCTCTTGTTCAGACGCTGCTGGAGTTGTGGGGCATCCCTCCAAGGCCTCACTCCCTTTCACTACCTCGACTTCTCTTTCTGCTCCACACGTTGCCTCCAGGATCATCGCCGTCAGGCAGGGAGGCCCTCTTCCTGATCTCTTACAGCTCGAGGGCACATTCACAACAGCCCTAGGTTTTCTCATCCCCATGAAACCAGAGGTTATTTGGAAGATGGGGGTGAAGGACACTCGGGAACCAGGACAAAGACAGGGCCACAGAGGCATGTGGAGCTGGTACTGTCTCTGGAACTTTAATCACAATAAAGTTTGGCAAGGAATGTGTACTTGTACTTACATTCAGAGGCATTGTGGCCTTTAGTTCCTTATGGTCACCATGGCCAGCACCAAGGGATCCTGCCCACTCCATGTCCCAGGTCCAAGGGTTACCTTTCTTTTTTTTTTTTTTTTTTTTTTGAGATGGAGTCTCACTGTCACCCAGGCTGGAGTGCAGTGGCACGATCTCCACTCGCTGCAACCTCCACCTCCTGGGTTCAAGCAATTCTCCTGCCTCAGCCTCCCAAGTAGCTGGGATTACAAACAGCCCACCATCACACCCGGCTAATTTTTGTATTTTTAGTGGAGACGGGGTTTCATCATGTTGGCCAGGCTGGTCTTGAACTCCTGACCTCAGGTGATCCACCCGTCTCAGCCTCCCAAAGTGCTGGGATTACAGGCGTGAGCCACCACACCCGGCCTACCTTTCTTTCAGTGCCCACTTAACTCCATTGGTTCAGAGGCACTCAGTGTATCAGCTGAAAGGGAATTGATATGTGTCCTGTGCAAAGTACTAGTGCTATTGAGGATAGGCTTATCCAAAAATTGGACTTGGGGCTGGAGAGGTACATTTTCTAGTTCTAGCAATGTGATTTTGTTGAGGGCTCCCCTAGGAAACAGCAGGAATCTTGGCACGTAGAGGGTCTGTTGTGGCCCCCGCTTTGTCCAGTACCGGCCCAAGTTAAACCCATTGATCCAGACTTGGCCCTGGGGAATAGGGAGCAGGAAAGAGGGGAAAAGAAAGGGTCAGCTCTCCAGGGGTAGAATCATACCCTTTTGGGTTTCTAATCAGAGGATACTTTCTGCTCCCCTCCTGTGATTTTTCTCTTTTACCTCCCCGCTACCCAAACCACCACCATTAGCAATACCTTGGTCCATCCAGGTAGATGTAGAAATGTGTCCCCAACTGAGCCTAAAATTGGAAATGTTTTGGAGTAGAATGTGGGGCCAGAAGGAGCTTGAGGATATGGCCATTTTGGCAACTGGAGGAGAAACCACCACTTTACAAGGTTATCAATTTTCAGAGGGAACATCATCCACTGGGTAAGGATTGTTTGCCCCAGAATTGGTGGCTCCAACAGGCCCTGTAGGGAAGGAAAATGAAAAGTCATCATTCACTAAGCTTTGAGGCCAAGCTATCCTTAATCAAGCCCTGGGATGTAACTAGGCAAAGCTAGCTCACCTTGAAGTCACTGCTGTTAGACCCAAAACTGAGCCTCCCCATGTTCTCCACCAAGATATCCAGTTTGGACCCCACTTTCCCCATCAAAAATAGTTTGTCTCTCATATTCCGCTCCAAAACACCCTGGAACACCTGTGGATAGGAGATAGGATAGCAAGGCTCAGCGTTAGCTCTTAGCCACTGCATAGGAAACCACATTAGGATACTTATTTGGAGGGCAGAGAGAATGTAGCCATTTATCACCCATCTATTCTAGAACTCTATCCTTAAACTCTTCCTCATCCCAGCTTATCCCTGGAACCCTCTGCAAATGTGAGCAGGCAGATGGAAAAGTGTAAATATGGGGAACTTAAGGCTAATGCTTCCTGGGGAAGGGAGGAGTTTGGGGCTTACGGCCTGGAATTAGGTTCTCACCCCATCCACCATCACATAGGCACGGTCATGGACTCCATTATTTGGCACCCAGAATGGTGTTGGTTCAAAAATGGTATGGGTCATATAGGTTCGGTACAACATGAAGCCACGGTCCTGGGTGTGGAAGAATGAGTACTTCAGACAAACAAAAGAGGACACTGTGGCTATAGCCAAGGAACTTTTGGCTGTAGCTGTTGAGGGAGGTTGTCATCTCCACCAGATGTGGGTTTATGCCTTACCTGCTTGACAGCCTCAAAGGTCATTGGCAAGATTGAACGAATGGGCCCACTGGGGCATAACAAGTCTAGGAAAGCCAGCAAATGCCCAACCTATTAGAATAAGGGAGAAGAATCAGAATATCAGGGAAGTTTCTGGATAGAGGACAAAAAAGAATAGGCTACCTAGAAAAAAAAAAGGTGTGATACTAGAGAAAAGATGTGGAGGAACTTACCAGGTGCAGAGTCAAAGGTCCAACCATCATCTTGGGGCTGGGGGGAGGTAAAGGTCCCAAAGGAACTTCCTGGAACTGAGCCCAAATTCTCTCAGGAGCCATAGGAAAACCACAGAAAACAATACCTATTCCAAGACTCTAGGGCAGAGTTCCTAACCTGGGGCCTAGGGAAGGGCTTCAGGGGTCATGGAGGCTCAGTAATTTTGCACACCTGTGTGTCTTCACACATAGTTCCATTTGGGTGAATGGGAAATGCTTCAGTGGGATGCTCAGAGGGCTCTGTGGCCCAGACAATAACCACCAATTTATGGGATCCCTTTACAATGTGGGCACTCCCTTCCTCCAAATTAATAAAAGCCTTTGGAGCTTAATGAAGTGGTAGGGTACCTTGCTGATGACATCTCGAAGAGCAAAAAGCTTAGGTGTGGGGTCCCCTGCTTCAGATATAGGTGCATCATAGTCATAGCTGGTAGTAATTGAAAGGAAGCGTCCCTTCTTATCGGCACCTGAAGTTGAGCCAATTTAATTCAACATCTATTTCAGATGACAGGCACTACTAAGCATGCTTCATGCAGAGAATTTTGCCATCAGAGGGGGCAGTGGTGGCCATATTCAGCTTCTAGACATCCTAATCCATCTGGCCCTTAGATTCTAATTCCTTCTTACCTCCCTGCTTCCATCCCAGGGACCATCTGGACTCACCATTCCAATATCCAAAGTTGGTACCTCCATGGAACATGTACCTGAAGTGAGAGAGGGTGGGGGAACAGGTAAAAGCTGACTCACTGAATCTTAACTTTCATCCCCAACTCCCAGCTACAGATTCATATTGCCCCCAGTGTCTTTACTTACATGTTCACACTGGCTCCCAACTTGAGCATGTTCTCTAGTCCTTTGGTTACAGCTGACACAGACCGTGTGGAGTGATTCTGGCCCCAGTAATCCAGCCAGCCTGTGTAGTACTCAGAGTTTACCTAGAGTGTGAAATGAAAGAAGCTGTGAGTGAGATGGAACTAAGCTGGACCCATTCCTATCCCTGATTCACTGATTCCCCTCTGGCCCCTCACCAATGGCCCATGGGGTTCATACTTCCGAAGCAGGGTAAAGATTTTGGTCATGTTGTCAGCTGTGAAAAGGAGGCAAAAGAAAAAGATAAATATCATGGAAGAGGTGTCCCCTCCCCAGACTCCACTCCCAGCCCTTGCATGAGACCTGGGCCAAAATCTACAGTGGTATAGAGTCCCTGGAGGGAGCCACACTTGAGTCCTTCAGGCCCATCTGTGGTGAAGAGCAAGATCTTTTCTCCTAGTAGTGCACGGAAGAGTCCAGCCAAGTGCCTCATGTAACTGAAGTCACAGGCTCCATAGCTACCGTATTCATTCTCCACCTGCCAAAGGGGAGGGAAAGTGGAACCCAGCTATGGGATTGAGGTCAAGGACCCCTTGTACCTCTTTCCCCTGCCCCAGTCACTTCCCCTTTGTACCTGAATGCTAATGATGTTGCCCCCATTGTGGTAAAGCCATGGATATATCTTGGGCAGCAAGACCTTGAACCAGGAGTCTACTGCGGCAAGGAAGTCTAAAAGAAGGAGCAGAGCTTCTGCGTTAGGGGCTACCATCACACTTGCTCACCACTAAATATGGGAAGCAATGACTCTTGTCAAGAAATTCCTAACCCTAAGCACCTTGTATGTTTGCCTGTCAATGAAATTTGAACATAGGAAACCTTAAAGTAGTGTCTCTTAAAAACAAATGTAGGCTGGGCGTGGTTGCTCATGCCTGTAATCCCAACACTTTGGGAGGCCGAAGCGGGCGGATCACGAGATCAGGAGTTCAAGACCAGCCTGGCCAACATAGTGAAACCCCGTCTCTACTAAAAATATAACAAAAAATTAGCCGGGTGTGGTGGTGGGCACCTGTAATCCCGGCTACTCTGGAGGCTGAGGCAGGAGAATCACTTGAACCTGGGAGGTGGAGGTTGCAGTGAGCGGGGATTGCACCACTGCACTCCAGCCTGGGCGACAGAGAAAAAAAGTAAGATGCTTATGTGAATTTAATGGTATCTACACAAAAAATAAACATAAGAAAAATGTTAAATACATAGCCTAGAGCTCTTATTATGTAATCAACTTATACCTGAGATTGGTACAAAGTAGCATGGGAGTTCACAGAAATGTAGAATGTCTGACCTGTACCCTGATGTAACTGACAATGCGGGTGATTTAAATAAGCAATTAAAACATTATTATATAGGTTGAGTACCCTTAATCTGAAATTTTAAATGCTCCAAAATTTGAAATTTTTGAGCATCAACATGATACTACAAGTGGAAAATTCCACATCTGACCCTTTAACTTCTGATGGTTCAATGTACACAAACTTTGCTTCATGCACACAATAATTTAAAATATTCTATTCCTGGCTGAGTGTGGTGGCTCACACCTGCAATCCCAGCACTCTGGGACTCTGAGGCAGGTGGATCACTTGAGCCCAGGAGTTTGAGACCAGTGGGACAACGTGGTGAAACCCTGTCTCTTAAAAAAAAAAAAAAAAAAAGACATGGCCTGGCATGGTGGCTTATGCCTGGAATCCCAGTATTTTGGGAGGCTGAGGTGGACGGATCACCTGAGGTCAGGAGTTTGAGACCAGCCTGGCCAAAATGGCAAAATGCCGTCTCTACTAAAAATATAAAAGTTGGCTGGGCATGGTGGGCATGCACCTGTAGCCCCAGCCACTCAGGAGGCTGAGACAAGCAAATTGCTTAAATCTGGGAGGCGGAGGCTGCTGTGAGGTTACATCATGCCACCGCACTCGAGCCTGGGTGACAAAGCAAGACTCCATCTCAAAAAGATAAAATAATAAAACATAAAATATTGTATTCCCTAGCAAGGAAGGAGGATAAAATACAGTGGTAAGGCTGGGCGCAGCGGCTCATGCCTGTAATCCCAGCACTTTGGGAGGCTGAGGCAGGCAGATCACAAGGTCAACAGATTGAGGCCATCCTGGCCAACATGGTGAAACCCTGTCTCTACTAAAAATACAAAAAAATTAGCTGGGCGTGGTGGCGCGTGCCTGTAATCCCAGCTACTCAGGAGGCTGAGGCAGGAGAATCACTTGAACCCGGAAGGCAGAGGTTGTAGTGAGCTGACACTGCACCACTGCACTCCATCCTGGGCAACAAGAGCGAAACTCCATCTCAAAACAAACAAACAAGAATGGTGGTATATGGGGAGCCTAAAATATAGAGAGAGTGGCCAGGTGTGGTGGCTCATGCCTGTAATTCCAGCACTTTCGGAGGCCAAGGTGGGGGTGGATGACCTGAAGTCAGGAGTTTGAGACACTCCTGGCCAACATGGCGAAAACCTGTCTCTACTAAAAACACAAAAAATTAGCCAGGCAAGGTAGTAGGTGCCTGCAATCCCAGTTACTTGGGAGGCTGAGGCAGGAGAATCACTTGAAACTGGCAGTCGGAGATTGCAGAGAGCCAGGGTCACGTGACTGCACTCCAGCCTGGGCAACAGAGCAAGACTCCGTCTCAAAAAAAATAAAAATTTTATATATATATGTGTGTGTGTGTGTATATATATATACACATACATATATACATATATATATGTATGTATATAGAGAGAAAAGAGAAACCAGGAAGGCCTCCCCAAGGTAACTTCTGCAGGAAGCTTGTGGTGAAGGAGCACCACATGCAAAGGCCTCAAAGCCCAAGGCCTGGTGGGTCTGAAGAACAGCAATGAGGCCACTGTGGCTGGAGCAGAGTGAACATGGGGGAGAAACGCAATAATGTCGAGGAGGTGACTGGGGCCAATTGTGTAGGACCTACCACATTAAGGAATTTATGGTTCATATTCAGAATGAGATGAGAATCTACTGGAGAGGTTTAAGCAGAGAAATGACAAGATCTGAGATGTATCTTTAAACTTATATTTGAACAGGATCACACTGGCTGCTCTACTGAGAACAGATTGTATGGGAGAGAGGGCAAACAAGGGAAACCAGTTAGGAAGCTATAAAATAAGCCAGCTGAGAGAGATGGTTTGGACCAGGGTGGAGGCAATGGGAGTGATAAAAAGCACTTAAATTTAATGTTTGTGATGATACAGCTGATAGGATTTTCTATTTTTTGAGACAAAGTCTCTTTGATCTGTCACCCAGGCTGGAATGTAGTTGCTCCATCTCGACTCAGTGCAACCTCCAATCCCTGGGCCCAAGCGATTCTCCTGCCTCAGCCTCCCAAGTAGCTGGAATTACAGGCGCCCACCACCTCGCCCAGCCAATTTTTTGTATTTTTAGTAGAGATGGCATTTTGCCATGTTGGCCAGGTGGGTCTCAAACTCCTGACCTCAGGTCATCCACCCGCCTTGGCCTCCGAAAGTGCTGGGATTACAGGCATAAGCCACCGCCCCCAGCCGTTTTTTGTTTTTTTTTAAATCAGTTTCTTCCACTATATTATAAGCTCTACAGCACAGGATGGGGGTCTGTCTGGTCCCCCAGTTTCTAGCATCCTGCTGGGTATGACGGAAACACTTGGTAGATGAATGATGACCTCCAATTTGGGAATGGTGTCTTCTGCTTTTGGCACCCAAATGGCCCTTTTTACTTACTTGCTTCTGTGTTAAATCTTTTGTCTCAACTCACCTGGATCTGAGGTTCTCAGACGAATTTCAGGTTTTCGAAGCAACCAGGATGGGAGACCCCCCTGAGACAAACATAAAGAGAACAAAGAAGCATGTAGGTTTTGTTGTGGGGTGTGGTGGGGAAGGTAGGAAGCGAAGGAATTGAGTATAGTGCTGGAGATGGCCCTAGGGTGTGGGCAGATGGGAGTAGTCTAGGAACTGCACAAGGATAACTGGTTCTATCCCTTCTCCAGCTAACTCACCATCTCCCACTCTGCACAGATGTAAGGTCCTGGTCTCAGTATGACCAAAAGGTTCGCTAGAGCTGCCTCATTCAGAAAGGCAATGAGGTCCCGGCTGCCATTAAAGTTATAGACCCCAGGCTGTGGCTCGTGGTAGTTCCAGGGCACATAACTGAGAAAGGAAAAGGTTAATAGGGCCCAAGGTGGAGAGATGCCAGGGAGGCCTAAGGGCTCAGGCCTTGCAGGGAATCTCCAGGAAGCCGTTGGAAGGAGGTCTTGGCCTGCCCTTTCCCACCCTTGGCCTAGGAGTCCTGGCAGTCTTCCTGTCCCGACCTCCTTTCTAAGGGGGCGGTAGAAAGAGTAGGTCCCATCCCTCCACGGCTCTTGCGAGCACTTCTTACAACTGTATGGCGTTGAGGCCGCTCCATCGCATCTTCAAAAGCCGGTCGGCCCAAAGCACCCGCGGTACCCGAAAGTAGTGCAGGCTGCCAGATACATAGCGGAACGGGGCCCCGTCTAGGAGAAACCTGTCATGATCCCGATCCACTATGAACGACCGAGTGTCTGCCTACAAAGAGAAAGAGACGCTGCTCAGCAGAGGCCTGGGTCGAGGGAGCGTCCAGGGTCAGCGCCTGCCAAGAGCAGAGGAGATGGAACTACCCCTGCCGGTTGTTTGGTTGTTACTTTGGACTTTCTCTCATCCGCCGTATCTGATCCCACGTCACCACAACCGGCCGGCTGGTTCGCCGCCTCATCTTACCTGGGGCAGCAGTAGCGTCAGGCTGAGCGGCAGCAGCAGGGAGCGAAGGCAGGACGGCTTCTTGGGAGCCATGGCGCTTACAGCTCTCCTCTAGACTGAGACGGCGGACAGACCGTCACGTGTCGGATTCCTGGGAGGGAACCTCAGCGAACAAGGGGGCGGAGATCACCTCAAGTTGCCAGGCGGTTAGCCTGGACTTCCTCTCCAGCCTGCAGCCACCCCCTTACTCTACTAGTTTGTAAAATCCTCTACATCATGTTAAAGTGCAGTTCACGAACCAGCTTCATCAACGTCACCTGGGAGCTTGTTAGAACTGGAGAATCTGGCTGGGCACGATGGCTCACGCCTGTAATCCCAAAACTTTGGGAGGCTGAGGCGGGTGGATCACTTGAGGTCCGGAGTTCAAGACCAGCTTGGCCAACAGGGCGAAACCCTGTCTCTACTAAAAATACAAAAATTAGCTGGGCCTGGTGGCGCGCGCCTGTATTCCCAGCTACTCCGAGGGTGGGGGTGGGGGTGGGGGTGGGGGTGGGGGCTGAGGCAGGAGAATTGCTTGAACCCGGAAGGCGGAGGTTGCAGTGAACCGAGATCCTGCCACTGCACTCCAGCCTGGGCAACAGAGCGAGACTCCATCTCAAAAAAACAAACAAACAAAAAAGAAATGCAAAACCTCAGATCCTACCTCAGACCTATAGAATCAGAACTTGTATTTTAACAAGATTCCCAGGTTATCCTAAGCACCTTTGAAATCGAGAAGCATGGCTTTACTTGACTGGGGGCCCTGAAGACAGGGAGTGCCCTGTTCATCTCAAATCCTCAGCTTCTAGCACAGGGTCTGGCACAGAGTAGGTTAAATCTGGATGAATGAATGTCAGAACCAAAGGGCTAAAACAGGTTCAGAATCAAGGGAAACTGTTGGAAAATCTTCAGGGTGATCCGGGGTGTGGAAGGAAGGAACCAGGTCACGAGAAGGACCTCTTTCCTGGAGAGCACCGTTTCAGCAAAACAGCAATTCCCTCCTGGCCATTCCACCTTCTTTGGAAGTGCACCCCTCTCCAGCTTACCCTGCCTGCCTCAGCAACAGATGTTAAGGACAACTGCTTTGTGCCAAGGCTTGGAAACTTGTGAATTTCCTTTTCTTTTGACTTTACAATCTCAAGAATGGGATGTGAAGATCAGGGTAATAATAATTACTGTTTATTGACATGTACTGAAGGCTATGTGTCAGATATTGTATTAAACACTGTACATCTAATTTAATCTTCAAACAACTCCATGAAGTAGATAATTATCATTTCCATTTTACAGAGGAGGAGAGGAATGGAGGGAAACATTAAGTAGCCTGTCCAAGGTCACACAACTACGTTAACAGAGCTGGCGTTTGAACTAGTCAGTCTGGCCTCACAGTTAAGCTACTTAACATTAGGTACTATTATACCTATTTTACAGCTACTAAAAGTAAGGATCCGAGAGGTTAAGTAACTTGCCCGAGGTTACACACCTAGTATGCTATTAACACTCAATTTAGAAACTGAAAGTCTGGTTCACAAGCCTGAGCTCTTAACCACTGAGAGTAGAGGTAGTGGGATACAGGCCAGAGCCCGGAAGGTTGTAAGGGATCAGGAGACCAGGCCACCAGACCCGCCCCTACCTGGAATCCCCTCCGGGCTGCAGTGTAGTAGCCGCTTTCTGCCCCAGAGCGCCGGAGGTATGAAGCCTCCTACCTCCAACATTGGGAGATGGAGGTCCTGGGGGCCTCGGGCCGAGCCCGGCTTTGCTCCCCTTTGGCGCAGATGCCTGCGTCTTGACCCCCACTGAAGGCCAAGTAGAGAACCCTCACCAGGGTCCTGGGACCCGTCCACCCCTAGACCTAGCTCGCCCTGGGCCTCTCAGCTCCGCGCCCCCACATCCTCCAGATGCCCAGCGGTTGCTAAGATACCGCGGGCCGTTACGCCGCCGCGGACTGATGATGTCAGCACTGCTTCCGGTCGGTGGCGCTTCGCTCTGTCCCGAGCCAGGTCAGTCGGGGAGTGCAGGCTGGCCCATTCCAGACTCTGGGCTCCTAGGCCGGGGGTGGGCCCTGCCAGGAGTGGGCGTGAGCTTCGCACGTCCTCTGAAACTACGCTGTGCTCTGTCTTTGCGGCGCGACGGGTGTGGGAGCGGGGCCTGCCCAAAGGTGGGCTGGGGTTGGAGGAAGTGGCCCGGTAGCCGCTGTGTATCCTGAGGCCATAAGGCCCCTGACCCCCGCCGCTTGAAGCTGGCGAAGGAGCAAGGCCCATTTTCTCTAGACAATAGTGTAGGTTCCAGAGACCTGGGCCTGAGCTCTCCGCCTTGGTACTTCATGAGTCGTCTAGATTGTGCCGGACCTGTGTGAGACCGTGCCGTTGTTTTCTTTCCAGCATGATCCGCTTGGCCCCCAGCGCATCTCCTGGAAGAGCCCACTCACCCTGGACGAGCTCTTCGGTAGCCTCAGACTGTCCTTGAAGAGGATGACTGAAACATTATGGGCCACGCGCTGTGTGTCTGCTCTCGGGGAACTGTCATCATTGACAATAAGCGCTACCTCTTCATCCAGAAACTGGGGGAGGGGTGAGTGTTTGGAAGTCAGTTAACTAGGCCTCAAGGTTGTGGTCATTGAAGGAAAGCGGTGTGCACGTGCTTGGGGCACAAGGGTTTTATCCCTATCCCTATCTTCTCTCACCTGACAGAGCCTAGCTACACAGCATCAAGAAGGTGGATTCTGGAGCCAGGCCTGCTAAATCCACCTCATGTGACCTTGATAAACGATGTTTTTTTCATATGTTTAATAGAGATGATTATCATCCCTCACTGATGGAGTTGTGAGGATTAAATGAGATAATGTGTATAAACTGTCTCACCCAGTGCGTGGTTCTTAAGTACTTGATAAGTGTTGGCTATTATGGGCCGGGCGCGGTGGCTCAAGCCTGTAATCCCAGCACTTTGGGAGGCCGAGACGGGCGGATCACGAGGTCAGGAGATCGAGACCATCCTGGCTAACACGGTGAAACCCCATCTCTACTAAAAAATACAAAAAACTAGCCGGGCGAAGTGGCAGGCGCCTGTGGTCCCAGCTACTCGGGAGGCTGAGGCAGGAGAATGGCGTAAACCCGGGAGGCGGAGCTTGCAGTGAGCTGAGATCCGGCCACTGCACTCCAGCCTGGGTGACAGAGCCAGACTCAGTCTCAAAAAAAAAAAAAAAAAAAAAAAGTGTTGGCTATTATTTATTTAGCATCTGTCACGTGCAGAGGTCTCTATTACGACCATAGGACCTCAAAGATTTCTGTATCTCTGCTCCTGAGGAGCTCACAGTGTAATATTCTTCAGATTTCTCTTAGAGCCACATCTTGGGAGGGTTTCTGCTAAATGGGAAGGACACCCCACTCCCCACCAGGAAGTTTCGCTAGGTCTTAGCCATGTGGGAGATGACCATGACCCTTCATTGACCCCTTTGGCCCACAGTGGGTTCAGCTATGTGGACCTAGTGGAAGGGTTACATGATGGACACTTCTACGCCCTGAAGCGAATCCTGTGTCACGAGCAGCAGGACCGGGAGGAGGCCCAGCGAGAAGCCGACATGCATCGCCTCTTCAGTCACCCAAACATCCTTCGCCTCGTGGCTTACTGTCTGAGGGAGCGGGGTGCTAAGCATGAGGCCTGGCTGCTGCTACCGTTCTTCAAGGTCAGAAAGACTCCCGGTTATGGAGGGGGTTGCAACAGAGCCACCTACCCATGGGCTATGTGAGCAGTCCAGCATGTTAGGAAGCAGGGACCATGTCCTGGGTTTGGCCACTTTAGATTTTGAGTTTGAGGTGTGTATCATGAAAGGGCTGATAGGCTTTGACATAGGGAAGGGATCAGGCCTAAGGAGCAGAGGCTCCAAAAACATCTCCAACTGTAGGGAAACTTGTGTTGCAGAGAGGTACGCTGTGGAATGAGATAGAAAGGCTGAAGGACAAAGGCAACTTCCTGACTGAGGATCAAATCCTTTGGCTGCTGCTGGGGATCTGCAGAGGCCTTGAGGCCATTCATGCCAAGGGTTATGCCCACAGGTCAGTGGGAGGACCCTGTATGCTTGCTGGGGCCCAGAGGAAGAGCCTTACCAAGAGAAATGGGAGGTTTCTGTTCTCCCAAGAAACAGCCTGTATGATTCTTTTGCTTGCTGGGATTCCAGCCTTCCTGTCCAGAGATGCTCATAGGTCACTTCTACTTCCCTACAGGGACTTGAAGCCCACCAATATATTGCTCGGAGATGAGGGGCAGCCAGTTTTAATGGACTTGGGTTCTATGAATCAAGCATGCATCAATGTGGAGGGCTCCCGCCAGGCTCTGACCCTGCAGGTAAAAGAATCTCCAGGTTCCTTTTCTCACCTGTTCCCCATTCCCACCCCTTCTGGTGCATGCCCCAGTTTGGTCACATGACCATGACGAGTGCCCCACTTTTGAGCTCTGGGATCACTGTTCCAGGACTGGGCAGCCCAGCGGTGCACCATCTCCTACCGAGCCCCAGAGCTCTTCTCTGTGCAGAGTCACTGTGTCATCGATGAGCGGACTGATGTCTGGGTGAGGAGCATGTGGGTGGGTATCTGGGTAGGGAGGGCTGTGACTCTGTACCTGCTGTGGAGTAGAGTAGGTCGTTGGTTTCTGTTGCATGGGGCCCCAGGAACCACAGTATGTCCCCATCCACTTCAACTTCCTTCCTGGGAACTGTCACTGATACTGTACCCAGTTGCACCGGATGTGGTATAATCCCTGCCCCGAACAAGGTGAGTACAGCTCAGTATCAGTACTGAAGAGCAGGAGCTAAGCTAAGCAGGGGCTGCGGAGGCCTCCAACCGACTGGCAGTTTCTCTGTGCCCTGGTGGTGCCATGTGGCTGAGGTCAGCTTATTCTTTTTAGCTTATGTAGTCTTTTACCACAGAAGTAAGGGGAGCGATGTTATCTCCATTGGTCCCCTTCTAGGGACTAACCAAGTTATGCTCAGTCCCTAGGCTGCGTGCTATATGCCATGATGTTTGGAGAAGGCCCTTATGACATGGTGTTCCAAAAGGGTGACAGTGTGGCCCTTGCTGTGCAGAACCAACTCAGCATCCCACAAAGCCCCAGGTGAGCAAGCAACGAATGGGGCATCAAGTACTTCAGACTGCCCCCTGGTATTAGCTGGGTTGACAGATAGGTGTCATCCAGTCCCCCTGCACTCCTCCCTCCACAGGCATTCTTCAGCATTGCGGCAGCTCCTGGCCTCGATGATGACCGTGGACCCGCATCAGCGTCCTCACATTCCTCTCCTCCTCAGTCAGCTGGAGGCGCTGCAGCCCCCAGCTCCTGGCCAGCATACTACCCAAATCTGAAAAAGCAGCAGGTTGAGAAGATGGCCCCTCGTGCCTCAGAAAGAGGGTTCCCATCCCTCATTGGAATCTCTACCCATTCCATCCAGGACTGCTCTTACACTTGGGGGTAGCGGGGTCAGGACAATCATCTTAGTCCTGCATCTGCTCTTCTGCTTTCTTCCAAGAGCAAAACCTGGGCAAGGGGCCTTACTGAGTGGGAGTGGGTGGGGGTTGGGAAAAGGGAAATGGTGGGATACAGAGCATGGCTCTGAGCAGGACTGTTGAGCTCACATAGTGTTCTGCCTCCAAATCTGGGAGCAGGAGAATGTATAAACAAGAATAAAGTGGAAGCAGATTGGTGTGGATCTTAGTCTCAGTGTTCCTAGAGTAAGAGAAGAGGTGCAAGGGGCCCAAAGTCTGGTTGCCATTTCCAGGAGAACTGCCTGGGAAGGAGGAGGACTGCTGCAGAGTCAGCAATGGTGTGACTTCATTCCACAGGAGGTTGGTTAGCCGTGGACAGTTCTAGCTCGTCTTAGATCAAAACTTAAAGCTGCTTGGGCTCAAGCTGGCATTTGCCTGTGTCAAGAACCAGGGCCCCCTAAAAGCACTCAACTAGTTCTTTCCTTCCTTCACTCCTGGGGTGAGTAGCTTAGAGCAGCCCAGCCGGTTTGCCAGGCAAGGGCCTCTGGGTGGAGACACCTGAGGAAGCTTTGGTACGGGGAGATTACAGGTCTCCCATCCTCAGCCTAGGGGCAAGGGGAGTGGAGGTGGCAGCAGCAACTGTTTTTGGCCCATGTCTCCCTGATCGTTCAAGCTCATACATGGTTAATGATTAATGAGGCAGTGTGGTGTGGCAGTATCCAGCTGCCACTTCCTGCCTACTCTGCTGAGTAAACAGGGGCCCTGTCTTAGCTGGGCTTCAAACCTGTTCCCTAGGGAAGAGCACTGTTCCCTGAAACACCAGGGAAGAAAGGCAAGGGCAGGGTTGGCATCTCCTGCTCTTTTGCGATCCAAGCCTCCTCCCCCCAACCATGTCTACCCCAAAGGCTGACATCAGCATGGGGCCTGGGGCTCCTGTTAGCAAAGTTGAAGCTTTCCCCAGGGCCCTAGCAGGAGTCTCCCACCAGCTAGCACGGAGGCTGAGGCCAGAAAGAAATCACAAACAGAGGGGAGATGACCTGACTTTTAATGGCACAGCCCCAGCTCCAGCAAAGCAGCAAGACAGGAAGCTATGCAAAGCTGCTCAGAGGTGCAGTGGCACAAACAACTCTAGGAGATTGCCTGTGTTCCCTCCCATCCCCCAAGCTTATGATGTGGCTCCATGCCCAGGAACTCTGGGCCAGCCCAGCCCCACTCCCAAACCCTCATAATGCACAGAGGAGTCTGGGCCAAGCCTTGCTTCCAGAGTTGGTAAATGTAGAGGCAGCAGGAAGAACAGGGTAGCAGTCTAACTTTCAAAGACAGAAACCACTGGATTAAACTCCTACTTGAAAAGGAACTGAAGACTCATCCTTCAACAGTTTGTGCCTGGATTTGGTCCTCATTTCCTCCCTATACTGAATACCCCTAGGGCTTCGATTTAAAGTCCCTGGGGTTATGCTTCCTGGGCCTGGCAAGGGCCCCTTTGCAGGTCTCACGTTCGACGGAAGGGATAAGGGTCATGAACAGCAAACAGTGAGAGCAGCAGCAGCATGAAGGGGAAGGCAGCAGAAGCTCAAGCACTCAGAGGGGACAAGAAACCGTGCAAGGAAACTGTTTATTTCGAAAGGATTTTGCAATAAACATAGTGAACAGGCTCCAGGCAGCTGGTTTATTCTTCTCCCTCATCCTCGTCCTCATAGGAGTCGATGCCCACCTCCTCGTAATCCTTCTCCAGAGCAGCCATATCCTCACGGGCCTCGGAGAACTCACCCTCCTCCATGCCCTCACCCACGTACCAGTGCACAAACGCCCTCTTGGCATACATCAGGTCGAACTTGTGGTCCAGGCGGGCCCAGGCCTCAGCGATGGCTGTCGTGTTGCTCAGCATGCACACGGCACGCTGCACTTTGGCCAGGTCGCCCCCAGGCACCACAGTGGGAGGCTGGTAGTTGATACCAACCTTGAAGCCTGTGGGGCACCAGTCCACAAACTGAATGCTGCGCTTGGTCTTGATGGCAGCGATGGCAGCGTTGACATCCTTGGGCACCACATCTCCACGGTACAGCAGGCAGCAGGCCATGTACTTGCCGTGCCGGGGATCACACTTCACCATCTGGTTGGCAGGCTCAAAACAGGCATTGGTGATCTCTGCCACCGACAGCTGCTCGTGGTATGCCTTTTCTGCAGAGATGACTGGTGCATAGGTGGCCAGGGGGAAGTGGATGCGAGGGTAGGGCACCAGGTTGGTCTGGAACTCTGTCAGGTCCACATTGAGGGCCCCGTCAAAGCGCAGAGAAGCCGTGATGGAGGAGACGATTTGGCTAATGAGGCGATTGAGGTTGGTGTAGGTTGGGCGCTCGATGTCTAGGTTGCGGCGGCAGATGTCATAAATTGCTTCGTTGTCCACCATGAAGGCACAGTCTGAGTGCTCCAGGGTGGTGTGGGTGGTCAGGATAGAGTTGTAGGGCTCGACCACGGCTGTAGACACCTGGGGGGCTGGGTAGATGGAGAATTCCAGCTTGGATTTCTTGCCATAGTCAACAGAGAGCCGTTCCATCAGGAGTGAGGTGAAGCCAGAGCCAGTGCCCCCGCCAAAGCTGTGGAACACTAGGAAGCCCTGAAGTCCTGTGCACTGGTCAGACTGAAAGGCAAAAATGAGAAATAACTGTTTAGGTAGGGGAGGGGCCTGAGGGACTCTTATTACCCGGCTGCATAAAGTGCAAGATACATCAGCAGTCAGGGCAAATACTGAGGATGCCATAGCAGCACCACATTTGAGACCATGTACAGTTAGAGATGACTCCCTGAAAGGGATCTGAAAAAAATACTCCTGACCATTAGCACAGTCTCAAAAGTTCCCTCCCTCCCAAGACAAATTCTCACCAGCTTCCGGATCCGATCCAGCACTGGGTCAATGATCTCCTTGCCAATGGTATAGTGACCACGGGCATAGTTGTTGGCAGCATCCTCTTTCCCAGTGATGAGCTGCTCTGGGTGGAAGAGCTGTCGGTATGGGCCATTTCGGATCTCATCTGGAAGAGCAAAAACCACAAAACTATGCTCAGCAGGGACCTTCCTCCCCCAGGGTGGTAGCTGTGGCCAGATGCATGGAGGACTCATCCTCCTGCCAGCCTGAGATATCAGTGTGTGAGAGAAACCCAGACCGGCTGCCCAGGCCAGTCTGAGATCAGCTTGCCTTCTGCAGCTTCAAATACGGCTAGGAATTTTCAGGGCCAGGAATGCCTGGTCTAAATACCCTCTCTGTCCAGGGAGAAGCTTTGAGTCATGCTCCACCCCCTTCAGTTTTGTCTCCACTTTCTCTCACCAATGACTGTAGGCTCCAGATCCACAAAAACTGCCCGTGGCACGTGTTTTCCAGCACCAGTTTCACAGAAGAAGGTGGTGAAGGAGTCGTCCCCTCCACCAATGGTCTTGTCACTGGGCATCTGCCCATCAGGCTGAATCCCATGTTCCAAGCAATAGAGCTCCCAGCAGGCATTGCCCATCTGGACACCTGCCTGCCCCACGTGGACTGAGATGCATTCACGCTGAGGGATAGAGAGAGGGGACGCAGCATGAGCCCCACATCCACAAGTCCTCACCTCACCTCGCAAGTCTCTCTTCCACCCTATTGCCTACCAGCTAGGATGACTCAGTTGGCAAAAGTGGAGGCTTGGGGCTGGGCAGAGGTGAGAAGAGGCTAGCAGCCTGCCCGGGCTCCCAGGTACAGGACTCCCCACCTGGATGCACCCAGCAGGGCAGGCCAACCTCTTAGCCCACTTCTCAGTGGGGAATCTGTCAAGTGAGCTCTGTGGCTCCACATGAAAAAAGGTTTCCTAGAGGTATGGGTTTACAGCTAGAGGCCTCCCCATTTGATTCTTTGCTTTGAGTATGAACAGCTAGACTTCATAGAACCCTTTCCCTCTTTCTTTCCTGTAAGCTGCAGAGGTGTCTCAACCATCCAATCTGGCATCAACTGACCACATGCCATCAGGATGCCCTCCTCTCTCACCTTTAAATCCTATCTGGCTCTGGGGATCAATCCCATCTGGTTCCTCTCCCCACCTCCACCCCCACACCCTGGGTGTCTTCACCACTTTCATCTCCCGTGTCAGCCCGCACGGAAATAGCGACGGTAATGCTTGTAAGCTCAGACAGCAGGGGCCAGCAACAAGGTTTGAGGGTACTGGGACACTCACTGCCTTAGGCTCCGTCCCTGTCAGCCCCAAATTAACCCCTAAAGCACTAAAGTCCGGCAGGTCCCGCGCGCCCTTCCCACACCGAAATGGCGGGGTGACGGTTTCCAAATACCCAGAAAAGGAAGTGGAACCTGTGGTTAGGCCCCAGAGGTAACCCGCCTTGTCCAGGGCAGGGTGGGCGCCATCCTGCAGCCCAGCCCTACATCCGCTCTCCCGGTGGAGTCTTTCCAGTTATTTCCCAGCCCAAAGCGGGGATTGGGTTTCGGCCCCCGCTCCTGGGCTATAAATACCACCCCCTACATGCACCTCTTCCCCCTCCCCCCCAACCTGGCCTCGGCCCGCGCAGTGCTCAGCGCCAGCTGTCTCTGCCCATCCGCGCACCCGGGCTCCGCGCACCCGGGCTCCGGCTGGAGAGGGCCAGCTCGCTTCAGGAGGCTGAACTCCGTTCCCACCACCCCTCTCAGCTCAGAAGCGGGGTGCTGAGTCACGAGTGGGGGGTGATTCTGTGGATAGTTGGAATGCACACACAGAGGAAAGGGGGATGTGGCACCAGGTAACCCGACCCCCTTCCACCTTCTAATGCCAAGCACGTGCTCGGTCAGTGCTGGGGACCGGGGACTGGGGATGCAAGAGGGCAGCCAAGCGCGTCTTCTTTCGCCCGCGGAAAGGACGGGGCGCAGGCCCGTGTGACTCTCATACAGAGTCGGGACACAAATGCTCGGTAAGGCAGGAGCAGAGTGCCAGAAGGGTTCCTCTCTGTTACTGAAGAGTTGCACTCCACCCCAAGCCCCAACCCCAGCCACCGAAGGTGAACTACACGGCTCGGCCAAAGTCACCAGGAGGGGGTTGGGGAGGGAGGATGCAAAACCCTCGCACCTCCTGGAGACCTGGAACGCCTGGTGGAGGTCCCCGAGCATGCCTGGAAGGAAAGTTCCCCAAAGGAGAGGGGCAATTAGGGGACTGGCGCGACCCCGGCGGGGCCGCACTCACCATGGTGAGTCCGGGCGGTGCGTCTCACGTTGAGTCGGGGTGACGGGTCTCTGTGAGAACTGCGCTAGCTGCAGTGCCGCACCGCCCTTATAGGCGGGAGGCGGGGCCCGCGTTCCCCGCTCGCCCACTAAGGGCTGGGCGGCCGGCAGGCCACGCCTCCCAGGAGGGGTAAGAGGCCCCCCGAGGGGAGGAGCCTGGCCGCGTACCCTACCCAAGCTGCGCACTGGTTCCTCACCTGTCGGGCTGGGATTAAGAGTCGCGACTCGGGCTTTAACCATTCTTTCTTCGTTTTAAGCCTACCCGCTGGGCTCCCTAGGGCCTCCGCGGAGACGCAGGGTGCTGTGGCAGGGCGAGTCTCACCTGCACCTGCGTCCTGGAGGCACCGGTCATCCAGATGTTCCGACTTAGGTCGGGAGCAGGCGAGGCTGTCCTTCCCAAGCGGCCTCAACTGGCCTTCACCCATACCCTTCCAGCCCCGCCTCCCAGGAGACTCGGGCCGGCTGTGAGGCTGTGGCGCGTCCCCGGGGAACCCTTGCCAGCTGCCTGACGCTTCCTGGTCCCCGGCCCGGGCGGCAGGCTTTCGCCGACGCCTGTGGGCGGCCGAGGACCCAGAACTGCACAGCCTGAGCCCCAGAGTGCCGATGCCTTAGGCCCTCCCGCAGAGTCGAGCCCCGCAGCCTGTCTGCCCGGGCCGACCCCGGAATCTGCCGCGGCTTGCCGGCGGCTCGCGGGTTAGTGGCCCCGTCATCAGCGCTGTCACTATGATGCCCTCGCTGCGGGCACCTGCCCGCTCACCTGCTGCCAAACTGTGGGAGTGCTGACCCGGAGACCTCAGGACCTGGATTCTCTTCCAGGCTACCCTGTGTGACCTTGGGCAAGTGACTTAACCTCACTGAGTCCTTGACATTTTCGTGGGTGAAAAGGAGACAGTGATGTCATAGTGGAAACATTGTTGTAAGCTATCAAAATATCTGTTGACTCTGAAGAGAAAAGAAGAAAATCGAGATTCTCATATCTTGGATGATTCTTTCGCGGTGTCTTCTGTCTCTAAGCCAAGAGCAGGATATGCAACCTGCACGTTAATGGTCTCAGCACTCTGCCCCAGGTCTCCGCAGAAGCACTTCTTTCTACATTTCATTCCATTCTCCCTACCCTATCTTTTCAAGCTACTTCTGCTTTCCCGCTCTCTCTCTCTCTCTCTTTTTTTTTTTTTTTTTTTTTTTTTGTCCGTGTCTTGCTGTGTCACCGAGGCTAGAGTGCAGTGGTGCAATCTCAGCTCATTGCAACCTCCATCTCCCGGCTCAAGGCCATCCTTCTACCACATCCTTCCACCCCAGCCTCCTCGGTAGCTGGGACCACAGGCGTGCACCACCATGCCCAGCTTATTATTATTATTGTTATTTTTGAAATGGAATTTCGCTCTTGTTGCCCAGGCTGGAGTGCAATGGCATGATCTTGGCTCACCGCAACACCCGCCTCCCGGGTTCTAGCAATTCTCCTGCCTCAGCCTCCCGAGTGGCTGGGATTACTGGCATGCACCACCACGCCTGGCTAATTTTTGTATTTTTAGTAGAGACAGGGTTTCACCACGTTGGTCAGGCTGGTCTCCAACGCCCGACCTTAGATGATCCGCCCTCTTTGGCCTCCCAAAGTGCTGGGATTACAGGTGTGAGCCACCACGCCCAGACTTTTTTTTTTTTTAATTTTTAGTAGAGACAAAATCTCGCCATATTGTCCAGATTTGTCTCAAACTCCTGAGCTCAAGCGATCCACCCACCTCAACCTCCCAAAGTGCTGAGATTACAGGCCTGAGCAACCACCCCGGCCTGCCTTGCCTTTTCTAATTGTCTCCCTTTACTGGGGAAAGTCATCTGGCAGTGCCCCAGGTGCTGCTGGTTTGCAGATCTTAAGAAACCTGTCTTCCCGGCTCTACATCGCTTGGAAAGGATTCACCCGACCCTCCCCCATCACCTGACAACACAACACAATACCATGAAAGAACTTGTGATGGCAACTCTCTAGCAACAAAATAGGCAAGGCATGGAAAGGAATATAGTGAAATATGACAAGGTCTCTCTTCCCAGTAGACTTGCCTTCTGGTTGGGAGAACAAGACTCATTCATAAAAAGCAAACTGACAGGGGCATATAATGAGGCTGCTTTGGGGAATAAGGTCATGGTCTCTACAAAGGAAGCATCCGTGGTGACTACAGGACACATGGCAGTAGGTTGCACACCTTCCCTGAACCTCTTTTTCCTTGTGCTCTCCTATCCTAGCAGAATGAATGTAGTAAGAGACTTGAGCTATCTTAGGAAAAACCCTAAACCTCTTTGACCTTCAGGTGCAGATTCTTCATTTGGAAAACTGGGATAACAACTTCAGATTGTGAGTATCAGATGAATTTAGAGATGTACATATTCTCATCAAGGCACTGTGTAAGTACCTGTGACATTTATTTTAGTGCATATAGCACATCATGCTGTAGTTATTTGTGTACATGTCCATCTTGCTATTATAGATAGCAAACTATTGCAAGTAAGGACTGTGTCTTATTCATCTTTGTTTCTAGTGCCTACCATAGTGCTTAGCACATCTGGTTAGCATTTGCTAAATGTGTGTCAGAAGAATTGTTTCACTTCAGAGATGGTAGGCAGAAGAACGTCCCCCCCCCCAAAGATATCCACATCCTAATCTCTAGGACCTGTGACTGTTACCTTACATGGCAAAAGACTTTGAAGATGTTATTAAGGTAAAGATCTTGAGATATGGAAATGATCCTGGATTATCCCAGGTGGGCCCAGTGTAATCTCAAGGGTCCTTATAAATGAAAGAGGGAGGCAGAAGGGTCAGAGTCAAAGAAGAAGAGGTCAGACCTAGTGTGGTGGCTCATGCCAGTAATCCCAACACTTTAGGAGGCTGAGGTGGGAGAATCACTTGAGGTTAGCAGTTTGAGACCAGCTTGGGCAACATGGTGAGACCCTGTCTCTACCAAAAAATTAAAATTAAGAAATAAAGAAGAGGTCAAAAGTAAGTAGAGGTCAGAATGATGTGATTGTTGGCTTTCAAGAGGGATAGGGGCCATGAGTAAAAGAATATGGGCAGCCTGTAGAAGATGGAAAAGTCAAGGAATAGATTCTCCCCTAGAATTTTCAGAAGGAAGGCAACCCAGCCAACACCTTAATTTTAGTTCTGTAAGACCCTTTTTTTTTTTTTTTTTTGAGACAGGATCTTGCTCTCTTGCCCAGGCTGGATTGCTGTGCAATCATGGCTTACTGCAATGTTGCTCTCAAATTCCCAGGCTCAAGCAATCTTCCCACCTCAGCCTCCCTAGTAGCTGGGACTACAGACAGGCACCAGCACACTCAGCTATATATATACATATATATACATATATGTGTGTGTGTGTGTGTGTGTGTGTGTATATATATACAGATAGATAGATAGATATAGATATATATATTATGGCTGGGTTCAGTAGCTCACACCTATAATCCCAGCACTTTGGGAGGCCAAGGTGGGAAGATCACTTGAGGTCAGGAGTTCGAGGCTAGCCTGGCCAACATGGTAAAACCCTGTCTCTACTAAAAATACAAAAGTAGGCAAGCATTGTGGTAGGAGCCTATAATTCCCAGCTACTCAGGAGGCTGAGGCAGGAGAATTGCTTGAAACCAGGAGGTGGAGGTTGCAGTGAGCTGAGATGGAGCCACTGCACTCCAGCCTGGGTAACAGAGTAAAACTCTCTCTCAAAAAAATATACATACAGCCAGGCGCAGTGGCTCACGCCTGTAATCCCAACACTTTGGGAGGCCGAGGCAGGCAGATCACTGGAGGTCAGGAGTTCAAGACCAGTCTGGCGAACATGGTGAAACTCGGTCTCTACTAAAAATACAAAATTAGCCAGGTGCGGTGGCACATGCCTGTAATCCCAGCTACTCAGGAGGCTGAGGCAGGAGAATTGCTTGAACCCAGGAGGCAGAAGTTACGGTGAACCGAGATTGTGCCATTGCACTTCAGCCTGGGCAACAAGAACGAAACTCTGTCTCAAAAAAAAAAAAAAAAAAAAAAAAAAGAAACACTACACACACACTGTATATATTTTATAGATATGGAGTCTTGCTGGTCTAGACCAGCCCAAGCTGGTCTAGAGCTTCTAGCTGTAAGCTCTCTCCTGCCTCAGCCTTCCAAACTGCTGAGATAGGCATGAGTCACTGCACTTGGCCCATTTTGGGCTTTTTTTTTTTTTCTTTTTTTTTTTGAGATGGAGTCTCTCTGTGTCACCCAGGCTGGAGTGCAGTAGTGTGATCTCAGCTCTCAGTGCACTGCAACCTCCACCTACCAGGTTCAAGCAATTCTCCTGCCTCAACCTCCCGAGTAGCTGGGATTACAGGTGTGCACCACCATGCCCGGCTAATTTTTGTATTTTTAGTACAGACAGAATTTCACCATGTTGGCCAGGCTTGTCTCGAACTCCTGACCTCAGGTAATCCACCTGCCTTGGCCTCCCAAAGTGCTGGGATTACAGGCATGAGCCACCATACCCAGCCCAATTTTGTTTTGTTTTGTTTTGTTTTGTTTTTGTTTTTGTTTTTGTTTTTGTTTTTGTTTTTGTTGGACACGAGGTCTGGCTCTATCACCCAGGCTGGAGTGCTGTGGCACAATCTTGGCTCACTGCAACATCCACCTCCCGTCCTCTAGCCATCCTTCCACCACAGCCTCCTGAGTAGCTGGGACTACAGGTGTGCACCACCACGCCTGGCTAGTTTTTTTTTTTCTTCTTCTTCTTTTTGTATTAGTAGAGATGGGATTTCACCATGTTGCACAGGCTGGTCTTGAACTCATGAGCTCAAATGATCTGCCTGCCTCAGCCTCCCTGAGCGCTGGCATTACAGGCATGATTCACTGTGCCCAGCCCACCTGGCTCATTTTGGACTTTGGAACTCCTGCCCTGGCAGATAACAAATTTGTGTTGTTTTAAGCTATGATTTTTATTATAATTTGTTACAGTAACAGTAGGAAAATAATATGACAACAACAGAGGTGTGCAGAAGCTACCATCTTAAGATGGATAACAAGCTCCCTCCAGTTTGCCACAGTCCTCATCACTCTCTGTGTCTCCCTGACACAGAACACACGTGTCTGTTGTCCTTTAACTTCATACGATCAGCCCACGTTACACATTTATGATACCCTGGCCACTGTAGCTAAGAGTTTACAACCCTTGAGCATGCTTTCTAGCTGACAAAATGGAGAAGACATGGGTGCAGGAAGAAATGCTCAAGGTGGCCAGGAGTGGTGGCTCCCACCTGAAATCCCAGCACTTTGGGAGGCCGAGGCAGGCAGATCGCGAGGTCAGGAGTTTGAGACCAGCCTGGCCAACATGGTGAAACCCCGTCTCTACCAAAAAAAAAAAAAAATTAGCTAGGTATGGTGGCAGGCACCTGTAATCCCAGCAACTCAGAAGGCTGATGCAGGAGAATTGCTTGAACCCGGCAGCAGAGGTTGTAGTGAGCCGAGATCGTGCCACTGCACTCCAGCGAGGGCAACAAGAGCGAGACTCCATCTGGAAAAAAGAAAGAAAGAAAGAAATGCCCAGGGCATGTTAGTGAAATACAGATTCTGCTTCTGATTTTGTGTGTGTGTGTGTGTGTGTGTGTGTGTGTGTGTGTGTGTCCTCAGGATGTATACAGATCCCCAGAATTAGGGCCATAAACTCTGGGTGAGTATGCAGGTAATGGTTCATTTTACCAGATTAAAAACTTTTAGACATTCACAGACATGTACAGAATCTAGAAAATGCTGCCAGATGTTGAATTACTTTTCTAATTCACTCTCCTGTTGAATTACTTTTCAGCCCATCTACCTACATGTGTACTCTCCCTCTGCGTCTCTCTCCGTCTTCTCCCTTCCCATTATCATCTCCATCTTTTCTGACCCCTTCCCAGCGTCTCATCTTTATCTTGGAGCACAGCAGCAAGGTATTCAAAGTTTAAAATGTTTGCACTGACTCCATCTGGGAGAGGTAGAGTCACAGCCTTAGTGATGTTCACCCTTCAGTTTTTCCAGACTGGAACGTCTCCCAGCCATCCTCCTTCTCACAGCACAGCCTTTACAAAACGGGTAGCCCTATTCAACACATATCCATGAATTCACCCCTCAATACTCTCCCTGCAGACTTGACTCACATGCCCTGCTGAGACGCTTTTGCCAAGGTCTCTAGTGGCCTGCCTCTTGCCAAATCCAAAGGCCACACATCTCCATCTTCATCTTTCTCAGCCACTCACAGCAGCATTTCACATGGTCGATTCTTCTTTCCTTCTTGAAATTCTTTTTTCTTGGTTTCGATGACAGCACTGGCTCCTAGCTTTTGTCCTGGCCCCTCCTTCTTGGTGGCCTCTGATAGTTTAACTTTAAATGGTGTTCCCCATAACCCAGTCTCAGGTTCTCTTATTTCCTTCATTTATTTTTCTCCCTGAAGGAGCAATTGTTGAAGCCTGGCGATGAATATATGAGGTTTTATTATATTATCTCTACTTTTAGGTATATTTTTAATATTCATAATAACAAGTTATTGTAACATTTTTGGAATTATTTAAAAAGGAATAGAACTAGAGTATATACACTCCCATACAATAGTGAAAGAATAGGATAAAAAGAAATGAATGTCATATATATGCTGATGACTCAAATTTATATCTCCATTTCCGACCTCTCCTCTGAACTTCAGATTCATATGACTAATTATCTTCTTGACATCTCCACTTGAAAGTCCATTAGACAACTCAAACATAACACAGTCAACATGGAACTCTGTTTTCTACCCTCACCCCACTCCCTGCCAAAACTGCTTCTGTTCTAGGCTTCCCAGTCTGAGTGATCATCTTCCTCTCAAGTACTTGAGTTAAAATCTTAGGATTGGCCAGGTGCGGTGGCTCATGTCTGTAATACCAGCACTTTGGGAGGCCGAGGTGGGCGGATCACCTGAGGTCAGGAGTTCGAGACCAGCCTGGCCAACATGATGAAACGCCATCTCTACTAAAAATACAGAAATTAGCCTGGTGTGGTGGCAGGTGTCTGTAATCCCAGCTACTCAGGAGGCTGAGGCAGGAGAATTGCTTGAATCCAGGAGGCAGAGGTTGCAGTGAGCAGAGATTGCGCCATCACACTCCAGCCTGGGGGAAAAGAGTGAGACTTTGTCTCAAAAAAATAAATAAATAAATAAAAATAAAAATAAATAAATAGATAAAATCTTTATTTTAGGATCATTTTCCTCTCTCTCCCCTCTCCCTCTTTTAAGTTAGAATTTTTTGGCTGCAAATAATGGAAAGCCTAACTTATCAGTGGCTTGAACAATGAGGGTATTTATTATTCCACAAGAAATCTGAGTATAGGGCCTTTCCAGGGTTGATTCAGTCATGTCACCAATAACTCCAGTGTTTCTAACTTTCTGCTCTGTCATCCTCAAAGAGCGGGTGACATCTTCCCTCAGGAACACAAGATACAGCAGCTCTAAGTATCATGTCCTTATATGACTCTGTCTTAAGGCAGGAAATGGGGGGCTTCCTCCCACATCTCTTTTTATCGGGAGAAAAACCTTTCCTTGAAGCGCCCTAGCAGACTTCCCCCTTCTATCTCACTAGCTCTTGCCTAAACCAGTCACTGGAGGGAGGGAGTTAAATGGCCATGGATGGTTTGGACTAATCTGTACACACCCCTAGGTCTGGGGGAAAGCCGTCTTCCTTGAGCAAGGGTGAATACTCAAATGAAATCAGGACCTTGCCAGCGAAGAATTGGGGCAGGGGCAGGCAAGGCTGTTGAGAAGCTCTGCCACCGCCTACACTAGTATGTCCTTCACTTTACTGCCAACCCAGCTACTTCTCACCACCCCCTGCTACCATCCCGTTATTCCTAGATGCCTCCAGAAGCCTCTGAACTAGCTTCCTGCCTCTAGGCTTGGAACTCTAATGCAGTCTCCACACAGCAGTTGCAGTCATCTCTCTGAAACACAAGCTAGGCAATGACGCTTGCTTCAAACCCTCCCGTTACACTTATATAAAAGCCATTCTCCTTCCAAGGCCCCTCACCTCTATGATCTCATTTTTTGCAGCTCTCTCCCTTCCTCACTCTGGGTTTTTGGACACACTGGGCTGGTTCCCACCTATGAATGTTTGCACTTGCTTATTCTGTCTGTCTAGAGCACCGTTTTCCAGATCTTGCCTCCCTGACTCCTCACCATTCAGCCCTCAGTTCAAATATCACCTTCTGGCCGGGCACGGTGGCTCACGCCTGTAATCCCAGCACTTTGGGAGGCCGAGGCGGGCAGATCACAAGGTCAGCAGATCGAGACTATCCTGGTTAACACGGTGAAACCCCGTCTCCACTAAAAATACAAAAAATTAGCCAGGCGTGGTAGCGGGCGCCTGTAGTCCCAGCTACTCAGAAGGCTGAGGCAGCAGAACGGCGTGAACCCGGGAGGCAGAGGTTGCAGTGAGCCGAGAACACACCACTGCACTCCATCCAGCCTGGGCGACTGAGCGAGACTCTGTCTCAAAAACAAACAAACAAACAAACAAAAACAAATATCACCTTCTTATAGAGTGGCTTCTTCTCTGTTCAGTCTAAAATAGCAGCCCCTGCATATCTTTCCGTCCCATTATCCTGCCTTGTTTTCTTCACATGCTTATTGCTCTCTGGAATGTTCTTGTTTGTTTATTGTCTGTCTTCCCCACGAAAATGAAAGCTCCATTTTATTTATTTTTGAGACAGGGTCTTACTGTGTCACCCAGGCTGGAGTGCAAGTGACATGATCCTGTCTCACTGCAACCTTGACCTCCTGTACTCAAGTGAGCCTCCCTCCTCAGCCTCCCAAGTAGCTGCAGCCACAGGCATGTGCCACCACACCCAGCTAATTAAAAAAAATTTTTTTTGTAGAGGCAGAGTCCCACTATGTTGCCCAGGCTAGAAATGTAAGCTTCTTAAGAGCATAAACTTGCCAGGCATGGTGGCTCACACATGTAACCCCAGAACTTTGGGAGGTTGAGGTGGGCAGATCACCTGAGGTCAGGAGTTCGAGACTAGCCTGACCAATATGATAAAACCCCATCTCTACTAAAAATACAAAAATTAGCCAGGCGTGGTGGCATGTGCCTGTAATCCCAGCTACTTAGGAGGCTGAGACAGGAGAATCGCTTGAACCCGGGAGGTGGAGGTTGCAGTGAGCCGAGATAGCGCCATTGCACTCCAGCCTGGGCAACAAGAGCAAAACTCCATCCCCCCTACAAAAAAAGCATAAACTTTTGTGTTCATCACTGTATCCCTAGCACCTGAAATGGTGCTTGGCATACAGCAAGCACTCAACATTTTTTGAAGAAATTAAGAGTATTCACGGCCTCTTATGTTTTAAACCAGATGCATTAAAATGCTTTAAAAATCTCAGTCTTGGCCAGGCACAGTGCCTCACACCTATAATCCCAACACTTTGGGAGGCCAAGGCAGGTGGATCATCTGAGGTCAGGAGTTTGAGACCAGCCTGGCGAACATGGTGAAACCCCATCTCTACTAAAAACACAAAAATTAGCAGGGTGTGTTGGTGCATGCCTGTAGTCCTAGCTACTTGGGAGGTTGAGGCAGGAGAATTGCTTGAACCCAGGAGGAGGAGGTTACAGTGAGCCAAGATCACAAAACTCAGTCTTTTCACTTTTCTTTATGTAAGGCAGCTGACTGCCATTAGCATAGTTTTCTTTTTGGGGTTAGTGATACCTAGGCTGACTCTGAGAGTCCAACTCCCAAGGCCAGTTGGGAGAAGTTTAAGTGCTACACAAGAGATTTTTGAGCCCAGTGGGCCCTCTGGGCCCCAGATCACTCCATCTGGACAATAATTCCTGAGGTCCGTGGTTTCATGGGCCAACCCAGTAGAAGGCTGAGCTTTCTTATCTTCGATGTGTTGGGTGGCTGGGTCTCCTCTTTGGGCCTCTTTGTTCCAGGTGGGAGACAGAAGAGTTCTAACCTTCAGTCTGTAACCAAAGCCAAAGTTAACCAACTTGAGATCATTCCCTAGCTTACTGGGATGAGAGGGACTCTGAAAAAGCCCCTGTTTCAACTGCACTATGTAACACAGTGGCTGAAAATTCACATTAGCAACTACCTCCTGGATAGGGTTGCTATATAAAATACTTTTATTTGCTAAATCTGGCAGACCTAGTTCTGGTTTTGGCTGCTATCTGGAAGAGGGACTGGAGAATTGTACAACAGTCCCCCCTTACTTACAAGGATATGTTGTAGGGCCCCCAGTGGATGCCTGAAACTGCAGATAGTACTGAACCTTATATACTGTTTTTTCCTATACATGCATACCTATGACCAAGTTTAATTTATAAATTAGGCGCAGTAACAGGTTAAGAACAATAATAGGCCAGGTGCAGTGGCTCATGCTTGTAATCCCAGCACTTTGGGAGGGTGAGGCAGGCAGATCACTTGAGGTCAGGAGTTTGAGAACAGCTTGGCCAACATGGTGAAACCCCATCTCTACTAAAAATACAAAATTAGCCAGGTGTGGTGGCATGTGCCTGTAATCCCAGCTACTCGGGAGGCTGAGGTGGGAGAATCGCTTGAACCCAAGAGGCAGAGGTTACAGTGAGCTGAGATTACGCCACTGCACTTCAGCCTGGGTGACAGAGTGAGGCCCTGTCTCAAAAAAAAAAAAAAAGAAAAAGAAAAAAAAAGAACAATAATGATATAGAGAAATAAAGCGATGGTAATAATATGCTAGCATCACTGCTCTTGAGCTGTGGAGCTATTATGAAGTAGAATAAGGGTTACATGAGCAGAAGCATCGCCACAGTCGATCTGATAAGGGATCCAGCCACCCAGTGGCTAATGGGTAGGTAGTATCTACAGTGTGGATACCCTGCACACAGGGATGTTCTAGACAGGATGGAGTAGGACAGCACTAGATTTCATCACACTACCCAGAATGGTGTGCAATTTAAAACTTACATATTGTGTTTTTCTGGAACTTTTTCTTTAATATTTTCAGACCATGATTGACCGCAGGCAACTGAAACTGCAGAAAGTGAAGCTGTGGCTAGTGGGGGGCTACTGTGTGGTGTGGTTTCCGAGCAACATGAGGGTCCATTTGAGGCTAGTGGCCATGCATTCAAAACATCAGTCGGCATGGTTCTGGATTTTTCTATGGCCACTGTTTAACTGGGTGAGTGCAGACACAGAGCTGGGGACAAAATAAATTTAACCAGGGTTCTGGTTTAGTCAAACAAAGATGCTGAAGCTAGCAGGAGGCAAGAGAGTTGACAGGTACAGAAGGGAGTGACCCTGGCTGGCCACAGAACTGAAGACTGGGAGGAAGGAGATAAAGACCAAGGAGGGGCTGCTGTGGAAAGAGGGGAAGCAGAACCCGAGTCCCAGATGAATCTTAATTCCAGCACTAATTAATCCCCACGTGACCTCAGGCAGGACACTAGGGACTTCAATTTCCTTTTCTTCATCCTGGGAAAGGAAGGCCCTGCCTTGCCTACCTCACAGAGTTGTTGAGGGATTCAAAGGAGGTATGGGGAGAAGGTGCCTTAAGAAGCATAAAGAAGACTAGGTGCAGTGGCTCACGCCTGTAATCCCAGCACTTTGGGAGGCCGAGGCAGGTGGATCACCTGAGGCCAGGAGTTTGAGACCAGCCTGGCCAACATGGTGAAACCGTGTCTCTACTAAAAATATAAAAATTGGCCGGGCCAGGTGGCAGGCATCTGTAAAGCCAACTACTCAGGAGGCTGAGGCAGGAGAATCACTTGGACCCGGGAGGTGGAGGTTGCAGTGAGCTGAGATTGCACCACTGCACTCCAGCCTGGGTGACAGAGCAAGACTCCTTCTCAAAAGAAAAAAAAAAATGCGTAAAGCAGGATACAAATGCTAGAGACTAGCCTTTTTATTTCAGAATTTTGCCTAAGACGATCAGGAGACTCCTTTTCTGGGGACATAAGGCCAGGCTAGAGCAGCAGCGACTTGCCATGGGCTAGGAGGAGATGTTTAGGAAGTGCCTTGAGGCCCTGCTCTTGCTTTGCCCTTGGAGAGCAACAGCCGTTCTGGACTAAGCACTTAAGAAAGGTTACCTTGTTTAGACCTCATAATACTACCTCTCCCCATTCTCCAGATGAGAAACAGAGAAAAAAAAGAAGTTAAGTGCTAGTAGCTATTAGAGGTGGGATTAAAACCAAGCACTAGGTTGCTCGTTCTATGATATTCTGAGTTTTCAAGCAGGATGTCCTGAGGCTTGATCTCTTGGCTGAGGACTCATCATTTCTGGATCATTGTAGCATCTTCTTAGTCCCACCCACACTTGACTTACAGTCGTCACCAACCCTAGGGCAGGGGAGTGCAGGGGGTTTAATGGGTGGGGGCGGTGCTGGAGCTCAGGGCCTTGATTTCTAAATCGTCTTCCACCTGTGAAGTGCAGGCTATGCCACCAGGAAATGGGATTGCGTGACTGACAACAGGTACCATGTACCCAGGGGCCTGGATACCTGTGTGGAGTTACTAGCCCTGGCCCCTCCTCTGCCCACCTCAGCTGGATCCCCTGTTTGGGCGCAGGCCCAGTCCTTGCCTGGTGCTCTGTGACCAAGTCAACAGGCCCTGCCCTCCCAGGCAGTTTCTAACAACATACACCCGCTGAAAGCCACCCAGAGAGTATAAAGAGGAGGCTGGCTGCTGCAGGCCTCTCATAGATCCATCCCTGCTCACTATCCTGCAGCAGACAGAGAGACAGGACCCCAGCCAGCCCCTGTCCAGGCAGCATGGTGAGTAGAAGGGGCTTTTATAAATTAGGCATAGTAACAGGTTAAGAACAGTAATAGGCCAGGTGCAGTGGCTCATGCCTGTAATCCCAGCACTTTGGGAGGGTGAGGCAGGCAGAAAGCATGCAAGTGAGGGTCCCAGTGGGCCCAAGATATCTGGCGTGACGGTACCTTGGGAGTCCAGATGTTGATGGGGCTACAGTATGTGGTGAGGTAGGGAGAGGGAAAGAGACTTCCAGATGTGGCTGTGGCCCCCAAGTGTGCAGGTGTAGGGGACATTGCAGGGGGTAGGGAAGGAAAGTTCGATGGTAACCAGGATGTGGGGCTGAGCCTAGGCTGAGGAGCAGGGCTGCTGAGGGGGTCTGAATTTAGGCATGGGGAGTGTGGGAGAAGCAGGACTTGAGCAGAAAGTGTAGGCGATTTCCTCTGCTGGCTGAGAATCTCCAGACCCTGGGCCTTGCCACAGGTTCACCGCTGGGCTCTGGTCCCACCTTCCCACCATGGGGACACAACCTCCCTGGAAGCTTCTCCCCTCTGGTTCCTCACTCCACCCTGCCCATTTGTCTGACCTCTCATGTCAGTTACAGATCAGTGGGGAGAAGAAGGAGGAGGGAAAGGGTGGTGCTCCCATCTGTCAAGAGCTGGCTGTGCCTGGGGCTCATTTGATATATTTTACCCACCTCCCTACCAGGCAGGATAGAAGAACAGTTAAGAGCATGGTTGGTGCCAGGCCGTCCCTGCTCTTAATATTCTTGGTTTTGCTCATGACCTTGAGCAAGCTACTTGACTTCTCTGAGGGTCAGTTTCCTCATCTATAAATTGGGGGTAATAAAACTACCTACCTAAGGTGAATGTGGTAAAGATTAAATGAGATAATGTGTATAAAGTGCCACCTTCACCTGGCATCTTATTAGTGCTTAATAAGTAGAACTAAGCAATGTAACAACACAGGCCGCTGGCTATGAGCTTCTTCTCTTTCTACAGTCATGAAAAAGGTGCTAGGGAAGCTGAGGTGAAATGGCTAGTACTGGGTCGCAGAGAGATGGGGGTTTGAGGCCAGGTTTGTGTGATTCCAGAGACTGAGTTCTTTTTTTTTTTTTTTTTTGAGATGGAGTCTCCTTCTGGAGTACAGTGGCGCAATCTTGGCTCACTGCAACCTCTGCCTCCCAGGTTCAAGCGATTCTTCTGCCTCAGCCACCCAAGTAGCTGGGACTAGAGGCGCATGCCATCACACCCGGCTAATTTTTGTATTTGTAATAGAGACAGGGTTTCACCATGTTGGCCAGGATGGTCTCAATCTCCTGACCTTGTGATCTGCCCATCTCGGCCTCCTAAAGTGTTGGGATTACAGGTGTGAGCCACTGCACCTGGCCAGAGGCCGAGTTCTTTGCCCCAAACCTGCTGCCTCCAGGGTGAGACATCATTCCTGGAGGGGCCAGAGACACCTTGCAATGGGCTAGTAGTTCTGGGGGCCCGGACGATGTCTGGGTCTGTGGACAGAACTGGCTGGTCAGGCTCAGAGATGCAGCACCAGGCAGGTGATTGGTGAGCTAAGGCAGCCCCAGGATTGGTCCTGGGATTTCTCCCATCCTTGAGGTCTTAGCTCAACTCATTATCTTTTTTTTTTTTTTTTTGCAACAGGGCCTCACTCTGTGGCCCCGGCTAGAGTGTAGTGGTGCAATCTCGGCTCACTGCAAGCTCTGCCTTCTGGGTTCAAGCAATTCTCCCGCCTCAGCCTCCCAAGTAGCTGGGATTATAAGAATGCACCATTTTTGTATTTTTAGTGGAGAGGGGGTTTCACCATGTTGACCAGGATGGTCTCGAACTCCTGACCTCAAGTGATCCACCTGCCTCGGCCTCCCAAAGTGCTGGAATTACAGGCATGAGCCACTGCGCCTAGCCTCAATTCATTACCTTCTCTTACTATGACATCAGGGATTGAGGGTAGGAAATTGGAAGGGGAACCCAACATGCACGGCACACCCTGGTGTGTGTTAGGCAGTGGGCCAGGCACTTTTCATGCATTCTTTCATTTAATTCTCATAGTTTTTCTAGGAGGGGGCTCTTATTATTGTCCACATTTCAAAAGGAGAACACTGACCAAGAGGTTAAGACTTTTGCTCAAGACAAGTAGAGAAGTAATGGGGCTGGAATACAGATTATTTCTGGATTAATCTCGGTCATCTAAAAATCATGAAAAGTCAGGCCCTTGTGTTATATAAAAATAGTCAGTGAAGTGTTACATTTTTGGAGAAGGCATCCTCATTAAACAATTAAGAAATATTTCAGGAATGCAAAAAGGTATAACTAATAACATGATAGGCTGGAAGCGGTGGCTCACACCTATAATCCCAGCACTTTGGGAAGCCAAGGCAGGTAGACTGCTTGACCCCAGGAGTTTAAGACCCCCCTGGGAAAGATGGCGAGACCTGTCTCTACAGAAAAATTTAAAACTTAGCCAGGCATGGTGGTGCATGCCTGTAGTCCCAGCTACTCGGGAGGCTGAGACAGGAGGATCCCTTGAGCCCAGGAGTCCAAGCCTGCTACAGTGAACTATGATCACATCACTGTACTCTGGGTGACAAAGTGAGATTCTGTCTCAAGAGAAAAAGAAAAGAATAATGTGATGAACAGCAGCTGTCAAGCTTGAGAAATAGAATCTGTCTCCAATTGCATCTATCTGCTTCCCCTGCCAGAGAGCACCATTATTCCAAATTTGGAGCTAATGTCTCGTGTACTTTATCTTTGTACTATTTTCCCTTGCTTCCCTCACCAATGACTCCTAATTTCTTTCTGGACACTGGGGGTTGATTATCTTGCACTTCTAGATTCATTTGATCACTTCAGCGTTCCTCACTGAGACAGGCACTGAGCAAGAGTCTGTAATCTCAGAACTGCCCACATCTTCTGCTTCCCCCAAGGATTTTGGCCCAGCCCCTAGAGCCAATGCCTGTTGCTCCTCAATGCCACCAGTAAATGCTTAGACGCAGGAGGTGAGGCAAGCAGAGTAGAGTCCAGGAACCTTGGCCCTCAGTCAAAGAGCCACTCAAGGAAGGCAGGCAGGAACCATGTCCAGGCATGATGTTTCCCTCTGTGAAGGCCATTCTCTGCCCTTTGCCCACTCAGTGTGAGTGCATCTCAGTCCATGTAGGGCAGGCTGGTGTGCAGTTGGCAATGCCTGCTGGGAGCTCTACTGCCTGGAACATGGGATTCAGCCTGATGGGCAGATGCCCAGTGACAAGACCATCAGGGGAGGGGATGACTCCTTCAACACCTTTTTTAGTGAAACTGGGGCTGGGAAACATGTGCCCCAGGCAGCGTTTGTGGATCTGGAGCCTGCTGTGATCGGTGAGTGATGATCAGTCCCAGCCATGACCTTGTCCCTGGGTACCACAGCAAGTCCTACTCCATAACTGCAGAGCATGGCATTTGTGGTGTAGCTTCCCAGGTGCTGCAGCCAATTAGAACTCCAGATGTACAGAATCACTGTTACTCAGCTCCTGAGTCTGTAGGCCACTGCACATCCCTTTCCTTATTGAAAAACACATCCGGCCGGGCGCGGTGGCTCAAGCCTGTAATCCCAGCACTTTGGGAGGCCGAGACGGGTGGATCACGACGTCAGGAGATCGAGACCATCCTGGCTAACACGGTGAAACCCCGTCTCTACTAAAAAATACAAAAAACTAGCCGGGCGAGGTGGCGGGCGCCTGTAGTCCCAGCTACTCGGGAGGCTGAGGCAGGAGAATGGCATGAACCCGGGAGGCGGAGCTTGCAGTGAGCTGAGATCCGGCCACTGCACTGCAGCCTGGGTGACAGAGCGAGACTCCGTCTCAAAAAAAAAGAAAAAAAAAAAGAAAAACACATCCAAGCAGCACAAACACATCCAAACAGGTAATAGCAGCAGCCTGAATGCAGCCTGAATGCAGAACCTGGGAGCTGGTGACCCCACTCCCTTCGGGTACCCTGGGGCTCCAGCAGCTGTATCGCAAAGGGAGGTAGAGCCCAAAACTCTGCCCATTGCGATGAAGTTTGAACGGGTACATACTGCCAGATCTTTTATCCAGAGCAGCTCATCACAAGCAAGGAAGATGCTGCCAATAACTATGCCCGAGGCCACTACACCACTGGGAAGGAGCTCATCGACCTGGTACTGGACCGGATTCGGAAGCTGGTGAGGAAAGGGCTGAGGGCTGCGGCAGGGGGAGTCAATCTGAATTCCTGTTGTGAGGTAGTCTGGACACCAGATTGGGGAAGGACAGCTTCAGCCTCTGGGAGAAACACACAGGATCAGGACCAATGAGGAGAGGTCCTGCACTCTGATCAGGGGGGCCAACTGTAGCTTCCAGCCTGGAGCTGGGGTCCCCTGCATCTCTGAAGTGGCTGGCCTGGTGCTAGGCAGGGTGTCCATTAAGGCAAACATGTTGATGGGCTGCCTGGCCAAGTTGTGGGGGTCCATAAGCATTCCCAGGATACCACCTTGTGTTACAAGGATGTGGGCGGAAGTCCCTGTGAAAGGCAGAGATTCAAAGAATGTCAGCCCAAAGCCTCTATGATTGGCCTTGACTTTTACAAAGGATGGGGATGAGGTTCCTGGATTGTTGTTCTTAGTAGAGAAGCCCTCTAGAAACATCCAAAGTTAAATCAGCGGGGCATGGATGTGATGGTGGGTGGAGTTGGCAAGTTATGACAACAAGATGAGGAAGCCCTGGAGTCCTGCGCACTGGTCAGCCTAGACAGCCAACTCCACCCACCATCATACCCCTCTTTTCCAGCATACAACAGAGCTCTGTGTTAAGGACCTCAGGAGATTTCAGAGGAAGAGGGACAGGGAGGAGAAAGGGTGGGCCCTGGGCCCTCTCTATGAGGATCTCTTTTGTGCTCTTGGAAAAGTCTTCCAAGGAGTTCGTGAAACTTTTGGGAATTTAAAACAGCACAGTTGGTTCTTTCCTGTCCATCAGCTGTGCTCCATGCCCCACATTTCCCCTCCCCTTCCCTATCTAGGCTGACCAGTGCACAGGACTTCAGGACTTCCTGGTATTCCACAGCTTTGGCGGGGGCACTGGCTCTGGCTTCACCTCACTCCTGATGGAACGGCTCTCTGTTGACTATGGCAAGAAATCCAAGCTGGAATTCTCCATCTACCCAGCCCCCAGGTGTCTACAGCCGTGGTCGAGCCCTACAACTCTATCCTGACCACCCACACCACCCTGGAGCACTCAGACTGTGCCTTCATGGTGGACAACGAAGCAATTTATGACATCTGCCGCCGCAACCTAGACATCGAGCGCCCAACCTACACCAACCTCAATCGCCTCATTAGCCAAATAGTTTCCTCCATCACAGCTTCTCTGTGCTTTGACAGGGCCCTCAATGTGGACCTGATGGAGTCCTAGATCAACCTGGTGCCCTACCCTCACATCCACTTCCCCCTGGCCACCTATGCACCAGTCATCTCTGCAGAAAAGGCATACCACGAGCAGCTGTCGGTGGCAGAGATCACCAATGCCTGTTTTGAGCCTGGACGGTGAAGTGTGATCCCCGGCTCGGCAAGTACATGGCCTGCTGCCTACCGTACCATGGAGACATGGTGCCCAAGGATGTCAACGCTGCCATTGCCACCATCAAGACCAAGAGCAGCATTCAGTTTGTGGATTGGTGCCCCACAGGCTTCAAGGTTGGTATCAACTACCAGCCTCCCACTGTGGTGCCTGTGGGTGACCCGGTAAGGTGCAACGTGCCATGTGCATGCTGAGCAACACAACAGCCATTACCGAGGCCTGGGCCCGCCTGGACCACAAGTTCGACCTGATGTATGCCAAGAGGGTGTTTGTCCACTGGTATGTGGGTGAGGGTATGGAGGAAGGTGAGTTCTCTGAGGCCCATGAGGATATGACTGCTCTGGAGAAGGATTACAAGGAGGTGGGCATGGATAGCTTAGTGGGGGGGAGGAAAAGAAGTGGGGGATGAGTACTAGGGGAATATTGCCTGTCTGTCCTACATAAAGTGCTGTGGCCTTATTGTCTCACGAATGTCTTTTTCTCTTGGGAAAAACCATGTGGGGAGGGCTTCTTCTCCACGAGAGGTAGGAACACTGGTGTCTTAGCCTCTATTCCCCAGAAAGCAGATCTGATTTTAGATTTCATTACAGAGTGCAATTACAGCGAACAGAATGGGGGCCAAGGGAAGTAAGGCACAGAAAGAGGAAGAATTCACCCTAGAGAAAATGCAGCTGAATAAATGGCATCTCAGAACCATCCTTGGGTGAGTGGGCAGGTAAGGGCTGGGGGTGGGGTTTATGCACTGGCTCTGTTCTTCCACTGGTTAAACCTTCGCCCCATCCAGCATTAACTCCCCTGCACTGGTGGATTACACACACTTCGGCTGTAGAGTCATCAGGAAACCCTGGGCGAGGAGGAGGTGCTGTTAAGTTGAACATATGTGAAGTCGGTGGGACCCCACATGGAGCTGCAACAAGAGCCCAGTGAGGCCAGGAGGATCCGAAGTGATCCTTAAAGTAATCTAGTGCCCGCTAGCCCCTCCTGAGATCTGGAGGCTTGTCTTCTCCAGGCAGGAGTTTGGGGTAATAGAGAGCCCTGATACTGGAGTTGGTTGAGGCAGAAGAATGGTGCAGTGGCAGCCACAAAGGGAGAATGGCTTGTAAAGGTAGGACTGTAAGGGTAGAGATTACCTCCCAGTAATCTCTGTCAACACTCACCACTTTCTTTTTTTTTTTCAGATGGAGTTTTGCTCTTGTTGTCTAGGCTGGAGTCCAATGGCACGATCTCGGCTCACTGCAACCCCTGCCTCCCGGGTTCAAGCAATTCTCCTGCCTCAGCCTCCCAAGTAGCTGAGATTACAGGCTAATTTTATGTTTTTAGTAGAAACAGGGTTTCACCATGTTGGTCAGGCCGGTCTCCAACTCCTGACCTCGGGTGATCCACCAGCCTCAGCCTCCCAGAGTGCTGGGATTAAGGGGTGAGCCACTGTGCCCGGCCCTGACACTTACCACTTTTTGATAAAAACAGTTGACCTTTTATCAGTCCTGTGGCATTATGCATGCACAGCTTCCCACCTCCACTTCCAAACAGATGGCAAACTTTAAATCCTAAGGCTGAGTGAGGCAAGAGAATCGTTTGAGCCCAGGAGGCAGAGGTCGCAGTGAGCTGAGGTAGTGCCACTGCACTCCAGCCTAGGCGACAGAGCCAGACTCCATCTCAAAAAATAAATACAATACAATACAACAATACAATACAATACAATACAATACAATACAATACAATACAATACAATACAATACAATACAATTTTTGTAAGGACAGGATCTCACAATGTTGTCCTGGGTGGTCTCGAACTCCTGGGCTCAAGCAATTCTCCCACCTTGGCCTCCCAAAGTATTGAGATTACAAACATGAGCCACTATGCCTTGCTAAAAGGGCTGGCTTTTAAATCTCCATATATTTGACTTATGTGTCTTTCTATCAACTGCTTTCAAACTTGGGAAGGGAAGAGGTGTTACTCTGGGAGCCCTTCATACCCCAAGAAATAGCCATCATTTAGTGAGCATCTACTATGTGCTACGTCCTGTATCCATACAATCTTATTTAATTCTGAGGTTAGTACAGTTATTACACCCACTGGAACAGAAGCTCTCAGACAGGCCTTGGACTGTTTTTCATTGTTCTCATTACCCCAGTTGCCTGGCATATTAGATGATTAATATTTGTTGGATGAACTTGTTCAATGAATGCCTATTTTATAGATGTGGAGACTGAGACTCAAAGACTCGCCCAAAGTGATAAATGGAGGAGTCGGGATTCAAACCCAGGTTAGCCTGCGCCAAATCACATGTTGCTCCCCCACTTTTTTCTTAGGTGCCCCCACTTCCTGCCCACAGTGATTCTAGGCACCCCTCCAGACGCCACCTCTTCTGAGCCTGCCAGGTCCCCAGTGCCCAGACAGTGACTCAGGTGCCTCAGGGGCAGGGAGCGGGTGACGCTTCACACTGCCCTGCCCAGGCTCTGGGAAGGAGGGCATTGATGTAGAGGGGAGAGTCCCAGCTTCTGGGTCTGAATGGGGGTAGAGGCTTCTTTGGGGCCAGGTTTTGGGGCTATCAGTGCCCTTTGGAAAACATCCCCCAACATCTCCTAGGAGGTGGTGAGGGCCTGGGAGAGGCCAGGATTGGGGGTGGGGAGGGAGGTGAGCTCTTCACCTGCCAAGATGGCTACGGATCCAGAGAGGCAGCTCATCTCCCTTCCTGTCTGCTGAACCAGCCAGCCCACCCTGGGTGGTTATATAGCTATCTCCCTGACGTCTTCCTGCTAGTAATACTCTGCTGGCAGGCCCTGGCAGGCCTGGGTTGGACTGGGCGTGGGTGTGGAGAGGTGGCAACCCAGACCTCCTGGGGCAGCTGGGAGCACCACCCAGCTTGGCTCCTGGGGACTCCCTCAGTGCAGGGGAAATGCTTTCATCCCTGACACTTCTAAAGCCAAAGTACAATTGCCTTCTGCAGGCAGACAAAAGAGACAGGCTCCCAAGCTCAGATTCTACCCAACAAATTTATTCCCTGGTCTCTGATGTGTCAGGAACATGCCTGGCTTCAAAGCTGTGTTGTCACCATTCCCTCCTTCTGGAACGCCACCTCCCCCTGCGTGTCTCAATGTTGCCATTCCTTCCAGCTTAGGTCACAGCCATCCAGAACCTACCCAGCCCCAGGGAGCTCTCTCTCTTCTGGATTCTTTCAGCATCTACCTCTGTCTCTATTTTTCATTTGGCGCTTGGCATGGGCTTCCTTGTATGATAGCACTTGGCTTCTTGTCAATGTCTTATTTCCCCCAACTCAATTTTTAACAATCAGTATGAATTTGAACAGTTATTAGGTGCATATGCTTCAGAATTCGAAAAGTATCAGAGAGATTTAGGAACAAGAAAAATAAGTCTCTTTCATCTTGTTCCGCTCTTGGCAGCCACCACTGTTAATGTTTTTGTTAGTGTTTCCTTCCAGAGATGTCTACATATGTATAGGTTGAATATCCCTTATCTGAAATGTTTGGGAACAGAAGTGTTTAGGATTTCAGATTTTTTCAGATTTTGAAATATTTGTGCATACATAATGAAATATCCCAAATATCTTGGGACTGAAACCCAAGTCTAAATATGAAATTTACTTATGTTTCATATACACCTGATACACATTGCGTGAAGGGAATGTTGTATAATGTTTTAAATATTTGTTTTGTTTTGTTTTTTGAGATGGAGTTTCGCTCTTGTTGTCCAGGCTGGAGTGCAATAGTGTGATCTTGGCTTACTGCACCTCTGCCTTCCAAGTTCAAGTGATTCTCCTGTCTCAGCCTCCCGGGTAGCTGGGATTACACGCGGCTGCCACCATGCCCAGCTAATTTTTGTATTTTTAGTAGAGACAGGGTTTCATCATGTTGGCCAGGCTGGTCTCAAACTCCTGACCTCAGGTAATCCTCCCGCCTTGGCCTCCCAAAGTGCTGGAATTACAGGCCTGAGCCATTGAGCCCGGCCTATGTTTTAAATAATTTTGTGCATGAAACAGTTTGTGTATATGAGGTCAGGTATGGAATTTTCCACTTGTGGCATCATGTCAGGTACTCAAAAAGTTTTGGATTTTTGAACATTTCAGATTTTGGGTTTTTGGAGTAGGGATGCTCCATCTGTACTACCATGCTTGTATGCACATTCAGTATACACTTTGTTCTACACCTTGTTTTTTCACTTAATAATAAATCTGGAAGATGGTCCATATGAATACCGTTAGCTATGCCTCATTCTATTTGGTCACAATATAATATTCCATCATATATCATACCAACACTTGTTTTACCAGTCTGCTATTAATGGATATTTAGATTGTTTCCAATCTTTTGCTATTAAAAAGAATGCTGCAACACTTGTATTTTTTTTTTTTCATGTATAACCATACATTCTTAGAATTGAGATTTCTGGGTCAAAGATTATGCATTTTAAATCTTGCTCTCTTTAGAAGTCACACCAGGTCGGACACGGCGGCTCACGCCTGCAATCCCAGCTACTCGGGAGGCTAAGCAGGAGAATTGCTTGAACCCAGGCAGCAGAGGTTTCAGTGAGCCAAGATTGCACCATTGCACTCCAGCCTGGGCAACAAGAGCGAAATTCTGTCTCAAAAAAAAAGTCACACCAAATTACCCACCCTCCCACTACCAATCTATAAGAAGGCCTGTGCCCTCAGCCTTGCCCATACAATGTATTCAACTTTTTGGTCTTTGTCAATCATCCAATAAGAGAAACAAAGTATTTTGTTGGGGCCATGTGCTCAGGTGTGGTGGCTCTGGCCTATAATCCCAGCACTTTGGGAAGCCGAGGCAGGTGGATCATCTGAGGCCAGGAGTTCGAGACCAGCCTGGCCAACATGGTGAAAATCCGTCTCTACAAAAAACACAAAAATTACGGGTACATGCCTGTACTCCCAGCTACTTGGGAGGCTGAGGCAGGGGAACTGCTTGAACCTGGGAGGTTGCAGTGAGCCAAGATAGTGCCATTGCATTCGAGTCTGGGTGGCAGAGCAAGACTCTACCTCAAAAAACAAAACAAAGAAAACCAACCCCCTCAAAACCCCAAAGTATTTTGCTGTAGCTTTATTATTATTATTCTTTTAAAATTTATTATTATTTAGATGGAGTTTCACTCTTGTCGCCCAGGCTGGAGTGCAATGGCATGATCTTGGCTCACTGCAACCTCCGCCTCCTGGATTCAAGTGATTTTCCTGTCTCAGCCTCTCGAGTAGCTGGGATTACAGGCATACACCACCACACCGGGCTACTTTTTGTATTTTTGTTTTTTTTTTGAGACGGAGTCTCGCTCTGCCGCCCAGGCTGAAGTGCAGTGGCCGGATCTCAGCTCACTGCAAGCTCCGCCTCCCGGGTTCACGCCATTCTCCTGCCTCAGCCTCCCGAGTAGCTGGGACTACAGGCGCCCGCCACCTCGCCCGGCTAGTTTTTTGTATTTTTTAGTAGAGACGGGGTTTCACCGTGTCAGCCAGGATGGTCTCGATCTTCTGACCTCGTGATTCGCCCGTCTCGGCCTCCCAAAGTGCTGGGATTACAGGCTTGAGCCACCGCGCCCGGCCTACTTTTTGTATTTTTAGTAGAGACAGGTTTTCACCATATTGGCCAGGCTGGTCTCAAACTCCTGACCTCAGGTGATCCACCCGCCTTGGTCTCCCAAAATGCTGGGATTACAGGCATGAGCCACCATGCCTGGCCTGTTGTAGCTTTGGTTTACGTTTTTTTTTTGTGAACGAGATTGAGCATCTTTTCATATGTTTAAAAGCCAGTATTTCCTCTCCTGTGAGCTGCCTGTCCCTTTGTCCATTTAAAAATGGCATTGTCTTTTATTAGTTGGGATTTCTTTGTGGACAAAGGAAATTAAACCTTTGTCTGCTAGATGTGTTCCATATAATTTCCCTCGGTTGTCATTTGTCTATGTCCTATCCCCTTGAGCACAGAGACTGGAATTTAAGCTTCTTTATATTCTTATTTTATTTATTTATTTATTTTGAGACGGAGTTTCTCTCTTGTTGCCCAGGCTGGAGTGCAATGGCACCATCTTGACTCACCGCAACCTCTGCCTCCCGGGTTCAAGTGATTCTCCTGCCTCAGCCTCCCGAGTAGCTGGGATTACAGGCATGCACCACCACCCTGGTTAATTTTGTATTTTTAGTAGAGACAGGGTTTCTCCATGTTGGTCAGGCTGGTCTTGAATTCCCGACCTCAGGTGATCCACCCACCTCGGCCTCGCAAAGTGCTGGGATTACAGGCGTGAGCCACCGCGCCCTGCTATATTCTTATTTTAATATAACAAGACATACACGGTAGGTGCTAGACAAATGTCTGTTGGGACGGCAGAGTAAGAAGAAAAAGGCAGAGATCTGGAAAATCTGGAGTGACTTAACCCAATCACTCTTTCCTCTTATACCAAGGCTAACTCTTAGTCTTTGTGTCAGTCAGGACTCTTGTAAACAGCAGAAGCTAACTGGCAAATTGTTTCAAGTTCGCTGCCCCCAACAATTACAGAGATATCGGATGGCACTGGAATCAATGCAAAGGCCAGCAAACAAGGGTCAGCAATCAGACAGGCACCCAGGGAAGCTGGGCAGCCAGCACCACACTCAAGGTTGGGCACAGGACAGCCTGTGTAGGAGACTCCTGTCCCCTCCACCCTCCGCAGTGATCCCCCTACTCTCCTCCCTCACCTGCGGCACTAGCACTGACATTTCCTCCTCCAGACACTAGAGGCCGCTGTTGGCCCCATCGCCTCCACCGCCGCCGCAGAAATGAATTCCTCAACCAGCCCTGCTTCTCCGTGACTTGCTCCAGATTCAAAGTCCCAGTTGAAGCATCCGATTGGCGGAGCTGATGTCTTCTGCCTGCAACCCTAGAGCCGAGTCAGGGAGAGCAAGCATTGGGGCTTTGTGGCAAATGGTGGCATGCTTCCCATTAGGGCCCGTGCGATGGGAATTCCCCAAATGTAGGCAGGAGGTTCTGATGGTGAGCGGCCAGGAAAACAGGACACTCACACCACCTTCTTCTCTTACGTCCGGCTCAAGCCCTTCTCGTTGGCGAAGTGTTTCTGGGTCCCCCAGCCTAAAGCACTTTTCTGGACTCACGTAACCATTATTGCTTGAGCCAATCACGATGCCAGCGAGGACCGCAGTAACACCTAATATGTACCATGTCTCATTTGACTTTCAAACAACCCTAGGCACTACCTATATTTAGTGAGAAAAAAAGAGTGCTCAGAGATTTTCCCAAGTCTCACAGTAATGCCAGGTTGTACTGTTTCCAAAGCCTTGGGTTTCCCAGCGGGCCACACTGATGGGCTGGTATCTTATCAAGTTCAAGCTCTGCAAAGGCAGTACTTGGGCCACATTCTTCTTTATACGGCCTGGCAGCATCTTGAATGCAGAAAAATGCTCAGCTAACGCCTGTGGATTGGCCTGGATGGGATCAAGCAGGAGACAATTCTGGAAGGTTTCCTAACCCTCCCATGAGGCCTGAACCCAGGGAACATTTTGCAGTGGAATAGGCCTAGTCAGGATCAGTTTGGGAAGACTTGAACCTGGGGAATTCCGTTCTACTGTCCCCTTTACCTCACCTCCCCCAAATGTGTCCAAACTGTCAACAAGAGGTTTGCAGATGTTCATTATTTATTCATCCTACGGGTAGTTTTGAACCCCGACAGCTGCTCTAATAGACCAGTGAGAAAAAACACACAATTCCTGCCCCGTGAAATCGACATTCTAGTGGGTGAGGTGAATGGTAATAAAAAATAATCAAACCAATAAATGCTAATTTGTGGCTCTAAGAAGACTGATGAAGGAAATGCCACGAGATGCTGTAAAAGGCAGTTCTGACCTACTCAGGAAAGCCAGGGCAGCCTGCTGGGGGACCTGGGGCTGGAGCTGGGAGCTGAAGAAGGGGGAGGAGTTAGAATTGTGGTCGGGGGAGGGAGGGAGGAGTACGAGTCCTCGAGGTGGGTGAGTAAGCATGGATCATCGCTCATGTTTATAAGAAAGTGACAGAGGGACCTGGGGGCCGGGCGGCTTGTTTGTGGGCTGCCCCAGCTTCCGTGCGAGCAAAGTCTCGCCTGGATGGAGGCGGGGCAGCAGTCTCCCAGGTCCCAGCTGGGGCTGACGTCGTCCTGGTGCGTGCCCAAAATAGCTGGCTCCGCCCTCTTCTCCCGACAGCCCCTGCAGGCCCCCACCCCCGCCAGGGGACTGGCGGAGCGGGCCTTCTCCCGGTCTCTAGTAGTTTCCGCGCCGCTGACGCATGCCTGCGCGCACAGCTGGGCCGGGCGCGTCCTACGCAGCAGCCGCGAGCCGGGCTGCGGGTGCCAGACGGTTCCCGGCGGGGGGCAGGGGCGGGGCGCCGCAAGAGGCCGGGACTCCCGGCGGAGGAGGTGCAGCCGGGGGCCCGGGTCAGGCTGGGGGCCCTGGGTCGGACTGCTGGAGTTGGGGGGGCCCGATAGGGCTCCTGGGCCTGGGAGTCAAGATAGCTCTTGGCCCCGGCCTGCGGGGGCAGATAAGGCTGCGGGAGGGAGCCTAGTCACCGGCCGCAAGCAGAGCCTAGTGGGCTCCGCTTCCAACTGGGAGCGCCTCCCGCCACCCGGGGGGAGACTGCTGCAGCCACAGGGAGGGGCTCTTGGTTTTTTCCGCCTGACTCCTTCTCTCCTGCAGCCCCAAGGAGGCCCGCTTGACGATTGACCAGTTGCCATGGCATCCTACTACGAGATCCTAGACGTGCCGCGAAGTGCGTCTGCTGATGACATCAAGAAGGCGTAAGTGCCTCCGTGTGCAACAGAAAACCTCTCACCCTCCACCCGCCACCACCATGGGGCACTTCAGAGTGACACCTGTAGGTGTCTGAGGGAACCAGGTCCTTAGAAAGCCCTGGGGTGGGGGGCTTCCTCCGAGTGACACCTGCAGGGAGGAAAGAGACCCCTGGTAGAGTACAAGCAGAACGTCCAGAGAGTGAAGTAGTTAGTTCCGCTGGGAGCTGCACTGTGTTACGAGTTGTTCTCCAGTGGATCTTCCCCTCCTTCTTCTCCTCTCCCCTCCCCTCCCTTCCCCTCCCCCTTCCCCGTTCCCTCTTCCCTCTAGATTTGGGCATTCTCAGGCTGCAGTGCAAAGATGCCCAGGCTCTGTGAGGAGGAGGGGCCGGTGTCCCTGTACTCTTCGAGGCCACATGTGCCCCAAGCTTTGCAGCCCCAGTCCAGCGAGCCCTAGGGAGGGGCTAGGGATAGGCCTTCTCACCTTGGCATTGTATCCGCTTGTACACGTGGTCTCAGCACTGGTGGCAGATGAGAGAGGGTGGAACTTGATGAAAACATCACACAGAGGCAGCCCTAGCAGCTGGGGTGGACTGGGACACGGCGGTGAAAGGACAGTGATGGGCTAATGGGAAAACGGGTCGTTCTGTTCCTGGGTGGGAAGTGCCTGCATTTGTCCCCCAACCCGCTCCTCTGCACCCACTTTCTGCAGGTATCGGCGCAAGGCTCTCCAGTGGCACCCAGACAAAAACCCAGATAATAAAGAATTTGCCGAGAAGAAATTTAAGGAGGTGGCGGAGGCATATGAAGTGCTGTCTGACAGTAAGGGCCCGAATCAGGCAGGACCCAGCACATCACTCCCTACTTCATGCCCCAGCTCATATTTTCTTAAAGCAATGTCTCTGCCACCCTAGTTTCCTCTGTGCCTGACATTTAAGCTCCCCCTCCCACAGGGACAGCTCAGTATCTGCTCCCCAGAGTCTGGTAGGAGTGACTGGCATGAGACCTGCAAGGAGAAGGAAGCAGGGCAGGTAACTCATGTGAGCTGAGCCTCCTGCATGCCAGGCATTGGTGGGTGTCATCTCCATGAGTTCTCACAGCCGTCCTATGAGGCAGGTTCTATCACCCCCATATTACAGGCAAGGAAACTGAGGCTGAGAGAGGTGAAGTAACTTGCTCAAGGCCATGCAGAGCTGGAATATGAATCCAGGTCGGCCTTTTTATTGATTCATTCAAAATGTAATTCACTGAATGCTGACAGTGTCCGGCACTCTCTGGGTTCTGGGGAAACTGGAGGACAAGCAGGCACTGTCCTTGCCCAGAGGGGCAGGGAATACCAACACTCACCAGGCACACACACAGACAGTTACAACTTGTGAAGAGTATTCTAGAGGGAAGAAACAGGGCAGGTGGAGTGTTAGGGAATAACGTGCACCTGCTTTTGTTCTGGTGGTTGTAGAAGGCCTCTCTTAGGAGGTGACATTTAGGCTAAGCCCTGGTGAATAATAATGTAGTAATCATTAGCTAACATTTATTGAACACTTCCTATGTGTCAGGCACTGGTAGGCAGTTTACGTGGATGGTCTCATTTGATCTTTGCTACAACCCTGTGCGTTAAGTGCTGTGACGACAGCCATTTTCCAGATGAGAAGAGGTCGGCTGTGTGAAAGGCTGAGTTGCTGCCTAAACCTATGGCAGGGGTGCCATGGGTCCCCTTCTGTGCCTGCCTTCCCCTGCCAAGTGTCAGAGTGTCAGTCTCTGGACAATCCTTTGAGCGTCCTAGCCTGGAAGGGGAGGCCATCCCAGAGGGAGGGTGAAATCATCTGGTCTCTTTTTGCAGAGCACAAGCGGGAGATTTACGACCGCTACGGCCGGGAAGGGCTGACGGGGACAGGTAGGTGGAGTGACGAGGTCCAGGAATGGAGGTGGGGCAGGGAGGAGAGGGGCAGGGCAGATTCTTGCAGTGGAGGCTTTCTCAGACTCCTGGCCATGCCTTAGGTGAGGTCCCCAGCTCAGGGCAGGATGCATGCCCTAAGCTCTCTCCTTATCCTGCCTTTCCAGGAACTGGCCCATCTCGGGCAGAAGCTGGCAGCGGTGGGCCTGGCTTCACCTTCACCTTCCGAAGCCCTGAGGAGGTTTTCCGGGAATTCTTCGGGAGTGGAGACCCTTTTGCAGAGCTCTTTGGTGAGTGGACGCCGGAAGCCTCTGAATGGCTCAAATTCCCCTTCCAGGCCTGTCCTTCCATCATTTGGGAGGCCCTGAGGTAGAAGGCTGAGAGGGGATGGGAATGCCATGGACAGAAGATTTTGTGGAGCTGGGTCCAGTGAGAGCTGGGACAGAACCATACATGTGCCAGAACCCCCGTGATCCAACAGTGACACTTCACAGACTCACTTTATTAAATGACAACGACAATAATATGCTGTTAGACCTCTACAGTAAGAGCTGTGAAGGCAAGACTCAAAGCATCTTGTTAACAATATTATTATTATTACCTATAAAACAGATACTGGTATTTTTTAATGATTGATATGTGCCAAATATTTTACATTCCCTAATTCTCTAGTGAACCCTGAGAGGTGGGCAATTTTATCTCCATTTGCAGATGAGAAAACCAAGGCACAGCCAATAGCTCAGAGTCACATAGCACATGGCAGAGCTGGACTCCTAGCTGTGTCTGCCTGTCATCGCGTCATGATGATTTGCCTGTACTGAAAGAGCCATCTGTCCTCCATCCCTCTGCCCCCTCCTTCCTTCCTTTATTCTTTATTGTGGACAGAATTAACTAGTGAGCGTCTTCGAATTCAACATTAAAAAGGAATTTAATTATAAATAAGCCCAACTAAAAAGCGGAAAAGAAAAACCCTACCCAGTTGCTTAGCATTTATACTTCCAGACTTAACAGCAGGGCTCACACACTTTTGGGGGGAAATGTCATTACCAGAGGATTGCTAATCTGTTTACTTGTTGCAGATGACCTGGGCCCCTTCTCAGAGCTTCAGAACCGGGGTTCCCGACACTCAGGCCCTTTCTTTACCTTCTCTTCCTCCTTCCCTGGGCACTCTGGTAAGTTTCCCCCTTCCCACTTTTGCAAGCTCCGATTCCTGGAACCCTTGGACTGAGCTTGTTGCTTTTCCAAGCCTGTCTCCTGTGTTGGGAGCCCTGCCTCCAGCAGCCCTGCGAGGAGGCCTGGCGCCTCGGTGACCACGATAGGCAGCGCAGTCTTCTTCTAACCACCTCTCCTCCTCCTCCCTTGTCCCGATGCCAGATTTCTCCTCCTCATCTTTCTCCTTCAGTCCCGGGGCTGGTGCTTTTCGCTCTGTTTCTACGTCCACCACCTTTGTCCAAGGACGCCGCATCACCACACGCAGGTAAGAGCTCCTTCTGGGGCCATAGAGGTGTAAGAGGTCTGCTGGGTAGCTGTATTCAAATAGAAAATTGGCTCCTTGAGGGCAGGGCCCAGTCTGCACTCTCTACTGCGGTGGCCAGAACTGTGACCAGCACCTGCAGGAGTCCATCACTGCTCGTTGCCTGAACTGTGCTATCTCTCACAGAATCATGGAGAACGGGCAGGAGCGGGTGGAAGTGGAGGAGGATGGGCAGCTGAAGTCAGTCACAATCAATGGTGAGGAGTGGCTCCACCACCCAGCCCCTGGCGGGAAGCCCCAGCCCCAACCTCAGCAGCCTCCTCCCCAAACTGCTGCTCTCTGAACTCTCTTGGGGCTTGGGAGGGAGTGGCAACAGGCCAGACTGGTAGGATCAGAGATGGCAATGCTGGGAAGGGGGCGGAGGAGTCTCACGAAGCCATCGCCGTCACTGTGAGTGGGGTGCCTTACATTTGCAAAGCACTTTACTATTTTTAAAGCACTTCCAGATATACGATATCCTCTGTATTCTTCAAGCATCTGGGGGAGTACACAGGGCAGATGGTATCCACTCAGTTTTAGTTTGGGGAGCCTGAGCTGCAGCATAGTTAAATGACCCTAACTTCCAAGTAGCCCAGGCTCAAGACTCTTTTCTTCCAAGTAAGGGGAAGGGCCAGGAGTCAAACTCAGGACGCATGATTCCCGGAGCAGAACTGTCTCTGCAACACCTTGCTGTGCAGGACCGTCACCATAGCTCACCTTTCCTGCCTGCTGACTCCGAGCACTGTGCACCAAGCCCTTTACATGGGCTGACGTATTTAATCAGTGGAACAATTTGAGTATGAAGGCACTATCATTTCCATTTTCTTTTTCTTTTTTTCTTTTTTTTTGAGACAGGGTCTTGCTTTGGTGCCCAGCCCAGCACGATTATGGCTCACTACAGCCTCGACCTCCTCAGCTCAAGCAGTCCTCCCACTTCAGCCCCTCGTGTAGCTGGGACTACAGGCGTGTGTTACCATGCCCAGCTAATTTTTAAATATTTTGTAGAGTTGGGGTCTCACTATGTTGCCCAGGCTAGTCTCGAACTTTTGGGCTCAAGTGATCCTTCTACCTCAGCCTCCCAAAGTGTTGGGATTACAGGCATGAGCCACTGTGCCCGGCCATCATTCCCACTTTCTAGATGAGAAAAGGGAGGGGTAGGGATATTGAGTGACTTGCCCAAGGGTAGGAGCTCCTACCTGGTAGAGCTGAATACTTCCCTGTGCTCAAAATCACAACCCTAGGTGCCAAAATGCATGTGTGCCAATTCCAAATGAGAGACTCTTAAGTGGTCAAGGTCGTTACTGTGTGAGGCAACCTGGCAGTAATACCCCGGCTCAGGTTGGGGCCTCATGGTGGCTGTGACTCTTGCAGGTGTCCCAGATGACCTGGCACTGGGCTTGGAGCTTAGCCGTCGCGAGCAGCAGCCGTCAGTCACTTCCAGGTCTGGGGGCACTCAGGTCCAGCAGACCCCTGCCTCATGTCCCTTGGACAGCGACCTCTCTGAGGATGAGGACCTGCAGCTGGCCATGGCCTACAGCCTGTCAGAGATGGAGGCAGCTGGGAAGAAACCCGCAGGTGGGCGGGAGGCACAGCACCGACGGCAGGGGCGGCCCAAGGCCCAGCACCAAGATCCAGGCTTGGGAGGGACCCAGGAGGGTGCGAGGGGTGAAGCAACCAAACGCAGCCCATCCCCAGAGGAGAAGGCCTCTCGCTGCCTCATCCTCTGACCACCAGGCCCAACCTGACCTGATCCAGGTCTTGACTGGGGGTCTGGCTCACTGTGGGAAGAGCAGAGGGGAGTATCCTGAGTTGTAGGAACTGCTTTGCAACTCCATGCTCCCTCCACGAGTTTCCCTCCCAGGCCCCCCGCACCCCACTGTGGACTTGGGATTTGCTGTGCTCAGCCCAGGACTGATAGGTCCCTGGTGAAACCCAGGGTGGGGGGTGTCAGGACAGTGGAAGGGCCCGAGGAGCCAGGTTGCATTTATTGGATGGGGAGCTCCAAGGGGCATTAGTGGTTTGGGCTGGGCCTTTTGTGCCCAGGTCCTCTGCCACCTGTGTTGCTGATGGTGTCAAGGAAGGAGGACTTGGCCTAGGGTTGTCTGAGCCGGAGCCGGCAGCTCCACTGGGGAGCAGCGCAGGCGGAGTGGAGCCTCCTGCTCTCCTGGTCAAGCTGCAGACCCCCAACCCTGGTTTCTGTGCCATGTTGTGCTCTGACTGTCTCTGTTGCTTCTCTTCTGGTGTTGCTTCTCCTCCCTCCCATTCTCTCTGCAACTCCCTGCGGGCCGCATCGCTTGCTTTCACTGCCGTCTGGCTAGGACTCCCTTCTTCCTTCCTTCCCCGAGAAGGCCTCAATGTGGCGAGGAAGATGCTGGGGCCGGTAGGGCTGTGAGGTCTTCTGGGGAGGCTAGCTGGGTGGGGCGGGAGCCTCTCAGCTGTCCGGATTCAGAACTGGAGCCCACTCCTCCTCCCTTCTTCCCGTTGCCTCAGCCTGCCCTCACCCTCAGGACTAGGCAGAGGTGGGGCTGGCTCACTCTGAAGAGGTGGGATAGGACCAGGGGGAACCAGGAGGGAGGCCTAGGTGGGAACTGCACTCATACTGCTTCCCTACCATACATCAGGGCTCAGGGAGAGGCCATGCGGCCAGCCCAGGTCTGCATGCTGAGCCCCATCCTCCACAGCTTGCCGCTGATGCTCTCTCCTGTCACCCCGCCCCCGCTCTCTCCCCAGATGTGTTCTGAGCTGGATGCCGGGATCCAGAATCGCTGCACAGTTCCAACAGGACAGCGCCCTCCCCCATGTGCTGGGAGGGGACCCTCCATTTCTCCCCCTCACCCATGCTGAGTGTAGAGCTGGGGCCTGGGTAGTGGGTGGGGGCCGGGTGGGAGGCGGCAGTAGTCTTAGCCTGTGCACTCTCTTCCTTGGGTGTTTCGTGCTGGCTCCTGGGAACTACAAATCCCAGAGTGCGGTGCGCCCGGCCTCATTTCTGATAGATCCCGCTTGGGGGAGGTGGTGCGTGGTTACTGAGCTGTGCATCTTGGGACATGTAGTAGCCCAGGTCGGCTTGTCACTCGCTGTGAGATGGGGAGATTTTGTCTTTTGATTTATCCCTGGAGGGCTGGCAGGGTTGTAGATGAAGGAGGAATGATCTGAGCATTGGTTCCCCTGACACATCTTGCTAGCCCCAGGGTTAGAGTGGGCAGGGCAGAGCCGTGCAGCACCTGGGAGAGGTTCCTTTCCCATGGGCAGCCTAGGGTCCCAGGAACAAGCCAGGGCGAGTAGCATGTCCGCCTGAGCAGAGTGTGGCCCCAGAAAGCTGAGGAGTGTGGGTGGCAGAGAGCTTTGAGGGCAAGGCCACCCGCAGGGGCGTGTGTGTGGCGGGGCTTGGCATGTGATGGCAGCTCCAGGCATGCTGCTGCTTGTATGGCTTTCTTTGGCCTCTGACCCTGCTGCCCGTTCTTTCCAACATCACAGATGAGCCGCCTCTCCTCCTCCCTGCCTGGGGATCCCAGTGGCCAGGGAGGGGAGTGGTGGAGCTAGCCGCTGTTAACACTGAGCCTCAGAGACAAACCAAAACCAGCTGGGCTGAGCTCAGATCCAGGGGGAAATGCTGGAAGTCAATAAAACTGAGTTTTGAGAGCTCGGTGGCATGTTGTGTTCTTGTGTTCCTACTTTCCGGAGTGGCCCAGGAGGGCCTCTAAGGGACAGTGGGTGACACTTCAGGCCTCACACCTCCCTTTATGCCCCTACAGCTAGAGGTGCAGGCCTTGCCAGTTGAAGGCAGAAGTGCCCTCTTTGACCAGGCTGCCTTCCCCAAGTATGTTATGGAACACCAGGCAATGCTCCATTCTTTCCTGTCACCTCTTGGGGGCCCACAACCAGCTTTCTCTAGCAGCTGATGCTGCCCTTATGAGGGGCCTCACCCCTTAGCACTTCACAGCACAGCTAGGACCATACTCAGTTAAGACTTAACTGAGGCCGGGTACGATGGCTCATGCTTATAATCTTAGGACTTTGGGAGGCTGAGGCGGGCAGATCACTTGAGGGCAGAAATTTGAGACCAGCCTGGCCAACATGGCAAAACCCCGTCTCTACTTAAAAAAATACCAAAAAAAAAAAAAAAAAAAAGCCAGATGTGGTGGTGCCTGCCTATATGCCTATAATCCCAGCTACTCGGCTGCTGAGGCAGGAGAATCGCTTGAACCTGGGAGGGAGAGGCTGCAGTGAGCCAAGATCAAGCCATTGCACTCCAGCCTGGGCAACAGAGTGAGACTGTCTCAAAAAAAAAAAGAAAGGAAAAAAAGACTAAAAGCACAGAAAGCTGAGAACACACAGTGAAACCTTTAAACTGTACCCCCGCGAGGCCCACAGACTAAGCCCCTGGGCAGGTTTCATTGGCTCAGCCCAAGGTGTGAGCCAGTGGCACGTGGAGTGGCACGAGTCCAGCCCGCCCAGGGCCCACAGAAGAAAAAGCCAGGTACCCCTTCCCTTTCATCTCCAGCCACCGTGCTGGGACAAGCACCTTTCCGTTGTCAGGGAGGGCCGGGTGGCTCCCCAGGCCTCTCTTCCATTCTAGGACGGGCTCTTGCCTCAGCATCAATCACCAAAGGGCCTCTACTATATTTTTCTCAAAGCTAAGAAGCAGCCTACCCTGAAAGAGGAATTTCAAACTTCCATCCTGAGTCGGGTGGAAGTTTGCAAATGGCTGTTTCATCTACATCTGTCTAGCCTTTGAGATGGCTATCACTGGTGCTGAACCTCAGCAGAGTGTGGGTGAGACAGCGGGACGGCCTGTGGTCAGCTGGCGGGTCCCTTCACTCCGGCTCCAGGGCAGATGGTGTTTGCCCTGTTTTTTATTTAAGGAGACTGAGTCTCAGCATAGGTAAGTGGCCCTAACTCCCAAGTAACGCCAGGCCTAAGGCTCTTTTTGCCTTATTTCATGTCCACCACTTCTGTCCAAGGATACCTCATGACATGTAGGTGAGTATACCTTCTGGGGCCATACAGGGTGGAGGGTTCTGGGAGCTGCGGTGAGACAGTGTGTCCTTTATCCCCAGGGGAACGCCTGTCCTAGCATCTCACAGGCCCAGCCTGAACTCACTGTCAGAGTTTTGCTATAGTTTTGCCTAAGGTGTGGCAGGCACTTTGCTAATATCACCTTGTTCAGGCCTTACCTCAATCTGGCAGCAGAAAGGCACAAAGCAGCTGCCAAGAACTGAGTGGAGGCGGGGCGCGGTGGCTCCCGCCTGTAATCCCAGCACTTTGGGAGGCCATGGCGGGCAGATTTTCTGAAGCTCAGGAGTTCCAGACCAGCCTGGGCAACATGGTGAAACCCTGTCTCTCCTAAAAATACAAAAAATTAGCCGGGCATGGTGGTGCATGCCTGTAATCCCAGCTACTCGGGCAGCTGAGGCAGGGAAATCGCTGGCGCCCAGGAGGCAGAGGCTGCAGTGAGCCGAGATCGCACCACTGCACTCCAGCCTGGGTGACAGAGCAAGACTCTGTCTCCAAAAAAACCCCCAAAACAAAAAAAGAACTGAGAGGAGAGGTAGTAGAGAGGAGGTTAGTCAGCCAGGTGCAAACTCTTAACTCCACCTTACCATCTATCTATCTATCTATCTATCTATCTATCTATCTATCTATCTATCTATATTTATTCTTTTTTTTTTTTTTTTGAGTCAGAGTCTTGCTCTGTCACCCAGGCTGGAGTGCAGCGGCACGCTCTCAGCTCACTGCAAACTCCACCTCCCGGGTTCAAGCGATTCTCCTGCCTCAGCCTCCCAAGTAGCTGGGATTACAGGTGCCCACCACCACACATGGCCTTTTTTTTTTTTGTATTTTTAATAGAGACAGCGTTTTGCCATGTTGGCCAGGCTGGTCTCGAACTCCTGATCTTAGGTGATATGCCTGCCTCGGCCACTCAAAGTGCTGGGATTACAGGCGCGAGCCACCATGCCCGGCTAATTTTGTATTTTTAGTAGAGATGGGGTTTCTCCATGTTGGCCAGGCTGGTCTCCAACTCCTGACATCAGGTGATCTGCCTGCCTCAGCCTCCCAAAGTGGTGGGATTACAGGTGTGTGACATTGCGCCCAGCCACCTTACAATCTTACAAGTTGTGTTATGTGTTACCACAAGCAAATTCTGTGCCTCAGTCTTTCCATCTGTAAAATGAGACTCATCATGTAAAGCACCTTGGAGACTGCTGGCCACGTAGGAAGCCTCTTTCTAACCTAGCGTTCTGGCCTAGGAGGGCCTTACTGGCAGCTGGTGTTCTCCCGCTGTGCTCTCTGCACCTTCTGAGAGATCAGCAGGGACCGGCTCCGGGGTTAGGCTGGCTTTGGAGTCCAGATGCCCAGCGGACAGAAATGTGTAGGAGTCTGGGTTGCAGCTGCACAGACAACACACTAACTTTATTCACACTGGTACAAAAGTAGATTTTTCTAGAAATGTTCTCTTGCGCCAGAAGGAGAGAGGTTGAGCAGCACATGGTGGGAGGGTGGTGGGAGGAGGCTGGGCATGAGGCCAGGGAGGGCGGAGCGCCCAAGTGTGAGTCAAGGAGGCAGGCCTGGGGCTGAGAAGCAAGGGGAGCCAGGTGTGGCGACCCTCCACCCTGTTCTTCCACATTGGAGCATAGAGGGGCACACATAGATGTTGGGGGAGCTCCCGGAAACACAGGAGAGCCACAGGAGAGCCAGGCCAGGGAATGTAGGCAGGAGAAGGCTCTGGGTAGAATTGCTGCCCACGTCCTTTCTTCTCCTGGCTGCAGCACCCCCGTGGGATGCCCCAGGCTCTGGGATGCCCCGGGCTCTGGCATGCGCGAGGCTGGGCAGGCGTGCCCCTTCTGGCTTCCCCTTCCTGACTCTTCTAGAAGGGCTGAGCATGCCCAAGAGGTGGCCGGTGGGGCAGTGAGGAGTGGGTACACAGAGATGCGCACACAGGCAAAGAGGGACAGAGGCTGGGCTGCCTGCCAAGGGGCCCCAGGGTCTCACTGGGGCAGGGCCTTGAGGATGGCATTCACCTCCTCCGCCACGGCTGTCAGGGCAAATTCAAACTGGTCCTGGGGAAGGGCAGTGGCAGGATGGTCACGGAGAGGCCTGACCTCTGCTCTGCCCTCAAAGTGGGGAGTTTTTGGTGGGGGTGTGGGGCCCTGGGCAGGTCCCCTGGGAGGAGGGGAGTCCTCCTGGAGGAGGGACAGAGGCAGGTGGGAGAGGTTGGCAGCTGCCGCTTTCCCTGGGGTGGCCAGGAAGTGGGTGCTAGGGAAGGGTGGCAGCTGGGGTTGGGGCAGGAAGGCAAGGTCACCTTAGAGCGGACAAGGCCAGGCCGCTGGTCACGGACATGCTCCAGGGTGGCAGCGATGTCAATCTCCTTCACTCCTGGAGATGGGGGTGGGGATGGGACTGCTCAGGGGGTGTCCAGAGGAGGACAGGACCCAGAAAACCTGGGGCCTCCTGGAGGCGAAGAGCTTTGGAGGGCTGGGCAGAGCCTAGAGGTTGACAACCTGCTCCTTCTGAGCTCCCAACCCTGTGTGCTGGGGAGCCTCTAAAAAGGGCCTGGGGGCTGCGGGCGCCATGGGGAAGCTCCCTACCTTTTGCCATGCGGTTCAGGACCATGTCGATGAGGATGTAGGTGCCGGTCCTCCCTGCACCATCACTGAAACAGGAGTTAGTGACAGGTTTAGCTTGCAATGCAGCAGAAAGGAGGAGGGATGGAGGAGGCCTGAAGGCCTGGGGGAGGGGAGGACACTGGGTGACCCCTTTGGGTTGGCTTGGAGAAGGAGTGAGTGAGCTGAGGATGAAGGAAAGCTCATAGCACCTGCACGCTGGGACTTGGGCCTTGAGAGGGGAGTCTGTGACTTGTGGGTGTCACTTGGGCAATAGGACAACCAAAGAGGAGAGCCATGGCTCAGCCCTGAAGCGTAGGCAACAGGAGGGAACTGGATGGGCCTCTCTAGCCTTCAGCAAACTTTTTGTGTATGGGGGCCAATGGTCAATATTTTTCAACTTTGTGGGCCACATACAGTTTGTGTCACATACTTTTCTTCTTTTTTCTTCACCCATTTAAAAATGTGAATGCCATTCTTAGGTCTTGGCCACTAAAAACAGGTGGTGTGCTGGATTTGGCCCATGCCTGGTTTGCTAGCACCAAGGGGACAGGCAGGCAATGTGCACAGGAGACGCACACAGGGAGTTGGACCAGAGAGAGGGACCTCCTCTCCACCCACCTGCAGTGCACGATGATGGGGCAGGAGCGACCCCGGTAGCACTTGTTCACCTTCCTGCAACAAGAAATGGGTGTGAGGGCCAGTGGGCACCAGCAGAGAGGGAAAGGGAAGCCGAAACACATGCCATGGGCCTCTCTTTCTTCCTTTTCTCCCCACCTGCCGGGGGCAGAGGGGGAAGATGGTCGGAGAAAGGAGCCAGGGCTGGAGGCAAAGAACCAGAGCTGGTGTGGGTGGCACTGGGCTCGCCTTACAAGCTAGGTGCCCAAGCTATGTGCCTGGAACAACTGATTTAACCTCTTTGAGCCTCAGTTTTCTTACCTGTAAAATGGAGGATAGGAAGAATAACCTCCTTAGGGTTCTTACAATGATCACATGAGATAACCCATGTAAAGAGCTAAGTGCCAGGTCTGGCACACAATAGGTGCTCAATACATAGTAGCAACTATTAATGATAATACATCATCATATTAAGAGCCGCCTCTGCCCAAGTCCAAGGGAATAGGCTTTCTGGTGACTTCAAGGGTGTCCGTCTTGCTACATCGTTGCTCTGCCCCTCTGCCATCCTCTATGACCACCCAGGCTGTTCTCCTCCGGACTCAGGTTCCAGTGGTCCTTAACAGTTGTGACATCAGGCTGCCCTGGGCATAGCATTCCCCGGGCCAAGGGAAGACAACCCCAACCCCTCAACTCGGGACATTGTGCTACTGTCTATCTCCCTGGAGCAGTCTCACTTCAGCACAGGCATTCTGTGGCCACATTACATTCAGGCTTGGGGTCCACTTGGACCTCAGACCTTTCTCTGCTGCTCCTGACCACGTCTCAGTGAGGAGTAGGGGGCTTCTCCATCTCTCAGTGAACCCATCTAACCTGCCCTTGTCCTTTATGAGCTTTCTGCTTTGGGAGTCACCTGCATACTCCTGATATCCCTGCAAGCCAGAACTAGGGAAGATCTTCTTAGGGGTTCTCAGATTGAAGTTTGGAACTTCGCAGTCCTTCAGCTATGGGACCAGGTGACTTAGAATGGCTTTATAGGAGTCCACATGGTTTTCTAGCTCGTTGGCTGTTATGTCAGAGGGCTGGGGTAGAAAAGTAGTCACAATAGTTGTTTTTGTTCATTTAATAATGATAATAGGCAGCATCTAGAGTTAATTGAGACCTTGCTATGTATCAGGCACTTATGCTAGATTTTACATACTTCATCAAATCTTGCAACAACCCTCTAAAGCAGGGGTCCCCAATCCCTGGTCCATGGACCGGTGTCAGTCTGTGGCCTGCTGGGAACCGAGACGCATAGCAGGAGGCGAGTGGTGGGCAAGTGAGTATTACCGCCTGAGCTCCGCCTCCTATTAGATCAGCCATTGCAGTAGATTGTCATAGGAGTACGAACCCCATGGTGAACGGCACATGTGAGGGATCTAGGTTGCCAGCTCCTTATGAAAATCTAATGCCTGATGATCCGAGGGGGAACAGTTTCATCCCCAAACCACCCCCCTCTCCCAGCCATGGAAAAATTGTCTTCCACAAAACTGGTCCCTGGTGCCAAAAAGGTGGGGGACCTCTGCTCTAAAGCATGTGTCATCATCCTCATCTCACAGGTAGGGGCACAGAGGAAGGCCAAGGAGCTTGCTCAGGGTCACTTTCTTAGGGTCTCTTTTATTAATTTGTTTTCCTTCTCAGGGGGCTTGACTGAACTGCATTTATTTTTTCTGTTTTTTTTTTTTTTTGAGAGGGAGTCTGGCTCTGTTGCCCAAGTGGGAGTGTGGTGGCACGGTCTCGGTTCACTGCAACCTCTGCCTGCCAGGTTTAAGAGATTCTCCTGCCTCAGCCTCCTGAGTAGCTGGGAATACAGGTGCTTGCCACCATGCCTGGCTAATTTTTGTATTTTTTTTTTTTTTTTTTTTTTTTTGAGACAGAGTCTTGTTCTGTCGCCCAGGCTGGGGTGCAGTGGCCGGATCTCAGCTCACTGCAAGCTCCGCCTCCCGGGTTTAGACCATTCTCCTGCCTCAGCCTCCCGAGTAGCTGGGACTACAGGCGCCCGCCACCTCGCCCGGCTAGTTTTTTGTATTTTTTAGTAGAGACGGGGTTTCACCGTGTTAGCCAGGATGGTCTCGATCTCCTGACCTCGTGATCCGCCCGTCTCGGCCTCCCAAAGTGCTGGGATTACAGGCTTGAGCCACCGCGCCCGGCCTAATTTTTGTATTTTTAGCAGAACGGGGTTTCACCATGTTGGCCAGTCTGGTCTTGAACTCCTGACCTCAAGTCCACCCACCTCGGCCTCCCAAAGTGCTGGGATTACAGGCGTGAACCACCGCGCCTGGCCCCGAACTACATTTATTAAGCAACAATTTATTTGTTCTGGATGTCTAATGCCAACTGAGTTTACATAATTCCAGCCTAAAGCAATCTTTTAGCTTATCCGTGCAGCTTTAAAACAGATCCATGCACTAGTTCTATCACGATTTTTTAAATGTGGAAAAAAGGAAATAGCTCTGATACCCTGGCACTGCTTTCAAGATGCCTGTGTCTCAGGCCTCAGGGACCCCAGTTAGAAACTGCTGTCCAGAGGTTCAGAAACTATACCCACGTCCCCACCCCCAGCTCTGCTCCTCTGTCCAGTACCTAGAGACATTAGACCAGCTTGGCAAGGGACAGAGAACCAGGAGAAGGGTGCAGTGCGGGTGGGCCCCTGCCCTTGGTGGCAGGCTTCCCAAGTACCTGTCTGGGGCTGGGAAAGGCAGGGGACGCTGGAGGGCTGACCTGTCTTGGTGTCAGTGTTGGAAAAGGGTAAGCCCCTCAGGTAGCCCCTGTCTAGTCCCCACCTGCTCCACTGAGCGCCCCAGAATCCAGAGATCCTCCCACACTCCTTTTGACAATCTTTGCCTCTTCCCTGTCCCCCTTGCTCCCAGCTCGGGGTGGTCCCCGGGCCACATGTCCTGTCTGTCCATGCAGCAGCCACACCTGCCAATGATCACTTTTGTGACTATGCAACTGGAGTGAGAATACTAGCTGCAGATCACAAAAATGACACTGGCAGCTGTGAGGGAGAGAGAGAAAGAGGGAAGAAGGGAGAGGGAAGGACAGAGAGAGGAAAGACACGCAGGGGGAGGGAGAGGGAGAGACGGACAGAGTGGCAGAGAGAAACTGGCAGACAGGGGAGGGAGGTGGAGAAAAACAGGGGAGGGGGCAGAGAGGGAGAAATGGAGAGAGAAGGAAAGGGTGAGGCAGAGACAGAGTGAGACAGAGATGGGGAGAGAGAAGAGGAAGAAAGAGGAAAGTAAAAGGAATGAAAGCCACATAAAAAAAAGAGAGGCGGAGAGACGGAGAGGGATGAACGAGGGATGAAGAGGAGGGATGGTGGGAGACGGGCAGGCAGGAGTGAGAGACGGAGGGGGCAGCGAGGCAGCGCAGTGCAGGGCCTGGAGACAGCGGGGCAGGAGGGACCAGGAAGGAGACAGGAAGCAGGGACCCCGGAGAGGGAGGGGAACCAGAAAGCGAAAGGCCCTCTGGAGGAAGCAGGTGGAGGAGAAGGAGCCAGTCCCGGGAGCGTGAGAGAGAGGGAGCGGAGCAGCAGCGGCCGGCGCGGAGCTGGCCCACGCGGGTGGTGGAGCCGCGGGGACGGGCACAGCCGGAGCCTCAGGCCTGGTTTTAGGGGTGGGAGCGTGGGGTCTGGAGGGGGCGGCCAGAAGTCAGAGGCCAAGGCTCCAGGCCCGACCCGGGGCTCCAGGCCGAGCTGGCGGGCGGACCTCGGCTCCGCCCCCGCCCAGGCGGCCCCTCCAGGCGGGGGCGCCCGCGCTCACCTGCGGAAGTCCAGCAGGGGCCGCGTGGAGGCCGGTGTGCCCTCTGCCGGCCAGCTGAGGAAGTGGAACTGCGTGAGCGTGCGCGTCTCCAGGGTCTGCACGTTCTTCAGGTAGAAGCTCCGCACCAGAAAGTCCTCGCACCAGATGTGCTCCGACACCAGGTTCACCTGCCCGGCAGGGGCCCAGACCTGAGCGCCGCGGGCTGCCCCAGTCCCAGCGTTTGCGCGCGCGCTCCTCGAGACCTTCTCGGTCTCTCCAACCACCCCCCGGCCTCCCAGGACGGTTCAAATGATAAGTTCCAGCGGTCCCAGGAACCCTGGCTACCTGTCACTTATCTACTGCTCAGGACCATTGGTAGCTTTTCCACCCAGACACAACTATTGTTGTGAGCCTCTCGAGGTCGGAGTTTCTCCTCCCTCTCCCTCGCAGGGTCTACCGGAGTGTCGGTGCTACACGTGCCATAAACTTGTATGAAATTCTGTAATACTCTTATTGGATTTTTTTCATTAACTACCAGCAGGACCAATGAAAGGCTTTTAAAAAAACCGTCATGTGCTTATTTGGTGGGGAAAAAATTACTATTCAGGCTCATCTGGTGATGAGAAGCTTCTGTTATGTTCTTAAGGTCTTTTGTCTTAGTGGGGGCTCACATTCTCCCATTTGTCTGAAATCTTTCTCTTTCCCCTGCTTGGCCTCTGCCCAGTTCCCCCTCTTTCTCCACCCCTCCACCTAGTCTCTCTTCGAATGAAAAAGTTTGTTTCTCTTTTACATTAGTAACATACAACGGGTATTTCTTTCTTTGCTTTGGCCACCAGGAAACTCAGAGCTAAATTAGGCTCAATTAACGTACGTCTTAATCTCAGTATTTGGGTATACTTATCTTCCCTGTCTAATATACACTTAGCTATTAGCTTCTTACCTCGGTTTTGGTGGTTTTATAGTTTTATTTCTGTGCCTTTATCATAAGTCTCTATGAATGTTTTTTGACTCTAGACAGGATACACACACACACACACAATGTACATATGTGAATATATGTATATGCATATATGTGTTTATATATATTCATATATGTATGAATCATGAGCAGGGCCAATAAAAGGCTTTTTAAAAAGACTGTTGAGTGCTCATTTGGTGAAGAAAAAGTTACGAAAAGGCCATCATCTACTCTCCCCACATCCATTGTCCCCTTGCTGTGGGGCCCTGCTGACCTCATATACATGATAGAGGGAGGCACCCTCATCTGGCCAGTAGCGGTCACACTGCTTGACACCATCCTCCACCAGCGGGGTCAGCATGACGATGACGGTGCAGCCGCTCTCCCACACCATCTAGGGACAGAGACCCAGGTGAGCTCCACTCTAACCTCCCTGGGACCTGGCTGGCCACAAGGACCCCAGAGAAGCCCTCCCTTTAAGAGCCCACCTGCCAGAAGTCTGCGATGGTATGGGACAGTGGGCCCTGCGTGGCTATGTAGGCTGGCATCCGAGGGTCATGCTCAATCTGGAGGCAGGGAAGATACACCATGAGCCAGTGTGGGAAATGCCACTATGGACAGGCGTGGTCAAAGCAAGTGGGTCAGGGTCTAAGAAGGCTGGCAATTCCCCCTTTCCTTGCTAGGATATCAGGCCCCATCACTCCAGGGGGTTGGTGGGGTGGGAGGTGACCATGGGGAAATGGAGTGCCTAGGGCCAGGATAATGATGGGGCAGAGGTGGGGGCTGGAGTCAGGGCCACTCACAATGGGGCTGGCGTTGATGTAATCGCTCCGAGAAGGGCTGCTCTCCACTTTCAGTTTTATGCGGGCATGGTCATCTGTACACCCCACCACAGATGGCCCTCTGGTCATTGGCGTCGCAGGACCTCTGCCACTCAGCCTCAGCCAGAAGCCCAACCCCTCACCCCAAACCCTCCAGACCTCACAGCAGAGAGAGGGCTGGGCCAGGTTGACCAGTAGGGTTCACTCACAGGGCAGGAAGTCAGGATGCCGGTTCTTTTTGATGTTGCCCTCCCCCTGCGCGGTGGCACAGGTGTTTGGCTCTGCTTGGTAGGCACAGAGGGCCTGCCACTCCTTGGCCAGGCGGTCCCGGTTCCTCAGGTGATCCTCCATGTATGCCTGTGGGGGCACCACGGTCTGGCTCTGGCCCACACAGCCAGCCTGGCCTCTCTCTCCATCCCATTCCTTCACCCACTCTGAGCTCAGGCCCTGTCCTGACCAGAATCATGTGTCCCGTGGAGATGTCCATGTTGGCTTGGGCAGGCTCCTCGCACCAGGACGGAGTGCTGCTGTGGGAGCTGGGGCTGGCCTGGGCTGCGTCGCTGAACTGGGAGGACACACTGCTCACCCGCGAAGGCTCCGGCGGACCCTCCGCTCGGTTGAACAAGGACTTTGCGGCCATGTGCTGGCGGCACAGGTCCTGTGGAGGAAGAATCAGGTGAGGTCCAAGAGTCCCCTGAAACTTTTCAGCAGGGCCCTGGGTTCGGCTCTGGGCTCCTTGTCCTTGACTGATTTTCAGTGAAACTCAGCTCCTCTGGGGGAGGGTCTTCTGCCTGGCCCTGATCCTTTTCAGGGTTGTTCTGCTTGGGTGGTGCTTATGTTAACCTCAGACGTGACAGAGTGGAATCCCAGAACCCCAGAAGCACAGCACCAAGAAGAACCTCAGGCACCGTATGCTCCCAATTCCCATGTGTTCATAAAGGCCCATGCCATACTCCCTCCCACCGGGGCTTCTCCAGCCCCCACCGGACCTTCCCGGGGATGAGGGCTCACTCCCCACTCAGTTCCTACCCTTACTCCACGCAAGACCCAGACTCCCAAGCCCCTTGCATTTCTTCTGCTCAACCAGCTTCTGGGGCTGCACACCTGGTACTCAAAGGTAGTGTCACCATGGGCCCCCTCAGGCCCCAGGGCTGCCAGGCGCTCCTTGTCCCGCTGCCGCGCATGCTGCCGCACACACAGAGCCACAGCCAAAGCCACCAGCAGCCCAGCCACACCTGCCAGGGCCACCAGAGTGAGCAGCACTGAGCGCAGGGGAGAGGTGCTGTGCGCGATTCGGGGAAGGACTGCAGCTGCCTCCTCCCTCTGTGGGAACAAGGCTAGAATCAAGGGAGGCAGTGGCACGGGGAGATTTCAGAGCTGCTCCTCACCCTGCTCCCCTGTCACAGCCCCTGTTAGGACATCTCCTGGGGCAAAGCTGGGAGAGCAGGGGTATGGTGGTACAGCCAGATGGGCTCTCAATCCCCATCGGATCAACTCAACTACAGTGCAGTGCCAGAGGCCCCCACCAGGAGTGTTTGCATTTAAAAACGGACGGAGAACCCTAGGAATTGAATTGTAGAATGTGAGGCATCCATGTTGGACGCAGAGGACAAAGATATTTTGAGTATAGGCCAGGCGTGGTGGCTCCCGCCTGTAATCTCAGCATTTTTTGGGGGGGTCAAGGTGGGCAGATCACCTGAGGTCGGGAGTTCGAGACTAGCCTGGCCAACATGGTGAAACCCCATCTCTACTAAAAATACAAGAAAAAATTTAGCCGGGCTTGGTGGCGGGTGCCTGTAATCCCAGCTACTTGGAAGGCTGAGGCAGGAGAATCTCTTGAACCTAGGAGGCGGAGGTTGCAGTGAGCCGAGATACAGCCATTGTACTCCAACCTGGACGACAAGAGTGAAACTCTGTCTCAGACAAACAAACAAAACATATTTTGAATATAATGTCATTTCTGTGCAAGGTGTTCCCTTGGAATTTGGAGACTTTGCTCCAGCAGGCTAAGGGCGGCTCAACTAGTTCTCAGGTCTTTTTACTGCACACGGCTGGTCCTGCAGGGAAGGGACACCTGCGCCATCTGCTGGTATGAAAGAGAACGGCAGGGGGAGGGGCTGCTTGAGCGAAGGCCGCGCCCACCCAGCCGGGCCTACGGACACCTGAGGTTTCAGCTCCAGTTCTCCCCTCTGGCTTGCCTCCAGCTCTTGTGGACAATATCAGCCCTCGGGGGCCTTTGACTGATTCTCCAGTTAGCGCATACCTGTCCCACTCCTGTCTGCAAGATTTGGAGCCCTGTCTGTGCTTCCAGTTCAGACTTCACCAGCCCTGCAGGGAGGACAAAGGTCAGGCTCTCTCCAGTCCCATGTGGTCTCCATCCTCTGTCTTGCTCTGCCAAGCGGCAGGCAGGGCCCATGTGGGGTGGGAACATTTCAAGGGGGCATCAGTCACAGGCCTGGATATATCCACTTAGGAATGGGGCTGGGGCCAAGCCTGGGATTGAGGTCGCAGAGATATTTACCTGCTTGTTGGGTCACATCAGCCAAAGACAGGTTCTGCTCATTGTGCCGGATGCGGAAGGTGAGGGCTGGTCCCACCACACTGCCAGATAGGAGCTATGTTACTGCCTTCTCCACCCCAGACCGAAGCCCTCTCCCCATTAGAGCATGGGGCTGGAGCAGATCCGGCATGCCGTACAGGGGCGTCTGAGGCAAGGAAGATGCTGGATGGGGCCAGCAACAGGCTGGGTGTAGCTGGACCTTCAACACAACTGGGAGCATCCCTGAGCTCAGAGCTTTTCTGCCCTTCTTCCCCAAGCCCCTCCAGCCACCTCCTTGCTCAAGCTGCTTTCTAGATCTCGGCCACTGCCCCAGCAAGGTGCCAGCCCCACCTGATGTTGATGAAGCTGCCCGAGGACATGTGCACATGCTCAGCCAGGATCTCCAGCAGCTTCACTCCTGCAGCCAGGCTCAGGGGCCTGGAGATGGGAGAAGGCAGAAGAAGGAAAGTGGGGCAACCCTCTCAGTCATTTTCTTAAAGCAGGCCACTCCAGGGGTGCAGAGCAGCCCGCCAGTTCCCTGTCCCTGCACATCTGCACGTTTTGCTCTCTGCTTCTGGCCAGGCAGGCCAGCCCAACTCCCAGCAGACGGGAAGGCTTCCCAGGATGCAGCCCTTACTTCTGGTCAGTGACGATGTAGCCATATTCCTCCGCTGCTGGTCGGGCTGAGGGCTGTCCTGCCACTGTGGGCTGGCTTTGGCCCAGTGGGCTTTTCTTCTCTAGCAGGACAGATGTGGCAGCGGGTCTGGCAGCTTCCGGAGGCTCAGAGGAGACAGGGCTTGGTACCTGCTGAACTTCACTGGAGGTGGGGCTGGCAGTGGGGTGTGCAGGCATGGGGGGTGTACGGGCTGGAGGCTCTGCTGTGTCTCTGCCCTCCACTGGCCCCTCCATTGTCTGTTTAGAAGAGGGTGGAGGTGTGGCCTCTGGACAGTGCTAGGGGAAGGGGTACCCTGGACTCGGAGCTCTCCACAGTGGAGCTCAGGACCTGCTTTTCGCTTTCTACCCCCAGGGACCACTGCGGTGCTGGGTACAGAGAGGACACCAGAGCATCTGAGACAAGTAAGTGGATGCATGAATGGATAAAGGATTGAATGATTGAAAATGGTCTGTGCTAATCCACAGAGTGGGCCTGGAGACAGAAAACCCCTGCAGCAAGAGAAGCTGGGGTGAGGGCAAAAGACAAACAGTCAGGCAGTGGTTTCTAGACTTTTGTTTAGCCACAAAGTCTTAGAAATCCAACACATGAAACAGAAAGAAGCAGAGCTCCTCCAGCTACAGAAGCTCAGGAAGGGCTCCCTGCTCGAAACTTCCCTCCTCCCCTAGTATGATCTGAAACGATGGCAGTGAAAAGAGGAATGAATTAAGAATTTGGTTTTCTAGCCCCAGTTCTGCCATCAACTTGTTGGGAGACCTTAGGCAATAACTTGTGGTCTCTGGGCCTTGGTTTCCCCCCAAAATGAGGGGTGGGAGGATACAGATTCTGGGTCCTGAATTTGAGATTTAGGTTTGGTGAGGGGGCGTGCTGCCATGGAGTGATTATCAGTCAAGGAGGTGCTGGGGACTTACTTTCTTGATATCAGCTCCAACATTTACAGCCCCTCCTGCAAGACAGGAAAAACAAGAGTCTGGAAAAATGGCCGTGGCCAAGGTCTACACAACACAAGTGGGAGAAAGGGCCAGAGACCCTGAACTTGGCACATTTGCTGTGGTCTTCATCTCAGTCAGTGACCATGACCCTGTTACTGTCTCATCCTAAGCCTGGCCTCATTCCTCTTTGCTTCCTCCTCCCAATTTATTGTTTTATTAACTCCTCCCTCTGCCTCTGCCATTGGCCATCTCTCTCAAAGCTACTCTTTGTTCAATTATTTCTCTACACATCAATTACTGGCTTCTCCTTAGCACTGGCTATGCCCGTTTTTAAGCCTTCATTGTCACCAACTCATCCTTCCCGATGCCTCCTTTTTCCTGCTCACACTCTCTGTTGGCTGCTTTTTCCATTACTTCCACCCTCTAGTCTTTCCTGATCTAACTCCTAAGCTCACCACCCTACCCCCTTGCTCCCTGCCTTGCTGGCAATGACCCTGTGTCTCAAAGGAACTCTCTCCCCTAAAGCCTGACTTTTCCCCTCCAGGCTACTCCAAGTGGTCTTGAGGCAGGGCAAGCGGCCTCCATGGAGCTGGGAGATGGTGGTCCCTCCCTCTGCCTGGACACTTACCCAGATTTCTTCCTGCACCCTTGGGCAATAGCTGCAGCAGGGTCAGGAGTGTGGAGAGCTGCTCAGGGGTCAGCTGACGCAGCTCTACCCCATAGCCCGCCAGCACAGCAGCCAGCCTCTGCAGAGCCGCATCTGCTGGAAGTCAGACACAGAGCTCAGGGCTGATTGCGCGATGAACTTGTGGGATGCTGATGAGTGAGTGAGGATGGGAGGGGACTAGCATATTAAGAGACTCTTCCCAAACACCAGGACACCAAGGGGTACCCTCCCTTTCCCAGCCCTTGTCCACACTTTGCGGGAAAGGTCTTTCTGGGACCCAGATCAAACTTCAGGACATTTTGACTCTCCACTGCAAAGAGTCACGTCAATTCCACTCTCCACAGTGTCCCCACCACTTTCCTAGTGCCTGGCATAGAACAGCTTGTCAGTAGACGTTCCTTAAGTGTATGAATGAATTTAAGGACAAGTTAACAAATGCATGGATTGTCAAGGAAGGGCCCAACCATGGTTCCCCCAAAGCAGCCCTCACAGGGAGGTGGATGCTGAGGACCTTGTTACCTGGTTGCACTGCGGGGGAAGCAGGCTTCTCTCCATGACCCCCTAGTCCTTCCTCCTCATAGCCTTCTGGGGAGTCCTCTGCCTGGCTGCTGCCCCCTTGTTCTGGCAGCCTTGGCACCCTGGCCCTGCTGGGTGCTGGTAACTCCTGGGCCAGATAGAGGAGCCCAGAGTCCTGAAAAAGCTGGGAAGGTGAAGGCCCTGGAAGGTCCCCATAGGAGTGGCCAGGGTGGTCCCCAAATATGCCCTTGGAGGCAGTTCTGCTGAAGAGGGCAGGGGCTTCAGCCTTGGGCAGGGGCCCGACACTGACCATCCCTGGGGAGCCCTCTGAGACACGGGAGCCATCACGGGAGCCAAACTGTGAAAAACCAGAAATCTGGGTAAGAGCAGAAGTCCGGGCTGAGAGACTGTGGTCAGGGTGGGACCAGAGTCAAGGGCTTACCTGGTGGAACAGGTAGGGCTGCAGCAAGGCAGGTTCGTAACTCAGGGCAGGGTGGGGAGGCTGTGGGGGCAGCAGCAGGTGTTCCAAGAGAGGGGGGAGCAGCTCAGCCTGCAGAGGGGACAGAGAGGAGCTGGCCCCAGCTCCACCTCTGCCCACTGGTGGTTGTGGAAGTCGATGCTGGGAAGCAGGGGCAGAGCCAGTGGGGATGTCCTGTAAAAGCAGCTCCCCAGCAGGACCAGGTCTCCTGGGTGCCAAGCCAGACCTGTAGAGGAAAGCAAAGTGTATGTGTTGGAGCCGGGGGAAGGGCATAGAGAGCCTGCAAGGCAGAACTAGTCGGGTCCAGGCAGGCTCAGCAGTTAAGAGCAGGCCTGACCTCTTTAGAAACTGGGTGACCTCAGGGGAAGAGAGATGGGCTGGGTGGGCATGGGGAGGGACCAGAGGGCCAAGCTGAGGGCAGAGGTATCTGCCTTCCTGGTGAGCATGGCTGGGTCTCTGAAACAGCTGCAAAGGCTGGGTAATCATGAGGCTGGGGATGGAGAAGGGGCAAACAGGAGCAGGGGAAGGCAGCCAGGAATTTCTCTAGATGAACTGTGGCTGCAGCTGTCCCCGTTGCCCCGTGTGCCATGTCCCCACACCTGGCTCTCCAAGTGTATGTCCAAATATTCGGGACTGCTCCTCCACCCCCCATCACTATGCCGTCTTCATCCTGGTATTCACCATCTGAGCTCCGTAAACCTCATTTACTTTCTCTGCTTTGCAGAGTCTGGATGATGTCTTTAGAGGCCCTAACCACAAAAAGATGATGACAGCTCCTGTCATATAGAAATTCACGTAATAATGAAATGGAATATTGAAAAACTTCAGTCCAACAAAATTCTAATTTCTCCCATGATGACTACGTTGATGCTTCTTTTAAAGTATCCAATGTAAAAGTTTTTCAAAACATTTAAAAAATGCCCCTGTTTTTCTGGATCCCTAGAGATGAGCTCAGCTCCTGTTGACCATGTGAGCATGTCAGAGAGTGACCGTTCCTGCACCTCTTTACCTGTGTCCCAGCATGCTGGCCTTGGTGCCCACTTCCTTCCCCTCCCCCGCATCCATTAGGACAACCACAGACTCACCAGCCTCACCATTGCTAGAGCTGTCGAGAAAGGCTGCCTACCTGTCCCTTGGACGGGGCTCTGGGGGGCGAAGCCTGGGAATGCGCTCCATCTCCTGAGAGATCACATACTGGGTGAGGTCATCATGCCAGGACAATCCTGTCAGGAAAAAGTATAGCGTAAGTTGGTTCAGGAGTCTAGGGATCCAGTAATGGGGACCACTGGGGATCAGAACTGTACCCTCTGCCCTGCAGCTCAGGGGGTTTGTCAGAGTAGAGGGACAAACTCAGTGGGTGATCTGAGCTGTCCTCTTCCCACCCTCAGGTACAGCTATTGGAGCCAGAGCGCCTGGGTTTGAATCCTGCCTTTGCTACTGATGTAACCTTGGGCAAGTTGCTGAACCTCTCCAAGCCTCAATTCCCTCATCTATAAAACGGGGATTTACACCTCCTAGGATTGTTATTATCATTAAAATAACACATATAAATATCAAACAGTTAGAATAGTGCCTGTCATGTAGTGAACTTTTAACAAATGCTATTACCATAATTATTATTACTATTGTTGTTATTCTTTGTGTTGACCCTGAACCTCAACTTTCTCTGTAAAGTGGAAATGATACATATTTCAGGAAGCTGTTGTGAGATCAAGGTTGATCAGGGAAATCAAAGTGCTTAGAAAACTCTAAAGCACAATCCACATGTTTTAAACACGTATAATCATCTTCAGTGTTGTCATTATCATCACCATCATCGTTATCATCATCATCTTATTCATAGACAGCTCTCCTGTTTGACTCTTTCCCCAAAAATCTCTGCTGTCAGGAGTTATTCTGAAGGAATAATTTCCCACTTTTCACCCTCATTTTTTCTTCTCTGGTTCTGGATTTAAAATCTGTGCTGCTCTTAACTCGTATTCTGGTATCTACCAACATCCACACCTGCCTCCTTGCTTATTCACATTAGATGAGCTGTCTATGTTCCTATTTAAAGCCAGTTCCTCTGAGCTCTAGATTTCGTCCCCTTTCACCTACTCAGGAATATTCTCCTTGCCATTCTCTCCTCTTTCCTACATAATTTCCTTTGTTCTCTACTGAATTATTCACATTATTCCCATGCAAACAGTATGCAATTTCTTCCATCTTAAGAAAAATACTGCTTGATCCCACGTTCTTCTCCAGGGATCACTCCATTTCTTTGCAGCAAGACTTCTAGAAAAAGTTGTCTGTACTGACTGTATCCAATTCCTCTCTTTCCATTCCCTCTTAATCCACTTTATTCAGGATTTTATTCCCAACTATTCTACCAAAGCTGCTCTCATCAGGATCGCCAGTGACGTCTGCATGTCCAAATCTGGTGGTCAATTCTCATATCTTATTTTACTTATCCCGTAATCATCATTTGACTCTGTTGGACACTCCTTCTCCTTGGTACACTTTCTCTTGGCTTCTGGAACAATGAACACTGTTGTTTTTAATTCTACTCCACTGGCTTCCCCTTCTCAGTCTCCCTGAGAGGAAGTTGATGGTTCCTCTTTTTCTCCTGGTCCTCATTTTTTTTTTCTTTTTTTTTTTTTGAGATGGAGAGTCTCACTCTGTCACCTAGGCTGGAGTGCAGTGGTGCAATCTCAGCTCACCACAACCTCTGCCTCCCGGGTTCAAGTGATTCTCCTGCCCCAGCCTCCTGAGTAGCTGGGATTACAGGCACTTGCCACCACGCCTGGCTAATTTTTGTATTTTTAGTAGAGACAGGGTTTCACCATGTTGGTCAGGCTGGTCTTGAACTCCTGACTTCGTGATCTGCCTGCCCCATCCTCCTAAAGTGTTGGGATTACAGGTGTGAGCCACCACACCTGGCCTGGTCTTTTTAATGTAAGAATTATCTAGGACTTGATCCTTGGTCTTCTTCATAGACACTCAATCTTTTGGTTATCTCATCCACCCCATGGGTTTAATTACCATTTATATGCCAAAGAATTCCAAATTTATATCTACAGTTGAGACTTCTGTCTCTCAGAATCCAGTCTCATGTACTCAACTTCCCACTTCACTTGAGTAGACATCTTAAACTCAACATATTCAAAGCTGAACACCCCCACAAAGTTGATCCATTTGCAAGTTTCCACATTATAATTAGTGACATCTCCACTTATTCACTTATTCAGTAAATAAAACCTTTGACTCCTGGCTGGGCATGGTGGCTCATGCCTGTAATCCCAGTACTTTGGGAGGCCCACGCGGATGGATCATTTCAGGTTAGGAGCTCAAGACCAGCCTGGACAACATGGTGAAGCCCTGTCTCTACTAAAAATACAAAAATTAGGCAGGCATCATGGTGCGCACCTGTAATGTCAGCTACTTGGGAGGCTGAGGCAGGAGAATCACTTGAACCTGGGAAGTGGAGGTTGCAGTGAGCCAAGATCGCATCACTGCACTCCAGCCTGGGTGACATAGCAAGACTCTATCTCAAACAACAACAACAACAACCACCAAAAAACAAAAAAAAAAAAACCAAAAAAATCTTTGACTCCTCTCTTTATAACCATATCCAATATTTCACGAAATAATGCTGACTACCTTAAAAATAAATGTAGAATTCTGTCATCCTTCATTCCTTCCCTGCAATCACCCTGGCCTAATCCATATTCATCTCTTATCTGAGTTATTGTAGTTTTTGTTTGTTTGTTTTAGTAAAGTGAAAGCAGTTTATTAGAGAAGTGAAGAAACAAAAGAATGGCACTCCATAGACAGAACAACTTATTGTGGCTGTTTTTAGTGGTCCCCCTCACCAACTCTTGACTCCATCTATTCTAGTCTCACTACAGCGGCAAAAGTGATGCTTGTAAAGTGTAAATCAGATCATGCGCCCCTATGCTCCAAATCTTGTAATGGTTTCCTTCTTTACTCAGAGTAAAGCCAATGTCCATACATTCCCCTATGAGGCCGTAAAGTGATCCACATTCCTTCTCCCATTACCTACCTGACTGGACCTTCTACTCTTCCTCTCCATCACTCCTCTACAGTCCCCTGGCCTGCATGGTGTTCTTCAGAATTGTGCTTTTGTCCTAGCTATTTGGTCTGCCTGAAATACTCTTCCACTAGATAACCTTCTGACAAACTCCCCTACCTCCTTAAAAAGTCTGTTCAGACTCAATAATGTCCACCTTGACCACCTGATTTCCTGATTTAATACTGTAGCTTTCTACCTCACCATTTTGATCCCTTTATCCTGCTGTAATATTCCATGCTATTTATCATCTTCTAAGACACTATGTATTTTCTAACTTTTATAGTGTGTTCCCTCCCCTTATCACCCAAACATAAACTCCAGTTAGCAGAGATCTTTGTTTTATTCCCTGACACATCCCAAATACCTAAAACTATGCCTGCTACACAGTCAGTACTCAATAAATACTTGTTGAATGAAGAATGGGTGAGTGGAATATTATCCTGGCTAAGGATTCCAGAGTTCTTGGCTCTGCCAGGGAGAGGAACTGGTCCTAAGGAGATGGAAGCCGGCCTTTTCCAGTGACTTCTTCTAGAAGCCTCCTTTGGGCTTCTCCAGAGAGTCCAAATGTGAATAGCCCATCTCTAGGGTTCCACCTCTCACTCCAGCAAGATCTGGGAAGATGAGGCTCCAGCAGTGGGGGTGATAAGAATATTCCTTGTAGAACAATATTCTTCCCCACCCATAACTAACCAAGTTCCAATCTCTCTCCTCCAGTGCACCCAGACCTTACCTTGAGACATGAGTTGTCGGAGCACACCTTGTAAGCGTTGGAGAACTGGGGAGGTGACTTGCAAAAGGGGCCGGGCCTGCCCCACTCCCACCTGGCACTGCCCAAACAAGCCATCTGAGGGCACAAAAGTGGTGTCAGCAGGGGGCTTGAATAAGAGGCTTTCCAAAGTCCAGGTTGCAAATGAACAGTACTCTCTTCACCTCCTCCCCTACCTCTCCTCTTCCAGGCAAGTCTTCCTTCTTCTCAAGTCCAGTAGCCCTCTTCCTTTCTGGGCCTTCTCTCCCCTTCTAGTTTTTTATTACCCCTCTCCCCACCCCACCCCCATCTTGTGAGTTCTATGCTTGGGCCTCACTCACCCTGAATACAGACTTCCAGGTGAGAGCAGAGCCTGCGGTCAAATAGACAGCCTGTAGAGGAACAGGTGAGCAGAGGCTCAGACACCCACACACAGAGAATGGGCAGATAGGTGGACAGGCTGGGAAAGGGAGAAGCAGATGCAATTTATTCTTTCATTCTAAAGAAGGCCTTAAGCTGGGAGGAGAGTAGGAATCAGGCCTGAAATTCTTAAAAGGAATCATGGGATCTAGTTTTGGATTTTAAGAATTTGTGAGTCTGTATCCTTAAAAGCCTGTTTGCTTAACTGAGTGATGGGGAAGAAACCTTCCAGGTGCAGGGAGAGAGACTCATAGAATTACTGTAGGAGAGGTTTTGGCCAAATTCTGAAAGGGGAATTTCCTTCCCAAATATCCAAAAGCATCCTATAATGGCCTGGAACTCAGAAGAGGTGGAAACCCTAGCACACTTCCCCCGGTCGGGGGAAAGAGGGTATGGGTGGGGCTGGGGAGGGTGCCTCTTAGGCAGCTCTTCCCGCGCTATCCCGAGCCGCTGGCGCTGTCCGCGGTGCTGAAGCTCTAAGTCTGGCGCCGCCAAGGGCTCGCCTGGAGGCGGTTACCAGGGAGGAAGGGGTCACAGAGTGAGGACTGTCCACTAGACCTGAGCCCTCTGTTCTATTCTGCCAACCCACAGCGTCACAGGAAGTACTCTGCCTCTCGGGCCTCCAAGCCCGGGTGGGGAAAGAGGGCGCCAGAGGCTGCGCCCCTTCCCCCACGCGCCGTCCTCCTACCCCCACCCCCCGCCCGTGAGTCAGCGCTGACTGTCTCTGTCCGCACAGATGTGAGTCAGCACCAGGCCTGGCTGTGGGGAGGGGGACAGGAGAGGACCCTCCCCTCTTCATCCTCTTCTGCCCCCTCCCCGTGCTGTCCCCCGTTACAGGAGATCAAATCGCTGCAATCAGCCTTTCTAGGCTTACGGAGAAACCCTGGTCTCTCTCTTGGCGCAGCTGGGACTCTATGCCTGCGGCCCAGGTTTCCACTGCCCAGAGATCACCGTTCCCTCATCCTCCCCGCCACGTCCCCGCCCCCTCCTCTTCCCATTCCTCAGCGCCTGTCACCGCCTCCCAGGCGCCTCGGAGCAACTGGCTTCTCCTGTGGTCTCGCAGCCGGTCTCTAAGTCCCTCTGCCCACATGCACCCCGCGTCCTTCTCCCCAACCTGCAATTTTCCCCTGAGCCCAATTCTCTTAGGTCCCGCCCCCGTATTCCCAGCCCCACCTCCAGGCCTACGCCCCTTTCCTCCCAGACGCCCTCTCACCTTCCTCATCTCGCATGCCTCCCCCAACCCATATTCTACCCGAGCTTCATGACATTTCACCCCCACCCCCATCGAGTTTCGCTCCAGGCCCCAAGCTGCTCCCCGCCCCCCACCACCCGCCAGCCCAAGTTTCCTCCTGACCGTGGGCACTAACGGCGCTGCAGCCCCCCGGGCGGCTGCTCAGCAGCAGGAGGCAGAGGAGCAGCCGGAGACCCCCGGATCCCCCGAGACTCCCAGGCCGCCGCGGGCGCCGCATCCTTCCGAGCTCCGGGCGCTCGCTCCCGGGCCGGAGCCGCAGCGACGCTGGCGGGAGCCTGCCGGAGGGGCCGAGGCGGGGCCTGCCGCTCCCCACCTCCCTACGAGGCGGGGTCTACATGCCCCTCTCGCTGCAACGCGGCCAACAGCAGGCGGGTGCTGACGACACCTCCACCCCCGACTCGTAAGCTAATTTGCGTCACATATGGCGTAAGAGCCCTGTCGGAGCGGGGGACCTACCCAGCCCATCCCTCCTCCGTCAAATAGTAGGCGCTTCGCTAGAATTCCCACTTGGCCCCACCCCTTTTTGACCTGTGGCCCTCTTCTAGGACCACTTCTGTCTCCCCGCCCCAGGGTGGGCGAAGAGGGTCAAGTTGAGTGGGGGGCCAGGAAAGATAGGTGGGTCCAGAATGATAAACCCGAAGACGAGAAGCAGAAAAGCGGGTAGAATAAGTACTCTTACTCATTGTCATTGATGGTATTGGTCTCTTCCTTAAGAAGAAGTGGTTAGGTGTGCCTAGATTCCAGTTCTAGCAGGGCATCTACTAAGAGTATGACCTTGGGCACCTTGTTTAAATTGTCTGCGTCCAAGTTTCCTGATCTGCAAAGTGGAGGTACTGATAGTTAGTATCTGCCTCACACGAAGATTGTGAAGATTTCGTTAGTTACACTAATGTGGATCACTTAGAAAGATGACTGGACTGGTACATACTCCATGCTCCATACATATTAGCTTTCATCATTAGCTTTTATTTATTTTTTATTGAGATGGAGTCTTGCTCTTTGGCCAGGCTGGAGTGCACTGGTGTGATCTTGGCTCACTGCAACCTCCACCTTCTGGGTTCAAGCCGTACTCCTGCCTCAGCCTCCCTAGTAGCTGGGATTACAGGCACAGGGCACTTTGCCTGGCTAATTTTTGCATTTTTAGTAGAGATGGGGTTTCACCTTGTTGGCCAGGATGGTCTTGAA